>NC_137543.1:32076066-32698566 GCF_963082525.1 Nesoenas mayeri | reverse complement strand
TGTGAGCCTGAGAGTCCATATGAATTTGAAAAAAACCCACATGTTGGGTGTTTTGTTTAAGGTATAAAGTTATTTAATGTATTATTATTGAAGTCTTTCTTTTGCCATTTTCTGTTTTATTTTATGTGGACATTACCATAATTTAAGAGCCATTCTGAATTTACTAAAAAAAATCTAAAAGTTCCATTTTAAAGCAAATAAAGGAAATATCAGAACAATCCTTATAATTTAAAGGGACTACAAAACAATTTTAAAAATAATGTAAACTTTTATTTCCTACTTCTTAGATAGTATCTGATCTGTAAACATTTCCTCTCACCTGTAGCCATCAGTTTTCTTGATAATGTTTGGTGAGGAGCTTATCAGAACTATTTTGGAAGCTCAAGTAGCTCATGTCAAATAGTTTTCCTGTTATTTAATACATTTATTTTTAATAAAGACTACTAATCAGTTGGTTAGGAACAATTTCATTGTGTGTTCTTAACATATCCTACTCATGTAGGTGTTTATAACTCTAATTATTTTTTTCAACTAATTTGCAAGTAGCTGTAAAGACTCAGCGGTCAGTAATTCTCGGGTTTACTCCTAAAGTCTTTTTGAAGAATTCTACTGCTTTAAGTAGATTGAGATAGTAATGCTTCTAATAAAGTGGAAGAAAAATAAAATGTTAAACATATATTTATTCTGTATTTGGAAAGAACTAATATGATGGCTCATAACACATGAGGGTGATGAATTGTTCTGCATTCCATCAATAACCGGAGAGTTTGTTAAGCAACATCTACCAAAGATAACCCTTTAAAGCAGCTGGCCAGAGTAATTTGCATCAAAGTATAGTAAAAGAGCTTGCAGACCTCTCAGAGTTATTGATGTCTATTTTTTTTTCAAGCTCTAGAATAATAATTAAAAAAAGAATCTATGAACATAGAACAGTATTTACTTGCTCCAATATTCAAAATTGACAACCAGATTGACTTAGATTACTGCTTTAGCATTGTTGTCATTACCACTTAAGAGAATGAATCCTGTCTGCAATTTCTAACCGAAAGATATGTGAATCCTTGCAGTTTTAGGTCAGTCCACTCATATGACAAAGATAAGAGTGACTTGAAAAACACCTAATCAGAGAGGCTGACCTTGCAGCTTTAGACATTTTGAAGCCTGCACAATTAATTGAGTCTTGCTTTAACATATACCTCAAGACTGTTGGATAAAGTGTCCTTTAGCTGAACATTGCTTATCATAAGCTAAACTGATTATGTAATCAGTATGCAAATGTGTAACCAATTGGCTCTTTAGGACTGCCCTAAGTAATGATAAGATTTTGTACATAATGGCTGTTACTTTTCTTGTTTGTCACATTGGCTTTGTTCCAGCATCCGGCTTGCACAGCTCTGTAATAAATAGTATCTCATCTCTGTGTGCTACAGTTTGGGTTTTTTTGAACACTGGGTGACAGATTCCTGGTTTTGCGATGACAGCATTAGTCTAATATAATTTTAGAAAAAACACTTGCTAATATTTATAACAGGGAAATATAAATTATTTTCATAAATTTACTTTTTCTAAAAAACATATTTTTGGTCAAATAAACTCATTAGAATTTTGATTTCCAAGGAATGTGTGTAAATTTGAAATCTTTGAGCAACATTTCACCTCATGACACATGATATACTAACTAAAATATAAGCATTAAGAACATACACAGATGGATTTAAATTTTGTATCTAGCAAGTTCTTGGCATTGATTACCAGTGATTCTAACAGGGATTTGTAAGGATATGAGGCTGGCTGGTTGCCTTATCAATGATCTGAAAGTAAATATAAAGTCACTGTAGATAAAATAAAGTTGTGCTATAAGAAGTGATACCTGCTGTACCAAAAGTATAGGGAACCAAGTCCTAAAAAGCACTGATTTGGAGAATAATCTCCTGGTTATATGGGGAAGCAACGCAATGTCATGGTTTAACTTCAGTCAGTATCTAAGCCCCATAGAGGTGCTCATTCTCCCCTCATCCCCTCCCCAGTGGCATGAGGGAGAGAAATGGAAAGGTAAAAGTGGGTTGAGATAAAGACAGTTTAAGTAAAGCAAATTTGTGCACACAAGCAAAGCAAAATAAAGGATTTATTCACTGCTTCCCATGGGTATTCAGCTATATTCAGGACAGCAGGGCTCCATCATAAGATGTTTTGGGCCCCTCTTCGTAAGAAGGACATTGAAATGATAGACAGAGTGCAGAGGAGGGTGATGAAGCTGTGAGGGGCCTGGAGCACAAGTCTGATGAGAAGTGGTTGAGGGAACTGGGGCTGTTTAGCCTGGAGAGAAGGAGGATGAGGGGAGACCTTATTGCTGTCTGCAACTGCCTGAAAGGAGGTTGTAGCATGGAGGGTGTTGGTCTCTTCTCCCAAGTAACAAGTGATAGGACAAGAGGAAATGTCCTCAAGTTGTGCCAGGGGAGGTTTAGATTGGATATTTCTTCCCGGAAAGGGTTGTCGGGCATTGGAACAGGCTGCGCAGGGAAGTGGTGGAGTCACCATCCCTGGAGGTGTTTAAAAGCCATTTAGACAAGGTTCTTAGAGACATGGTTTAGTGCTAGAGTTAGGTTAGGTTAGGTTAGGTTAGGTTAGGTTATTGTTGGATCCTGAGGGTCATTTCCAGCCAAAATGATTCTATGATTCTATGTGTAACAGTGATTTGGAAAGAAAAATGCCTTCACTCCAAATATCACCCCCTTCCTTTTTCTTCCTCCAGCTTTATATGCTAAGCATGCTGTCACATGGTATAGGAGATCCCTTTGGTCAGCTGTCCTGGCTGTCTCCTCTCAATTTCTTGTGCACCTCCAGCCCGCTCCCTGTTGGGGTAGGGTGAGAAGCCAAAAAGGCCCTACCTCTGTGTAAGCACTGTTCAGCAATAACTAAAACATCCCTGTATTGTCAAATGTTTCCAACACAAATCCAAAACATAGCCCCATGCTAGCTACTAAGAAGAAAATCATCTCTAGCCCAGCCAAATCCAGCATAGTTAACACTTAATGCACCATCATAGTGACAAAGTAAAGTGACACATGAATTTTGGTATATATTATATTTTGGATGCACAAGTAGAGGAGATGTAGATTTTCTTGTCACATAAGATATTGGTGGGATTGACAGAAAAAATTGATAGGGTTTGGGAATGAGGTGAAAAATATCTCAAAGACTGCAGAAAACATCTTACATTGGTAGATAACTATAATTCCGTCTTTATTTTTCAAAAAGTAGATTGTGAAGTGGCTTACATACAAATACACTTACTAGAAGTCAATACTATCAAGCACAAGTTTATTTAATCTAATCGAAAAAGGCATGAAAACCTTGACATTGAAGGTAGTAAGTTTGGAAGAAGAGAGACAGTTCTAAAAAGTGAGCATGACTTGCTACAAAAGGGAAATGGGGCATTCTTCTACTGCCTGTTTGCAGGAAGCAAGCATCAGTCATTTCATTTCTTGTAAGATTTCTCACTCTTTTCAGAGAGTGAAACTGAAATAATTCAGTTTTTGCTGCAAGTGTAAACTATCAACATCCAGACCTGGGATACACTCACTTGCTTCCTATCATTATTATTTTAATTTTTGCTTTGAATATGGGACATCAATGGTCACTATGGCAAATAATGTAATAAAATAGATGTACAAAAATGTGGTAAGCATATTGTTGTCAGCAATGTCTGTTAGTCAAACCCCTAATTAGTTGTCTGATGTATGGGAAATTTATGTATGTTTTTAATAAATAACAGATGGATGAACAGAAGTATACCATCAAGTAAACTATCATTTTCCCTGCCCTTTAAACTAACACAATTATTATTAATAATTCCACCTGTTCTGTGGTAAATTTTTTCAGTGTTCCTTTTAGATGACAAAGTAGCTTACCCAAAAGGGATACACAGTTGACGGTGGTTAGAAGAAAGTTGATGAAAATATAAGTTTACATGAGTCAACTTCATTCAGATTACATTGCATGACAAAAGTCAATATGGAAACTGGTTAGAATCTTGAAAATAAGTAGGTGGAAATTGTAGCCTACTCAGAGAAACATGGATTTTGGCATCAGGAACAGGGTAGAGAATTTGTGAAATCTGGCAAGGAAATTTTCAGTATTTCAGTTTTACTTAGTATTCTAAACCTAAAATGGAAGAAAGAGATAAAAAAATTTTCATTTAAAAAATATTAAAAAAATAATTTTCATGCAATGTTCTTGCAATTCAATTGAATCCATAAAATATTTAGTTATTTTTGCCTTTTTTGCTGTATAAAATTATTTTGTCATCTTTTGGCCAGCTTACTTGGTAGATGATACTTACGAGTAAAATAGAAAATATCAAAGCAGTGGTAAGGATGAGACAGCAGATATCTCACTTCCTTATTTTATATAAAGAAATTAATGAATATTTTGGTCTGTATAACATTATCTATATTTTAACTTTACATCTGTCATTTAGAAATTAGGAATTTAAATACATCTATGAAAAGACCAAGAGAAAGTAGGACTTAGAAATGGTATTCTATTTTAAATCAAATGAAAATTCTCTAGGTGAAGGCAAGCATGATAACAGTGAAAAAGTCATGATGTGACTTCCTTTCCAAAAAATAGGTTATGAAACTATTCAGTGACCACCTTTCTTTTCAGTGATCTTGACATTACCCATCTTCTTACATGTACCGTCTTATCTTTCACTCCGAGACTTTGGTCAGTGAAATCTGCTTGTAGAGTGTCTCAAATATATAAAATATACTCACCTACTTTTCATGAAAAAAATGGATGAGATACACTGTTGGCCCACTGATGCATTAATATATTTTAAATAAAGAGCTGTTGTATACGAGTGTGCATGTGCAAAGAGTAAAATCAGTTTTTCATGTTCTAACTTTGTGAATAACAGAACAAACAAGAAAATTAAACAGCAAAAGTTGTTGTCTGGTATTCCTTTATCATTTTCCTAATATTTAGTAAAAGACATACTTCCATATTTTGAATATGCTGTTTTCTGTGTTTTGAAGACTATGACAAGTATTTTCAGGGATTATTTTTTCTTCTTGAAGGCACATCCAACAGTGAAACACAGGCATCATAATATTGTGCCTCGTCTTTCAAAATTACCTTTAAAATAACCTTTTGGTGCTACTCCATATACTTTCCTGGACATTACTAAGAGTGAAGCTGCTATTGGTAATCATAGAGGAACAAAGATGTGTTCAAAAGCATTAAGAGAAAAAACAGGAATATCCCCATGCTCAGATAATGAATGCTAGCTGTCTCTAGAGGAAAAGCTCCCAGTGTATTCTCTGGCAATGTTCCAAGCCTGGGTAGAGAAAGCAGCTCTATATGCATACTAAAAATTATTTAGTGAAGATTTAACTACAATAGGAAAGAAAGTCAGCTGGTTTAAAAATATGATATGAACCAAGTGGTAAAAAAAAAAAAAAAAAAAAAAAAAAAGAGATGGAAATATTTGTAAGATTGATATAAATTTTCAGGATATTTTTAAATTTAGAAAATATTTAACAAAATATTGTTAAATGTTTAACAAATTTAGTAATCTGTATCTCTTTTGAGACAAAATAGTTTAAAATTCTGTTTATAGGTTCCTAGTTTTGTTTCAAGAGAAACAAAACATAGTTAAGAGTATCATTTCCCGGATAAAGCAAAAAATAATTACATTTCTTGATTTTTTTTTAATAAGTGCTCTTAATATCTTTGTGTAGGACTCATACTGCCCCAAAAATGAGATCTGGTATAGCTCTGTGATCCAAGTATCAAAATACAGAACTGTATTTTTATAGATATGCCCATATAAAAAGCTTTCTCTGACATTAAGAAGTTTGTGAAGGGTATAAAGAACACTATATTATACCTTGTCAACACTTCCTACTCACTGTTTGATAGTTTCTGTAGAGAAAGTGTTTTGCTCAAAAATTATGGTATACTAAATAGGACTGCTGCTTCAAATTATTTCTTATCTTGTAGCTCTAAAAGATACTTAAGAACATTGGCGCATGATTCACAATTTCTTGTACTAGCCCTTTTATTTATTTTTTTCCCCTTTCTGAGTCAGTAGAACTTTAGAAGTGGAATGTTCTTGTAAGAAGTCAGCTAGAATCTCTTTCTTTATATTTATTATAAGAGCACCCACAGGTGCCATGGATTCTCCAATCTCATTAAATACAATTTCTTTCTTTGCAGAATACGCATTCTAAAAAAAAAATAATACTGTTTCAATAAAGAGTTTGATTTATTTATGTATCTATTGAATTTAGTGAGAAGCAATTCTTTTTCTTCATTAGAGTTACTACTATTAACAATTTTTCAGTTGCCCTTGAAAGTAAATCATGTTACATTACATTTACAGTACTTCCTTGTTAGATTTAGTCGCATCTCTTAAAAGCAAAAATAGAGAGCTAATGGCAAACAACTCTGTTTTGAAAATAATTTTCCTTTTGAAACAAAGGAATCTTTAGTGTTCTTCTGTGCCCTTTACATATAGGATGACTTTTTTAATACATTGGTCTTGGTTACATTGTTTGAAGTCAAAGTCACTTTAATAAATATGTCTAGCGTACAAAATAAAATATTGTAACAAATTTATATGCTGCTGGTTTCCTGATACAGATTTGTGACAGTAGACAAATCAAGTTTTATAGGGAGCAGGTATGAAGCTATACTACAATATGATTCCAATTACCTTATATGTAGCAACACAATGGTAGCCATTTTATTCTGCTGCATCACTATGAGGAAGAAGGAATGGAATTAAACTTTTCTTCCTTTCATTTTTCTTCTGCTGAAGTTGCTCCTAGTCAATTGGTCAATCAGGACCTCGAAGTTAACTAGAGAAAGTTACCTCCCTGCTGAGAGAAAGGGTAACAGCCTCATGCTCACCCATCCAGACACACCTTTGTCTTCCTTAATCTGCTTGGTAAAGGAAGCTCTTTTGTCCTGTGAAAAATGGGGAAAAATCCTACTTTTCCATCATATCAGCAACAACACAGTTTGAGGTACACCTTGGCACAAGAGCTAATTTTCCTCTTACTGTTCACATGGTCATCAACTGCTTCTTGATACCTAAAACGTGATTTTTCTTGATATTTGTGCTAGTTTCTTGCTCATTTATTTACTTGCGTTGTCTACATTTTTTTCACAAAAGTTATTTAAATTAGCATGTTTGCTCAGTTTATGGTTAGGATTCAGTCAACTACCACTGTTCTACAGGCAGCTGTTAACAAAAGCTCCTGACCTAGTTCAGAAGATGCTGAAGACTTCTTTCTATCCAATATATAAGTGGAAGCATGTCAAATGCATTTTTTATATATATGCATGTAGATGGTGGGTCCTTTTTGTTTGGGTTGGGTTTGGTTTGGTTTTATTTAAGGAAGAGGAATTGAGGAATTTCAGTTATAATCTTTAAAGCAGTACATTCAGCCATTACTGCCTGCTGTCCAGGCCTACTATGACCACCACTCTGATGTCCACAGTGGCTTGTTATGGCTGCTAGATAATAGCTAATGAAACCTCTACTGTAATAATTAAATAATGAAAATTTGCAGGAAGCTTTTTTCTATGAACACTGGGCAGAGTCCTTTTTTACCTACTTCTGCCAAGAAACAGGCCAAGAAAACTAGTTTCGAATACATTAATAATCTCTAAATAGATTTCTAATGCCAAATATTGCATTAGTAACCTTCAAGAGACGAAAAGACCTTAAGAGGTGTTAAATAGCTGAAACTGTTAATGCAGTGCTATATGCAGTTCTATATGCACTGAAGTTAGCAAAGTATTTTTGTAATCCTGAAGGGGAACTATCTGTTGCCTATTGCTTCTCCCTTAAATTTAAATTCATAACCCCGCCTAGGCAGAAGTGAAAAGACAGATAAAAGATTGTGCTTTGAAAGACTTTTTTCCTTTTTTCCTATATTAGAGTATATATCATGGGAAAGAAAATCAAGACACAGCAGATGTCATGTGTCACTTTTACAGTTCTCGATACTAAGCAAGTAGCAGTTTGAATCCATTGAGATTCAGTATTCTGTGTTTATGGGTTTATTATAATTGTTAAAATGGAATACTTTAATGCCTTTAAATATTTTATGATTCATGGCATTTATGTTTTAGAATCTTATCCATGTGCTTTGTGTAATGGTAGATTTTTCAGCAGCTTTTATTTGTTTTAAGATAGAAGCAAATTACACCTTGAAACCATAGGTGACAGAAAGAAAAAATAATGGGAAAATAGAAGAGTAAATGTATTCCTGAGATGACTAAATGTATGCATGAAGCAAAGACACATCCTGAGTGTTCAAGGATTCCCAAATAAGTAGAATAATGTGAATTAGGACAATTTTATTTTCAACTCTAACTGTACCATTAACTGATCCAAATGAAGTATAGAAAGCTTTGTGGTTTTTAATATTTTTATATACCACCACATCTTTTTTCCCTTTAACTTTTAATAAGATAGAGAAGATATTTTAACTAGTCTGTAGCATTTTTGTAATTTAAAAATTTTTAAAGATGTGCCTGAATTAATTGAACTTCAACATGTCATAGGAATCCACATTTTTAGGGCACTAGATTTTGTTTTAAATTTCCTTGAGAAAGTAGAAAGTAGAACAATTGTCCATTCAGGTATGGACCTGAGCAATGGTCCTAGCAAAATAAATTTCATAGTCTTCAGAAAAAAAAAAAAAAGTGCTGTAACATGGGGTACTTTTATTACATTGCCTTTGGCCATTCCTGGCAATTTCCCACTGGGCAATATGAGAATGTGCTATTCTATAATAAAAATATCTTTTCTTTTGTTTTACACTTTGTGATAATAATCGTTCCTTTATGGGACTGACTGGGAAAGATCACAAACTTTGGATGAATGGGGGAGATGATTCTTCCTTTTGGGGAAACTTAACACACTCTGAAAAGAAGGCTAGCGAAAAAGTTCACAGCACCACAATTTCTGGTGAGCAGCATATTCGTTGCATAAAGATGTGAATCTGCAGGTCGGGCAGAGATGGAAAATGCTGTGAGGAGCAGGGACAGCCAGCCAAGGCTCAGAGGAGACAGAAAGAAACTCCCTATGGAGGGAACAATGTGGTTCTGGTGCAGTTGGCTGCAAATCGGAATTATATTCAGGGACTAAACATAGAAACCAAGTCTGGAAACAGACCCTTCCTACAAGGGCACAATGAGCAAGTAAAACTGATTATAAAAATATTCTTATTTTTTGCTTTCTTTCCTACTTTGGAATTCCTGGATTCTGGATTCCCTGCTGTTTAGGAAATTGCAATTACTCCATTTGGGATACTAATACTAACAAACACTAACACTAACACTAACTCTAACACTAAATGGGCTTTTTGAGGTGAAAAGCCCTTCAGTTTTATTTAGAGAACCTCTCACAATGGTACATGTGATTGAAATGGGTCTTACCACACTTTGAGTAGTTAGTTAGGATGGCTAAATGTGTTTTGACATGACAACCCTTCATATGGACCTAAACCTCTAAGGTTCTAGTGACTGCCTACATCAATGTGACTAGTGGATGCTGCAGTCCCAGCCTTTCCTGTATCGCTGAGCATGTTTCCGTCCTTCTCCTATGTTGGCTTCAGATCGTGTGCCAAAACTCTGTGCCAAACTGCTTCAGCATGGTAACCTAGCAGAAAATTATTTTGTTATCTTAAATGTATGTGCTTAAATAATGTCTTGCGGAGTCAAATGAGAGGCAGAAATAAGTCAAGTGAGGAAGTGCTAAGGGAGCAGTTGCAGCTAGTTTTTAGACTGGTCTCGTATACTATGGAAATTTGCTATCCATGCAAGCATGGGATCTACATTGCCTATGTTTTTGAGGGATCTGCTTTGATAAATCCACTATTTCCTAACAAACTATCCTGCAATAGATTCACAGAGGAATCATCATTTGACATACATAGATAGCACAATATCCCCTTGTTTTATTTACTCAGATGACATTTGTGCATATAAACAATTTTTACAGTTTAACTACATATGCTTCTTAACTCATATGTTTAACAGTTTGTATATTGCTACATACATATACTGGAGAACAGCAATTAGTAAACTCCATGGCATATTTCTTCTTTCATAGATTAACATACAGTAACCCAGATCACCAGTGAAAGTGATACAGATTAGAAACAATTAAACTGTAGAGTAGTTTCTCCCAAATATGTTTCTTCTATTTAAATGTAATGAAATAGACATAAAAACTTGAAAAGTCTCAACATTTATGAAACTTCTGTTGTCCATTCATCCTATAATATAAATAAAAAAGGAAATTATCTCAGCAATCACATCAGAATTTTAATATACTAGTTCTCTACTTCAGTAGCAATTTGTCTGCCACCATATTCATCTGCCATGTTTTGATTGAACTAATTATATTTGCTTGTTAATTAATTATTTGTTCAAGAATAATTTCATATTCACCATCCCACTCTTCTCTGGAAGTTGTCATTAAAATAAAACTAAAATAGAAAACAGCATTTTAGTCACTTTATTTCCTATCTGAATTTCAAAACCTTTTCAATATTTACTACACTGCATGGCTTCCGCTTCAACTATGTTTAATTCCTAAATAAGTTGGTTTTTTTTTTTTTTTCTGTAAAATGAAATCAAGAGGATGTAAAACATTTTCACTGAGGAATGTAGTGCTTAAAACTACGAGTTTAATACAGACTGTATTTGAGCTACCGCTTAAGCAAACAACCCAACAGGCCCATAAGTTGGGTACAAAGTTTCCTATAAATAGGATAGTGCCCAGCTGACATATTAGCTTGCAGTTTATCAGATCTAATCCAGGTAAACTGTTACTAAAATGAATTTAGCAAGTCTAACCTACACTACAGCCTCAAGTCCAATATAAAACACAGCACTGAAGTGCATGGACTGTTCTAGTGGTGACTGTTCTGATGGTACTGGGAGAGGTGGATGGATGCCAGGTCCACACCAGACCTGCCAAGCTGCTCCCAAAACCAAGCCTCAAGGCAGTTTGGATGGGCAGCCCTGTCACCTCTCCTACTGAAGGCGGCTCACTGTGATGCCAAAAATACAAGACTTCTAAGACCAAAAAGGAAGCAAACCAAAAGGAAACAGGGAGACTTCAAGTCTAATCCCTGCTCCCAGAACACTTTTGGTCTTTTTTTTTCTTCTTCCCAAAGACTGTGTAATATAAACATGCAGATAGTTCAGGAAACAGGAACCAGAAGTTTTTAAAACACTAGTTTTTACATCCATCCACTTATTCATAGTGATGTGCATCCACAGCACTTATTTTTGCACCCATAGCATGACTTTTCTGTGGTATTCTCTTAGCCAAGAAGGTGAGTCTAGTGATGCATTATGGATTTGTTAAAAGATGAATTAGAAATTGTGTTTCTTTGAGTGACCTCAAAGGAAAATCTGGATTTTATTAAAGACATGCAGCCAAATTGTTAATAGCTTTTCATCTTTATTCCCCAAAGCATAGCAGCAATGAAAAACTTCACTGTTTAAGGGGAAATCACACAATATGGGTTTGCACAAGCAACATAATAGTCCCTTTTCCAAACTTCTCAGAGTCCATTGTTTCAGCCTTTCCCCATAAAAAAGTTTTTGGTCTTCTTCCACATTATTTGCATCTCCTTTACATTTCTGCAGGAGACATCCTTTTTCTTCTCTTTTTTTCTTCTTTTTAACAAACACTGAAATTAGCTGAACTAAGAGTTCAAAGTAAAAGCTTTCATCCTTATTTCCCTCTCCTATTTTGCCCATAAGCTTCCTACTTTAAGAAAACTTGCTGTATTAGGACAAATATTTCCAGGAATTAAGTTGAAAATATTTGGATGTTGCTAATTGAAGAGAGCTTTTGTTTCAGGCTATTACTGAAAAATCACTCTTTTTTGTACAAGATGCAGTGGATCCATATTCCATATTTGATTTCAAAATCAGATAGCTCTCCAATGCATTATATTTGTTGTCTTAAAGAAGTGCTTAAAGTACAAAACACTCTCTGGTGCCAAGAATATACTTCAACATACTGTATGTCAATTTCTTTATCATATGTCAGAAAGGGAAAAAAAAACAAAAAAAAGAAAAGGTACTGGTATACTAATAGGACATTGCATACAATTTTCTGCCTTTATCCCCAGAGCAAATAAGGGTAAAAATAGATAGATAATTGTGTTTATTGCCTTTGAAACAAAAGAGAGCTGTTGAGATGGATGTTGCAATTTTCAGTTGTACCAGCTGAGTCACAGACTGTCTTTCCCTTATCTTCTAGTGGAGAGAGGGAGGCGAAAGTTTATTGTGCATTTAAGGAGTACGTCCAAATGCTAGTTCCCCTTGCAATAATTAAAAGAACCCACAGGTTGCTCAATTTGATTTAATCTATTGCAGAGGAGGCTGACCACACTGTGAGCTGACACTGATGCTACATCTGAAGGTAGATAGGAATTTAGAAGTGATGCCATCTTCTCTCTGTATTTACTAACTTAAACACCTGAGTTTAACAAATATTCTTTTAATCAACTGAACCTAAGCCAGTATTAAATAGTTATCCTAGAGAAATTTAGATAGCTGTGCTCATCTCTACTGTCATTAAAGAGAAAGACATATCAGTAGAGGGCAGTTCAAAGATCAAGAAATGGTGTTTTTATCTGTTGCCAATGAACAAGGAGGAAGATTACAGAATCTCCAGACACAGAGTTTGCCAAAATAAAATGATAAAGTCACATACCCCTGTTGGTCTAAGGGCAGAAAACAGGGCAAAAATTATTAAAAACAGCATATTTCATTAGATAACCAGTTAGAATCAAATAGGATGAATCCAGGTATGTTGGGGCACCCAGCCAGGCCCCAGCAGAATGTGATCTGTAAGAAGAACCTGTCTCTCCCAGTGGTTCAGCAGAGGCTGTAATCTTGCTGTCACATGAAAGATTCCAGTGCTCCTGACCCCAGCCCATGTTTAACATTGATAAACCTGTAGAAAAATTCAGACTGAAATGAAGTTGTTTTCTCTATGGCCTCTGTTCAGTGATCTGAGACTGAACTACAGCAGCTGGAAGAATTAGGAAGCTGAGTGTTCAGGTCAGACAGGTGTCCCACTGTACTGCTGCCTCTGCTGAAGCTGTAATGGCCAGAAAAAGAGTGGACTAGTGGGTCAAGTTTAAATAACATAGTGAATCTAAGATGACTTGTTCGCAGTATCTGAACACTTGCAGGTTCTTTCAACTCAGTTCCTGTCAATTCCGTTACACTTTCTTTAAAAATGCTAAACCTGAATTAGGTGGGTTTTGTTGGTGGTAGTGGTGTTTTTTTTGTGTGTTTATTTGTTTTGTTTTATTTTGGTGGGGTGTTTTTATTTGTTTGTTTTTAAATCACTTCAGTAAATAATGAATTATGAATTCCACAATTACTTTACGTAGCATGAGTAACACATTGCTTTTGATTTAAATTAATTGCATGAGTAAAAATTCCTAACTAAATTATGGAAGTCTTTACAAGCCATGTTTCATACTTCAAGTAAGTTTTTGTTTGTGTGGTTTTTTTTGTTTTTCAATTTCCTATAAAGTAATGTTAACACTGTTTGCAGATTTGTTCATTGTGTAAGCAACTTCTTCATTAACAAGTGTTCTAAAAAGTGCTTTCAGGCCAAATTTCTCAGAATTAACTTGAAATTTTTGATTCTTAATTTGACAAACCGAAAGAACATTTGAATTTCAAACAGTAGGTATATGGTAAGATTTAATAACAGATAGAAATGAATACCCACAAAATTATAGATTGTCTTTCAGAAATCGTGTCTTTTTGGAAACATTCTGAGAAGGGAAAAAATAGCTGTAGACCTAGATTACCTTCCGCATCCTTCTAACGTGGTTAGGATAGACAAATAGGCAAGAAAGGATTCAATATCTATTCTTCAGTAAACCCCTTCTCCTTTCATGCCAAATAGTTCCTCATTTTTAAAGCTTTTCAAATTATTGCTTCCTGTGCAGCCACTGATTATCTAAAGAAAAATGATGGCAAAATATAGAGTTTACAGTCTGTTTTGTACACTGCTTAGTAGGAGTTTAACAGAGAGATATGAGCAGTATACATTGGGAGATGGGGGGGATGTTGCAGAACTCTTCTGTCTTTCTGCCTATTTGCCTAACAGGTTTTCTAACATACTGTCTTAAAAATTCCACTATCTTCCTATCTTAGAAGTCAAAATACTCCACATTTATGATTAAGTGATATAGGAAGTTCTTTTTACAAATTTCAGCAGCTTTGGAGGACATATTTCCTAGTACAGCGATTACTGATGCCATCTCCTGTTTTAATGTGTATCCCCGAATAATAAAGATTAATATATTCCTCTCAAAAATAAAAGAATAGGGTAACAACTAGACCACTCCATAACTGTAACTGCAAAATCTAAACCACAAGACTGAAACAACAATAAACTTAGACCAGAGTGCTATAACTTAAATCATATTTTTAAGGGTGTGCTTAAGGTATTATAGGACCAGGATTAAGACCTTTCTCACTGTATCTAGTGATCATGTAACTATGTTAAATTTACTTCAAAAATAATAATAGGTGTCTGGACAAAGGAGAAAAAAAATTATTTGAAGAAATGAAGTAGAGCTTTTTTGTATAGAAAACATGCATGAGTATAGGTTAAAAATAAATGTAAATCAAAATGTAAATATATTTGGCTAGATTCTTGTATGCATATTCTTTTTGTTGCATAAAATTTTTTTTCCATTAAAAATGTGTCTTTCTGTAGTAGATTTAAAGCATAACTGTAAAGAAGCTATTCTTTCTTGAAATGAGAGAAGACATGAGGAGTTTTACCAGGATAACTGATGTATCACTCAATATATAACTCTAGCGATATGAATAGCTTTGTACTTGAAAAAGTGTTGGTTTTGTTTTTTTGTGTGTTTGTTCAGGAGTGAAAATCTGATGTAAAATCAAAGCAGTAACATTTGACTGAGTCTACAGACAGTCTGAAATGATAGATCTCCCTTGTGCTAAATTCAAAACTTCTGTGAGAGGCCTAAGTAGCATTTCTTCAAACACTTTTTTTTTTTTTTTAATAATACAAGATATGTGCTGCAAATGATTACAAAAAAAGTAATTTCTTTGATTTTCTGTTTTTATTACTAAATTCCTTTTCAATTACATGGAAGAGATTTATGTTTCCTTACTGGAAGGATTAGTAACTGACTTGCATGTTACAGCAGAGTTTAGGATGAGAAAATAACCGCTTGAATTAACAAAATGTAAGCTAGTTATCTTGGCTGTGTTCAAAGTTTTAAGCCTGGGTCATTCTTTCTCCTACATATAAAAATGTTGTCACCAGAAGCATTGCAATACCCAGGTATTTCTTCTCTATTAAACTAATATATTTTCAGTTCAGAAAAGTTATGATCTTCTATGACCAATCCTTGGTCATGATTTATTATGCTAGAAGTGTTACCTCATCATTATGGCTAAGGATGAGAAAATACTTCAGGAAAAATTTCTGAAAAGAATAGAGAATTTGAGGGAGGGGAGTGAGGGAAGACTGCAACTTGTGCAACTAATACATATTGTAAGTTGTTTCTGCAACCATACCATAACCTCTTTATGCTCATTTTCCAGAGAAAAGTTAAGAAGAAGATTAGGACACAAACCAAATTTCTAAGAAGTGTGTTGAATAAATGGGCTCTGCTCCCATCACCTCCCTGCACTCACATATCATACTTAAGGTAACTGACTCTGTTGTCAGCTTTAGAGAGGGATTTGGCCAAACTAGGACCACCTTCCTTAAGTGCTCATACCTTCAGAGGGACACTGAACCAAGACAGCATGTTCATGGTTCAGAAGTCTTGTTTAGACAACTGAAATTAAATTATGTAAATAGAGGATATAATGGCAGATAGAGAAAATAATTTCCAGAAGCAAGACCTTGAAAAGTATTGAAGAGTTATGAATTTTCAGGCTTTAAAACACTAGAAAATCTGACCTACTAAAAATGAAACAACTGTTTTAAATATAGAACAAGGTTTTTATTTGAGATGGTTTTTATTTGAGATATTAGGTGCAAGTTATACATTGTAGGCAACTGATAAAATATCCTGTATTCTCCACCACTCTCACGTGCAGAATATCACTGTCAACTTAGGATTTTATTATTCATACCTTCTTTCACTACTAAAGGTAAAATATATTAATCTGGCACAATGCCAGAACTTCACATTTTCACTGGAGTTACACTTCATTATTAATTGTAGACATTTTCAGTACACTTACATTGACTGTGTAGTTTAACATCATCGGTAATTTAACATCATTAAACTTGGCCCTATTTTACATATATCTGGCTACTTTGGTTCCCAAGAAAACTTTTAGTAATGGAATTTTCCAAAATCTCTTGGGTCAAGACTGAACGTTTCCATCAGTTTATCATATTAGACAGCTCTACTGAAATCACTCAGTTACTGTAAACTCTACGGCTGCAGACGCCTTTCCTTAGGACAAAAAAAACACCTTAAAATTTGATAAAATTCAATATGAAAAATGTTGCATACTTTCTGGTTGCAAAAATCACACTTCTAGAACAACAATATATCCACTTGAAACTGCTGACAACATTTGGGAAATGTGATGAATCACATGCTACAGAATGGAAGCCTTTCATCCAGTAAAAGCAGCTTGCTACTAAGACTGAGCTTTGCATTTGCATTTGCTTATCTTTTTAATTTGACTTGTGGCAGGTAGAAGACCTCAATATACTGGGTGAGCAAAGGACCTGCTTATACAGAACTGGGTTCAAATTCTCATTTAGGATACAAGTGGGAATGACATTGATGGTTTAATCCTAGTTTTCTACTTAAGCATGTTACAATTTATGTGTTTGCATATCTAGTTCCTATAATTACAATATTTCTTACATTTATATTACTGCATCTTGGTATGCTTCTGAGTTCCTGGCTTAGATGTGAGCCTTAACTAACTCCATATTGAAAAAATGCTTCAGTATACAAAATTTTCTCCTTTCTCAATTGCTGGGCCCCACTTTTAATACAAACCAAACCTGGGTCATGGCATGCTCATGCTGATGAGAGGACCAGAAATGCTGAGAGTGCTGGACACAGAGACTATGCAAGTTCAGGAACAGCTCAGGCTGGAGAGATAACAGAATGAATGCTTCTTTACAGTCATCATCCTATGTGCACCTAAGTTTCCAAAAAAAAAAAAAATCATGTGGTAGCATCATATTTGCAGTCTACTGAGTTCTGCATCATTCCTAGTAGCCAATACTCTTCTATTGACAAGACTGAGGTGGTTAATTTATACGTACAGGGTATAGGGCTCAGACTTGCCCTCTAACCTTTTTCTCACAGCTGAGATAAATCCCTAAGCAGCCTGCTGACATCCACACACTCCAAACAATGATTCAGCAAAGGTCAGCAAAGAAAGGGAGAAATAGCTGTTAACTACCACTAGTTGGGCCCAAAATTGCTACGAGTTTGCACATTCCTTTGTCTTTTCCATACAGACACCAGACTAGATGGGAAGGCATGTAATGCAGATTGAAACTGAGGAAAAATGATAGAAGGATATTTGCTCTCTTTCTTATGAGGTCAAGTTTTATCTACCTAAATAATATTTATTAAAACTTCACTTTTATGAGGACTACAATATGCCAACAATTTTTTTGAAAGCAACTAAACAGAATACTTCCAATTATTACCTTTCAAAAGTCTCAATAAAACTGATAAAATTATGCAAACCACATTTCTATTCCCAGTGAGTTTCAATGTGTATCTACGTCAGTTTTTATTATCTCATTTTTTTTTTAAGATGGACCACTTGAAGTATCAAATTTTTTTTTTAACATTTGTGATAATTATAAAAGTGTGTGATTTATGGGTATTCAATTTCAAATTACTGTCACTTAAACATATATAGATGCATGTGTGTATATAAAACATTCATATTTGTAACCCTTCTTAAACCTTACAGACCTCCCCATTTGTGTCAACATCTGCTGACATATTTTAGCTTCTTTGTCAATACATCAGGTAATCATAACTTGTCAATTATTAAGCCTTCTTTTCTAATTTCACATAATTACAAAAGCAACCAGAAACAAATTGTGTGTGATTTAATAAGACATGACAATTTTTTTAAGATATATAAAAAAAAAAGTAAATTGCTTTTGCAGCATTAGTGTAACCTATTATATAATATTAATATGCATAGCAGATGGGTCTCACAAGAGTGTGTAATACTTTGATTTGATTTTAATTAGATATATATTGTCTCTTCCATTACATATTACCTATATTAATGCCATAAGAACCTTTTATGCAGAGTATTCAGAGATTTATTGCACTTGAAAGTTTTCATGTTGTTGATATGAGACCACTATTTTGAACAACATTCAGAAAGGCACACTGCTTTTGATGATAATTTTTTTGATTTTAACAGTGATAAAATATTATTGAAGGAATTGTTAAAGTTGTGTGTTCTCATTTGAAAAACATACATATATACATAACTTATAAAAATCTACATATGATTTTGTGTTTTATCATTCTTTTATTTGGCCAATAATGGTTTCTAAATCTGTTATAGCCAAGGGGATTCAAGAGCGATACATTCTGCGCCTACTTGTTTCTTTTTCGTATTAGGCTTAATTATTGTCTGTCGAAAAAAAGTTTTTTCCACTCAGAATTTTGTTACTGTTGCAGACTTTTAAAGTGGATTTACTTTTCTAGAAGTTCATTTCTACATCCTTATGAATTATTGTGAGTTTGCAGTTCTGGCATTTATGTAAGGAATTTACAAAATCAGATTTTGGCCCATTTAAAGATTCTGCAGAGAGAATACTGATTGTGATGCCTTTTGTGATGTAAACTGAGGAACTGTACCCAAAAATGATTGTACAGACACCGCTAAATCATTTCATCATTTTATCTAGGCCTCAAGTATTTATCAGATACTAACAGATTTTCACCACCATTGACTTGCATTTTATTCCATTTGAGTTGGTGAAAGTCGATGATCAACTCCCAAGTTTTAGGTTGTTCAGTCCTTCAACATTCCCTATATTTTTTTACGTTAAATATGCCAAAATAGCTCCATCATTTTTACATTCTTTCTATTCTAAATGCAATGAGCCATGACCAAAGAGCTAATCCTAAAGAAATACATAGCAAAAGTAAAACAAAAAGTAGAAAGAATAGAGCATTTAAACTGGAACATAACAAGTTATAATCGTTCCATTTTTATAAAATAAATCTGATTTCAATTAAAACAACCTCTGGAGGTAGACTAGGGTATATTATAATAAACGGGTAAATGTAAGGCGTGGGAAAAGTTCAGACATTCCTTCTGGCATATTGAATCAATTAATAGCATGTACAAGGAAACCCTGATTATTTGAAGGAGTGGAGAAAAATGACTTGATTCTTTACAAGTAGTACAGACTATTATTAGTATTCCAGATAGAGTGTGTTCTAGGGAGTCCATCATATGCTTTGATCTGTCTACATCCACAGCTGGAAACTTTGCGCCAGTCTCTGGAAGCAGCACGAACTGACAACAGTCGCCTCCATCAGGAAAGTGAGTTAGTGGTTGCAAATGTTAATCAGTGGATCAAAGAACAAAAGTGAGTAAAATTGGGTCTTTTTTTTTTTTTTTTTCCATCTGATTTCATTTCCTATGGCCCCAAACAATTAAAGCATTCATAAGAACTCTCTTCTCAACTTACTGCCATATCTTTTATTTGGAGCTCTGCAATAGGTCTTTATAAACATACTATCAAGGGGTTTTTACCATCACATTTATGTCCTTTTGAATTATCAGAAATAACTAAATAATAAATAAGTTATCTGTAAAAACATAGTACAATTTTCAGACCTGTTAGTAATGTACAATGTAAAACAACTGAGCTTTGTGATTCAGAAAAATATATGTATATATTTTTATGCTTTGTGATGATTTCTTAGATTTTGAAAACCTCCTATACTAGCACTTTCCATTTTTAAATGTATTATTTGTCTATAGCATTTATGAAGATATCCTTGATGATGAAAACTAACTTACTATCTCAAAAGTCAAAAGTAAAATGAACATGTTAAGCTGGTGAGAAGTGTGAATCCTCTACTTAGTATCTCATAAGATATGCATAGGTACTTCTGAACATAAACAAAAATATAAAACTAAGCTTCAGCTTTCTTTAATTATTTGATTAATTTAAATACTTGTTACTATATTTAATATTTAGCTATAAACAGCATCTATAATGCTCTTCTGACAGATAAAAGTGAGTTGCCTTATTAGAGTCTATTGTTTCTTATTTATTTCTACAAAAACTGTCCAACATCAGGAAAAGAGCTGAAATGAACTAGCTAACTGAGTGAGCCATAGTCTATTTAATAATGATATGCAGTATGAGAATGGGTCTAGAAGAAGAAATAAATTACCTATAGAAACGTCACAGGGTTATGGGAAATTATAACAAATTTGTTGTCTCTTTGTGAGCACCTTGCCACACATGCAGAAAGGTATTACTAAAAAGCCTAAACAGTGTAATATGGTAAATTTTCAGTACAAAATAATGTGTGGATATACATTTTCTTTTAATTGCAAGTGTTAACATGAGCCAGTTGACTCCCTTTACAGTCCCATCTCTGTAGTATAAAATCCCAGAAGTTAAGTCTCTAACAAAACTGATCAGTTTAAAGACTTTTAAAGATAATATGACTCATTTCCAAAATTCCATTGTCTGTATCAATTGATCCTGCACTGCCTATGAAGAAAACGCAAAGGACATGTGGAAATATACATTCCTACCTTATGAACAGCCTCATTTCAAAATCTCACTGGCAAATTCAGGATGCCTAATGCACTGGAAATTACAACTCTGGTGCTGTAGATTCCTTAATGTACCAGCTCTTTTCTGTTTTAAATGCTAACAGTCTACAATAGAATTATATTGAACTCTTCTACAAGCCCAAAATCCATAATTGCTTTTATCCCTCACTCTGACTAAAATTTTTACATCTTTGTCACATTACAAAAGTGCCATGACACTGTTTTGTGATTCTTTGTTATTTCTTTAATACACTTAAAACAAAATCTTCCAGTTGCATGAGGACTAAAGATTAAATAACTGACTATAGTTCTGTGTTAATATAGGCATTATGTTACATGGGTTATTTTCATCAGTTTATATTTTCAAAATAGCCTGTGTTTTGCCTAGGAAACATGGGGTTTTGCATTAGGAACATTTTTTAAAAAAAATAATTTAGGTATGATTCACAATTTAATGAGCAATTTTAAATAAAAAACATTTTTTTGTAGACAGAGCAGGAAATTTGCAGTAATGCTTCATTTGATTTGGAGTTTATGTACATATGGCTCAGTTTCAGCAGAATAATAAACAGTGCAATATTACATTCAGTCTTTCTGAAATTTTCACATTTTAATTAAAAAGAAATCTTGCAATTCTTAGTGTTTTTTCATGTTATTAGAAACTCTCACAAAAATAACTTCATTTCCAAATTTAGTCTTTTTGACGTGATAGAGTAAATCAAATTATGGCTATGATATATTTATACTTAGAACACAATACAGACAGGCTATTATCAATTTTTAAAAAGTTATTAACAGTCTTGCCAGACTGGGTAATTAATTGTTTATAGTGGCGCATACGGGAATTAAGTACAAATTTACAAAATTTTTGTCTAAGGATTCCAACTTCTTCCGTGCTGCCAGAAGAATATATAAATATATACTTTTTTTAAAGGTGAAGGTGAGCAGACTGTTTTCCAGAGTAATCTGCCCTCTTGAAAATTCATTTTTTGATAAGCACCATATGGTGGCCAAATATTGGACACAACAAAAATCAAATATTCACAGTTTATTTTCTCTGTAACCTAGAAGGTGAAATCAAGACCCTTTTGATATTAATTTCATTTAGATTCACCTTATTGATGGCTACCCCTCCTTACACCTTGTTAGACTTGACACTGCCAATAACCTAGATCAAAGATGTCATAATACATAATGGAAGGCCATATCGGACATACTGGGTAAAAATGATTTTGCAGAAAAAGGGATGCATGCACTTACCTAACTGATACTTAACATTTAGTTGCTCTTTTCATGCAGACAGAAATTTTGAAGGGGTTGTTCCAAGAAAATGGAATAGGTATGGTTTTGTAAGGGTGAAACAGGCCAAATACTATGTGTTTGGCTATTTTACATGTTACTACTTTTCAAAAAATATGGAAATATTGCTACCCACCTTGAATGGTTTTTGGTTTTAGAACACTTTTTCAGAAGAGATAAAATAACAAATAAGCAAAAACATCTTGAAATATATATGATATTTTATTTCAGTGCAGTGCTACACCATAGAGATTATAATATAGGATGATTGGTTGTAAATTTTTTATTTATTGTTTACATTAAATGATATTATACATCAGATTTCAGACTCAGTGTTTGCTTAGCAGTGGGCTGATGGAATATTGCCATTCTACTTACTTATTAATTTATTATCTATTCAGTTTTCCAGTTTTTATTTTATTTATTGTTCCTCCTTTTATGTACACTTCTTTACTGTGTGTTGCTTTTGTCCTCTTTACTATTCTTTGATTCTATGATCTGTGGAGGTAATTTTGAAAAAAAATTAAGAGAACTAAATCAACATCACCAATATGCTTGTATTTGCTTAGAATGTTAACCATCTCTTAAGATTTGTGTTTCATATATTGTGTAGTCTTTTTATTGTCAAAGGTTATTTGAATGTCCTCTAAGAATTGCTGAATTGTTTATTGATCTAATAATTATATATTTCTTGGTACATATGATGTCTATCTTATTTGTTCCTTTACCTTAAAAATTTAATAAACAAAACATCAAAGAAAAAGGAATAACAAGAACGAACAAAAAACAAAGATGCCTAAGAATAGCTCCCTGAGGCTTTTATATTTGAAAAGCTTCTATATCAGAATTATTGTTTACGGAAATCTTCTGTGTATCATTTCTCAAGTAACCTACAAAAGTATCTATGAAGTTATCTCTAAGCCCACTATCTCTGACCTGTTAAGGAACATTTTATGATTGATAAATTTTTTTCCTATAAATAAATTTCTCATTGAATTAGGGCTAACATTTGTGTTGTGAGGAAGAGAGCAGTATCAGTGGAATGAAACTGTGATATAGTTGGCATAACAGATGACTTACACAACTGGAGTGCTGCAATGGATGGCTGTAATCTCTTCAGAAAGGATGGGCAAGGAAGGAGAAGTACTGGGGCAGCCCTGTATGTTAACGAGTGTTTTGACTGTCTAGATGATGGTGATGATAGAGTTGAGTATTTCTGGGTAAGAATCAGGGGGAAGGCCAACAAGACAGATATCATGGTGGGAGTCTGTTATAGACCACCCAACCAGGATGAAGAGGCTGATGAAATATTCTGTAATCAACTGGGAGAAGTCTCACAATCACTAGCCCTTGTTCTTATGGGGACTTCAACTTACCAGCTATCTGCTGGAAACAAAATACATCAGTGAGCAAACAGGCTAGGAGGTTCTGGGAGAATGTGGAAGACAACCTCCTGACACAGCTGATGAGTGAGCAAACTATGGAAGGTGCCTACTGGACCTGTTGTTGCAAACAGAGGAAGACTTGTCAGTGATGTGATGGTTGGAGGCCATCCTGGGCATAGCAGTCACTGAATGATAGATTTTTCAGTTTTGGAATAGATAAGGAGAAGGGTTAACAGAACTGCTACCTTGGACTTCCAGAGTGTAGGCTTTGGCTTGTTTAGGAGGCTGGTTGACACAGTCCCTTGGGAGACAGCTGTGAAGGGCAAAGGAGTCCAGGAAGACTGGAGATTCTTCAAGAAGGAAACCTTGGAGGTGTAAGAGCAGCCTGTCCACATGTACTGAAAGGTGATCTGACAGGAAAGAAGACAATCCTGGCTGAAAAAAAGAGCTTTGGTTGAAACTCAGGAAAGAAAAGACAGTTTTGTATCTGTGGAAAATGAGGCAGGCAATGCAAGAAGACTAGGAGGATCTTGTGAGGTTATGCAGAAAGAAAATTAGAAAGGCCAAAACCCAACTAGAATGTAATCTGGCTACAGCTGTAAAGGACAAGAAAAAATGTTTCTATAAATACATGAAGAACAAATGAGGTCAAGGGAGAATCTCCATCCTTTATTGGATGCAGGAGGAAACATAGTGGCGAAGACTGAGGAAAAGACTGAGGTATTAATGCCTTCTTTGTCTCAGTCTTCAATTTTAAGACCAGTTGCTCTCTGGGTACCCAGCTCCCCTAAGCCAGAAGACAGGGACAGGAGAAAAATCACAGAATCACAGAATGTTAGGGATTGGAAGGGACCTTAAAAGATTATCTAGTCCAATCCCCCTGCTGGAGCAGGAGCACCTAGATGACACTACACAGGAATGTGTCCAGGCGGGTTTTGAATGTCTCCAGGGAAGGAGACTCCACAACCTCCCTGGGCAGTCTGTTCCAGGGTTCTGTCACCCTCACTGAAAAGTAGTTTCTTCTCATATTTAAGCGGAACCTCTTGTCTTCCAGTTTGAACCCATTACCCTTGTCTTACCATTGGTTGTCACCAAGAAGAGCCTGGCTCCATCCTCATGACACTCACTCGTTATGTATTTATAAACATTAATGAGGTCACCCCTCAGTCTCCTCCAATCTAAAGAGACCCAGCTCCCTCAGCTTTTCCTTGTAAGGGAGATGCTCCACTCCCTTCATCATCTTTGTTGCCCTGTGCTGGACTCTCTCCAGCAGTTCCCTGTCCTTCTTGAACTGAGGGGCCCAGAACTGGACACAATATTCCCGATGTGGTCTCACCAGGGCAGAGTAGAGGGGAAGGAGAACCTTTCTCGACCTACTAATCACTCCCCTTCTAATACACCCCAGGATGCCATTGACCTTCCTGGCCACAAGGGCACAGTGCTCGCTCATGGTCATCCTGCTGTCCACCAGGACCCCCAGGTCCCTTTCCCCTACACTACTCTCTAATGGATCATTCCCCAACTTATACTGGAACCTGGGGTTGTTCTTACCCAGATGCAAAACTCTACATTTGCCTTTGTTATATTTCATTATATTTTTCCCTGCCCAACTCTCCAGCCTGTCCAGGTCTTGCTGGATGGCAGCACAGCCTTCTGGTGTGTCAGCCACTCCTCCCAGTTTGGTGTCATCAGTAAATTTGCTGATAGTACACTCTATTCCCTCATCCAAGTAATTGATGAATATATTAAATAATACTGGTCCCAGTACTGACCCTTGAGGCACTCCACTAGATACAGGCCTCCAACTAGACTCTGTCCCTTTGACCACAACTCTCCGGCTTCTTTCCTTCAGCCAGTTCCAGTCCACCTCACTACCTGATCGTCCAGACCACACTTTCTCAGTTTAGCAGCAAGGATGCTGTGTCGAATGCTTTACTGAAGTTAAGGTAGACCACATCCACTGCTCTGCCATCATCTATCCACCTTTTTATGTCCTCATAAAAGGTTATGAGGTTGGTCAAACATGACTTCCCCTTGGTGAAGCCATGTTGACTACCCCTAATGACCCTCTTATCCTTGATATGCCTTGAAAGGGCACCAAGGATAAGTTGTTCCATCACTTGCCCGGGGATAGAGGTGAGGCTGACCAGTTTATAGTCACCCGGGTCCTCCTTCTTGCCCTTTTTGAATACTGGAGTGACATTTGCTTTCCTCCAGTCCTCAGGCACCTCTCCCGTTTCCCAAGACTTGGCAAAGATGATGATGGAGAGTGGCCCAGCAATTACCTCAGCCAGCTGCCTCAGTACCTGTGGATGCATCCCATCTGGACCCATGGATTTATGCATGTCCAGATTGCCTAACCGCTCCCTAACCCAGTCCTCATCAACCAAGGCAGACTCCTCCATTGCCCTGCCTTCCTCTGTGTTCTCAGGAGTACAGGGCTCCTCAGGACACAGCAGACAGAGACAAAGAAGGCATTCAGTAACTCTGCCTTCTCTATATCTTCTCTCACCAAGGCACCCACCCCATTCATTAGTAGGCCTACACTGCCTCTGGTGTTAGTTTTATCTGCCATGTATTTGAAGAAGCTCTTTCTGCTGTCCTTGACACCTCTCGCCAGGTTTAATTCTAGGGAGGCCTTAGCTTTCCTAGTTGTCTCCTTACATCCTCTGACAACAGCCTTATATGTTTCCCAAGTGACCAGCCCCTTCTTCCATGATCTATAGTCTCTCCTCTTCCACTTGAGCTTACTCAGCAGTTCCCTGTTTAACCACGCAGGTTAAATGCAGGTTAAGCCCTCGTGATTGAAGTGGAAATGGTTGGTGACCTGCTACAACCACCTAGGCACACACAAGTCTATGGGGATGGATACAATCCACCTATGAGTATTGAAGGAACTGGTGAAGGTGCTTACCAACCCACTTTCCATCATTTATCAGCAGTCCTGGCTAAACAGTGAGGCCCCAGTTGACTGAGTGGCAAATGTGATGCACCGTCCCCCTGGACTTGGCATTGATAAGGCCACTCCTTGAATACTGTGTTCAGTTTTGGGCCTCTCACTACAAGAGAGACTTTGAGGTGCTAGAGTGTGTTCAAAGAAGGGCAATGAAGTTGATAGAGGGTCTAGAAAATGAGTCTTATGAGGAACTGCAGAGAGGGAACTGAGGTTGTTTAGCCTGGAGAAAAAGGGAGACTTTATTGGTCTCTACAACTACCTGAAAGGAAGTTGCAGCGAGGTAGGTGTCAGTCTCTTCTCCCGAGTAACAAGTGATAGGACAAGAGGAAAAGACCTCAAGTTGTATTATGGGGAAGTTTAGATTGGATGTTAGGAAAAGCTTTATCACTGAAAGGGTCATAAAACATTGGAACAGGCTGCCCAGAGAAGTGGCTGAATCACCATCCCTGGAGGGATTTAAGAGACATGAAGATGTGGTGCTTAGTTACATAGTTTAGTTGTGTACTTAGCAGTGCGAGGTAACAGTTGATTTTAAAAGTCTTTTCCAACCTAAATGATTCTATTATTCTATGAAGTGAAGTAGCTTTAAGTTGAGCTGGTTTTATTTCTTTTTCAACAGAACCTAATTTTCATCAACTTTTTTTCTGTTTTCATACAACATTGTTCCTTAATTCCTCAGTCTTTTTTCCTGAGGTATAGTTATTTCAAAATTCATCTGTATGCGCAAATTATTTATATATAATTCTTTACCACCAAATGGGTAGAGTTATACTTGATCTTCTGTATATATTTTGCCTTAGTACTTAGGTTTTCAAACATCTTCCATTTTGACTTTGTTTTTGCCATGGTATATCTTGAAGATTATGTAGGAAGACAGTTTTGCAACCTGTGACCTTATTTGGCATGTTTCTTGGTTTTTTGAAAACCCATGAGAATTAGTGGGTACATAGCTGGTGGCTGTCAGATAGTCTCTTCAGAACAATTTTTGAATCGTTCTTGATTATGATCATGACCCATTGTGAAGTATCACTATTTCTTTCCAATGTCTTTTATTAACAGCTGTGAGTTTGTTAGCAGAAATTAATGAGGTTTTCTTGAATAGCTCCATTAGTTTCTTTATGAGACATTGGAGATTGTAGTGTTGTGCTATTGAATTCTGTGCTGGAGCTTTTATATTGCGGTTAACTGTATTTCATCTTGTCTCCTAATGTTTTAAGGATACACAGGAGTCTACAAGAACAGAAGTTTGAGATGACAATAAGTGTCTTCAGTACGATGATAACATCTACTTGTCATTTTAGTAAACAGTGAAGATATAACTAAGTGTTCTAGTAGTTTTTTGAGTAAAATTGAGACAAGGAAAAAAGCTGAGAGTGAAAAATTATATATTCAATAGATTGCAATAGTGACTGAAGTTTTTTAAGAAAGTTTATGTAGTCTTCCATATGTTTTCAGGTAATTAGATAATCTCAGTCTTCCTGGAGTGTTGTTTTGTTGTTTTTTTTTTCTTTCGTTAAAGTTTTCCTTGTCTATGTAGTTCTGATTATTACTTATATAATCACTCTCCTGACAATGTGTGATTTATAGTACTACTTTATGATAGTTACAGTATCTGCTAGACTATGGGTCATAACAGCGCTGGATTCTGTTTATTTCTAAAACTCTGTGGCAAAGAAGAAATAAAAAATCAGGATTCTCTGTACTCACACACAAAAGCTAATTTTTAAATTATGGTTGAATGTATATTCAAAAGATGTTACAAAGGAACAGTCACATTAGTTGTCAAATAGTCTTTCTGTAGAGCAAAATAAACCATTTTATAAACAGTAGAAATTATTGTATATCATGAATGTGCTGATCAAATTAATACAACAGTAAGCAAGATCCTTCAAACCTTTAAACTACAATACGAAAGGTTGTTTTGCATACTGATATTGTCAGATATATTGAATATCCTACTAATAAATTCATATCCTTTGTCCCAGTCCAGGGCTGTTCTTATTTGTAAATGCTTAAGCATTGACTGCTTACTTGCACTACATAATTTGTGTTTTCTAGAGATTATTCTATAACTAGAAAACCATACTGAAATTCCAGCAAAGGTAGGTAAAAAGTTTTGTGCGAGCAAAAGATAGTCTTTCTTAATATGCCATGTCTTTATTATCTATTTTGGAATATTGCAGGTTATCTTGGTCATTTGTCAAAGCATTTGATTTACCTACTATTCGCATCTCTGTGTTTAAGGTTCTGATCATGTCCATATTCATGGTAGATCTGGGGTGTTTGTTTGCTGGTTTGGTTTGTTTTTACAAAGCAGCATGTCCCATTCTTTAACTTTTATTTAGTACTAGGAAAGTTGGCTATTCTGTCCTTTCAGAACCTCTGCTTGGAAGTTTAATGGTGTGGCACGTAAAAAGTAAGACCATTAATGATGACAGGCAGCAAGACTTTTTGTTGCTTAGAGGGAAGGTAAAGATGAACGTGCAAAACTCTCAAGTTGAAGCCTGCCACTCATTAGCTACAAATAGGACAAGTTATTTATAAACTTTAGTGGCACCTGAGCAGAAGTGACACACACTGAATTCTCAAATTAGTAAAGATACATGAGGCAGAATAAGAGATTGATAATATGCTGTGTTTCTACATATGGAGTATTTAAACGAAGAAAACTTGAAGCTGGAGAGAAGGTCCTGGAAATTGAGACCTACGGAGACCCACACAATAAGTTTTTTACTGATTGCAATGCAGACTACTGTGGTAGCCTCATCCCTATCCTCCAATTCTATCTTAATGGAATTTCTTTGAAATAAGATTTTGAGGAAGGGTCGATTTTAGTCATATTGAAATAAGTCAGCCATTTTATTTATTTTCCCCATTATTATACTTAAGGATTTTTAGATACAAAGAGAAATAGGTTTTCAAGGAATCTGTTCCCCAAGAAACAGAACAGTATGGAAATCCACATAGTGCACTTTCAAAAAATTGCTAGAGAGCAAATGAATTGTTTGTTGATTTCTGACAGTGACAATTCATCACATTTGTTTGCCTGTGAAATAAACTCAAGAGAGATTCTTTTAAATGTGCCAATGGTGCCAGGTGCTAGGGCTTTTAGGAAAGAGAAAAGTCCATGAAAAACAGAATTATGTGTTCCATGGCTGATCAGAGTATTAATGTAAAAGTCTAGGATTCAAATAGTCTCATAAGTAGCATTAAAAACCAACTTCTTAATGGATATACATTTAATAATTAATTCTGTGGTGGCTAATGAGATGTGAGACCTAGATGTAGTTTGTCCATGTTTGGGCATTAACAATTTATGTCTTACACACTAATAATGTCTCTTTTCTAACCAACTACACATTTTCACTAGAATTACAGGTTTTTAACATCCCTCATGCCATTCCTTCCTGTAAAATTTCTTTGAACTGACCAATATTTTTAAATGTTATTGTGAGTGTACAGATAGAAAGAGAGATATAACAGTGAATGTAAAAGTCCAATTTCCTTCGGTAACCAGGAATCAGTAGTAATGCATGCTCTTCCCCAAATCAAAGTTCCACCTCTCACCAGGATAAAACTATTTGAAAGAGAATAAAAAGAACAAAAACAAACACTAGAAAACACAAATTAAAGTGGAAACAGCGGAGACTGGTTGGCCAGGCTTTGATAAAATAAAGCCTCCTTTGAAAATGGAAATGTATACAGCTACAAGGGAAAGATCATGATTATTTCCCAGGTTCTGACTAAAAGCACTGCCTAGACTGAACTTGCACCATGCTTCACTCAGCTGATTTTGCATTGGAGACCCAGCTGAGCCATGGAAATAAAAAGCTATCACACTTCCCTGTTTTGTAAACTTGTCATCATCTTTCCTCTGAGCTCTGCCTGTAAGTCTCTTCATGTTTTCAGAGGATGTTATCTCTGCCAATGGATGCTTTCTGACATAAAGAAAACATCTCTTTGAAATATAGTCTACCTCAAATTATTTTAAATACCAAAGTGGCCCTTACATTATGTTTAGATTTTCTGTGTTATATTGTAAGTTCTGTCTCCAAAAAGCCTTGATCGCTGGATATTGCTGAAGTATTTGGTGAAAATCCTGCTGCATGTTATTTTAAGCCAATCAGTTAACACATTGCATTCACCAGTTGAATGAAATCTGTCCCTCTAAAAACATATAAGCTGTGAAACCATGGTGATGTTAAAGAGAGGATAGAATTTTCTATATAACATTTATTTTTAAAATTGTCAATTTGGAATAGCTTGCCTCCCATTTTTTCATCAGTCATTTCAAAATGGACATTTTTTTTTTTTTAAGATGAGATTCCCCAAGTTTTTAATTATGCACTTGTATCTCCTCATTAATAAAATCTATTTTTTTTTTCTAAGCCCTATGACTTTTAAAGTTTTGATGAGAAAGGGCTGCAAGCTGGAACAGCTCTTTTAGCAACTATTAAAAGCTGATTTTGTAAAGAGGGTGTCAAACTAAATTCAGCAAGAATAATAATTGATGCTTTTGCAGTTACATAGGAACTCAACATGTGTGCCTCAAAACACAAAACAATAGGAAAATTAAGTATAGTGTAAACACACTTTCCCATGAACATACTAGGGTTTACTGAGTAGCATAAAATAATATTGATAGAAGTTATGTGAATTAGTCCTGACATAGAGCAATGAAAGTTTACTTTGTTAACAGAAAAAAAAAAAAAAAGTATTTGAAGTATTTTATTCAGAAACTGGTTCAGCTCTAATTGTCTAATTGAAGTCAAAGAAATTGGGAAAAGGTCCTATGGAAAACTACAGAGCACACTAAAATAGTGCCAAAAATGATGAAAGAAGCAAAAAGAAAATAATCATAAGTTCATCTAATTTTGAACAAAATTTAGAAAAGCAAATTTGATTCACTATGACTGAGGCTACTGTAAATATCTATGTAGTATAACAGATAGCTTAAGACAATGTATGACATAGAAAATAATAATAGTTGTCTTTATTATAACAGATTATAGGAACCTGATTCATGATTGGACTTGTTATTGTGTTAGGTACTGTGCAGGTACAGAACAAAAGATAGTCCTAAACAAAGGTTATTCTAAAATATCAGGAACACTAATCTAACAGGAGAATGAAGTACATTGACTTAATTCCTAGAAAATATAGAATGTAATCAGGAATTCATGTGAAAGGATTTCTATCTTAGAAGATAAAGAGATTACAGAAAACCTGAAGGATTTTTTTGCATAAGTCTTCACAGAACATACTGGAGACATACCTCCTAATGGGATGCTTTTTACATGTAGTGAAGGTACCAGATGATGGAACTACTCAAGAAATTAAATTTAAATAAATCACTGCAACCAGATGGCATTCACCTAAGATTTCTTAAAGAACTGACTACTAAAGTAGCTATATTATTGGATAAAATGATGTAATTTAAGTATGTAGTAAGCTTGGATGTTTATCAGTTTATATATCTGTCTTTCCAAATAAGATGTCAAAGGTAAACCCACGAAATCTAGATCAGGGCAATTCCTTTCAGTCTAAGTCCCTACCTCATCACTGTTAGCTGTTTTCCAAGAGAAAGGTCTGGCTTCTTGCTTGGAGACTTGTTGGTTTTGGTTGTGTTGCCCATTCTTTATTTGCTGAAAAATATGTATTTACCTCTGGCATTTCTTATGCAAAATGTAGGCTACATTGTAGAATCCAGAGCTATTTTACTAAGTTAGAGACAACTTAACTATGGTTTATACTTCTGTGCTGGTGATTACTATTCTACGACTGTTTGAAAACTGTAATTTAGATAAATAAATTTTGTAACGGTCTTGGGAGATGTTGAGATTCAGGCACTGAATCATAAAGTTTGCTCAGTCTTCTGCAGTGGTAATGTGCGTTGCTCCACGTATTGCATCCACAGTTCTGCCTTTTCAGGGCTGCCAGCTTCCCATGACAGCTTTTCTAATAAAATTTCCCTAGGAGCATGAAAAGATATTTGCTGTTTTATCCAATGTTGCCTATTTGATGATTGTTTTCAGAACATTGTGTCAGACACATGATAATTCCCTGAAAACAAAACAAAACAAAACAAAACAAAACAAAACAGGTTCTAACAGTTGTACCTCATTAGCCAGCCAGACTTGATCTTGAGATCTTAAATCAAACAAAAATAAATCTTAGTCTTGGTAATTTCAATATTATAGCATATTTAAAGAGGGAAACAGTTGTGACATCTATAGAGATCCATATGTATAATTTTTAATGTTTCAGGGAAATGTGTTTCACTGTTTGTGAAACTTTTGCCTATTATGATTCTGTGAAAACAGTCGTGACTAACTGTAACATGATATATATTTATTTTGTTCTACTGTAGTGTAGTTAACAGTCTTGCAGAGTCTGAAAGTATTTCAATGATGGCCTAAATTTGCTTGTCTAATAAGATTATCATCTCTCAAAGCATCTGAAGTATTTGATGCTTTATCTCATACACATTGTTTTAAGCTTGAGTTAACATGTTTTTCATAAATTATAAAAAGCATAACTCAGTGTGTCTTTTAAGTTGCTTAAAATTATAATGCAGAAATTTTCTGCTTGGAACACAATGTAACCCAGTGCTGTCCATTACCAACAAACAACAGCCTCTACAGAGTTATGGGATTGATCACCTGGTAACAGACAGGTTTTTTTTCTCTTCTTCATTGATGATTCGGTGTCTTTTTGCTTGCATTTTTGTTTCACAAACATTGGCACACAACTTTAACTTTGAGAAGGTTCAAAAATATTCTTGTTTGCCTTTGCGAAAGGTAGCATTGCAAATATATTCATTGCATTTTGTAATTTTATTTTGTGTGTGCGCCTAGGTAATAGTACTGAATTAAATTACAGAATCATCAAATCATAGAATAGTTATCTGTTTATAGAAAATAGATGTTGAAGCTTGTAGCTGTTTAGGTTAAAGACATTTTCTCTCAAGTTTCCTATAGAAATATAGAACATGAATCGGTTAACTTAGATAGCCTGTAGCAATAAATATTTTTCTAATGAAAACATGTATTAGAGACAAAGTCCATGGATTTTTACATGGCTTTTTGAGGTTTTTCAAATCACCAGCAGTCAATTTTGTTGCTCTAATCTTGAAACCTAAGAGCCTAATTTTCACAAAATATTTTTTTAATATTTTCATTGCTTTCCTATGATACCTGCATGGAGAGAACTGTAGAATATAAAAAGAGAAATTAATATTAGACTAACATTCACCCTGAATTTTTGAGATTCAGAAAATTTCTCAGTCATTTACTCAGTGCACAACTCCCTGAAAAGACTTATTAGGAAAGATTTCTAGTTTCCTTATGAGACATATTATTGTCACCGTACAGATGATCTTGAAAAATACAGTTAAATATTTAGTGTATTCAAGTTCTTCAGCACCAGAGTATCCATAAACCTATTTGCTATTTAGCCATTTAACACAATTATTTACTGTTCAAGAGATACAGTTACTATAGCAACAGCTACATTTACAATCCCAGAATAAATGGAAAGCCTAATCTGTCCTGCCAGTTAAAAAAAAACAAAAAAACAAAAACAAACAGAAAAAAAGAAAAAAAAAGAAAAAAAGCTTTTTAAAACGTAGTGTAACCGTTGCCTTTATAATAGAAATTCATGGCATTCAAATTATGAACCATGATCTGCTTGCAGACTGGCAGCTTTAATCTTGTAGGCAACAGTTACACCCAGCTCATGGTTTGACTACATGTTCAGTAGCTTCAACTATTGACAGGAATATATTCTTTTCTTTTTCCCCGCCCCCTGCTTGGTTTAGCCTATGATAAGATGACAGATGCAGACATTAAAAATGAGAGAATCCTCAGCTGGCTTTTTTCATGGTTAAAATGTTCAATAACCTAGGGTGAAAGACAGGTATGTCTAGAGTAATATTGTAAGAAAAAAAAAAGCGTTACTGTTTTCCTTATTAAAATAAATTAGATAATTTTGAAAAGAAATTTATATTATTGTTCTTCACAGACTCCTTGTAACATTCGTGCTTGAAGAGTTTTTGCAGACAATTTGAGATGGATTGGTTTTGCAGATTAAATTAGACTATCACCTGTTTCAGGAGGGGTCTCTTCATCAATTCTGTACACCAGAATAAAATAAAATAAATATCACTGTATTATGGAACAATTAGTGTACTTGCAAAACCTTCTGTTACCTTATGCGTAAAGCCTGGGTTCTTCACAACAAAAAATACTTGTTATAAAAATGATACCAAGGAAATCCATTTGGATGATGTATTTTTATATTAAAGACTATTTTCAAGAATTATTATTGTTGTATACAGTAGTTATACCATGATTTCCCAGATATTTTTCAAATTGCATTCAATTACTAAAAAACTGTTTAATAAGGAACATTGAAAAATGGTATTTCGTGTTCTGCCAGAGCACAGAATTCAACTGAAAAGAAAGAGCTGAAAACTAAGAAATGCAATATTTCAAATTTGGACTTCTAAACCCAGAAAATACTGAAATACATAACAAACTCAGGTGATCTTAACTCTGCCTTCATTTAGAGACAGTTAAATGAAGTCGTAACATACGTTATATAACAAATAGATATATTATATATGTATTATACATAAATTTTTTATATATAACAAATAAGGACTGTTTATGTCTATATTGTAATGAATTAATTCACCTTCAAGACCTTCTTGTAATTATCAAAGAGTAGCTCCTCCTTTCTTTCGTATTCTTTTACACAGGCCTAGTGTTAAAATTTTACAGCTGCTAACATCATCCTCATCCCCAATCTGGACAGCAATTTTATTGCAGTTGCAAGCATGTCAAACACATAAAAAGGGGATCAGTACATCTCCCCTTTAATGTCCTCTCCCCACAGTCTCAAACACCTCACCTCATATTCTCCCCATCATCCTGTTACTTAATCATGTGTGTCCTCCTGGGAAGCTTTTGCATGTGTAACTCATCTCCCTGCCCCTCCTCCCCCATTCTTAAGATGCTACCTAAATTTTCTGGAGATCAGATTTCTTAAAAATAGAAATGAGACACATTCCCTCCTTCATCTTTAACAGGACAGATTCGAGATGCACATGTGCAGGCCTACTGGACAGGCAGACATCATTTTGCTTTGCTGCTGACACAGCCTTACACAGACATGGGTGAGAAGAAGGCAACTTCACTTTCTCCTGTGTTCCACTTCACATAAGCAGTGCTTGGCACGACAGATACTTGGTTGGTATATACCATGACATAAAGAGTGCTCTGCATACACTAACTGACCATTGTGATATCATAAATCTTGTGAATAACCATTGTTGACACTAATGAAGTAGCTGTAGCTCTGTGTAAGAAGGGAAAAAAAAATAAACACAACAGGAAAACAACTGATGTAAATAATGAATGTGAATGAATATGAGTCTTGTTTTTAGCTCAAATATGTACAAAAACATTGATAGGATTGACCTTCAGAACACAGTGGGAGAGTTGGAAGAAGCATGAGGTTATATACAGGGAACCTCTTCCTCAGGTGACTTACATTTGAATCTATAACTGTAACTTATGCAACAAAGGCAAGGCAATGAGCTTAGGCTTTAGGACTTCATAGCACATACAGAAATACTGACCTTTGAACAGTAGATTTCTCAACACTAACTACAAGAAAGCTGGAGTTTCTCTACAATGTTTCTCATATTTGCAATTTTCTTCTTTCTCTTTGAAGAGAAAATTCTTCAGTCCTTGTTCTAACAAAACTGCCAGTATTAATTATTAATGGGAATTTTGTTCAGTTAATAATGACAGAGATTGTGCCCTTTGTTCTCAACAACTATTTATTTTCAGTCTGTGAAACTCTTCAGTTATATCTTCTTGTAATTTTGTGTCACGTATGCTTTGAATTTCCTTGTGTCATTTGTCTCTCAGCCTTGGTTGTCACACAGAAAGTATAACTTTTACCTGTAGTTTTGTCTTCATTTCAGTTTCCCTTTTCTCAGTGTTAACTCTCATTAGTCCTTAACTGTCAATTTTAGTTTCTATTATTGCTTTGAGGAAAAACACCATAATTATCTAGAGCACTGAATATGTATCGACTAGGTTAACATTTAGATTCAGTATCACAGATATTAATATTAATAAAGACCTTTTCAATTCAAAAAGTTTAAATGACTTCTCAAATATTCTGATCTTATGTTTGAACTTTTTTAAAAGATTCTGGTGAAGGGAATCATACTTTGGCTTAGGCTTTTCATTGGAGATACAAAATAATCTTATCAGACTCAACATCTCTCAACAGGAAAAAAAAAGTGTAGTACTTTGTCAGCAACAGAATGATGACAGCATTCAATAATAATTAGTAAAGGAATTATCACTGCATTATGTAAATTGAAATTGATTTGGTGATTCAAGTTATTAACGAGGAGATAAAGGTTCAAAGGTTCATCCTTGCACACTCAAGCTGTACCTTCCTCTCTTGCTGCCTTTTCTGAAAAAACAAATATGGTGACATTTGTTTTTCCCCATGGAAAATGGATGAAGAAAGAGGTGGTTTAGCTGAAAAGGCCTTTTTAAGTTAGCACAAATAATTCCTTTAAGACTCAGGTTTAGTTTGGTAAAAACTTCCAATTCAGCACTGAAAAGGTTCTCACTTATCAAGCAGCACTCCCACAAACCATTCCCAGCATGTAGTTTGGAAGTAAGTATGACTAATTCCTAACTTGTAATTTCCATGTGGCCAACCCTTTTTGGAGGATAAAGAGTATAACATAGCATAAACACAGGCTGTCCTGTACCTTTTGGCCTCAGTGTCTGTGAATGCCACCCAGCATTGTTTAATTTACTAATATATGTGTAGAAATATAGGTTGGGATCTGATAGTACTAAATACTTCATGATCCAACCTGTCCATTGCTGCCACAGGAGGTGTCTAACTCCAACCTGGGTACCATGGTAAGCTGCTTGAATACAGCTCTTAGCATTTAGAGAACTACTTGCTTGTTAATAATTTACCTGTTCTCACTGATTTGATAATAGAGTTATGCAGCATCGACTGTAACATTGTGAGAGTGGAATTGTGAAGATGGCAGAAGTAGCAGAAGTCCTTTTTCAGACATGCAACAATATGCCTGAGGAAACATCCTGAAAACAGGAGAGGTTGTGTGTAGTATAATAAGACTTTTATCTTTTTAATGTTTGTGATTCTGTGAAAATAACATTAAAGGAAGTAGCTTTTATGAAAGTCATTCTCAGATACAGCAAATAATGATAATGATGAGAACAAATCAGTTTCATGGCGGACATGTTTAAAAAATAAAACTTCTTTTGAACTCAGTGAGAACCAGATTTAATGAAATTTAAATTAAAGCGAATGGAATAGATATGTAAGAGTTAATCAGCTGGAATGGCAATAATATGGAACCGAGGCTCTTCTGCTAGAAAGAAATTGCTTGAATGAAATCATGTATCTTGATGTTTATTGTTCTTTGACTGAGACTTACACATGTATATTTTGAAAGCCAAATTTTTATCCAATTAAAGTAAATGTCAAGGATTTGGATTTTTTCTGTCTTTGAGACTGTTCCTCGTATATGAAGGTGAATTGTCTGTCTGCACTTTAGTGGAAGTGCAGCTTAGCAGCTCAACAAGGTCCTTTTTTGTTGTTCTGCTGCAGCTGTTAATATATTGCAATGATATAACATTTGTATATGTTAACATAATTTCATATTTAGCATGAAAATGGTAATCTCTCTAAAATAAACATGGATACTTTGTAATTTTGGTACAGTTTTGCAGGTTGCAATAGAATATAGAAAAAAAATATTGTGATAAAATATTTTTCTTTGATTCTTGATTAGCTAGAGATTTGCCTTAAAAACTGTTCACACTTAGGAAACAAAAAGAGGGTGAGTCTTGGAGTCAGTCCAGTGATATACATTAGTTGTATTTGATTGACTTTTCATTTTCTATTGTAATATGCATAAACATTAATTTATTACAACCATATTATTGAGTATAGCTTCATTTAGAAATTACCTTACTGTACACTTGGATTTAAGATTGTTAAATTTATTGTAACTCATTGTTACTGCTGTGGTAATATAGTCTGTACAGAGAAAACAATGATTTTATCTCATCGATGACCAAAATATTATGGAAAATCTAGAATCTATGAAAAAATCAAAGAATACAAGACAAATAATTGACTGCTTTAAGCATTTTCAGTTTTAAAATACATATAAATAGTTATCATATCAAAATGTTGAAACTCAGAATCACAGATGACTGTGTTGTTGGACCCAATTTTTCTTCAATACGAGTAAAATACTAGACTTCATGTCTACCCAAAACAGTGTCCCATCTCTGAACAACGGACTATATAATCTATAGGATGCAGTTGTGTTTTGGCCAGCATAATGTCTTAGCAACTCTACCGATCTTCGTGAAACAGGAAGATCCTTAATGGATTTTCCTTTCATGAAAACAATTAATTTGATTTTGAAGGAATATTTTATGTCAATAAATATTCAAAACATACCTTTTAATCACCTTTTAAATGGGTAATTTTTCACTCTTTGTCTCCAGGTCACAACTCCCTGTATAATTTGTAGTTAGTCCATTTTAAAACATCCCAGTATAATTAGTGATGTTGATATTAACCTTCCTATCAATGTACAAAGAAATTTAAACGTTTTCTTATATATTTTATAAAGATGCAATATTTTTGAATAGTATCAATTTGTATCATATTTAGTCTTGGAACTATTTTTTTTTAACTCCATTTAGTTATGAAATGGCTATATAGCATAGGATGATGACACCAAGCTGGGAGGAGTGGCTGACACGCCAGAGGGCTGTGCTGCCATCCAGCGTGAACTGGACAAGCTAGAGAGCTGGGCAGGGAAAAATTTAATGAAATATAACAAGGGATCTGGGCAGGAACAACCCCAGGTTCCAGTATAAGTTGGGGAATGATCCATTAGAGAGCAGTGTAGGGGAGAGGGACCTGGGGATCCTGGTGGACAGCAGGATGACCATGAGCGAGCACTGTGCCCTTGTGGCCAAGAGGGCCAATGGCATCCTGGGGTGTATTAGAAGGGGGGTGGTTAGTAGGTCAAGAGAGGTCCTCCTTCCCCTCTACTCTGCCCTGGTGAGACCACATCGGGAATATCGTGTCCAGTTCCGGGTCCCTCAGTTCAAGAAGGACAGGGAACTGCTGGAGAGAGTCCAGCGTAGGGCAACCAAGATGATTAAGGGAGTGGAGCACCTCCCTTATGAGGAAAGACTGAGGGAGCTGTGTCTCTTTAGTTTGGAGAAGAGGAGACTGAAGGGTGACCTTATTAATGTTTACAAATATACAAAGGGTGAGTGTCACAAGGATGGAGCCAGGCTGTTCTCGGTGGGAAACAATGGTAGGACAAGGGGTAAGGGGTTTAAGCTGGAACATAAGAGGTTCCACTTAAACTTGAGAAAAAACAACTTCTCAGTGAGGGTAACAGAATACTGGAACAGGCTGCCCAGGGAGGTTGTGAAGTCTCCTACTCTGGAGACATTCAAAACCCAGCTGGGCACCTTCCTGTGTAACCTCATCTAGGTGTTCCTGCTCCAGCAGGGGGATTGGACTAGATGATCTTTCGAGGTCCCTTCCAATCCCTAGCATTCTATGATTCTATGATTCTAGGAAAACTTTTACAAGCTGTGTAAGCCTTTCCCTGAAACAGTTGTCCTCTAGGGAAAAAGTAACTCTAAAACATTTTTCCCTAAGAAGATGCATCTCCATGGCTTTGAAACTTGCATTATTTCCCTGCTACTAAACCTTTGCAACTTGGTGTAGAGTTCTCTATAGGTTTTTGGGAAGCCTATAAATCTTCAGGAATAGACATCAGAAATGATGCAGTCTTCCTCAACCAAGTTACTCAGAATTCTTCTACAGAGAGAACGGGATGTAATCCATTTCATCCTAAGTAAATGTCTGAGCCTATGTCAGTGTTAACAATGTCTGTAGTCCAACAGGTGCAAATCAGCTGATTAAGCCATTAATGCTGACATCCCTACATCTACACTATACACATTTTGGAGGTTTTTCCTCAGATTAATTTTTGTCTAGTCCACTGGATTGGGCATCCTTACTAGCGATGCGGTTTGAAGCTGACTGAAGGAATGTTATCCAGCAAAATGTGGTGTTCTTGACTGCAGGCTTCTTGAGAAATCACCACACTGAGCTTCAGAAGTAGCTTGTCACTGCTCCCGTCACTTATCAATAGTATAAATCTTCTCATAAAGCTTCTCTTGTTCATGTTCACTTATGAGTAATACCACCCAACTAGTAGTTCAAGTCCAATCTGAACTCTGATTTTAGCTTTCAGACAAACTCATAGGGAAAGAATTATCGACTTAATACTGCAGAAGTGACATGAAAAGCACACTGTGCCTGAACTGCCCTCACCCTTCCTGGACATCCTTTTCTTGAGCAGCAAGACAGGGACCTTAACTTTCTTTGACTCTTTCCGACTGCTTTCCTTATGCTTCCTGAAGAAGCTGTTGGCCTTTTGAGGGTACGTCTGGCACCATCCAGGATTTTCTGGGAGATAATGGAGATCGATGTAATCATTAGGACAGACTAGAATGAAACACAACTACAAAAAGGGATTTCAGAAGAGGACTCATTAATGAGGAACATCAGAAGAAAATAAGTTATGCAAATAAGAAAAGGGATATTGTAGCGAAAGGTAGAAGAAAGGTTGAAAATATGAGGGACAGATGAATCTTGGAGATTTAATGTCTTATAGATGATGTTAAAAACAAAACCATGGATTGTTTTATTTAGTCCTTCTTGAAGAGCAAGAAACAGCTCAGGATATCATGGAAATTCTTGACAACACAGGACAGTCTTATTGGGTCATGTGCTCGAGGTATGCACAAACAGAATCATGGTATTATTTAGGTTGGAAGAGACTTCTTGAGATCATCTAGCCAATCCTGCTGCTCAAGAAGGGTCAGTGGAACAGGTTGTCCAGGACCGTGTCCAGTCAGATTTTGAGTATCTACACAGATGGAACCTCTACAATCTCTCTGTCAACCCGTTCCAGCATTTGATCACACTCACAGTAAGAGTTTTCTTGTGTTTGTATTTAATTTAATGGGCTTTAATTTATGGTGATTACTTCTTGTTGTGTCACTGGGCACTGCTGAGAAGAGTCTTTCTCCCTTTTCTTCATTCCCTCTCATGAGATACTAATATACATTTCTAACACGTCTTCTCTTCTGCAAGCTGAACAGTCCCAGCTCTCTTGGTCTTTCCTCATACAAATAGTGTACTGGTCCCTTGAGCATATCTGTGGCCCTGCGCTGGACTCACTTTGGCAAGTCCATATCTGTCTTGTACTTGAGAGCCAAGACCTGGACACAGTACGCCAGATGTGTCTCACATATAGAATAGAGAAGAAGGATCACCTCCCTTGACCTGCTAGCAACTTCCTAACTCAGCTCAGGATACCACTAGCTTTCTTTGCCACAAGGACACATTAACCAGCCTGTCTAGGTCCTCCTGAACAGCACCTGGTCTACCAGCCACTCCTTCCAGTTTTGTATCATGCGAGTCATTAATGAAGAGCTTAAACAGTACTGACCTCAGTATCAGTCCCTGGTGCTACTAACTTGCCTCCAAACTTTGTGGCAGTTAGGCCTCTCTGAAGCAGATTTCAAACAAGGCTTTAGTTTTCTCCAAAAGTAATCTGTGATCCAAATTAATATGCAGTAGTTGAGGAAAATCATGGAAGGTGTTTCAGCCAAACTAATACATTAAGGTAGATCAACCCTAAAATAAATCAGATAAATGACATCCTAACATTTTCTATTTCTTCCCTCTGAATGTGGAGGCAGCTTAGATGCTGTAGAGCCAAAATTATATAATAAAACCACCAGTCTCAGGCATGATCAACCTGTATTAAAGTAATGTATTTGCAGCTTCTGAAGGAGCAATGTGTTTATCCATTGTTGGACTACACAATCATCTCTATAACTGACAAATTTAGTGTAAAATAAAATGTTTTTTCATGCCCTAGTTTTTTAAGCAATTGACAAAAGCATTCAAAGCCAAAATGCATTATGAAGGCTATAGGCAACAGTAAAGATCCTTCTTAGCTGTTCTGATTCTTCAGGAAACATCTATTGACTTAAACTGCATCACTAGGCCTCATGCTGGTATGTCTTGGGAGTGTTTAAGGGATCACTTCTTCTCAAATTCTTTTATTAAAGGATCATCCAGCACAGCCGTGGGGACTTGTGTGTTCTCTAGCCGGAACAGATTTGTCTTCATTTGATCCTTTTAAGTTTTTGCTTCTCTCTTGTTGTGACTAAGCATAAGAATATTGAATGTAAACTCATTTATCTCTCCTATTCTTTATAAAATTGTTCAATTAATATTTACATTTATATTGTGATCAGGCTACTTCATTTAGACTTGAAGTGGCTATTTGTCCTTATGAGATCATTGTGATGTAACTTTGTAAATGATAAAAGAAACATTAATTGTTCAGGAACCTTTCAGGATTTATAATGATAAGTCTGAAATAATCCTGGCAAATGTCATATATAAACAAAAAGACCTATTCAAGAATAAAATAACCAAGACTGCACAACTCCAAAACAGTGAAATCCTATTTTAATAGATTTAAGGGAATCATAGAAATCATGTTGCCATGACCATGTATATGAATTATTTTGCCTCCATCCTAGTAGTGACAGCTGCTTCACTGTAATTCTTAAAAGTTTCTTATGCTTCAGCTATTCCTTAGACTTCTCCACCTCAATTTTCCCTTGCACAAATTTCTAATTTTTCAGCACACTCCAGAGAATATCTATGAGAGAGGATTTATGATGTGAAATTTTGGAGGGAACAGCATAAGGGGAATGTAGCAGATCTCATTAACTCTAGTCCATATGGACATCCGATCCAGCAATGACTGCACAGCTGCATGATCCCCCCTGCCCCTTCCATGCTCAGGTTGGGTGTACCTCTGCATAGTGCAGCATGAATGGTGCAAAATCCTGAAGCTCACTAAAAACCAGTTACGTTGGGGAACATAAGATCATCAGACTTCCACAGGAAATGTAATTGAGACAATAATACTTGCTTTATTAATTTTAATGTTTAATTACAAATGTAATTTCTATTTTGTGTGAAATGGCCTAGAACGGGTGTTTTACAAGAATGACCCTTGTACTGCAGAAAAATTTGGGGCCTTTAGAGTGTGTTTAAGAACACACAGGGTAACAGGTTCCCATGTACACAGCACAGGCGTTATTGCTGTGATTGCTAAATGTTATGTGGTTACTCTTGTAGTAGGGATAGAATTGAGACCTGCAACTCGCTTCACAATAGACTATTGAATAGCCATCAGCTGAAGCAAATTTTAGTCAGTAGCAACTCGAAATGCAATTGAACTCAATGACCTAGAGGTGAAAGGCTCTGTATCTCATTATCACTTCCCTAAACCTTCCAGTCTCAGAGTACTTTCTTCAGTCTTTTGAAAAAAACCCCACCTATTGTACAGACATAACTGCTGCTGAGTATCTTAGTCATTTAACTTTAGATTGTCGAGTTTCATTGTTGTTTATTCCTTTGTCTCAGGCTGAATCATTTTCTATGAATCAGATAAAGCACTATCATTATGATATCATTTATGAAGGCTACATAATTGTAGCTTTTCTCACAAAATCATTGAAATAGTGCTTTTTTTTCTCACTAAATACTAATTTATTTTCAGATGTGACTATTACATTATCCTGTTTATTTCTCAAGGAAATAGTTTTTAAGTAGAGATCATCTGTATTTTTCTACTAGTATCTGAAATGTTCTTTGGTTTTAACTGCAAAATAAAATTTTCTAAGGCACAATTTAGAGAAGTATTTTTTGCTGTTCGTCCATTTTTTTCAAATAAATATCTTGTTTTAAAAATATGAGGGAGGAGATTACTTTTTCATTTTCTATACTTGACCTGAACAAAAAAAAGTTTACTATAAAAGTTAGATTTTTGGTCTGTCTATCTAACCTGTCAACAGCCATCAGTTAGAAACGATTTAGACACAAATAAACTAAAGCATAAAAGACATGGGGAGATTGTTTCCTTCCAGACAATAAGTTTACTTGCTGAAAGTGAAAGACAACAATCCCAAAAATTACTACTTCTGAAACTAAATATTTTTTCTAACTCCTTAAGATTTCAGGTATGTTATTTGAGGTCAACTCTGACAACAGTGAGCCAAAGAGATTATTTTGTGAGTAAAATCCTACTTAGAAAAAACATTTAAGGTAAGTGTTTGTGTTCATCCCTCTTAGAAAAAAAAGAAAAAGTGCTTGACTTTTTCTGTATGCTTAACTTCCACAATATTCACAAACCATTATAGCAGAAACATACTGTTTAAAAGATTATAAGCAGCAGGAGGTCACATAGAATGAGATGTCTGACAGCTGGAGAGCCCTCCTACCGATGAACATTGGAACTACAGACTCCTTTGAGCCAGGGACAATTCAAGTGCAATTTGGTTTTTGGTTTTTTGGGTTTTTTTTGGTTTTTTTTTGGTTTTTTTTTTAATTTTCTTTGTTTACTGTATGAATTTTTTATTATGTTAACATCATAATGACTCTCAAAAGTATATAATTAAATTGAAATCTTTATATCTCGATAAAAACATGTAGATACAAGTAAATGAAATTTCCCTGTCTTTCCCACAAAATTTTAGGGTTTTGAATATAACTATACTGGTTTTCCAGTACCTTCTACTTCTTGTCTCTATAACCATCAAGACCTTCATTAAGAAGATCACTTCATGTACAATAAGAGGTAAAAAATAGTATTTTCGTTTTTCTCCAAAGTGAAGTCATGTAAGACATATAATGATATACTATCTGCAGAGAGTTAGATGAAGTTGTGAGAGTTTAATCCTTCTAAATGACAGGAATGTAACACAGAGTTTCTCATGAAATATCTGTAATGCTGAACAACAGTCTTACTGAAATGACTGTACGTTTGTTTGCAATTCTAGCAGAGATGTCAGGAATTTAAAGTGCTTTGACAATAAACTGCACTCTCATCCATGAAAGTGAGCCCTTGTGAACAAAGCTGAGATTTGTAGCATAGGGAAACTTGTATGGCCATCATCTGCACTGTAGCTACTTTGTTCATTGGTAGAAAACTTCAGTTTCAATCAAACCTGTTAATCTGAGCTGTTCATCAAACATTACATTTGCTTTCTATTTTCATAAGCTACTTATATTAGTCCTTCGGTTTATAAAAGGGCTCAACTATTTTTGAAGTTGCAATAAAAATAGCAGGTACCACAAGATGGAAAATGGAAAAGGAAAATATATCCCACCCAAAAGAAGAATTTCTTACAGGCAATCTATGAAATAAACATTATAAGAATTTCAACTCGAGGGGGTTTCATTTCACATAAGTTTTAAACATCAAGGCTTGTTAGTGGGTATGGTTGTGGGGAAAAGAGTGAAGGGCTACCATCCACAACATATCTAAAGAATAAAAATAGTTTCAAATCCCCAGGCATGGGAAGCTCTGATATTGTATTTTTTCCCTCTCCATTACTATTATTTATTTATTTGCTATTAAAGTATGAAATGTATCCAAAGTTAAAACAGAATGTAAAATGTCTATTACAGATGGCCCACTTTCTACAGGATTTAGGTCTTTGTAGGTTGATTTCTCTCCCTTTGTTCTGACTGTCCTCATTTGATGGTCCCATCTTTTCATATTGTCTTACCTTTTTTTATTTTTTTATTTTTTTCTTTCTGAAAGAAAAACAGACAAGCTTTCCAATCTTTTCAGTTCTTTGAGGATCTGCTTTGCCTTGATTTATTCCTCTAGGTCCTGTGTTGCAACTGGTATCACCTAGGTCAAGGAGTACTTGACTGGACTCTTGCTGGAGCTCAGAAAAATCGTAATGATTTGTCTGAAGGGTCACTGTAGACTGTAGAGAAATGTATGAAAATCCTGAATAAATCCTGTGCTTGTGCTGAAGAAGTACTTGCTTTTGTCAGGATTGATTTGTGTACTTCAGAGTGTTTTGTTTATTTTTTGAGACTATATTACCTGAATTCAGGAAAAAAAATCAGAATTGGTTAAAGTATTGTAAATATAAAGTAACTTGCACATAAGAATGTATGCAGATAGTATCAGGAGGTAAGTGGATTAAGCCCATGGCAGTGCTGAGTGTAGAGGTAATAGGGATCTGATAAAAGGGGACAGATTTTAAGCTTGAAGGGAACATTTGAGCATTCAGGTATGAAATAAGAGAAAAGTAATAAGAGGAGAGAAAGAAAAAGGAGACAAAGGGAAAAAAATAGGGATTTTGTGGGTGGCAGCACTTGCTAGCTCGAGTTCTCTTTTCAAGACCATGCTTTTTGGGGAGCAGAGGAGAGAGAGTGAACCATCCCTTTAGACATGCCTGGCCTCACCTGATGTGGGCCAAACCCTCTTACTCTTCTGTGTAATTTAAAGGTGATCTTCTTCTAAGCAGATATTAACCTATGTTTGCTCTTGTCTGTAGTGTGTTAAGAAAGTTTCTTGTGTCGCTCTTTTGAATGTCTCTTTCTACTCATGCATATGCTGGGATCCCAGGAGTGACTGAATACTGTTTGAACAGATCTTTGTGACAACCCAACACAGAAATAATAATTCAGGGGCATCACTGTTCCTATATGTAGGTGGAACCTGCAACTGGTGTAGAAACTGAGATGTAGTTAAAGGACAGAAACATATAAGAGGTTTCACAGGTTCTCCTACACTGTCACTGGGCAGATAAACAGCAAAATCTAATGAAAGAACTGGAATAGCTCTACTCTTTCAGAGCTTTGATTGTATCTGTATTCTTCTTGTGTTACTTCTTGGGGAGAAATAATTCCCTTAAAATTTCTTTCCTCTTATGGATCTATATTTCATATTCTGTACACACCTATTTCTTTGAATGTTCCTGGAATCTGAGGTGGTTGAAGTGGACATAAGAAGTTCATAAGACATTTTGAACTTCACCTGACTCAAAGGCTTCTAGTATCTCTTAAGGTTGGCGATTCTATTTTGTTTGGTTTTGAACTTTTATATATGCACACAATTTGGAATGAAACTAAAACTGTTTTGGGAGTCCAGCATTTAAAAGCTATTCATTATCATGGACATAACCCTTTGTCAAAGGTGCACATTCATCTGAGGAGATGTCTTATTTTTGTGAGGTAGTTGCCATTTACTTTAGTAATCTTTCTCTATATATGTTACCTTTGCCACATGAGTAGATTTTGCAAAATGATTGGCAACAGAAAAGATAGATACTACGACCTTTTGGTATTGTAATTGTACATACATATTCTTTGCAGTATGTTGGTACATCCTGTGCTGTTTTTTTCTATATTTGCCTATCATACCCAGTTGAAGAAGATATTTAAGTGTAACAGCTAGTTTCAGATAGCTCCAAAATGGAGTCCTAATGCAGGACACAGCTGAGCCCATCAGCCAGGATGATAGTGCCTCCAGTAAAAGATGTATGAGAAAGGGCAAAATACCACACAAGGAGAGGGGGAGGGAACAAAAAGTTTTTGAAATAGCAAAGGCAGCACCAAGATCAGAGAAGAAGGCGGAGGAGTTGCTCCAGGTGCCACAGCAGATATTCCCCTCCAGCCCATGAAAAAGACCATACCAGAGCAGATATCCATACTGCAGCCCATGAAGCAGGTTCATATTTCCTTAAGGAACTTCAGTCCCTGGAGAGCCCATGCTGGAGCAGAGAAAAGGTGTGAGGAGGGAGGAATGACAGAGAGAACTGTTATGGATTGACCACAACCCCCCATTTCTCATCTCGCTGAGCCTCTGAGAGGGTGAGGATTGAGCCTGGGAGAAGGGGGAGGAAAAGTGTTGTTGTAATATTTGTCTTTGTTTCTCACTACTCAAATCTATTTTCACTGGCAATAAGTTAAATTAATTTGCCCAAAGTTTAGTCTGTTTTGTCTGTGACAATAATCAGTAAGTGATCTCCCTGTCTTTACCTTGACCAGTGAACTTTCTTATTCTGTTTTTCTCCCTGATGTCCTGAGAGGTAGAAGTGAGCAAGTGGCTGGGTGGGAGTTTGGTTCTTAGTCAAGGTTAACCCACCACAACCACGGAAGTTACTTGCAAATCTATTGCCAGTGCTGAATACGCCACTTAACCCTCAAGCTGCCAATACTGCTTTACAGTGGGACGTTACTTGTTCCTTCTGGACCTCTAAGGCCCTTGGAAATATCATGCAACTAAATCACGCAGCTCAGGGGACAGCAAATAGTGACACTGAAATTCCAGAGACTCTAAAGACATGTTGTCCCAAACCTGAGGCTGTTGTTAGATGCTGATTAACTTCTGAGTACTTGAGCTTCTGTGTGAAATTTTGAAGAGACATCGTGGCAGTTGCACATTCCACCCCGCCCCCTTTCCTTCGATGTGGAAGGTGCATGCACATCCCCCTCTTCCTCAACACATCCACCCTCTCCTTCAGTGAGGCAGTTAATAGCTCCTTTTAGTTTGCCCTTAGCCAGGAGAGGAGAAGAGGGGCCAAGAAGTGAAGAAGTTTCTGGGCGCCCATAGCCAGAGTGGGGGAGTGCAGAGAAGCTGAGAAGCTTCTGGAATGCCCACAGCCAGATCTGACTAGACTATAATAACGGGGTGCCCACCGAGGATCCCCCTTGTGTGGTCCTCTCGGAGCCACGGGTCTGCTGCAGCAAATGAGCCCTCCCCTTAGACTGGGACGCCATCTAAGGTAACCTCCCGGGACTGGGACTGCCTCACCTCTGTGTGTGGGTGAGTGATAACTTGTTAGATGTATCCTTGAATAATTCCTCGCTGCATAAGTGAGTGTAGGTCCTTGCTGAAATCAGGCAAGTGTATTTCCTTACTGGTCAGGCAAGTGTATTAAATAGTTCCTTGCTAGATAACCTACGCGAGTGTAGTATTCTGGAGCTGGATGGCTCTGGCACTGTTTTTTGCGAGTTCGGGTATGCACAGTGTGAATCTCCATTATTCTTATTTGCTGTACCCCAATAATTTCCTCAACTGATATCCGAACCTGTATTTTATGTTACCAGAGTGCTAACTAACTATATAAACCCCATTTCTAATTGGTTGTTTTGCCGGACTCTTCCAGACAGAAGTCTGTTTTGGACATTGTTTGCCCCTCCAGAACTGATTTTGGGGTGCCTTCATGACAGACATTATAGAGTAGAATAATGCAAAGGTAGATAATGTAGCTTTGTAGACATATTTTTTAAAAGATTAAGATAAGAAAACCATCCTTAAAATACTTGATAACATGTTCGACTAAATTAAGATAGTACCTATCAAACAGTTCTTATTGATACGTTGACTGGTCAACTTGACCTGGCAGAAGTTATTTGATTTGTTTTGCAGCTAGAATGTAAATTATTTCTTTCCAGTGTAGCTGTACTAGAGGAAAACATAAAATAGAGACAGGAGAGAAGTGGAGTGATCTTAAGAAAAAATTTTGGATCTCAACAGGCTTGCAGACATTTTAGGAAAAGAGAGTAGGATTTTCTTGTAAACAAATAATCGTTGTGTAAAATAAAACCACAGATGTTAGAACTGGTATGTTGATATTACCTAGACATTAACAAAGACAACTATTTTAGGTGAAGGGCTAGTAAAGAAAATGAGCCCTGCTGAGACTAGCCCGGGCCATGTGTCTTTATATTGTTCCAGGGAACAACAGACATTATCGAGACATTAACAGAACTTATGGTATAAACCCACACAATCTTTTAAATGTAAAGGTACAGAAACCCTTAGAATTGACTTTATGTTCAAATTTTACCTGGATATATCAGTAAAAGAGTCTGAAAGATGCATTAGAGGCTCTAACACAACCATTCATTTTTGGAACAAGCTATTAGATCTTCAGTGGGGAAAAATTATTGATTAGTAGTAAGGGAATAAGGAAGGATCAAAAAGATAGCTGAAACCAAAGCTCCTTTTAGAACATGTGAACCTTCTGCTTCAAGCTAAGCAGGACCATATTGAAGAAGTGGCTCATCTCACGAGTCGTCCCAGCTTGCATACACAAGGTAATCATGACTACAACATAATCCCAACTACTGCTGAAGATATTTTTGTGTTCTGCTCCAGGTGCAGCAGGATGCATTTTACTATGAAAATATCTTATATGACAATGACATTTTTATACAAATGAACCAACATCCTAACAGCAGTTTATTTGTATAATTGTTAGTTAAGCTTCCCCAAACTCTCCTTTCTAATTATCTTCAAAATTATGTGATATGAGAAGACTAACAAGATACAATTTATAAAGGATCTTTTACTCGATTTTTGAGCAGAGAGATGAAACTTCCAATGTGAATGAAAGCACAAGCCATCTATCAAGACAAAAAAAAAAAAAAAAAAAAAAATATTTGCGAGGATGTTTATATTTGAAATGATAATCATCCAAAGATTTCTCTTCCAGTGCAGCAGATATTTCAGTCCATTCATGGATTATGAAGTATCATGGTCCTCTTCTCAGTCAACTCCTTGCTTTGAAAATCCTTCACATGAGTCTAGAGCTCTTTGCTACATTCCTCACTGCTTGTGTAGGCAGATGCACTAGTCTGCATAAACACAGAGCAAGTTTTCTCTCTCCCAAACTGTCTCCTCAGTAGTTCTCCATTTATTCACTAAATCTTCTGCCTTCATTTGCTAAATTCCCAGCTATATGACTAGCCATCAGTCTCCACAACATAACACTTGTCCCACAGAAGAAAAAAAAAAAAAAAAAAAAAAGAAGAGAAAAATCATTCTTATTTTAGTATCCTACTGACATGGTATTTCTATCACTGTCTCTATTTTATGCATATATAAACTATTATTCATCTTCTTAATATTAAAGTCCACTTTTTCTACTGTTCACAACTGCTTTTGTCTGAGGTCAGACCTACAGCACAGAACTAGGAATATGGAAAAGCCTAATGTTTTTCTGGCTATTAAGAAAGACACACAATCATTCTAAGAAATTTGAATAAAGATATTTTGTTGTTTTTACACTTGTCATAAACACATTAGCCTTTGTACTGTAAAATTCATCCCATACTTGTAGCAAGTGCTGGCAGACGACATAACTATCAGATAAAATTATGTTAAAATCACTCAAGAGCTTCTAAGACTTCCCATCCCAAACTTTTACCCTTTTAAGGAATTTTGGTATGTTTGTCTACAAGGTCTACTCTTGATCCCATAGATAGCTGTTAACAGTTTGATTCTTAGATGCACTGACATTTTTCATTTCTCAGTGTTGTTGGTAGGAGCTGAAGATACTCTACACTTTCGAATGGTAAGTTAAAGAAACTTCATAAATGTTGACATTATGTATGAAGTGCTCATATTATTTTGTAAATTATTTAGTTAACTTAAAACTTTAGCTGTTCTGCACTCAGACCGCATCATCAGGTTTGAACTGTTCTTGTTCATCTATGAAGCATAAGCTATGTTTTCAATTTCTTCTTCTTGATGAAGTCCTCTCAGTGATCTACAGTTTCTACAACAGAAATTACTTTCCAAACTGATTATCTGAAGACAATATATTTCGTTTAGCTGACTTTCTTCCATTGCCTTTCATAAGCTGGCATTATCCTGCTTAGTTGTGTATATTTCCTTCAGTCCAACAGTCTAAGCTACTGTGGTCTTCTGGTACTATAATAAGCAATTTATACTCATGTTTCTCTGGTAGCTGAGAAAATAAAAAATATTGTAAGAGTTATTATTCCTTCCTGACAACAGGAAAAAAAAATGTTTTTGGATGCTTTCAGTTTGATTTTAGCATAAAAGTTAAAAAAATTCTCAAGACTAAATTTTTATTACATTGTTCACAGAATGTCCATAGCATTCAGAGAACAACTCTATAACCTTTGACCTTGCTCTTTATTGTTATGATATACTGTATCATTATTTTATTGGCACTATTTTATTGGATTTTAGGATATCATTATGCTGCTTTGTTGGCTGTTTCATTGCCTCAAGTAGCATAAGCTGCATAGCTTCTGGTGAATTTTTACAGTTTAATTAGTATGCTGCTGTGCTGTTTTTAGTGGCATGCTGCTATGGTACCTTTAATTGAAATCTTTCTCTTATGACTATAATAATTATATCACCCTGATGCCTTTAATCTGGCACCATTATATAGCATGTGGTTGTGCCGCATTAACTTCTTGATATTAATCATTTGGATTATCACCAAGGGATAACCCAGAAGTAAGGGTTGGAGTATTTTCTCATTTATAAGTTCTTTGGTAAGGCCATGAATGCATGCCTGTGGCATACTCAAAGATATCAGGATAAGCACCATTATATTTTTAAAAATCCTAGAATCCATGTATCTTCTTGGTCTTTTCCCAAACTTTCTGTACCTCATGACAAATATTTTTTATTATTTCTGAGAAACTTTACTTTTTCTCGTATCTTTATTTCAGTCTCATGGGCTAGAAAATGGATGCAAATTGCCCTGAATTAGTCCTTTAGGATATTTCACGAAATATCAAATACTTTTTATAAAATTTGACAGATCCTTCTCATGTTTTTCTTAGATATTTTTCCACTTATCGTAATACACTATGTTAGTGTTATATAGGGCATTTAAAAAAAAAAATAAATTATAGACCACATAGCTTCAGACAGGAATTAATGTCATTTGATATGGTAAAATACATGCATTAATTCAGATTAACACAGTGTACAATTGAGGATGTCCATCCTACTTCTGAATACTGATGTTTTTCTTTATAACTCTGCCTTCCCTGATCTACTTATTGCTTCGGATTGCAAAGGCCAGTGTCTGTGTGAGATCTTGAAATGAATGAAATACAGTTGGTTAAAGTACATCTTAATAAAGCTGAAGGTGGTGTTGCTATTTTGGAGGTTGCAACAGGAAGCAGTGCTGTTATCTTCTTTGACTAAGGGATGTCTGCTCAATTTTTGCTACAAGTTGCAAAAGCTGTAGTGTCTCTAATCTCTAATTTAACCTGAACGATCACACTGCTAGAGTTCAGGAATGCTTCCTCCTGGCCAACACACCATAACTCTGTTTCACATATGAAGTTCCATGTCATAGCATCCATTATCTTCAGGTTGGATTGTTTCAAAATGCTCATATTCACAATGCTTATCTAAATTGGGATAGTTAGGTGGTGGTCTGCTAAGTGGCAGTAATTTGTTATGACACCTGTTGCTATTCCTGTGGTATGTAAGTGGCAGTACTTTGTTATGACACCTGTTGCTATTCCTGTGGTATGCACTTGTTTTCTATTTGTTTCTATATAGATTTTTGAGTGCTCAAAGTGCCTGAACTACAGTTCTAAACAACTCCCGTTTGCACCTGTGGGACACCTCTGTCCACTATAAAATAAGTTCTGCACTATGAGCCGGGGGACACCCAGCACCAGCAGTCAACTGGAAGTCTCTCTGGGACACCTCACAGATCAAGGGGGTTACTACGTATTATGGGATGCATAATAGGAAGAATATTTTGGCTGCGGAAGCCTTATTGTCAAATTCTTAGGGGAATAACCAAGGACAGGGAAAGGGCGATCAAGGTGGTTTGGGAAGGAACAAGCAGGAAAATAGAGGAATAATGGAATAAAGGGGGCCAGTCTCATATTAAAAGTTGTCTGGTCAACACACCTGCCTGGCTATGCCCTGTTCCTCATCACTGCATCTGGCCTGTCTTCTTATTGAACTCCATTTCTATTTTCCTGGGACAGTGGCTGTCTGTTTTCTATGTATATGTGAGTGTATGAGGTGTAAGTTCCAACAACTGGAGTCATGTGTCCTGGGAGTCCATATGTTTAGGGTTCCAGTAACTGGAGGAGGAGAAGTTTCATATATCAATGTGAAACCAGAAGAACCGATAAGCAGGAAAAGTGCCCTGGGAGCCATGTCTGTCTCTGAAGGTAAGGCACTTGGAGAAATTAGCTCACAGAAGGACCAGGGCAACTGCCAAAGAGACCATAGTACCTGAGAGTCAAATTGAAGACCTGACTGCTTGTGTGTGCACATGTATGAGGCAACTGGAGTGCAGGGGATTGTGGGCCAGTGACTGCATAGCACTGGTCTAAGGACTGTTACTGGTGTGCATATGTGTGTGAGGGGTCTAAGTACCAGCAGCTGGAGTGGGGAACCAGCCTTAGGAGCTTGTAGGTCCTGGTGCCGGGTAATGAAATGAAGGGTCAAGGGCAACTACTCAATTCAGGTAAATGTGAATCTGAGCCTTACAAATGCATGTAAGAGTGTGTCCAGTTTGTGCTTTGTTGTTTCTTTCCTCATTTCCTTCTCCCTCTTCAGCACTTTTCTCTAAATTTAGCAGTAAAAATATAGTTAATTTTATTTGTTCTAGAGTTAATGATGTAGCTGAGAGGTAGGTCTGTGTTTTTATAGGCTTTTTAATTATTTCTTCTAATTATTTTTTAATTGCTTTCATGTGCTTTGGCTAGGGATCTGTTATTAAGACAGTCTGCCTGGTTTAGTGCTAAGGAAGATCTGGTCAATGTTACTGATATTGCCAACACTTTATCCTTACAATAGAATTTACTCACAGGGAACTCAGATACAGTGAAAAATTGATTACTGTACATTTGAGTTTAAGAAAAGCTACGATGAGTTCATTTAAAGAAGAAAGAGAAAAGGCCCATTTCTACCACCTCAGAATAACTCACATTGGCACATTCTTTTCTTCCACATAGAGGTGTTCACCTTGTCCTTAAGTTTAAATGATATCAGGTGAGGCTGATGAAATCTTCAGCACCTGAAAGCTCACCCTCAGCATTTACTAAAACGAGGGCTTACTTTCACTCTGTAATAGATTTTGAGCCAAACTTCATAAAAGGATCAAAGGTAGTTTTAATGCAGCACATTCTAATGTATTTTACAAGAAGTAACACACACACACACACTATAAATTACTTCTATTTCAATGGAAAAATATACAGTTATATTCACGTGTTTCCATGAATGTACTTATGGCTATGTGAAAAAAGTAAATTAATATAAACACAATTTTGTAATGTGGGTTTACTTATAAACATTTTCTATTTCAGTTTGTGCATGTGTGTGTACATCTGTGCACATATGTATACATAATGTGCTCTGTGTTTTTGATCAACAGATGATGGTAAGACAACGTTTTATACATTTGCCTAAGTGCTAAAAAGAGGAAATGATTTACAATTGCACTCCGAGCTGCTGTCGGAAAAACCTTTCTACATCACATATTTCAATCTGTTGTATGCATGTGCCTGCATACACATATCAAATATACCATATCTCTACCACAACACCACTGCTTTTGAAACTATGATTCCTTCTTCTGAACATATTCCTGACTGAAATATTCATTTTTATGTATTGCTATCAGATGCATTTCAGAAATCTGGGGAGTAACTACAAAAGCCTAGAATCTGAATGCTACTTGTGTAGATTTCTTTAAATATAACCTATTGACCAGCTAGGAAAAAATCTATAGTTGTGATCAGGGATGAATTTTGTTGTCTGCTGGTTACTTTAAAGATAAAAATATATGCTTTAAAAATTCAGCAAACTAACAGTTTTTATCTTTGCCTGCTTGGGATCTATAGAATTTGGAATCAGCTACATAAAATAAGTCATCTGTAGTCCTGATTATCACTATTGCAACTAAACTAAATTTAGAACAGGTAAATTTCTACTTTGAGGCCCTATTTATTTTTAGAAGACTGTTCAATCTCTTTCAGAACAATTGCAGTAGAAATCCAATCGTTCTTCCAACTGCCTGTTGTCGTAAAATCCCAGCTACCTAAGCTAAACAAATGCAGCTGAGAGCTGTTAGATGTGTTTACCCAGAGCTTTTCAAAGATCAAAGGGGGAAAAAAACCCCACATCTGTATATTGAATCAAACTTTAAACTTTACTTGAAAATAAATTTTTTTAAAAGCATTATTCCTTCCTCATGAAGTTTTCTCCAGAGACCCCCACTTTTGAACTGTGTATGTACAATTTAAGGCACTTAGCCTTAGGAGGGGCCATCACCCGCTACAGATGAAGAGCTCGACACTAGGTCTTATGTTAAATAGAGGCATGTACCTCCTCTTCCTTCAGGTCCTGTTTTTTGTCCTGTCAACGGGCATTGGAATCTTTGGTTTCCATTCAGATGCACTTTTAAAATGTTACCACCTGTAGGCTACCGTTACATTATTTCTTTGAAAATTCTGAAAACATGAGGGTAGTTTTGTTCAATTTAGCTTTATTGGGGGTGTGTGGTTTTACAGACAAGAAAGAAAGTGTTATTTTTCCCCCCTTGAGATGCTATTATGGCCATGGGCATCTTGATGTCTGATTTTAAAAGGTACGCTTCACAAGAGCACAAAATGCCCCTGCCAGAATAACATGTTTTATGTTTAGTGTGCCATGAGGAAAATGGTGACCTTAAGGGAGTATTCTGTTTGTGCATACATTTCCCTCTGAGCTCTACAGAGGAAGGTAAGGTCTCTCAAAGTTCTGCTCTGGGAGCAACTTTTCTCAGTGTTTAGGGCAGAGACAGAGAGGGTTCAGGTTCCTCAATTACACAGTCCTTTCGAATGAAAACAGTTGAATGCAGACACAAATTTGCAATGCTTCTTACTTTTGCTTGGCATTTGTTAACACCTTTTTAAGCGAGAACTCAGCAATATAGGCTCTCTGTGAGCTTGTGACATACTGATTTGAAAAATTAGGTCTAACATGAAATAATTTACTGTAACGTTTTGTTGTAAGCTATTTTTTAGTATAAAAATAATAATATGTTACTTAAACAGATTCTTGTTATGTGTCTTGGTTAGTGAATGAAAATCTGGGGAGAAGATCAAAGTCAATTCCTCATTGGTCTTACTGCAAAAAATGGTAAGTGATACTTTATTTTCTAAGATGCAATTTTTTTTTTTTTTTTTGAATTTGCATTGTGTTCTATATTAGTTTAGTAGTATAGCATTTGTTTTTCTGTAAAAATAGCATTTATTTCTTAGGTAGAGTTATTACCTTACCACAGGTGCAATCTTTTCTTACTTTTATTTTATTTACCTGTATCAGTGAAAATCATCATACAAGAACGAGTACCACAAATGTAAGCAAAGATGAATATCAGAATTCAGGAAATTTTACAAATCTTAATCTGGTTCTGCTCTTTTGTTTTAATTGGCCAGGTTTTGACAACATCCTCTTTATACACATTCTCCAAAACCATATTTATGGACCTATAATTTAGCCTTTCTAATATCTAAATTGCAATAAATATCCAATAGATAATTATTTTGTCATATGAAAAAATGGTGTGAAATTCATTATACCTTATTTTGGCAAAGCAAATTGTCTTTTGGGATAGGCTGAAAAAGCACTGTTGAATGAAATTTGATTGGACTAATCTGTGGAATGACCAAGCAATGTGATGTATATAGTGGATGGCATACACTTTTTTAAAGCAATGCCAGAGTTTATTCCTCCTTGCAGTCTCTTTGTGTCTCAAGGCAAGCTGGCCTGTGTGGAACATGATGGAACAGATGATCCTTATGCACCCTTACTGTCTTCCCTGGCACTCAGCAACCATCTTGTCAATATTCCTGCCCTCTTCATTCTCAATCCATGTGTAAATGTGTTGCCAGCATATTTCTAAGATGCTGGGTTTCTGCCAGAAAATCCAGTTTAAGGATCAGAAAGGATTTTCTCCCCTGTTGGAATCATATGGATGTCCAGAATTAAGGAGTATTTTACCTTTCCTGAAGAACTCCACTGTTTAAAACAGTTACACCAAACAATAGTAACTTAATGTGAGAAAATGCTTTGGAAATGTTTTGCTCAAGACAGAAAAATGAAAGAAAGAAAGAACAGTTTCTGAGTATAAATATGAATGGTAGCATGGATATAGAAAGATCTGAGCTCTTCTGCGAGGGCTCTGAAGTGGCAAGACGGTAAATTTAAAGCCATTAAGTAAAACAATTCCTTCATGAGTATGTTACTTTAGACACAGCACTGAAATAGCTATGTAGCTTTCAAGTTTTAGCAGATTTCCACTGAAATAGCTAGAAATATCAGAAGAGGAGTTTTGGTAGGCCTGTACTCATTCACGACTTTTAAACTCCTGAGAAGGCCGAAGAACCTACTAGTTTAGTGGATTAAAGTATTCTTTGTGCCTTCCAGAATCATAGAATGTCCTCAGTTGGAAGGGATCCACAAGGATCATTGAGTCCAGCTCCTGTCCCTGCATATGATAACCTCACAGTTCACACCATGTGTCTGAGGGCATTGTCCAGTCTCTTGAACTCTGTCAGACTTGGGGCCATGACACCTTCCTGGGGAGCCTGTTCCAGTGCTTCACTACCCTCTGGGTGAAGAACCTTTTCCTAAAGTCTAACCTAAATCTCCCCTGCTACATTTTCCTACCATTCTCTCAGGTTCTGACATTGGTCACCAAAGAGAAGAGTTTGGCACCTGCCCCTCCTCCTCCCCTTGTGAGGAAGCTGTAGGCTGTGATGAGGTCTCCTCTTAGTCTCCTCTTCTCCAAGCTGAACAGACCAAGTGACTTTAGCCACTCCTCATACAGCTTCCCATCCAAAACCTTCACCAACTTTGTAGCCCTCTTCTGGACACTCTCCAGTAGTTTAATATGTTTTTTTATACTGTGGCACCCAGAACTGCACACAGTGCTCCAGGTGAGGCTGCACCAGTGCAGAGCAGAGTGGGACAATCACCTTCTTCTAGCTGCTGGCAATGCTGTGCTTGATACACCCCAGGACATGGTTGGCCCTCTTGGCTGCCAGGGCACACTGTTGGCTCATGTTCAACTTGCCGTGGACCAGAACCATGAGATCCCTCTCTGCAGAGCTTCTTTACAACATCTCATCCCCTAGTCTGTATGTACAGCCAGAGTTACCATGTCCCAGGTGCAAAACCCAGCACTTGCCCTTGTTGAATTTCATGCAGTTGGTGATTGCCCCATTCTCCAGATTTTCCAGATCCTTCTGCAGGGCCTCTCTGTCCTCAAGAGTGTCGACAGCTCCTACCGATTTTGTGTCATCAGAAAACTTACTAAGTAATCCCTCAAGTCCTGAGTCTAAGTCATTTATGAAGACAGTGAAGAGCGCTGGCCCTAAGATGGATCCCTGTGGAACCCCACTAGTGACTGGTCACCAGCCCGACATAACCCCGTTTACCCTTTGAGCCCGACCTGTCAGCCAATTGCTCACCCACTGTACTGTGTGTTTATCCAGCTCTGTGCTGGACATCTTGTCCAGGAGGATACTGTGAGAGACAATATCAAAGGCATTACTGAAATCCAAAAAGATCACATCGATAAGCGTCCCTTGGTCAACTAGGTGGGTAACTTTGTCGTAGAACAAAATTTAGTTTGTTAAGCAAGACTTTCCTCTCATGAACCCATGCTGGCTGGGACCAATGACTGCATTGTCATTGAGATGTTTTTCAATAACTCCCAGAACAATCATCTCCATGATTTTGCCGGGAACAGAAATGAGGCTGACAGGCCTGTAGTTGCTGGGGCCATCCCTGTTGCACTTCTTGTAGACTGGGCCAAGGTTTGCCAGCTTCCAGTCATCCAAGACCTCTCCAGATTCCCAAGAGCACTGAAAAATCATGGAGAGAGGTCTCACTATGACATCAGACAGCTCTTTAAGCACCCTTGGATGAATCCCATCAGGCCCCATCAACTTGTAGGGATCTAGTTGGAGTAGCAAATCCTGTACAAATTCTGGATTGATCAGGAGTTTATTGTTGTTGCAGATATGGTTTTCTAGCCCATGGCTATGGGAGCCCCCAAGTTCATCATCAGTGTTGAAGACCAAGACGAAGAAAGCGTTAAATATCTCAGCTATGTCTATGTCCCTGTTAAAAAGGTGACCATGCTGATCAAGTAATGGGCCAATGTTATTTCTAGTTTGCCTTTTGCAATTATCTATATAAAAAAGCCTTTTTTATTGTCCTTCACAGTATTGGCCAGCTTCAATTCTAATTGATCTTTGGCAGCACGAATTTCAGGACTCCTGCCAGGATCTTGCAAAAAATGTTCTTCTGGCTTATCACTATTGAGTATTGGTGTTCTGGTATAGGAAGAAAGAATATGCTTTTTGCTTGTAAATCTTGTGGAAGAAGCACAAAAGTTGAATAAGCAGTGAATAAAAACATATTAGAGTACTAGGAATCATTTTGTGAACTTAGGAAAACAACATAACCCTCAGAAGCCCCCTCATGATCCCTCAAAACCTGTGGCTTGAGAGGAGCAGAAAATGGGTTGAAGAGAACCAGTCTCATGCTAAGTGGTTCCTGATATTTGGTCTTTACATACCCCATTGAACCTGGTAAAGTAGATGAGGTCTGAGAGGAGAAGTGGTCATCCACTGCTTCAATTAAAACCAATAATTTGCTAAGTTATACTTTGAAACCCACCTCTTTTTATGTATATCTCTCAGTTCAGTAAAGTTCTAAATCTTAGTTGCTTTCAGCAATTGACTTTTTCCTTTGAATCTTCCTTCCATTTACCTTGACATTAAATGACATTTCATTTCACTTACCAAATAATTATTTATCTCTCTTTTTACTATTACTCTTGTTCTGGTAGGTTTTTGTTTATGTTATAATTATATTGCCTGATAAATTTCCATTTGACTGTTTCAGGCATGGATCAGTCCTTTAGTGTTTGATTTAAAGGACATCGTGCCTTTGAATCTAGTATTTTTTAAAATTCAGGTAAATTATTGGAAAACAGAGTCAAACAGAGAGGTTTATCCTTGAGTTATTCTGCAAGCTTTTGTGGTTTTACTATAATTTCTTTTACATTTTCATACTCTTTTTGGAGGGAGAGTAGAGTTCAGTTTCTTATTCCCCTGTCAAATGTTCATAAAACAAAAGAAACACCATCTGATTTCTTGTGTGAGAGAAATTGTGAAACACCATATGCCAAATGTTGTTAGCCTCACAAAGTGAAAATATAGGGAAAAAACCCCACAGTATCACCATTCTGTAATCATTGTCAGGTATGATAACCAATAATCCTATGTGTTACTTTTAACAATGATGGGTAAGGTTTTCTTTTCTGTTGAAGTGTGACTTATAAATTGAGTCAGTCTGTCTTTAGGAGAAAAAAAAAAAAAAAGAAAAAAAAGTTTCTTTCCTGTAAATAATGTGGCTATTTATAAATTATGCCTTTGATATATCTGAAGAGAAGTTTCATCCTGAAGTAATTGCTATAAATGTTGAACAAGATCACAGTATATATGTGTAACATATTATTTCTCTTAATGATTAAAAATGGGCAAAAATCCACATTTTCCACTCTGATTTCTCACATTATAATACTGAATTATTTCATTAAATTTATATTAATTTCATTATTTGTCTCATTCTCTATTGCATGTAAATGTTTTGGCTCTACAAAGTATTATGGAAAAAGCCACCAAGAAGGTATAAGAAAATGCCCCTTTTAAAATAATTGTTTTATTTTAGGAACTAGTGATTCACAAGACCTAGATTACTTCAGTAAGTTGAGGACTGCTCCAATAGATGACTCAACAAAGCTGAACATTTGCCTCATTATTCCCATGTTTGTATAGCCAGGGACCACGTACACCATAGTCACCATACTAAACTGTATTGGTAGCTCACATTCAGCCAGTTACTTACCATTATTCCTATCTTCTAGCATGTCATTGATTTCCAAAGTATAATCCTTCAATCCTATAGATCTACAATTTTTGTTGTTGCCAGATGTATGACTGTACATGTATGTGTCTGCCATAAAACGTATGGTGTTTGAATCAGATCAGTTCCACAAGTAATTTGTATCACTTGGTAAAACTAATGTGTCCTCATCATTACTTAGTACTTCATCAATTCTCATATGACCTGCAAGCTTTGCAAGCAAAAATTTAATGTTTTGCCAGATTATCAATAAAGATACCAAATAGCTGTCAGTAAAAAAGCCGTCCCTCATGGTTTCATGAGAAATTTGATGGTGAATACTTACTATTATTTTACCAATTTCAATGGCATAGCTTATTTTAGAATGAAAACCTGAGCTATTTGAAGTATAGTTATAATTTTCAAATATGATGAGGTCAAACAAGAGTATTACCTAAGTATTATCTACATCAAAACAAACAAACAAACAAACAAACAAACAAAGTCATAATAGCTAACTGAAAAATATAAATATCTGCCTGATATAGTTTTCAATTGTTCTTCTGGTCACTTTTTTCTCCTTCAATAAGCCTTAAGTCTCAACTATAAGTTAGGATTAGTCTCCTGTATACTTCATGTTTAAAAACAGGACATAGTTTCCTGACTCACAAAGGTGACAATGAGTATTTGCCTAAAAATCTGAAATTTAGCATAGGGATTAGTCTTAGTCTCACATGTGCCTCTTAGTGGTGGAATGAAATTGGTGTTGATGTGTGAACCGGGGTAAGGGCTTACATGAATTCATGGTGAATTTTGTAATTGATGTCATAACTGTCTGCTTTATATTCTTTGTGGTTCTGTGCATGTGTGTGTAGCTCAAAGAAATCTCACAGGGAATTCGAAAATGAGTGACAGTCCACAGGGAATAAAAAAGTGCCTGAAGGAGTCCTACTTTTTTTTTTTTTTTTTTTTTGGTAAAATATGTGATGATGCATATGGAAGAAAGCAGGACTTGAAAGAGACATACATATGGAACAAGGCAACCTTTTCTGCCTCACTGTTTGTATATACATATATAAAATATAATGTATGCATAAAAATTACATTGAACAAAAAAATTGACTTTTGTCTACCAAATATTTTGGATTTTCTATGTTTTTCAAGTATTCTTTAAAAAATTTTCAATGTCTCCACTGCCCGCCACTTCTCATGTTAAAAGTGAAATGTGCAACAAAAAGAGAAGCACCTGGAGCGAGGAAATGACAAAGTAAAGGTTACACATGCAGTGTAAACTCTGCTTCCCTGTGTGTACACGTTTTGATAAGGTCCTTAAATATCTGATCACATTTTTGACTTTTGTTCCTCATTTAATTTCAGGCCAATATCAAACCATATAAATTAAGAGCCATAGGAATTAGGTGTTCATTGAGCATACTGGGGAAAGATAAGAAAAGTTTTGAGCAACCTGAGCGAGCTGGGATCCTCTGGAAAAGTGAGAGTTGCCTTGTGACAGAGGACATGGGTTAAGGCCAAGCAGTCTGGGTTCTGTACCTCTTTCTCCATTAGCTGAACTGTTACTGCAACTCTCAGTGCTTCTCTGTGTTCTGCTGTTGTAAATATTAATTCAAGTATTTCCTGATCTCACAGAAGTTTTCTGAGAATAAATTCATTACTTCTTATGAAGCACACTGATATTATGGTGATAATATAGATAAAAGCTTGTGGAGAAAAATAAAAGCTTATTTGTTTCAGGGCTTAGAGGATATGTTGTAAATACAACGTGGAACCATGTGTTGAACTTGAGGATAAAAGAAATATCCAGGTGTTGCTTAGTACTTTGTGCCCCATATTAACCAGAGGCCCAGGGGAGGGTGGAGAAAAGTTATCCTGTTTTTTTCCTACAAGAATTATGATCGCAAACTAGCACATTATGTGTACAGAGCACAGGGCAGAGGCAATGTAGGAGATATTATTAACATTTCTTCAGTTATAGTTGCTATGAAATTTATTCAAAACTGAACTAAAATGCTTCTTTACCCATATTCCTTTGAACTGACCTCTTTAGAATACAAGAGCTTTTCTGGTGCATAGAGATGTCAATTTAAAATGTCTTATGCCAACAATAATTGATCTATTCCTATATATAACATAAACATAAATTAATTTGAAAACAGTTTTGCATTTATCATGAACATTCTTCATTAGTGAGTAAATACTTTCAAACATCACAAATTCTTACAAAGATGTTAAGGCTTTGTGATGTTTTAAGCTATTTTCTCCCTTTTTGATAGTAGCTGAAATAAAGAAAATGGCTTACAGATTTAGCTGTGTATATAGTTTGAAAGTAACAACTGAAAAATGATGTTCATAATCTGAATTGCAATGAAACCAATTATCTGTACCATGGTCTTTCACTTGGGAATACTCTGAAAGGTTTAGTATTTCTTAAAAGAAATTAAAAACAGCTGTAAAAATACCATAAAACAAAAATAGCAGCTGCAAAAGAGATTAACATTCCTAAATTTCATTTGAACTTGATATGTTATTTTTCCAACAGCAACATACATATATACTGATTTAAAAAATCTATTCTTTATGAAATGATATCCTTTTAAGAAAAAGATTTTTTTTTTCATTTCACCACTTTTTAATATTACCCTTGAATTTCATGAACATTCTTCCTCTCTACCCAAGAATTTTGTATTACATTTTCTTCTGTAATTATTATAAAAGAAAAATCCACAATTGTTGAATATTGAAGACTGATTTAAATATTACTGATTAAGAAGTAAAGATCTGCCTAATAAACAACTTATAGCAATCCTTGCACTTTTGTTACTTATAGCTGTCAAATAGCTTTCAAACTGAGCCCCATTCACTCTGTGCCTGTTTTAAAACTTTATATAGCGTCTGTTTTCCAATTAAGCAGCCAGTCATATATGAAACCTTTCCTAAACTTTTTCATATATATTATAAAACCGAATGTAATTTATAAAACAGAACTGGAGGTGCTGACAGTATAAAACAGTTTATTTTGCAGTCTTGGTCAAAACATATGGCAGCCACTTTTCTAGACTTCTGCCAGATGGCAGGCCTTAATCAATTTTGTCTGTTGTGCTGTATGTTAATTCTCTGTGAAAAGTGTTTCTTCAAACTCAATTAAAAAAATAATGACTTTCATTTTCTTACTAAGTGACTAATGCTCAAACTGTCATTTAGATAGGTCTGTTTAAGTTTGAAAAGTTTTTGAAAACCTCAAGATATTTACTCAACAGGTAAAATTGATTTTAATGGCCTTGAAAGCTCCAATTGTTATTCATCAGCATGCATATAATTTCAGGTGAATCTGAATAAACTTACCTTTATGATAATATCCTTTATCTTTCATTTTTGTTTTTCTTGTGGCTTTTTTAACTAATGAGAGTGTTTCATTTTGCAAATTAGAGTAATTCTGAACACGAAAGACCCCAGAGTAAAATCTCAAATGATCAACACTAAACTCATTAATCCAAACTTTAAACACATTAAACTAGAAAAGGAGTATAGTATTTATCTCTGTATCTCAATAAATATACTTTATGATACAATAACTCTTAGAAACTTTAACTACTGGTCTGCCCACATTTCTTTATGTTTCCTACATCTCTTGTATTAAAATATTATATTTTATGTGACCATACTACATTTAATAAATGTTGCACAAAGGCCAATCTCCAAAGTTATTTTAACAGGCAATTTTTGTTTCGATAAGTATGAAATTTCCTCTCTACCCACTTAATGATGAGGCATGAATTTTTGATAAAGGTACTTCCTGATGGACGGACATAGTGGACACATAATCATTAAATTCTACTAAAATTCTAACATTTATTGCTTCTATGTATTTTGATTAATATGTTAACAATGTGCATACTTTAATAAACACAATTTTTAAAAGTCTGTGAGTTAATGGAAAATATAATAAATCTTTATACATTTTGGTCTACTTTTACTGCTATTGTTCCTTTGTTATACATATTATTTGTGACACAGGCTTAGATTTTGAACTAAAATAAGATGTATGCATAACAGAAATCAAATGAAAGAAACTAGTCTCCAGAGAAATATGCAATCCTTTTGTAGAACCTAGCTTTCATGTAGACCAGTACTTAACATATTCACAACTATGAATGTTGAAATGGGTGTATGTTATAACAAAATATCAACCAGATCTTTTCTCCACACCATGTTTATTTTATGACTACCTTCTTTTGAAACAGAGTAGGGGTATGGTAATATGTATGCAGACTAAATAGGTTGTGTTTTCTTGAGCAATAATCCCACAAAAGTACAACATAGAAATACTGTGTTTTTCCGATATAATCCAGCAAGGGCAAATGACAGCCTTACCTGACGGCTGATATCTTTTATAGTACAGCTGTGACATATTTTATGCATCACAAAGAATGATCAAACATTTCTCTGGAGCCTTTCTGTCGTGGACTGTGGCCCCATGCCCCATGTATGCCTTTATGTTAGGTTGTAATACACCTAAACTCTAAATTAATTATCTGTTACCAACTGGTGATTATTTTGTAATTAGAATGTATTTAGGAACAGTGTAATTATTTTCATGTATTATTTTTAATAATTTATCTTATTTACTAGATGATAATGATTGTGTGGAATATATTTAAGATAAATAGTGCACATACTTAGTAACAAAAATACCATTGTAGGTAATTAAATAATTTTAAATGGACCACATGCTTACCTTTTGCAAAATAAAATGGAGCACAGCTTACTAAATGGTGGCTATTGGGGGATTTTGGAATATAGTACTTAGTAATATTTTAAAGATTCTCACTTGTAAAACTATGTCCATATGCTTGACTCAAAACGTCTGAGTAACAAAACTATTTTGAGATCTTCACTATGTTGCCAATGTTTAAAGCAAGGTCGAAACACAGATTTAACATCTATTGCAGTATATTTTCCAGAGTGAGGACAGTGCTCTTTGCTGGTCACCTAGTTGATTCCCCAGACATTGGCTTCTAGTGTAATTTGAGAAATCTAAGGTATCCAATACCATGGATTGTAAAAGTGACAGTAGCTTTGCCTCTCTACAGGGAAACTAGGAAGCTGAGAGCGTATACTATCAGATATCTTAACAACTATGGACATTTACATTTAGCAACTAATTCAAACCCTGAATGGAAGGCAAACCATAACATCACACATTTTTTTTTACAAGGGAAAGAAGTCTGTTTTTCAGATTAACTGTGTCTTAAAGTAAACTTCTCTGGTAAAACATGGATCTAGTTATGATTGGAAGGGGGCAGACAACAATCCTTATAATCATTGAGCATTGGTTATGACAGGAATGTGTCACTATCACTGAGATAGGGGAGTTTAATAAATAATATTATAATAAATTAATAAATTATCTAAATTAATTAAATAATTATTAAATTATTAATTAATTAATAAATTAATAAATATCTATAATAAACAATAAAATAATGACACTAAATAGAAAATATGATCAAGCTCTGCTCTCTTGGGCAACATTCTTCTAATAGGGAGAAAGCAGATGAAATTCAGTCGTGGATTCCTGTCTATGCAGGATAATCTAGAAGGGTATTTTTTCTCTGTTAATACCTTACATACTCTTCAATAGGAGACAAATGTCAGGCTTTTTATCTCGTGTATCTTCCAGTGTCTATACACTACCTTCTTCTGCTGCTCTGAAAAGAGGGAAAAAAGTGTCCTTTTCTTACAACAATTTTTACACCTCACACAGGTAAGCAGCTGCCAGACAGACAACATGGTCATCTACAGATTTCTCTTTCTTTCTTCAGTATAGAGTAATTCTTATGTTCATCTTCATATATTGTATTTTGGGTCACAGTTTACAGACAAAACTCTTTTCTCTCAGCATTAGCGCAGGGAAAACATTTACTAAGTGACAAGAATCAATAATTCCATTTTTCTTTGGCACACCCAAATTAAAGAAATACGCTTTGATTAGTGAGGTTTAGAAAATAGAAACAGAATTAGAAAGTGAATAAAATAGAAAACGGACAAATACAGATAAAATAGCATGAGAGAAATTATATTATTCTCTTTTTTCATAATCCCCTCCAAAATATTGCTTGATAAGAATGCCTTTCCTATTGCAATAATTAAATGCAGTACTTGCCAAAGTGACCACAATGTCTGTGTACAGACAGAGGAAGAAACCAAATATTCTTCTGAGTGGGAATTTACAATTGAATTTTAGAGATCCCTTTTCCCACTTCTCATAATCTAACATGAAGGAGCAGAAGAATTAGGAAACATCTCCTCCTGCTTAAGAGGACATGCAAAGTCCAATAAGAAGAAAACAGACAATAACCCAAGGAAAAATGGAATGAAATATTCTTCTTATACTGTTGTCCAAGTTAGATCCAAACCACTGAGATGTTAACAGGAAGATTGTTTTTGACTTCTATGAGTTTCTCACTTTCTGTAAAGAAAGGGGAGGCAGGCAATAGGGCAGAGGGAAAGAGAATGGAGCACAGAAGTCCATAGATCCAAACACCGTGGAAATGTGGAAGAAAAGACACTGAAAGTCTTTTCTATGCAGACTGTAGCTTGCATAGTAGAACACTGCTAGATTTATTTCTGAAATATAAGGTGAAACCCTACTAGCTACCTAATAGGATGTATGTTCCTATCCAAGGAAATATTTACAATGTACATTCTTGACAACTTTTGAATGGCAAAATAAGTATAAAAGGGCTAGAGAGGATAGTGGGATAGATCCATACCTTGAAATGGATGCAAGCATACCAATTCTTTTTGAAAAAGCACTGAAGTAATTAGCATCTGACTTAAACTCAGCTTTTCCTGCCAGAGAGTCAGTGGTGTAACAGGCTGAAGGTTTAACTGTTAAGATAGCAAAACTTTATCCACTTTTCAAATTACTATTCAAATATAACATCTTTTAAAACCATTTTTTTAAATGTAGAAATTATTTTAAATCTACATAAGATTTTTTGCCTTTATTTTTGTTTAGTTTTCCCTTCTTATTCTATTTTGCCCTTCCTAGGGGAACAGCTTTAAACCAATCCTTACAACTCTTGAAGTACTGACAGAATCAGTGAAGGCAGACTAACCTTAGAAGCACACTATTCAGCACGCTAACTTGTTGAAGAAGACCTTATCCCTGGCTAATGGATGGGCTAAAATTGCTTATTGAAAGATTTAAAGAAATTTGAAATGCTCAAAGTTTACCAAAGCCACAAATTATTTTCAATTTACACCTTTCTGTAACAAGCTTTGATTTTTTAATTTTTTTTTTAAATAGGTTTGGGTTCTTTGTTTGGTTTGGTTTTGATAGAACTAGCACCCATTCTGACAATTTACAAAGTTAAATTCTTTAAAAAGAAGATATGGAGAGTTTCCGGTAGATACCAGTTATCATTTCCAAATGGCTGGTCTACATCTACTAAATCTGATATAAGTTGCATGGTGTGTGAGAAATAAAAAATCATGCTCATCTAACTTTTAAAAACTAGACTTAATTTCCATCCCCTTCCCTTCCCTTCCCTTCCCTTCCCTTCCCTTCCCTTCCCTTCCGTTCCCTTCCCTTCCCTTCCCTTCCCACAAGTGCGAGTAGGCCCGAAAGCATTTCTAATCCATCACAATTCTGACTTGCCCTGTATTTATTTATGGTCCTTATCGATAACAGATGAGCAATTGTATATATATTGTACGGTGATCATGCGGCGTGGGTAATTATCCACTAGAGACTAAGAAGGGAACATCAAACAAATTCTCATCTGAAACAGAATTAGAAAAGAAGGTTTATATTGGTATACCAAGTCAAAGTTGTAAATGTTCTTTAGTTTAAATATATACCTGAAATGCTATCTATCTTAATTAATAGAGAATCCTAGAGTTCAGTTTAACATTTCATTTAACAATCAAATACATACATAGAGAGATTTGGCTTGGGTTTTTTCATTTGTTTGTTTGGGTTTGTTTGTTGGTTTGGTTTGTTTTTTTGTTGTTGTTGTTTGTTTTTTGATTTTTTTTTTTAACACGGAAAATATATATTATTATTTCTATATTTCATTAGTATAGGGTCTATATTTCATCTGGAAAAACTCTCACAGAAACTGAGCAATCAGCCTCTCTGGGTATGGTATAGTAATGTACTAGCTTGTGTGTATGAGGTCTTATTATAGAGATGTCAGGTTTAGTTTGAAACATAAACATATTTTTATTTATACATTAGTGCTTATAGTGATCAATGACCATGTGTGCAGTATATTAGAATTTGGTTTTGATCAGTAGAAAGCAATTATTCATAAAACTCAAAACAGAAGGCAAAGTTGTGAAAGAAAGGAGAAGAATTATGTCTTTCATACAGGGAAGGTAATTTTAATATAGACGAGATTGGTCCAAGTCCTGCAGTTTGGATTGATAGATTATCTAGCAGAACTATCATTTCAATAATCTCAATGACAGTGCAGCAGTGGATACTTGGTACAATATTATAAATTAAATTTACTGCAAATGTCATTGCAGAGAATATGGAAAGAGATCTGTCATTTGTATTTGCAGAAGTTAAGATAGGGAAAAATTTAAGATTCTTTGACAAAACACATAACAAAAATTACCTACAAGTTATAGCTGTGCTACTAGTTGTCTAAAAGATTTTTTTCATCATTACTTTGCTCATTCGGATGCTCGAATTACGTCAATGTTTATTTGATGAGAGAGGAATTATGTTTTCTTAAACAGAGATATATTATTAATGAAAATTGTTTCCAGGATTTCAGAATATCCTGTGTCTATGTTTCAAAAACACTTTTTTCAGAAAGTGCAAGCTACTTCTGTCTAATTACAGTCTACTGATGTAACTGTAAAAGCTGAAATGTGAATTGGTAAATTAATATTCACCTCCATATACAATCATATATTGATGTGACAGTGATTCTGGCAACATAGATACCTGACCAGTGATGTAAAAGCTTTGGAATACAGGGAACCGCGGAACAATAATAGAAGTGTTCTTTCTGCTTACATTTTTTAGCCTCATTTTATTGCTTTCTTTGCCACCACAAGGTCATATATAATGCAATCTAAAAGCTTTAAGGAAAATTACAGAAGAATTTAATTTGCAGGCACCTGAAAATCAGTTGTAACACACCGGAGCTAAATTATCTTCAAATTTAGAATTCATAAGTTGAGATGAACTTTCTTGCCTAAGGAAAGTTACTGGGACTTATCTTTGCAAGCAGAATTGTACCATTAGTATTAAAACACAATTAATGAAAAGCAGTTTAGTTGTTGGGTTGTTTTGTTGTTGTTTTGGGTTGTTTTGGCTTTTTTTTAAATGTATGTTGAAATAAAATAAATGGAATTAGAAATAAACTGTATTAGGGTTTAACCCTCAATATGCCATCTCTATTTTTTTTTTTCAGAGAAAGGTATCTTTTTAGATTAATTTAGTAAGCAAGCTAAAAAATAGAAGAGACCCAATTATTATTAATTATGTTATTTTTAATTTATAATTTATAATTTAATTTATAATTGAAATGGAATATGTAACTGTTCTAACTAACGTCCGATTCAAAGTGTACTCCTACAGAAAGGATATCAGGTGGGACCCTAGAAACCTGAGTTCTATTTTCAGCTTACTACTAGCTTACTTTGAGCCTGTTGACAAATCACATTACATCATTGTGCTTAAGTTTCTTCACCTAAATTACGACAACTTCCATAAAGTGCTTTGAAAGCATATATTTCCATAAAATGTAGAAGAATACTGTTGAATACATGGTTATTATTTGTAATAGATGTAATTTATTAAATAGAAAAATAATACTCAACATTCATGTTACTATGAGATTGATTGTATTGGTCTGCTTAATTTATATATTAGTCAGACCTTCATCACAAACACTTACATGGCTCAACATCTGTCTTCTCATATCTCTCAAAACAAAAGCCAAATAAGCACCTGCCTCTATATTTTTCTTTATTTCCATATTTTCCTTCCCATCTCCTTCCTCCTTCCTTCCCAGTGTTGCCAGCAAGTCAAGAAAGGTGATCCTTCCTCTCTACTCAACACTGGTGAGGACTCACCTGGAGTGCTGGGTCCAGTTCTGGGATCCCCAGTTCAAGAGATACACAGAAATACTGGAGGTACTCCAACAAAGGATCACAAAGAAGGTCAAGGGACTGGAGCATCTCTCCAGAACAGGCTGAGAGAACTGCTACTGTTCAACCTGGAGAAGAGAAGGCTCAGAAAGGATCTCATAAATATGTGTAAATACCTGATGTGAGGGTATAAGGACATCAGAACAAGGCTGTTTTTAGTGGTAGCCAGTGACAGGACCAGAGGCAATGGGCAAAGCCTGAAAGACAGGAAGCCCCATCTGAACATCAGGATACACTTTTTTACCATGAGGGTGACCAAACAGTGGCACAGTTCATTCAGAGAATGTGTGGAGTCTCCATCCTTGGAGATATTCAAAAACCATCTTAGTTAGCATGGTCCTTGGCAATGTGTTCTAGGTTGCCCTACTTCAGCAGGGGCATTGGACAAGATGACATCCAGAGATCCTTTCCAATGTCAACCATTCTATGATCCTGTGATTTCACATTAATCTTTCAGTAATTCTCTTTTCAGCCACTGCAACACTGGCTTTTTTTTTCCTGGGCTGTTCTCTGGAACCAAAAGCATGTTTTTCCCAAATTATTTCATGTTCTGTAAATTTGATTACATCAGTATAACAATGACAGCTACCAAAGGGATAATATTTTTGGCTGTCTTTATTTAATCAAGGAAAGTTAGATAAAAATATTTTCACTTAATTCTAGAATATGCCTGTGCTTACAATGCAAATTGAGTGTATACATTGCACGTATTGTGACTAAGCTGTTGTGGAAAATAACATATTTATGATTTAGAATATTCTAAAGGGATGAATAATTTGAAATTAATTTGCTTCTGCTGTAACCTACCAAATAATTAAGAAAGTTCTCTTTCATGTAACAATAGAAGCAGTAGCGTACTACTAAAACATTGAGAGAATCAGACTTTTTGATTGGTTTTATCTCTATATATATTCTTCTATGTTCTGCTATATTTTGTGTTTTCCCTCTTACAGTTATCCCTTTCCAGTGGACAAGAAGATGATAAGACTCCCCTTGTCACCAAAGGGTGCATAGTCTAGTTCTGTTTGCCCAGAAAATTGTATCTAATGTGTCAAAATGGGAGAGAATATCTGTCAGGACCATAAGGATCTGTAGAAAGATAACTCAAGATACCTTGCAATGACTATCCTGTTTCATCCAGTGGTCATATTTACCATTGAGAAAATACAAATAATGACTTCTACACTAGATTTTTTTTTTCCTGTACATTTCTTTGGAATAGTTTTGCATATGTATTTGACAATTATTTTAATTTCTAAGACAGTAAGTACTTCTAGAATAGCAATAATAAACCTATGAATTATCAGACTTGCCATCTTTTGGTGAATTTACTGCCAAGAAAAACAGAAAAAAACCTCAAAACTCTCAATGTCACTACATTTTCTTTGAAAGATCCATGATTTTAAGATTATTGAGTGTATATAATTGAACATTTATGTCGTACCCTTGTCTGCCTATGTAGCTAAAGCAACATTCAAACACAGTAAAAATCTGTAGCCCTTCAGCATGCATAAAGTAGAGCTTAAGAGAATACTGCCATATAAGGAGTTTTTTAGAAACCTATTTATATGACTGTGTGCAGTTGTTTACATTTTTCTTAGTTATTTGAGCAAAAACTTGTTATGTTTATTATCGCAAGAATTTGCTTTTTATTTTTTTTGTAACACATTTCACTACAGTGCATTAAAGCGTGAAATGACCATGATTTATTGTAAAGAGTAATTTCCAGAAGAGAGAAAGTTATTGGAACTCCTACCAGCTCGACTGGAGGGAGGGAACTTTCTTGGAGGGCCTTGTAGAGTAACTAAGTACAGACTCTAAGTGTCCTACTTCTAGTTACAACCACAGTAATATGCAGAACGTATGTGCATACTAAATCAAATCACAAGTGGAGATATGGCTAATGAGTGACATTTCCTGGGGTATCCAACCTCCATATGGCAGATACGAAATATATCACATCACGTGCTTGATACCATGTGCTTGATACCACGTGCTTGATACCACAGACACGAGTACATTTTGTAAACATTATTATGGCACCTTTTCATTAATTCAAAGAGTGACATTCAGGCAGAAACTGTTCCAAGCTTCTGCCAATATGGAATAGCTGGAAGTCAGTAAAGTATTACCAGAAGTTTCCCCAGGGGGAATGGTTTTTCCAAGGAGACATCAATACCAAAATCCAGAACTACTTGTCAGTGCTAAAACACTTCACATGATTTCACAGTGGTGAAATTTTTACCTGAAGATTTTGTTGTCAGATTAATGTTTCTCTATTACATTTGCTATCCTCAATTGCATTTCTCTTTTCCTATCTCTGCCACTGAAAGAGTTTGCCTGATAGTGGATGGGTTTGAAGGTTCTTTGAAAGTATGTAAGCTAAATACATTCCTCATTTGTCACCTTTTTAAAAAATATTTCCATGTCTAGCCTAATGACAAGCTCCAGGAATCGCCCTGAGACTTTTACTATGAAAGTGCTGAAAGTGTAGTTCAGCTAACTGTAACATGAGCGTCTACTGATCAGTCAGCTGCATAGCAGCAGAGAAGAAAATACTATTCTTGTTACCAAAAAACAACCAACAAAACAAACCCTCCAATACACAACCCCTCCTTGTACGTTCTCTAATTAAAATTCCTGAAGGAGCGTGTTGCAAAGTCCACCAAGTATCAGCATTCTTTCTACATAAACTGTCCTTCAAATTTTATCTTCACTCTTTAAGTGAAAATTTGACAACAAAAATGTTTGCATTGTTAATTTGTGATGATTTTTTATCATTCTTATCCTAAATCTTTATCACAAGAAGTAACTCTGGAAGCATGTTGCTATTTTTCAAGAGAGAAATTACTAATGCTGACAAGGATTACAGTAAGGCTTTGTTTTTCATTCAGGGGATAAGGGGGAGGGATTTTTGCTGTTGTTGTTTAAACCGAAACATGGTGACCTAGAAGCAGCATGATTTTAAAAACTAATTAACCTGCATTTCTGAAAAAGGTTTTCTGAGTATTGATGTTAGTAGTAGTAACAGGCATTACTAACACAGCTACACATTACTAACGTGCTCCACATAATCTCAATCCTACCTACTGTAGATAAGCTCTAATTGCCAGAGGGTAGGGTATGTGGTAATGCCAGACTGGAAAGGTACTTCAGAAACACAGGAAAATGGGTTTGAATTTCCATGTTACCTTTGGCAAGTGAAGAATTGGTATTCACCTTCAGTCTTCTGAAACCTCACCATATAATCAGATAATTCACTCAGCAGGCAAAGGAGAAGAGAGTCTTCACAGTCACAGTCCACCTACTAAAGGTGGAATAAATTGCCCTCAAGATGTTCATATCTCACTCATTGAAGATAGCATTAAAATAAGTAACTAGATCTCTAATTCTTAGCTGGTGAAAGTGAGCTGATTGAAAGTCTGCCTCTTTATCAGAAGATGAAAAACAGTATTTAAACTGGAAAAGGAATAATAAAAATAAGTGAAAAAAGGTATGAGAAAAGGGAACTAAAGGAAATAGGTATGAAGGAAGATGGAAAAAATAGGGTATGAAATAGGGTATAAAATGTGGCAGAAGAGATGTCAAACTGAAAAAAACCCCGAAACTCTACAGAGCTTTAATGGGAAAGAATCATATAAAGCTAATCTAAAACCCAAGTGTTTGGAAAATCTTAGGAAATTATAAATCAAAGTATTAAGAGAGAGCTTAAAATGGGAAATAGGAAAAGATATAAGGGTAGATTTGGTTTTGTTTCATGTTCATGTTGAAATTTTGTACTTTTTTTTTTTTTTTTCAGTCAGATTTAAACCACCAGCTTTGACTTAGAGTTTTAAAAAAGGCATGAAAACCACAAGATTTTTCATTTTACACATGCTGTGATAGAAACTAGTATGTCTATAAGGAGATGCAAAAAAAACCCCACCAAAAAACAAAAAACAAAACCAGAAACAAACAAAAAAATTTTGATAATTACTTAAGTAGACAAGAATGAAGGGAATGCTCCAACACTTCAGTATATCTTTTTAACCCATTTCATGGGTTCTAATGGTAATAGAATGGTTTTATAGCAGTTGCCAACTTTCCTGTTACGTGCTGCACTAACTAGGCATATGGAGTAAGTTAACAAGGACGTGGTAAATTTCATTGCTTTTGTTGGTTTAAGCCAGACCTTTAACTTCACTGTTTTGCATTTAATAAAATACATTACCAAAAAGAACCGTGACATCTCCTTATAGAAAATATTTTATCTACATGAAGGCAAATTAAAAAGCAGATGGTGGATTTAGAAGAACCTGTTTCAGCTATCATTTTATACAATTGAAATAAATATTCTCAGTGTTGGTTAGAGACCATCACAGCAAAACCCAGGGCTAAGTGAATAACTCCTCCTAGAATTCATAATTACTTATCCAGCAAAGGATTTCATTACAGTGCATCTCAGGTGGTATGGAGCTGTGTGATAGGGAAAAAATGTGCACATTTTAAATCTGAGTATATGTGAATATTTAAAAACTATACATAGGTTCAAAAATGTATCCTTATTAGAAATTCTGTGCAACAACCTCATTTTTTATCCAGTTGATGAATGCAAGAAGGTAAATTCATCCTCTTTAAACAAAACCTCCTTGAACTATATTCCAAGCATACTATACAAAAACATCTGTAATTCTGCAAGGTGTGTCCCCCACAATAGCAAACCATCAAGCTGCATTGATTTCAGGGAAATTGTAAAAAACTGTTTCTCTAACTAAAGTATCTGAAATATGATCAGCATGAAAGACTTAAGGATTTGTGGTCTGAACAGTAATGGAGTCTGACAACAAATTATAGAATAGAGCTTTATTAAGACTGTAGGAGAGATGAAAACATACCCATAAGGCAACTCCCCCAATCCCCAATAGCAAACATAGGATCATAAGCAATGTCTTGGCTCTGGTAGACTGCAAGGGACACTTGGAGTCCAGGTCATCTGGCCACAACAGTTAAGCACTCAAATGTCTTTTGAAGGCAGGTAAGAGTTGTGCCACCCCTTGGCTCCACCGATGGTAGTGTGATTTGAGAGAATCATAACTTGCATGAGTAATGTGGGTGGCATCCTGCCTACACCAGAAACCTTGGTCAAAGGCAGGGTGTCAGCAGTCTGCCTATGCAGCTGATATTGGTCAAGTGACAGGGTGTCAGGAGGCAGGTTGTCAGTGTTGTAAAGAACAGTGTATATTTTTATTATAATACATAGACCAGTTTGTATTCAAGATAAGCTGGTATGTCAAAATGCAGAATAAAAACTAAACCCACAAAATTATTTTTAATGTATATCTCTCAGGTGAGAGATATACAAATTTAAAGTATCTCATAACCTGAAGATACAGAGACACACCTAATGGGATCTTCAAAAACACCCAGGTGTCTAACTCTCATTGATTCAATTGAGGGTGAAGGACAGGAATTACATGCTGAAACAACAGGGATGATAGAATTCCTTTCAGGCTCTCTTACATAATTGTTATATCCTGGAAAACAGGGAACTAGGTAGTACTTGAAAGAATGAATGTTTTAGTTAATTTTATTATGCTACTAAATGTAATGTTGCTTAGCTACCACTGTGGTAAGTACCTCAGAAAATCCTGCTGCTTCTTTTTATTTCTTTTGAAGCAACACACATGCAGAGCAGTACAAACCTCATTGTATCATCTCATTTTAGCAATCTGTTTTCACTACATTCCAAGTTTTATTTCATATTTTCTGTGACTTGCAGTTACAGTGCTAATATAGACTGTTGGTTTTTCTCTGTGTCACTGATTCGCATTTAGAGCAGTATCCTAATATCTCTCTGAAGCACGACTCAAGAGAGAACAAGTACTGTATTTTACAGATGCAGTTGCCTGCCACCCATTAACAAAGTACAGGAGAGTGTTTGAGCTACCAAACCCTATTGCAGAGCAAAACCCACATCTCATTCCAAGTAAAGCCAGGGAGGCCATACCACAGGGGAGTAATTGGGGATGCTCCTTAGAGCATCAGTGACCATGACATGAGCAAATGGAGGATGAACATATTATCAAGGCAACTTGGAGAGAATCCTGTAAACACAAATATTAGTGCTTGAAAATGATAGGAAAATGGCTTTCATGCACTATGAGCCTCTCTCCATTTGTGGCTTTCCTTGCCAAGATTCCTTTGCTGTGAAAGCAGAGATACCCCTCCAAAAGAGGTGGCCAAGGAAGTTGAGTGGCTCAGCAAGTTTCATCACTGCTCAGTAATTTGTTCCTACTTGCAATTTGAGAGCTAGTCAGTCACTTTGCAAATGAAGCATTTGAAAATTAATAAGAAGACTGACTTGAAGGTTTTGGCTTTGTGATTTTAAGGAAAATATGAACATCCATTTTGATATTAAAAATGCATTTTATGCAGATAATGTAGCTATTTTTGTCTATGATAAAATTTCTAGTGAAAATGCATGTAAACATCCCCCAAAAAAGCAACCTCAAAGAAAATATCCTCCACCTGTATGTCTAGTATCAGCTACTGTTTGGATTATTAGTGTTATCTGTTTGTATGGGAAAATATACTAACTTGGATAGCTGAAGAAGCATTCCAATCTAAGATGTCAGAATGTCCATTCTAGTTCCTCCTTTACCATGCTTATAACTTTTTTGAAAGTCTGACTGCTGGGTTGGCATTTTCAAGGCTAAGATATTTTGCTCATTTTAAAACAACAAAATCTAGCAATAATTGATAACCAGACAAATATTCTTCTTGTGTTGTTGTTAGGGTTCAGAGGGGGGTTTGATAACCTTATAGATGGTGAAACAATGCTGCATGACAGCAAACTTTCCTCTACAATATCAATGAGAAGTTAGTCTAAGATGAAGGTTCTTCAGATCTCCCAGTTGCTGTAAATTGTGAGCAAGGGATACTGTTATGAAGTGTGCTGAGATGTTTTATCCCATTGCCACAGCAGCTTCCCTCTCAACAATCATAGTGAATTACAAAGGAGAGCAACTCCATCTTTTGAAGCACCATTTGACAGCTTTGCCAGATAGTATTTGATCATCCAACTCACAGCCATAAACTTTAAACATATTAACAATATTCAGAAGTCACAAGTCTTAGAGCACTGAGCTCTTGAGCATTTATATTCTCTTCTCCACTTTTCCTCCTGACAAAAGAAGCTGTACATTATAAATCCCCACTCTTCCTGGAGGTCCCCACTAAGTCAAGCATTCTCTATTCACATTCTGTTATGCAGAATTTTTCTGTGGATTTTGTATGATCAAGTAGGGCTGTAAAAACCCAATTTCCCCCCCAAAACCCATAAACAAAAATTTTCACAACTGATAATGGGTTCAAGTATTTTAGTTGTCTCTTTGTTAAATTTTTTCACAAGCTATTGATTCCTGCCTCCTGTCTCCAGCACAAGAGAGGGTAACCAAATAGCTGATAGGTGAGCACAAACAGAGAGCAGGGAGAAGTTTTCTCTCTTAACAGCAGGAATTTTAGGACATGCTTGCTCTCCTCCCTCAAAAGTTCTTATTTCCTACGGCATAAAGTGGATTTGGCTATTGATCAACTCAGTGAAATAAGGAAGTGCAATGGTGATATCACTCATTAGTCATTATTGTATTCCGTTATTTAGTGAAATACAGAAGAAAAAAACAGTCATGAGGCTCCAACATTCTGTCAAAAACTGAGTGAAGAATTCAAAGAAGTCCTAATGCAGTGGTAGATACCATTAATATCTACTGTATACCTCCTGTGCTCTTACAAACGCTTTCCTGGATGAAAGAAATTTCTTGCATCAGAAAGGTATTTCTTGGTTAGCTGTACACTGGTCCATGGGGCTTGTCCTCTGCCTCCTGTTGCTCAGGCCAAATCTGTACAAATGAGTGTAGGACCAGCACAGAAAAATACTCTGGAAAGTAGCAGGGTTTTCCCTTTCCTGTAGCCCTACACCTGTATAATCAACTAAATGTGTCTACGCATGTGGCTGTGCTTTGAAGGAAGACAACATGCAGCAACCTACTCTGAACCATGAACTCGACTTCTCACTGGGGCCACTAAAATAATCCATTCAACAGTTCTCAGAGGTGCCATATTCCATTTGTACTTCTTGGTAAATTACATGGTCTTGTGATTTTCTTGTGAACTTCTGTCAGTTTGGCAGATATGTTTTGACACAAAATGTAACATTGCTGTCTAGCTTAAACCCACCCTCAAGATTTACAGCTGTGGATGGGGTGACATCCTCAGAGTCGTGTTCATTCTGGAAACTATTCTATTTCAAGTAGAAAACTATGCCATCTGCCAAACCTATGTCCAGTGAGGTTTAGTCCTTCTTATTGATAAGATTTGTGTCCTGTGTTTTCCTGGTAAAACAGATATGCTGCAGAAAAAGGAGTTATCCACCATTTTTCCCTAAGCCCTCCATCTTTCTTTCAAACAGCTTGATTTTTGTCAATGAGGCTGAATCAGGTTTTGAACATTTTGTCTATTAAAATTTCATACTCAATCCATCTCTCTCTCTTCCCTCCCAAAAAAACCTCATCACCCCAGCAAAACAAAAACAAACAAACAAACAAACAAAAAACCCAAACAAACAAACAAACAAACAAAAGAAACAAGCTGTATGTCCATGAAGTGAAGCTTACCTTCATCAGTTCAAATAAGACATGAGTCTTTCTGAAAAGACACTTCATGGTCCATACTACTTAGATCCTGAGATCACTCCAATAGCACATTACGCCATGGTAGAGTGACAATCCCCATGAGTTTCTGTATGCAATAAAATTCTTCGTAGTAAGTCTGTTAGAATTACTATACACACGTTTATCCAGGGTACTTCTTTGGATTTCCAAGCAGGGCACTGTTTTTATCATCACTCTCAGCTTAACTAAAGCGTAACACTTCTCCATACTAAGGTGGCTGCTCTGCTCTTCACAGTTTCTATTCATATGGTATACCAGTTATAGTAGTGTTGGAGTAACTGCTCAGTTTATCTCTCAGTTTTTAATGGAACAATTTTGTTAATTATGTCAAAGCTATCAGATCATCTGCAGACCAATAGATGGATGAAAAACATCAACCTAATTCTGAAACAATATTAGAGTGTTAGAAAACTGCCAACAAATGCCTTTATCTATTGTGCCATAATTTTATGAAGAGGAAAATAGTCAAATGTACATGATTCAACATTCTGTGATTCTGTGAAATCAACCAGGGCCTGCAAGCTTATCTAGAAAAGACAAATAGAGCCTATAATGTCCAACCTGGGTAGAGTTATGAAGAATCTTAAATGCTCTGAAGGAAAACAGCTATGTCTTGATACCAAACACCTATGAACTGCCTAAAAGGACTGGAAATAGGCTTTTTGGATCTTTTTAAAATTTTTTCTCCGGATTAGCTGGGTACATATTGCCTTAACATATATTTTATTTTTCAGGTTCATTTGAGCTTTAATGATCCCTTTTCAAGCCTTTCATAGAAAATCTATTTACTGAGTATTAAGTACCACCTACTTCATTTGTTCTGCTGGTTGAAGGTAAACATTCTGAAGGCTTCTTTTGCATTTCTTTGCAATTTGCGCCCTGCTCTAACTCTGGCATTTCCCTTTACTGTTCCTTTTTGCTTAACCTTGTCCTTTCTCAAATTGTCAAACCTGGCTCTCCCAAAGTTTCTCCAACACTGATAGCCTCAGCTCCTTTATTCTTTCCTCAGTCCTGCTCCTTCCTCAGCCCTTGCCTCAGGCCTGTCTTTTTGCTCTTAAATTTTCATATCCTCACAATTTGGATTTATGTACTGGATCTTCAGGGTTTTCCAGCCTGAGCTGAGAAGCTTTGTAGCTAATTAATGCATGATTCCAACTGTACTTAAGTGCAGCGAAGCAGTACTATGGTTTGTTTTCTGTAAACCATATCAATTATGTTTGGTGACCCAAATCTCTGGTCTATTGTTTTACATGTGTCTGGACAAATGACAGATCTATATTAAATAGTAGCCTTTCCAATGTGTTTCATACTGTTAGTATCTGTGCCCAGATTGTGAAATTTTAAATCTTTGGTCTATATGCACAAGAGTTAGAGGACTTGATGACTGCAGCACAGTGATATGTCTGAGTTAGCTTTAATCTAGGTAATTCAGATAACACTAGCAAACATGAGAGCATGGACTTCAACACCTGAAGCTAAAAACCCACCAGGAATCCCTTTATATTTACTCAAGGGACTGAATTTTGTTTTGTACCTTCAGGGTAATAATAGCCCAAACTGGCTAGATTAAAGCAAGAGAAGATAATTCCTTAAATTATACCTTAGAATCACAAAGCAGGCATAGCCTCAAAGAGAATTATATATTGTTATTATATCAAAGTCATAGTCGATAAACGTGCATGTTTCATTATGACAGTAAAAAACAAACTAAATGTACGATACAGGAAATGTATTCCAAGATGCTAAGCATGTGCATCTAAGGTCACATAAAATGACACTAAATTATATTGTATTATTTGAGAAATAGTATGTGGTCATTGAATTAATGACTATTGTAACGAACCTCTATAAAAAGCCAGGATTAAGATTGTTCATACAGGCTTCACTTTGACATTTCCTGACATGGGGTTTTTATCCATAAAAATTCAAGGTTCTCTGTAGAGAGAAGCTAGGGGAATCTTTCCTTCCTTCCTTCCTTCCTTCCTTCCTTCCTTCCTTCCTTCCTACCTTCTCACCTTCCCACCTTCCCACCTTCCCACCTTCCCACCTTCCCACCTTCCTTCCCACCTTCCTTCCCTCTTTCCTTCCTTCCTTCCTTCCCTCCTTCCCTCCTTCCCTCCTTCCCTCCCTCCTTCCTTCCCTCCTTCCCTCCTTCCCTCCTTCCTCCCTCACTCCCTGTCTTTCTTCCTGTCAGACATGGCATCCAGATAAGAAAACCCTACCCTTAAAAGGAATTCTAATCATGTTTATACAGGGAAAGACCTAGCACACAGAAGTCAGAAAGAGTTTTATCCTCCTTTACACTGTGAAATTTGGATTGACATTTCTTAATGTTCACTAGCAAAGAAAGTCCTAGAAACATGATAAACTAATAAAGCAAGTTGAATTTTTACTTAATGTTGAAAGTGTTTGGTATTTTCTACCTACTACATAAAAATTAAATATTTCAAAAAGACGGAATATTTATTTTAGATTATAGGACAAAAGCTAACTGTGGTTTTATTGGCAAGGTAGTATTTGTTTTGCTAGTTACACGATGACAATGACAGTCATTGACAGCTCTAAGTTTCTGCAAGTTAATGGCTTGCTTCTGTGATGTTAAACACTTCTGTCATTAAAGCAATGAAAACAAAGGGACAGCAACTTACAAAATTATTCATCTGTTAGTGATTAATAAACACTTCCAATAAAACAAAATTTATTAGAAATGTAAACTGCAGACATTATACAGAGTCATAGAATCATAGAATCCAAGAATCACAGAATAGTTTAGGTGGGAAGGAACCTTCAAAGGTCATCTAGTCCAATCTCCCTACCATGAGCAGGAATGTCTTAAACTAGATCAGGTTACTCACAGCCCTGTCCAGCGTGGCCTTGAATGTTTCCAGGGATGGGGCATCTACCACCTCTCTGGACAACCTGTTCCAGCACCTCACCAGTCTCATTGTAAAAAATTTCTTCCTCATATCTAGTCTGAACTACGTCAACAGCTGTTGTGTAGAAAGGTTGTATTTGCCGCTTATCATTTTTATAGTTTCCCAAAAGGCTTGTCATGGAAATCATACTTCACATGTCTCTGTTCAGAAATGAAGAAACTTATGTATGTACAGATTTATTCCTCCAGAGCTTAGTGACAGAACCTGTCAAGTCATTTCTCAGGCCTCTCCTTTCCCTGTTTTTCAAGTTGTGTTCACACACTACCTTGTTTAACAGCAAAAGGTCATAAAAAATTAAGGAAGAACATTATCCTGCCTCTGTTGAATTGAAACAGACATTTCTCAAACCATATTCTAGCCCTTGAATCTAGTGTTAGTTGGGGAATTTGATGCAGTTCTAACACTTCAAAATTTCACGGAGATTGATCCTTTGTTATTACAAAAAACTTTCAAGAATTGCTTCCAGTCTCAGATCTTGAGCCTCCCTTTGCATCTCTACCAAGCTACTGAGTGCGTTCAACTCTGATGAATGTTGGCAAATCACAGCTTGAGCTGTATCGTAATTCAGTCCCAGTTAAACAATATATGAAGAAAAGGATATATGCAACACCAACAGTGTATTCATAAACCAGCAACAAACAGCTTCATCTCTAAGAAGAGACACATCCAGGGAACATTCTCAGCTATTATTTAGACAAGTTTCTGATAAAGCAGGCAAGAAAGCTGCAATAGAAAAAAGGTTGCCTGTGTTCACCAAAAATCAGGCTTCCAGTTAGGCTATAAACTCATTTCTTCTGCACTTGTGAAAAGCTATTGCATTGCAATAATTTTAAAATGCTGTTAAACTGGGCTGAGTTTCAAGCAGTTTAGAAACACAAAACCGAGTTATTAGTTCCTTTTTCTGATCTCCTCAAGCATCCAGTCTTAACCTCACAATCTGTCATATCGACTGAATCTAGAAACATGGATAAAATATTTAATATGTTTGAAAATGTATTAATATGAAATTAACATTTCCATAGTGACAGATGGGCTACACAAGCTTCCTTCCATGAAGAAAAGATGAGCACAATTCTGCATAGCTAGAGGGTGGCTGCACACTAAATGAACCTAGTAGGTGCCTCTGCAGCAGTGATGTACCAGAAAGAAATATTATATATTTTTAGGACATGAGTTGCTGGCTCTATTAATATGTAATGGTGGTGGCCAGCTATTTTGGGTGCTTTGGTGTTGAGCCTTAATTCAAAGTGTATAAATAAGGGTGAGAGCAGGCACCAATTAGGAAAAAAGAGGAATATGATCAGTGTTGCTCTAGCAACTTCACTGGATTATGAATAGTCCAGCACTGAGTGCAGTAATTCCCTCACTCTTCACATGTCCACACCCCTGGAGATGAGTGTTTTGGACAGATCGTAGGGAAGACAGATGGGAGAGGATCTGGTTGATGGTGTGATTTAACTTTTAGAATTTTTTTTTTTTTAAGTTTATCTTTGGCAAGCAATTAAATTAGACTGCATCATACAGGACTTCCTAAAATATGTTTGATCCTTGGAGTAAAAAGCTATGCAGTTTTGTACTGCATTATTAGGGTTTTTTACAAAGGACCATACACTCTATTTTACTGATCAGCTATAGAATTTCAGAGGGGCTTTGTAGACCCTACAGGATATTTTCTGTACTCACAGAAGTTCCATGCACATTTTAATGGATTGCTTTCTTTATGCTCAATATAGCATCCACTGCAGTAACTCATAAATACTTTAATGTACTTAATGTAGTTAGTTTAATCTGTTGTCCCTGCAGTAAATTTGAAGAAGTCTGCAGGGGGAGGAAGGGATGTAAAGGAACATATTTTATAATTCACGTTGTTTCAAAATGCATATAATGTTTTCTATTTAAAATAAAAATCTAATTTATTTTTAATGTGGGTTGCTTTTGGTTTGTTTTTTTGTTTTTGTTTTGGTTTTTTGTTTTTTTTTTTTGTTGTTGTTGTTGGTTTTTTTTTTTTTTTAGTCTACTAATCACAGAAATACGTGGACAGGAGTAACAGCTCCTTTCTTGACAGGCTGTGCATTCAAGATAGAGTAGGAAATTTGAGGCTGACTCTCTTCTCTCTCACCTGTGATGGCTGTTTTAGTTTCTTTGTCCTCTCAGAAGACATTTTCCTTTCACTTCATATTTGCTTTTATATAGACTTTTCATTTTAATTCATTTGTGAATAATACCAGCCAGAAATCTGCTTATGCAGACATCTTCAAGAAGACAAACAGTTTTTATTGCCTGGATGGGTAATACCTTGATATTCAACTATAGATGCCTTCTATACGCATACAAACATGTGAACATGTACAGTGTTTTGCATGTTATGATTCTTCAAACTTTAATTATAAACATGTTTTTTGGTTTTTTTTTTATTTTCCTCACAAATACCTGTTTTAATTTTAGCTTTAAAATGTGAAATTGGACAAAATGTCACATTTTCCTTTTTCTTCAGCAGATCCATGTGGTGGAAAAGTGACAATTTCATATACCAGCCAGCAAATTTACCACTCTAATTCCTATTGAAAATTTAGGCTCTTGTACAGCTACTATTTAGATGTAAGTCTATAGTGTAGGAATGCACACATTTAATATTTTTTAGGTATTCACTGAAATTGTGAATTCAGACAGCTTCTCACAAGCACTCTTTGATTTAAATTTCTTAAATTCTCAATTCTGCATTTTAGTCCCAGTGTGGTGCAGGTTCCTAAAATTCACTTTTACTCAAATTCAGACACTTAACTTTGTCTCAAAAAACTCTGGGTAGACATTTAGGCAGATCAATAACTTTAATTTTCACTTTAAAAATATGCTTAGGTCCTGCAACATATCCAGAGACTTTATCATGTTACTGAGCAATGTGGTTCAGATCCTGACTTCCAGATAAAAGGAGAAGGCTTTGCATACAATTTTCCATGTGTCTATTCTCTAGTGTTGTAGATATGCTCATAGTGCGCTTAAGGTAGAATGACAGTGTTTGAGCCAATGACTCTCTAACGCAAAATTCTTCTGTAGCAGTGAGAACAGAAGCTGGATTACCCCCACCCAGGAAAGGTTCTCTTGCACTTACAGCATTCATGCTGCTGCTTGCTAACACTCCTGACTGTGAATCTTACATCCTTTACATAATGGCTGACTGAAACAAAAGAGACAAGCAGTGTAGCACAGAAATGGATTTAATTCGATGTTTAGCATATTCATCTGCAGACTTAAAAATGCCATTTGAAACCCCTCAGACTGAAGAGCAATTAGAACTCCGCTCTGCCACATTCTTGGGTTAGCAATCTAGGCACTACATTAGTATGCAAGAGGAAGTCAGAACTTCCTTCTTCGTTTCATTTGAAGACAGAAACAGCTGTCTAGTTGTCTGCAAAGAAAAGAGTAAAATTAGTGCCCAAGTCCATGAAGCCTACCTATAAATATAGCTTACAGATGTATCTATCACAGAGAGATGCCAAAGACTGAGAAAAAGAAAACTTCTTAGGCATATCCTTTTCTTAAGTGATTCTTATAACCCAATCATCTCATTAATTGTCAACCTGCTCAGAGCACTCCTGTCATAAGTTCCAGGCACTGAACACTCCCTGTGCACTCTCTAGTGAATCTGCCCATGTAATTTAAGCTTCTGAATTTAACTTTCCCATACTTGAACTTATAACTTTTGAGTATCATGGTAGTGCCAAAGTGTTCTAGTTGCATGCCATGACATGAAGAGTATTGATATAATCCTCTGCTGACAGTAGATAACAGAACATATTTCAGCACAGCATGAATATTTATTTCAGCACAATTTATACCAGAAAAACTTGGTTACACTTTTTCATCATTTACCTTTATCTTTGACATTATTACAATTGGAAAAATCATTATTAGCATTAGAAGTAATTCTGAAATTTTCTCCTGTTCACTGTGGGAAAAGCAATGTGTATTTCCTCTCTCTTATTCTCTTTAACTCCCACTGGGCTTTACATGATAATGACTTTGCCTGATAATTCCTAAAAACTACAAAGATAACAATCCATGCATTAGACATTTTTAAAAGGCCAAAGCCTTTTCTTAAGTAAATGGAAAAAAAAAAAAAAAAAAAAAGGAAAAAGAGAGAGAAAAAGTTACAAACAATTAGGCAGACTATGATTTAACAGGGAGAGTTACAAAACCAGATAATATTCTTATGAGATTCAGCAGAAGGATCTGAATTTCTTCTGGAAATACTAAGTTGTTTCAAACTTACTCCTCACTAGATAACCACCCGGCTTCACTAAGCATGACTGGGAAAGGGTAGTGGAAAGAACCTCCATCCTCTATTTCCAAGGCTATTCCGAACACACTTTTTTGTGGTTTTGTGTTTTATTTGTTTGTTTGTTCGTTTTTGTGAAGCTCTTCCATACTATGGCACAAGTTTTTATTAAAAGATTATTATCAGGACTGCCTATTTTGCTGTTTCTAACCTTACAATTCTTTTGTTAAAATTCAGATAATTGATTGTAAGAATGGAAGATTTAAACAGGTATTTTATCTTTGGTAGCTATGTTGTAAATAGACTCAAAGAAAATAAGAAAAAAATTATCAAGATTATTTCTTGCATTTCTTACATGCTATTTACATATATAAACCTCCCAACAAATCATGAAAGCACAAAAAAAGACCTATGGCAATGCTAGGGCCTTTAAATTATAACATCTCTCGGTCTAATATGTTTAACATTGCGAACTCCAGAAGGACATGCTAGGTCTCATTGGGAAGTTGGGAAATTCTTTTTCTCAAGATACTAAATTTCTATATCAAAACCTTCAAGCCCTGAAATTTTAAGCTTTAAATTGTTCATTGTTACGTAAAGTGAAAGTTGTAGCTGTTTCAAGAATGACTCTTACCTACCTGAGATTTAACGAAAGGAGAAATGACTCACTTGCAGAGAGGAGGAAACATTTCAGTGTCAAGTTGTTATCATCTTTTCAACATCGTTTATTTTGATCTGAGATTTTGAACAGTAAGTCATTACAAAAATGAATAAATGGGTGGGAGGCCAGGTGAGCTGTTAAAAAGTGCCTGAGAAAGTTGCTTGAGAACCTTACATTTATTGCATCAAGACAAATGGAGACTGCCTAATAAATCAGTGGTGAATGTGTAGAAGGATTTTTTTTAAAAGGCTTAAGTTATTTTTTTTTTTATTTTCTGACTGAAATTAAGCATATTTTATTCTTATTCTAAAAAATAATTTTACCAGTTAAAAATCAGTGCCTACATTTCTCTGAGATTATTAAAAATGAAAAAGAGAAGAATCTTCCAGACTGTAAAAATTAGTCATTCATTTCTGAAGAGCACCATTTTCTCAACAGTAGGTCACAGAGGCACAGAATTTGACTGGGCTTTCCTTTGTGTATTGCTCCCAGAAAAGCTGAGTTCATCATTGCTTCCAGGAAAGTTGGATTCATCTTGCTAAACATACTACTGTTTCATTAAAATCTTACATATATGCACAGAGATTTATTTTAAATAGTTACATTAATCATTACTGTGCACAAATTGCATAGAAATTGACTCGTATTCCTTAGTTATTAAGTAAGTCAAGCAAGGAATGCGTGATTTATCTTTTGTATGTGCCAAACATTTTCATGGAATAACGCATTTGTAAACAAGGCCAAGCTACATCTGCACTTGTTACAGTGCAGTCTAAACTTTTCCCATAGGAAATTCAGCTTTTAAAGACAGATATTATGCAGCACCCAATAATGCGCTTAAATTGTGAAAATTTGTAACAAAATTATATTGCAGAAAAAGATTGTTGCTTATGGTGCACTTACAGACACCCTTTCATGGGAGAAAACTAGTGATGTTTGTGACCTCACTTTGAACAGTGTTTCCATGATCATACTGAGATGTACTCAGCTTCTGAGTACTCAGTTTCTCAGTGTTCAAATGCCCAGTGTAACTTGCCAGATATGCAAAACATCTTGTGGTAAAAATTCTTAATGCTGATCTCTCAACAAAATGTAGGTCCATTTCAAATAAGCAAATCTTAAGAGAAATTAAACCAATTAATATTGCTAACAATTAGTGTACTTTACAATGACAGATATATATGAGAGGCTTTTGAAGAGTGATTTTATCTTGAAAGGTAAGAATTTCTTCTTAATGAGTGAAATGCCAACCAAGACTCACAAGGATACTTCTATTAGGTACAAGGTATATTTCCATTCTATACAATGGAAATGTATTAATCAAAACCAGCATTGTACTCTATTGGATGCTCATTTTCACACAAAACCACATTATATATCCCATTATCCAGAAAAGAAAACAAAATGCACTCTGTAAACTTTGACACAGTATTATATTGAATTCAGTTATATAAGACCATGTCTATCTACTGCACAAACTGTTCATTTAATAAATCTTGCCTAATCCGTCCATTTAAATATCTGATTTAAGCACTTTTGATATTCTCATAATTATAAAGTTGTTACCAGGTTAGATAATATAAAAAGTAACAACTAAGATGGGGCAGCACAGCAGAAGTACAGAGTTCAGTGTAGCTGAGGGCCCACCAGCCTGTGACATCAGTGCAAGAAAGTCCAATTCTCATTGTGAATATTTGCTGCTTTTTACAATTTCACTGGAATCACTGAATTTTATCTCAGTTGTTTCTCCCTGATCATCTTTTCTCTGTTTCTTTTTCCTGACTTCAGAAGCACATGCATACACATACATGTACAGAAAACCAATTCCAAAAGGGATTGTCATCATAGTTAAGATTTCTTTTCCAATTCCGTGAAGCCATGTCTCTGGGTTTCATTCATTAGTTTTCTTGCTGGTCTCATTTCTGCATGTATTTTTGACGTAAGGTCTAAAATTGGTACAGACATCAGGACAGGATAATGATTGAGTTTTTTGATACTAATAAAGCAAATGTCTATTGATGCAGTAAATCTGCAGTATTAAAGGTATTTTGTGGTAGAAATGTATCTGAGGTTTTTGACCTACTGTACTCAAGGTCTATTGTTAGACAAAATTTCTTTCTCTTTACCATAAAAGGAAGCTGAGAAATAAGTCTGACATTTTGGTCTTCATTATTTCCAACTGTTTAAGCAAGTCCCATCACATAACAGGAATGTAAATCTTGGGAAAAGAATTAGTTGTTAGTAATTAATGAGCTTGAAGTTTCTCCTAGAAAAAATGCAGCCATCAGTAGGGAATATATTCTCTTAGACTACTTGCCCGAAGAGTGGTATTTTGAACATTTTACATTTATTTGACCCTTTGTTTTTCAGTTTTACAAAAAAAAAAAAAAAAAAAGTGTTTTTTTGGTTGGTTTTGTATTTTGGAATGCACAGGACATTCTCTCTTGTGAGAGAAGATGGTAGCCACGGATGACATACAAACCAAAGTAATGACCAATGTTGAATCAATACATTTGTTAAACCAACAGGTAAAAACAGTGAGGAAAAGAAGAGCAGAGACTGCTAGTAAAAAAAAGATATTCCTATTCTATTTACATGACTATATTAGAAAGCTATTAAATATTTGTGAATATATATGAATTAAAAAAATGTAGTGTGTTGAGTCAAATGGTAGAGTCTGATGTTGATGTAATATTTCCATTCCCTGGAAATGGTTCACAAAAGAACCAAAAGAAATAACATAGAATTTATGACTTAACTACAAAGCACTCTTTGTATTTTGCTATAGCAATGAATTTCAAGTACTGCAGCAAGCCTCACAATGAAAGTTATCATTTCTTCTTACAAACTTTTAAATACCATATTCCCAGCTGTTGGGATCAAAAGAATATCTTGCATTTCTAATCTTAATATTTTATATTTAAAAATACATTGATTCCCCTAAGACTACTTAAATGAATAACAAAGAGTATCCTCTATCATCTTTTACCATTGCAATCCATGTCAGCTTTAAACACTCACTAGTGCTACAGAGCTTTTAGAATAAAATTTGAAAATATGCAGGAAAAAAAATAAAATATAATCCTAGACAAAGCACATTTTTTGTTGTATAGAACCACTATCTTTCTTTGTCTAAAAAAAGATGATAGAAGCAACCACTGATAGTGACTGATCATGAAAAGAAACCCCAGGAGCATAGACACACTATAAAAAGATCTAGGAGGAAGTCATTATGCTGTTGAGGGAATAAGAAATTTAAGTCAGAGAGTTGTGAAATGTTCTCATTATAGGTCATCTCAGTAATTATCTGACATCTACAGATGGAGTCACTTCTTAATCAAAAGAATGAATCATTACTGATATTGATTCAGACCAAGATGTTTGAAATAATGAGTCCAGTAACTCAAGTATAAATTCAGAGGTAATTTCAGCAACTTCTCTGCTAAAGTTTCGGACTAAATAATAATGAAATATCTTATTACATTGCATGATAATGATAAGAAAATGGCCAGAAGAGTGTGAACTAAATTGCCCCATCATAATCTGCATGTTAAGATTTAAACAAAAGGAAGAAAGAAGAGGTCACTAATGTTTACTATACCATGGACATTATACCTTAATTAGTATCTACTGGAACAGAAGATTGCTTTCTCTCAAGTACAATATCTGTAGCTAGCACTGCCATTAGATTTAAGAATTTGAAAGTATTTACTTTAGATATCTTTTTTTCAACAGTTCATAATTTGACTGTGAAAAACACCTTGGAGGGCCTGCAATGTCTCAAAGTAAGAACAACCATATAAAGAATTTAATTTCTACAAGTGCATTTAAGCAAATATCTAGAGTAAAAGTAAAAAAAAAAAAAAAAAAAGGTAAACAGGTAACTGCAGTTGGTTGACAGGTAGACAGGTATAAAACTTTAGACAAACTCTTTGTTTCAAAAATTCAGTTCCTCAGGAGATGTTGATTTATTACAATCAGAGCAGCAATGCCAAAGCCATCACTGAATGGACAAGGGGAAATAGCCTCTTGTCCCCCGAAACAGCCATTCTAGGGCAGAGTTTACTTCTGTTTAGAGCTTGTTGGCAGTTGGCCATAACACCATTTTTCTGTGAATACACAGAAAACTCCTTTTTGTCTATCTGACGCTTTTCAGGAACCTAGAACTGACATTGGCTGAAATTCATCCTGATCTGTGGGACCAGCCCAAAGCCTGGAAGGTAGGTAGGTAGTAGACGATCAAATCTAGTCCCTCACTAGCAGTGGGTGTCTATCATTGTCAGTTCCCATAGCCAACACATTGCTTTCCCATGCAAATTCTAGCTATGAGTCCTCATATGACTATGAAGTCAAATATATGTGAGAAATGCTTTCACACAGACATAGAAATCCCCTCATGAGTAGTTTCAAGTGTAATTAGGATACTATGACATCATGACTCTTTTTCTTTTCCTTTTTTTTTTTTTTTTTTTTAAGCTACACTTCCTTATTACTTAGCTGACCACAGACAGATTTCATTTTAGGACTGAATTCTTTCTGATATAGGGTATTTTGATGAAGAGGCCAACCTAACCTTGGCCTTTACTGAAATTGCCTCCCATTGCTTTGATCCGTGGCATTACTTCCTTATTGCTACTGTGTCAGGTTTGTCAGGTACCATTCTAAAAGCAACAGTGTCATTCAGCCCTGCTGATCCTAATGCTAAATACTCAGTTTTCTTGAAGTTAGTCATCTTCCACATCACTAGAAATGCAAACCCCATGCTAGTTTGAAGACAATCAGAAAATTAAGTGCTCTGTCATTAAAATCAACTTTTCTTCTGAAAATGTTGCTAAGGTCCTGCTCAAAAGTTGTCTTTTTCACACAAAACCAGAGAGAAGTAGATCTGTTTTGGGGTTACTTCTGAACATTCTGGCTTTACACTTTCAAATAAAATACATTAATTATAATACTAGACTGAAGAGTAAGCATTTTGTTTTGTCTTCTGACTCTGTTCAGACAAACTCCCACTGATGTCTGGCTGTACAGAGAGTGATTTTGACTGTTGTGGGTGTTTTTGTGAGTAATATTTTTGTGACTGTGCATTCGGTGCTCTCTCTTTCTAAAGATGACCTCCTCTTCAATGAGAAGACTCATATATTTGAGGTTTCACAGTACAAGGAAAGAGCAGGTTATGTACAATAAAAAGATACACAGGTGAGTATGCTTCCAGAATCTGTCCAGGACTATTTTTTTTCTAATGTAGTTATTTAATTTCTCAAGGTTTGAGCTCTACAGAAATGCAAGGAAGGAACACTTACGCCTAAGAAGTTTCCTTGACAAAAGTAGATGGCATATATTTAAACATAGAACTCACCTTCAATACAAAAAGGTTGTCGTAAGCTTATTTGTTTGTATGAAGATTAAAAAAAAAAAATAAATTTCTTTAATTAGAATGTTTGCATTGTTTGCTAAAAATTGTTCTTAGTAATTATTATATATTGTGGTAACAGTGAAACTGTGATGGTAAGTGCTAATGTAAGTTTGTCAGAAGTTATTTCCGCAGCCGGTAAGAATCATGCCAAAGGAATTGAAAAACATGGTTAGATGTGTAGAAGGTATAAAAGCTACAAAGTACATACTTGAGGGAGCAAGCCTCAGAACTTCTTCAGAGTGATATTTCAGAAGTGATGTCACTTTTCTTTGCAAGAAAGTGTTAAGATATATCAAGTAAATAACTGTTTTGATTATATAAATGACAAACAAATCCATGACTTTGTGCAATCCTTTTAGTGTGACCAGTGAGAAACAAAACTAGTAAAAATCGAAAGTATCAATCTGATCTGAGAGTCAACACAGTGTAGCTTTCTGATTATATTTTGTCTAGATATAGTTTAGATACCCATATAAAAATCCTTCCTGGAAGGTAATCACATGCATTCTCGGCTTATGTATCAGAAATGTAGGTGTCTACAAAGGGTGAAGGGACTTTGTGACAATGGTCAGACAGTGTTGCCTAAGTGGTGAACTAAATTATTTTGTGGGAATTGTCTGATGTAGGTGCCAAGCCACTCTCCATCACATAGGAAAAGTTTGGCAGTCAGGCAAAGTCCACAATGACTGAAAAAAGGGAAACATCACACCCGTTTTTAAAACCAGTAAAAAGGAAGACCCTGGCGGACCAAGCAGTAAGCATCATCTCTATGACTGCTAAGATCATGGAACATACCCTCCTGGAACCTATGTAAAGATATATGAATGACAGGGAGGTGATTAGAGACAAACAACATGGTTTCACCAAGGTTAAATTGTGCTTGACTCATCTGGTGGTCTTCTATGATGGAGTGACTCCATCAGTGGACAAGGTAAGAGCTACAGATGTCATCTATCTGGACTTTTGTAAGGCCTTCGATATAGTCTTCTACAATATTCTTGGTGCTAAATTGGAGAGATACAAGTTTGAAGAATGGGCTGTTAGATGACCACATCCAAAGAGCTACAGTCAATGGTTCATAATAAAATGGGAAACCAGTAATGAGTGGTATTCCTTAAGGGTCTGTCTGTACTGAAAGCCAATACTATTAAATATCTTCATCGTGACATAGATAATGAGACTGAGTGCACCTTCAGCAAGTTTGCTGACAACACCAATCTGAGTAGTAGAGTTGATACACTTGAGGGAAGGGATGCCACCCTGAGGGATGTTGTCAGGCTTGTGAACTGGGCCCATGTGAACCTCATGAAGATCAACAAGGCCAAGTGCAAATCCTGCGCATGGGCTGGGGCAATACTCAATACAGACTTGGGGCTGAACTGATTGAGAGCAGCCCTGCTGAGAAGGACTTGGTGATATTTATGGGTAAAAAATTAGACATAAACCGTCAACATGTGCTTGCAGCCCAGAAAGCCAATTGAATCCTGGGCTGCATAAACAGAAGTGTGGCCAATAGGATGAGGGGGTGATTCTCTCACTTCTCATGACACTCTGCCTGGAGTATTGCATCCAGTTCTGAGGCCTCCAGCACAACAAAGACATGGACCTATTAGAGCAGGTCCAGAAGAGGGCGGTGAAAATAATCAGAGGGCTTGACCACCTTTCCTATGAAGAAAGGCTGAGAGAATTGGGCTTGTTTACCCTGGAGAAAAGTAAGCTTTGGGGACACCTTACTGCAGCCTTCCAATGTATAAAGGGGCCTTATAAGAGAGATGAATGACTTTTACCAGGACCAATAGCGACAGGAAATGGAGCAATGCTTTTATACTTAAAGTGAGTAGTTTTAGATTTCACATAAGGTAATTTTTTTTATTTTTTGCGATAAGCATCATGAGACACTAGAACAGATTGCCCAGAAAAGTTGTGGATGCCTCATCAAAGTCAAGTTGAATAGGGCTTTGAGTAATCTCATCTAGTGAAAGATCTTCCTGACTACAGCAGAAGGATTGGACTGGATGATCTTTAAAATTCCCTTCCCACCCAAACCATTCTGTGATTTTCTGATCCTATAAACCTATGCCTCTTAGGGTATTTAACTACCAGAATACCTTCAAAAATTCTGCTGAAATTCTGAAACAGAGGTTGTTGCTACGTTTTATCCAGTCAGCTCAGTCTTTGGGAAAGAAACTTAGGGATGCCATGAAACCATGTTATTTCTGTCCAAGAGGCACTGCAGCAATGATAAGCCTTGGCAGCATTAAGGTTTGTTCATGTTCTAAGGAGTGATTGCTGCATTTCTACTTAGGGATACCGTTTTTAGGAAGAGTTACGGTGTCCAAAAAACTAGTATGTGATGATGATCTCTCAGCCAGAATTTGTGCTGCTGAGGGGGAGGACAGAGCAGGAGTCCTTACATTTTGACGCTGTTTTTTCAGGAACTGTGCAGCAGCATCAAGGTGTGTCAGATACAGCAGAGGCAGTAATTTTAGGATGAAGGATAATTTCTTGCATTTCTGAGGCAGACCAAACTAATAACCCATTATGACAGAATAATAAAAAGGCCAATCATTTCAGCCTATAGCAGTCTTGGAATTACTTAAGGTGATGTTCAGCATCACTGTCAGGTTGGTATTTGCTTGTCTGTGCCCTATATTTACTTCACTTAAGTGTTGGGGGGGTGGTGTTTTGGTTTTTTTAAAAAGTAATTTCAACTTCTTTTTTCCACATGTAACAGTAGGAGTATATGAAATAATTTTAGAAATATTTTTAAAGTAGAAATATTAAAGTTTAAAATAAAATAAAGGAACTATTGGCCAATACATAATAAATCCGCAAACTATTATGTTGTCTCTTCTTTATGGCCATTTAATTTTGCATGCACATAACCAATGTTTTACTAACAGTACCAAGGGTTTCATATGTAAGACATTATTCACAGTATGTTTCCTGTTATTTTGCATAGCATTATTCTTCGTGAAAATAATGTTTTGGCCTCAGGAGAAATATTGCAATTGAATGCACAGCAATATATTTTTAGTATGTGGCCATGGTACTATGACTTAACTTTTTTCTATTTTTTTTTTCCTTTAAATTACCTCGTCAATCAAGACAACAGAGCCAGGACACAAAATCTAAAGAGGTGGTAAAAGAAGGATATAATTTCAGTGTTTAATTTGCAAATAACATGCACTAAGTGCAGTGAGAGTGGAAACTGCATCTTTCTGACCAGTATTGTTACATGCACATTCTAGAAATGCTTCTGGAAATGGGATTATATAGTTTTAATATATTGTGTTTATTTTTGGAAATAGGTGGGCTGAACCAAAATTATTGCTATTAAGTTGATTGAAATGTTGAGGATTAGCAAAAGGAATAGAAATTAAACTAATTGAAACTATATGCTGTATTTTTTGCCAACAGACTATGTCATGTCATTGAAAAGGCGTGATTCATCATGTTCTATTCCAGTTTCCTCATGTAGCAAAATGGATCATAATTGGCACTAATGACAATGTTAAATCAGTAATTTGAGTGACTGCTAATAAAAAGTATCCAACCCACAGAAATCTATACTGTTACCTTTTAGAGTCTATATATATTAGATTCATCTGTAATATGAGCAAATAAGCAAAGTTTCACCTTAAATAGAGCTGAGAAAAAGATATTCCAGAGAAGTCTTAAAACAAGAAAATTATTTTTAGAAATTAAATCCTTCCATATGCGTTTTTTTAGATGTAAGAGCTTAAAGCATCTTATGTGGAATACTGAATGTCTCAATTTTATGTGAATCTCCATGCATTTCCGTCCTTGACGTTTAAACACATCACCATGCTGTTATTTACTTTGTGGAAGCAACAATCTTTCAGACAAGGAGTAATCATTCCCGGTGAAGTTAATGGAAATTATTCACATATGTCAGTATGAGTAGAATGCAAATACTTACGAAACATAAATGTTTTTGACTGCCATTCTGCCAGTGTTGGTATATTCTTAAGAATATTAAATACAGTTTTCAGTATTTTTTTATAACTTAAACATTCCTGACAAGGTCTGGTTTTCTGGTCTATATGTTGAATTTTTTTTTTTAATTCATTCACTACCAGGAAAGGAAGTTAAGCTCACACCTTTGGTCACCACAAGATTCTGCTTTATTACACATTTGTTGTAGTAGATGAAGCAGAAATGAAGGTTTCTGCAGCTGCTTTCATCCCACTTGTAAATGACCAACCATCTTCTGGAAAGCCACCTTGAGTTCACAGTCATTTAATCTTGAGATCTTCTTGCTCAGAATAGCAGATAGTAACAGTTGCATCATTACAGAGCCTGGGAGTAGGTCAGATCTTCACTACCAAATACACCAAGAACAGCATTAATTTTACTTGTACCTCAGAAAACTACTTAAAAGGAAAAAAAAAAAAAAATCAGGTATAATTGGTCCTATTAACAATCTTGGAAACCAAAATATCTCATGCTTCTGGGGGTCAAATTCTGCAATCATTTTGTGCTTGATGTGGAAAAGATCACTCTGGTATCTCCCTCCAAAATCTATGTATTAAAATTTAGAGCATTTTCAAATTGGCTACAGAGCTTACAATCTATTATTATATGGCACTCCTGATTAAACATATCCATCTCAGAAGCAAAACCACTTCACACTGCAATTCTGAAGCAGCATACTGGAGATTCACAGAAAAGATTGGAAGCTCTAATAGTCAACAGTCAGTTCCTTTTGGTAACTAAATAAGGAAATTTTAAGCATTTGTGGGTTGTATAAATATGTCTATATGAAAAAAGTGGATAAGATTCCTATGAAATCAGTTCTGAAATAGCTATTTTTGAGAAGGAGTAAGAAATAGTATACAGTCACATACAATTTATTGCAAAAAGCTTTAAGTATATGGCATAAATGATATGTATTTTTAATGCATCAGAACAAAAATTGCCTCACAGTGGACCCAAATGTAAGCCGTGAAAGCCTTTTGGTCAGCCACAACTTACCTCTTTCACATAACTACACCTGCCTTATTGCTTAGACCATCATTTGTCCGTGCAAATATAAGATGCTTCAGAAGCTGATTGCCAGAGTCACTGAAAATTAATTCCTTCACCCTAACTTGGTTGTTTTGACCAAGAAGCAATTCACAGCTTCAAAATTTGAATTTTTATATACTATAATTTGCAACGCTGTTTTGAACTTACTCCTAAAAAAAGCAAAAACTGGGTTAAGGCATACAAACTGCTTGAACCCTTCAGCTCTTTCAAAGAAAGTTTCATTCTTTCTCATGTAGTTCCACAGGAATACATGGTATCAACTATGCCTAATTCATGTTTATTTTAAGTATACACCTCTAGACAATTAATAACTTGCACAGGAAAAAACACAGTCTCAAATTCAAAGTCAGCATCAACAGTCTGAACTTCAGGTAGCTAGCTGTAATCAGGATATATGTCTTTGATTTCCATGCAAAGAAAAATAAAGGTAAAAAGATATTAACTTGGTTAAGCCTTTGTCTACTAATCTCAACTTTGTCACACATACGTGCATTCGTACAAGAGCCAAAAAGGTCCCTCAAAGGGGAAAATGAACCTTCTAATAAGGAGGAATGTAGAGCAACCAAGGATAAACAAACAAATCAGACTGGATAAAAAGTATTGGAGAACCTTTTGCACAGCTAGAGGAAAGCATAGATTATTAGAAAGTTAAAGTGAATGAGCTTAGATGGAAATATACCAGACTCATTTAACCTCAATGAAAAATAAGGAATCATTGGCAAAGGCTGTAAAACCAAGAAGAAAGTTTTGTTTTCCTCAATTTTTTCCCTATTTTACTAGTGTTTGGTTTCTAGTTAATCCACTCAGTATTAAGTTCTAAAATTATTGCGTTGTACTTTTTTAATACCAAAAAATAGAAGTATGCTAGAGAGGCTTTTTACATCCCATATCATACGTCTTTTCAAGAAATATCTAAAAAAACTTTGAAATAGCTAAAATGAATCCCATATGGTTTGTTTAAATATACTAAAAGAGAACTTTTTTCCTAATCTGAGAGAACATCTGTACTTTATTTTTTGTGTGTGTGATACCAGACTCTTTTTCATACCAAATTGTTAGTCCAGCATTGTATTATATATTCTTTAACTGTAGTAGTGCATTTCTAATTGTTTTGTTGAAATTAGCCTAAAATTGATGGCTTTCTTTCTGCTCTTTTTATGTTTGTGCTTATTTTTTTCCAATAATACTTGAAGATCAGCATGCATTAATAGCTGCAGGGCATAAAAAGACTAGAGGAAATTAGCTGTCACCCACAGCCAGTGATTCTGTGTTCTTATAAACATAAAGGACTAAATTGTCTTTTATGTTGACCATGCATGCAGATCATGTCATTTTCATTAAAAATTAGATATCATGCATATATAGTACAATTGGTGATGGAGATGTTTGAATTAATATGGTTTTAAAGCAAAGACTAAACTCCTTTTGTTTTTGTCCTAATCAAGTTTGGATTTTATTATTGAAATATGCAGTTGTATATGAATCTGAAATGGAATATTCAGTTAATTATTTTTCCATATATTTTCTCTCTCTGTAAATTTTTTAGTGTTCTCTGTTCATAAAATGAAGTAAGCAACCTATAAACTGATAAAGGATGGTTTAAAAAAACTTTCCATTACATTTATTTACTTTAGTTTTATTTCTTGAAGTCTGAGTTGTGGACTTAGATTGATAATCAAATGTCAATTAAGTGCTTAGTAGTGTAGACATATTAATAAATTACTGTAATCCACCATAATTGGCTTAAGCATTCAAGTAGGCGTTATTAATATATTATTATTTTGCTTTGTTGCAAATTGTAGCATGATCATATCTTTGTCTACACATCACTAACGGGATGGCACAATGTAAAGCAGAATGTCCTCCAGCTCTGCTGTCTTCTGCTGATATTATCACTTCAGTTTGTGTCATTCCTCCCCTAGTGTTTTCTCTGCCCAGCAGCTGATTACTTTGCTGGTAGTTGGTCCTTTAGAAACATCTTGTCCAAATTATCATCCTCATTCTCTTGTGTCTGTCTAAAAAACATCTTTTACACCTCAAGGCATTAAAACATGCTCTCACTGATCAAACATTCTTACCATATCACAAGGAACACTGTATTAGCTGAATTTAAACGAAACAAAACAAAAACACAGTCCTGACCTTTTTGTTTCACTCTCCACCTTTCACAGTGTAATTTAACTACAGATCTTACTTAAATCCAAGTGAAGTTTTATATTTTGTAACTAAAGAAATGTTCCAGCATTGCCAGCACTCATAAATGATTAAGCCATTCTGTTTCATACAGACATTTGCAATATTCTTGATTACATCCTGCTTTGAGGTTTTGTCAGAAACCACTCAAGCAACATAGATATGCATTTATAGAAAAATTTTGGGAGGACAGAGTGATTTGGAGCTTATATGGCAATGCTTTTGCTCACACCATTGCATTTATTGTACACTTCCTTTCCAAAGTATACCATGCATCTGTTTGTTTGTAGCAGTTTAAGAGATGATAGGCTATTCTTTCATTTAAAATGATTACAATTAATGCAAAGTCCATCACAAAGATATATATTTTTATATAAACAACTACTGCATCTACTCAGCTAGTTAAACACAGTTAGGAATTTTAAAAAATGTTTTCTGAGGCTTTGTCTGTTCTTGCACTAGCACTTTTACCATCTAGATTCCCAATGGAGTTTAATCAATGTCCATCATGCTTACAAGTGGTACTTGAAGCAGCTGTTGACTTTTACTCAATAGTATGGGGCTCACCTGACAGCCTAGGGAACTCTCTACCTGACATCTGTACTTACTCTGACTGTTTTCTAGAGACAGAATTTGACTAACTGACTGTCTTAATCAAAGCCAAATTACAAATTACAAAGCCTGATTTGGCTCTATCAGTTGCCTTGGCAAAAGTTTTCTACAGGAAGAAACAATTGCACACATTTGCATTGTAATGAGATATCTTAACCTAAAATATTTAAAAAAACAATAAACTAAAATATTAGCTCCTTATGTAAATAAAGACTGGCATATTTCACATTTCATACATGACAAAAAGGCAGCCCAATTACTAGCTTTCTAGCCTACTGAGGGGTAGCATCCTGACTGAATACTCACTGTCGGCTGCCTCTGCCTCCTTAACAGGCACTTAGGAGCAGTCTTCTAAATCTTCAGAAAGGTATGGTTCAGTTTATGTTAGTGATGTTTATGCATATTCAGGTGTAGGAAGAAAATAATGTATGATTTTTATGCTTTTTTTTTTTTTTTTTTTTTTTTTTTAGTGTGTAGAAAGCTGCTTAAATCTTGACCTAAATGCCACACTTTTGTCTGAGTGGAACTTGAGTTGGTACATACAAAAGATTCCTTCAAGTGTGAATGTTCAACTAGCAAATACTAGTAGTATAATAGAGTTCCAACAGTTACATGGTGGTTAAAGTTCTGACAATTTTTGGTGTGATTCAGATGGAATTACTTGTATATCTTCAAGACCAATCTTTGAGATGTACAACTTCTCCCATTATGAAATGTCCGGTGTTCATCAATCAATCAATCAATCCACAGTATGAGGTATTGTTGCCAATAAGGAAACTTTTCAGTATTTGCAAATGTTTCATAATGAGTTTTCCATTTTAAGAATATTTTGATATATTAATGATTTTTAAGTGTGAAAATTAGAGATGTAACATTATTCTAATTAAATTAGTACCTAATAAATGTACTGAAATAATTTACATTTGGCAATTCAGAGAATACAGAAAAGGTTCTGATAAGGTGATCTGCACATAAGGAGACACCAAGTTTTAACTAACAAAGTAATGTGAAAAAGAACCCGTCAATAGGTCAAATTATTTTCTTTTCTGAGGAATCTAAGACATGAAAAACAATGCAGAAATCAAACATTATGTATGAGAAAAACTATGTACAATCAGAAATAACTGTTTTAGCAAGACACATTGTGTTGCCATACTGCAAGGTATTTTCACTGGGAACTGAAAATAATGTACGTCCAAGATTAGTCTAAGGTGTTCAGAAAAGTGAACTACACATAGCCCTCTGCCGTGAAACTACTGTCATTAAGATCTGGCATATCTCATACCCACTTAGGAGTATTACCAGCAAAAGTATTAAAAGGCAAATTATCTAACTACAGAATCCATTTAATATCCACTAATGATAAACAGTATGTCCATAATGTCTTTTCCTTTTTCCCTTCAGAAAAAAAAAAAAAAAAAAGAGAGAGAGGAAAAAAAAGAGGAAAAAAAAAAAAAGAGTCAAATTCATATTCAATCAGATAAAAAACAAAGGTATGCAAAGGTCTGTTAATGAGTGTTCCCCTCTACAACTGAATCCTTTCTCTCATTGGCCTTGGCCAGTTATGAACCTAAAGGTTACTGTCAGGTTGAGAGATAAATATTCACTAATATTTTAAAACTACAGAAGTCAGCTGTTTTGCCCCCCAAAAAATTGTTTGACATTGGTTATCTGAGGACTCTGACTGCTTAACAGATTACTTTCAACACCAAGGGATTTATTTGTAAAACATATTCTGGAAATGCTTGTGATCCTAGATTAGAAAACAGCAGTAACTAACATTGTACAGTGTAAGAAATTAGAACAAATTTGGAAAAATATTTGGAATCACAGGGAAGTAAGAGAACTCTGAAAGTGATAATCATGAGATATACCGTGAGGAACTCTGTTATAGCTATTATTTAGGAGGCATTCCCTTATATTTCAGATTTGTCTTATGTCCACTGAAAATGACATTTTTTTCTCCTATTTTATCTCTGACAAATAAAGACTGACCCATCATAAACATCTGCTACTAGGGTTACTTAATACTTCAATTTTCCATTTGTACAACCATGACAATCTTGAACAGCTAGAATATCAGTCTAACAGCTCTGATATTTCTGAAGAATATGTTATTTCACCTAGGTTAAGAAAATAATACGGAAGTACGGAAGTTTCTATTTTTGATATTTTTCTTGCTTCAGCACAAAGACACTGCATTTGGTAGGAAGGTACTCTCATATCACGGATTTAAACATTGCTGTCTTTAGAAAAACCTTCAAAAATTTCAAAAAAAAATACAAACCTTTGAAAAAGTAGTGTGCACTGTGTCATAGATGAAAAAATAGTTATAATTGAATGCTAACAGAAGGCAGAGAGTTGTATAGGAGTAGAGGGGAGGCAAAGAATGCCCTAAACTGGACTTTTGCACTTTTACAGAAACTTGCCACTCACTAGCTGTAACTGGTAAGGGGTGATTGTAAACTTTGCAAATGACTCACCTTACTAGGCAAAAGCAGTGCATTCTGAATCCTCCAATTAATAGAGAGACTTGAGACAGAACCACCCATTAGGAGGCTGATCATACATAGCGTTTCTGCGCATAGACTGTTTAGCTCGGAAAATCCTGCGCCTAGGGTTCAAAAGGGTGGGATTCCGAAAGGAAGAACTGGTTGCAGGAAGAAGAAGGTGGTCTGGGAAGAATGTCAGAGGACACTCAAAGACCGAGACTGGTGACATCCAAAGCTGGTATGGCAAGCAGCTTCAGAGCAGTAACTGACACAACCAACAGCTCACCTTCCTGTGGGGACAGGAAGTCAAGAACTTGGGAATGTAACGGAGATAGAGCTTGCAAGCGAGTGTGTAAGACTATCAAATGGTATAACACCTCTAATCTCTTTTGTTCTTAAATAAACCTCAGTAACTTCAGTAAGAAAGGAAGTGTTTATCTCTCGGCAATAGCAACTGAATGCTGCCTTGATGAGTCTGGTGTTGGCCCTGCCCCTCTCACAAAGTTTCTACACAACATTAGTGAAGTTAATTAAACCAAGTTTTCAAAAGGTAATCCAAAGTTATATGTTCTTCATGTGGGGGATGAAAACCCTTAGTATGTAACCTACGGGACTAATTAACTGGTGGGCCTGTGTGCCATATGTATAAAGAGAAATGTAATGGTGAAGAGCCTCAAAAATCAGGTTCTAAGGTCTTAAACTGGCCTTCTAAAATTAGTGTGTATTTCTAACTTTAATCTCTTTTGCTCAAATTTTCTGAGAGTTTGATACATCTACCTTCAACCAAAATATACAAAGACATCCTACACTGAAATTTCCTAAGAGTAAAATAGCTTGACACTTCTGACCACAGAAAACACATTAGCTAACATTTTGAATTATGTGTATAAACATTAATGAGTGGACACAGAAAAATCATGATGGAACTTAGCCTTTGTGCCCTTGGAACAGAATTTGGGCAGTGTAAATACAGTAAGGTCTGTGGCCAAACAATAGCAATGAGTATACAAATAATGAAGAAGTTCATTGCCAAGGATCATCTTGGACAATAGACAAAATGAGGCCACTGAGGATGGTTAAGTATGTGATCCTATCATTCAGGTTTACACAAGTTACCTAATTTTTGCATTTCATAAATTTTGAGTACTTTACTTGTCAGCCTGAGCAACGTTCTTTTCACATAAACCTTGTATGTCATATAGATTTCATTTGTAAAGGTTTTCAGTTTTGAATCCATATGATGGACACTTCATTGTATATTCCTGTAAGAAGCATTCATGTTATTGTTAAAGCTCAGAGTTTACCACTTTACATTACATGATCATTAAATGATATCCCTTTACACAGTTTAGAGGTTTGTCTCTCTCCTTAGATTAAAGGGTACCTCAGTTCTTGCTTTTCTCTAGTTGGTTCTTCAAGTCTTTCCAGATATGGATAAATGTACACTCACTGCTGAATCTGTGCCAGCTGAGAAAGGTTGTAACCTGATTAATCATTGTAGCTTACAACTCATTGTTCTACCAGCTCCACTGGTCTTATAATAGTTACTAATCCATTTTTAAAAATTTCTAGATTAACTACATAATTTAGATGATTTAACCAGCTGATTTTTTTACTGAAATGGGTGGAGGAAATGTGTGAGTAGTTTTATGGGTGTTATTGACTGGGAGAGCCAGTTTTTTTACCCAGCGAAGTGTACACTCATCCAAGTCACGAGTAGCCAGTTTCTCCAGGAGGATGCAGTGTCAAAGGTTTTACTAATGTCCAGGTAGACAACATCCACAGCCTCTCCCTCACCCACCAAGCGGGTCACCTTGTCATAGAAGGATATCAGGTTAGTCAAGCAAGACCAGCCTTTCATAGACCCATGCTGACTGGTCCTGATTGCCTGATTGTCCTGTGCTTGACACGTGATGCCACTCTAGATGATCTGTTCCATAACCTTCTGTGGCACTGAGGTCAGACTACAGGCATGTAGTTCCCCAGATCCTCCTTCTACCCTTCTTGTAGATGTGTGTCACATTTACCAACCTTCAGTCAACTGGGACCTCCCTGTTTAGCCAAGAATGCTGATAAATGTTGTGAAGTGGCTTGGTGAGCACTTCTGTCAGTTCCCTCAGTACCCTTGGGTGGATCCCATCTGGCCCCATGGACTTGTGCATGTCTAAGTGGTGTAGCAGGTTGCTAACCTTTTCCCCTGGGATTACGGGGGCTTCATTCTGCCCCTGTCTCTGTCTTGCAGCTCAGGAGGCTGGGTATCTGGAGAGTAACTGGTCTTACAGTTAAAGACTGAGGCAAAGAAGGCAGTAAGTTCCTCAGCCCTTTCCTCATCCTTTATTGCTATATTTCCCCTCGCATCAAATGAAGAATGAAGATTCTACCTAGCCCTCATTTTGTTGCTCATGTATTTATAGAAACATTTTTTATTCTTTTTTATGGCAGTAGCCAGCTGTAAGTTCTTGCCGGCTTTTGGCCCTTTTAATTTTCTTCCTGCATAATCTCACGACATCGCTATAGTCTTCTGAGTTACCTGTCCCTTCTTCCAAAGGTCTTTAACACTCCTTTTTTTCCTGAGTTCCAGTCAAAGCTCTCTGTTCAGCCACATCGGTCTTCTTCCCCATCAGTTCATCTTTCAGCACACGGGGACAGGCTGTTCCTGCAGCTTTAAGATTTCTTTCTTGAACAATGTTCAGTCTTCCTGGGCTCCTTTGTCCTTCAGAGTTGCCTCCCAAGGAACTGTGTCAACCAGTCTCCTAAATAGGCCACAGTGTGTACTCTGGAAGTCCAAGGTAGCAGTTCTGCTAACCCTCCTCCTTATCTCTCCAAGAATCAAAACTTGATCAATTAGTGATTGCTATGCTCAAGATGGCCTCCAACCATCACATCACCCACAAGTCCTCCTCTGTTCACCAATATCAGGTCCAGCAGGCACCTTCCCTAATTGGCCCCCTCACCAGCTACGTCAGGAAGTTTTCTTCCACGCACTCCAGGGACTTCCTAGACTGTTTCCCCACTGCTGTATTTTGCTTCCAGCAGACTTCTGGTAAGTTGAAGTCCTCCACAAGAGCAAGGGCTAGCGATTGTGAGATTTCTCTCAGCTGCTTACAGAATATTTCATCTGCCTCTTCACGCTGGTTGGGTGGTCTATAACAGACTCTCACTATGATATCTGCCTTGTTGGCCTTCCCCCTGATTCTTACCCAGAAATACTCTACCCTATCATCACCATAATCAAGCTTCAGACAATTGAAACACTCCCTAACATACAGAGCTACCCCACCTCCTCTCCTTCCTCGCCTATCCCTTCTGAAGTGTTTATAGCCATCCACTGCAGTACTCCAGTTCTGTGAGTCATCCCACCATGTTTCCGTGATGGCAACTGCATCATAGTGTTTCTGCTGCACGATGGCTTTCAGGTCCTGCTGTTTGTTGCCCATTCTGCACACATTGGTGTAGATGCACGTCGGTTGATCCCATCACCTTTTTGGGGAGAAGCCCTAATTCCTACCTGAATTTTCTCATGTGCTTCTGTGTTTTCTAACGCACCAGCAAACCTAGCATCTTTGTTGCAGCATGGATCTCCATCCCTGCCTCCACTGAGACGGCAAACCAAAGGCAAACCATTGCTAGCACACCTTTCCTCAAACATTAGCATGCTGCCCCAGGCTTACTAGCAAGCCCCGGTTTATCCCTTGTCTCCTTAAAATCCAGTGTAAGGACTTAAATCTAGTTTGAGGACTGATCCACTAAACCAAAATGTACAGGTCAAGTTTGACCCTTCTATTTTTAGATTAAGTGAAAGACTATGAAAAGTTCTCAGGTGAGAGAAGGCTTTTGTCCCTATTTAGTCATGGTACTATAACCAAAAGAAAGAAAATAGAAAAACAAAATCCTCTTCCAGCTGTAAGACTGGAAGGTTCTGCAAAATAACAGCCCAGCTTGGAGGAATAGTTCCTGAAAGGAAAAAGGAAACTCAGTGTCCTTTTGCATGTAATCCTTAGCCTTCCCTGCTGAGACTTCCACTACAGTGCCCACTATCACCCCTTGTGATACTGCTACTTATAACACAAGTCACTCAACAGCCATCAGAGGGTAATTATTCTCATGTACACATGACAGATCTGAACTGGCAACCATGACATGAAATGCACTATCTTGTGTCACCAATCCCCCAAGCAGACCATTTCTCACTACAAACCAACGATATTATTAAGGGAAAAAAAAAAAAGTTTCATGTATTATTTTCTTTTTTTATTTTTATTTTTATTTTTTTATGAAAAAAAAAATATATATATATATATTCAGCTCTTAGGTTATAAACCTCTGAAGCCTGAGTTTATGATATGCAAAAAACACTATTACCTCACTTCCAGTTGGGTTACCATTTTTTAATTTATTTATTTTTTAAATTCTTTGCAATCACTGGGGAAGTGCTTATGGTCGTTTGCTTCATAAAAACATAGTGTCACGTAGCAGCCATTCTTTTCACTAAATTAGTTCATAATGTCCTGCACATTAGATGTAATCCATGGGGCTCATATCTAGCCAGCCTGATAACACTGAAAATGAAAATATTTAAATATTTCAAATGTTGCAAACTAGTTTTGAGGGCCAGTCCATTACAGCTTTTGTTAAATCTGCACCAGAGACAAAATGATTTTTTGTTGTAACACATCAGATCACAGAGTACATAAGATATTTCAGGCTATATATTCTTAGGTCTTGCAGAACTATTCTTTGTGATTTATGAAGGGAAATCCAATTCTCTGAAATCTAATTATTTAATATGTGGAATTCAGCATAACATCCCTGTCCTTTGCCATTTATTTGTCTGAGATATACGTCTATTTTGTTCAGAGATTTTTTTCTTAACACTTACAATTTTTGAAACAAAAATTGCAACTTCGCATACCTCTTCTCCCATCTCTTTATGGTAATTGTAGCTAATGAAACTGCTGGATTCTTTTTTTTTTTTTTTTTGTAACTTGTGTGGTCTACTGGAAAATAAGAGTTTATGTTACTCCAAAAATGTCATTCCACTGTTTTGATTGGTTCAGAATTATAACATTTTTCTCTAGAGATAATAACAAAATTCAGCCCAAAAACATGTTAATAATTACAGTAATAACTAAAAAAGAAAACTGCTTTACTTCAGCATTAAAATTCATCTTCAGCTGCTTTGTTCTGTAATAACTAGGTCATCAGTTTAGGTGCTGCTGCTTAAAATGCATTTAGCATCCATATGTATTCCCTCACCTAGAGGCTTGATATTTTTAATGAGATTATATCAAGGAATGTGAAGACTGGAGAGTGGTAACATCATTTTAGTGTGTAATTCCCAGAACTCTGATCCATTTCAGGGAGGCAATTAAGACTGCTGACTACAATAAATGATACTAAGAGATTATAGAGGTTTTTTTCTGCATGAATGCATAGTTTAAAAAATAATTTAGGTTTATTTAACATAAAAAACACCTCCAGAGGGGGGATTTTTTTTTTCAGTTTCAATGATTGTAGAGAATATCTCTTCTGTCATATATCTGTAAGGATCCATGGTGTATTCTTGCAATAAAGGATAGCTTTGAGATGCTTTGATAAAATAGGTATATTTTAATTTTGTCTTATATTTCCTTTGTGTTGCTCATTTCAAAATGTCCACTTAGTACTGGACCAATTGCGTGTCTGTGATATATGTTTGGTGTGGAAAGGGTGTGTTTATTTGTTTAGCTTTTGGGGTTTTGTGTGGGTTTTTTAATTTTTCTTTTTTCGCCTGTGGTAGGTCAATAATATGAAGCAGCATTTAGATCAAAAGCTTCATGGGGATTAACCCTTGTCTTGTTACTGCTGACCACAAAAACTACATACAGAAGAATACAGAAGAATTACTAAAAACAAATACATTGGAATCAAAAGTTTGTTGTCTTGAAGAGTTAATTCTGGCAGAGAGGTGACCTTTATCCCTACATACTCACTCATTTTTTTTATTTTTTTTTTTTATCAAACCTCTCCAAAGGGACTCATCATATGCGGGGCTCTATGAAGAGAAAAAGAAGAGCATTGTCCTTATCACCTCCTTCCAGAAAGTGGCAGAGTAATAGGACTTTGTAAGGCGAAATGAAGCCCAGTCTGATGGCTGCTGATTAAAAATTGACTCTGCCACATCAAAGAAGAGTTGAAGGTGAAAATGATGATCACTTCCCTCTCCCAGGGACCCTGCACCATTTCTTTTATTCAACCTTGAAAGGTTCTTTCTGAATAAGATAATATCCCTTGAGTCCATTCTGGCTAGGCGGCATGGGAAAATGTAGATCAGTATGCCTATTCTCTATGAAAAAATGGGATTTTGTTAATGACATAGCACTCTAAAGTGATGGCTTGTATGTGGTAAATGCTAAGAAATTAATTATAAAATGCCTCTTAGACTACAGACCAAATTAATTGCTAGTATACATCTACTAAAAAGACTACTGTAAACCCAAACTGCATTTCCTGCCTCATTGCTGGAGATTTCTGCACTTGAAACACACTGTAGTTTTCACTGCCATTTCTGTTTTCACATGTTTTACAGCAAAAATTTTAGTTGGAGTGCCATCAGTGGAATAATACTATTGAAATATAGAATTTTACGACTGGACTAGAACATATGAATATCTATTTTGTGATTGATACATATATGCAGAGAGAAACAGACAGCCATGTACATCAACTAAAAAGGGTATGTAGACAGGGAGAATAAAAAAATGCGTGTGTATGCACATACAAACGCTCAGAAAGATACACAACTGCAATATAGTGTGTTACACATTATTTCCACTAGTTAATGTGTCTGGCAGGCAGTGGTAGAAAATTTGTGGAGACGCTTGTGTGTAAAACACTCCTCTCTATTTCAGGTTTTGGTTTTATACCTTATGCCCACAATTCAGAAGCACAAAGCAAACCTTTTAGTTCAGAGCACCATTTGCTTATGCATGTATCTAAGTAAACCAACAGTCAGAGTGCTCAATAGACTGCACAGCATTACAAATACATAGCTTGAATAACAATAGCAAGAAAGGGTTTGTATGAAAAAGAGCTTGTACAAAAAAACAATTTTACACATATGCCCACCCCCCCACTTCCCACTGTTCAACTGCTCTCGAGGCTCCATAGAAAATGAGTAGAAGTAATGCTTCAGTCTCACAATAGTGTGTTAAAACCTTGATAAAAGTAGAATAACCTAGTCCACATATAAGAAAATATTCATCCCATGACTGGCAAAGCCCACAATTTTCATGTGTACCTAATTATCTACATCTCAGTGTATCTGTCTGATAAACACAATTTAAAATAAAAAAATATTATCTGCAGTAGGATAATGCATACATTGAATGCTATAGCATGTAGAAGCTATAACTGCATGTATATTTGACATGTATGAGTTACACACTAAAACATAATTTATTTATGCATGCTGATGAATGACACAAATATCATTCTGTTGAGATTGGTGCAATTAGAACAAACAAGTGATTATGTCAGAACAATGGAAATAACAAGGTAATGACATCAAAACAGTGAGAATAACAATAATAACCTCCTCTCATCAATGTCACCTGTGTTTTCTGCTATTTTTTAGAAGAAAAAATGTTTGCTCAGTATATTTCTGCCTTTATTTTTTTTTCCCCTGTTGTAACTCTCCAGTTATATACTGAATACAAGGTGAAATGTACAGGGAAAAAAGCAAAATTTTCTTCCTTTTTCCAGTGGGTTTTATTACAGAAAGTATCCAATTTGAACAATGCAGACAATGGAGTACAGAGAAGAGAATTAATGATCAAGAGCTTGTTTATTATAAATTAAATTTGCTGTACAAAGATAACGATTTTTACCTTAGTGAGTTCCCAATGTCTTAATAATCTTTACTGCAATGAATATGAGCTCATACTTTTAAAACTACCTTCTCCCCCTTCCTAATTTAATCAACATTTTAAAATGTTCAGATGTCCCAATCACCTAGGGCTACATTATTAGCATGGTACTTAGTTTAAACAGCTTCTCTAAAATGATTGAAGAAAACAATTTATACAAGTACTACCTTTAATAAGAATAAAAAAGCAAGCATAGCTTGTTTGCCTCATTAAGGCTAACTTTTGATCTTCAAGTTTTATAAATAGAATATATATCACACAGTTCAACAGTCTCTCTCATGTACATGTGAGTCTTACTAATGCTAATGGGGAAGCTGCGTGCATGTGTTAGGGGAGAATGGGCGACCATGAGTTATTTATAAAAGCAACAGATATTTAATAAGACACATGTTATATCAAGAAAGAAGCAAAATCCTTTGTCAGGTTATTATGTTTCTATTACATACTATGTGCAGTAGCTGGAAAACTTGGGTTTGCTTAATGACTCTGTCTATATGTGTGAGCTGATGACATCTGGGTTATAAGATCAGTGGATTTACAATGGTGCTCCCCCACAACTCTAAAATGTGCGACCTTCTTTGTCACTGGCAACATCTGAGATAATGTCAATAGGCAATACCGAAGAATGTTTTAAGCGATCAGCAGGCAAGATGACTTTTAAAATTCAAGCTTATTTAAAATATGGGCTGTGAAGCAATCTTCCCAAAGAATCAAACAGGAATGTTTCAAAAGTTTGAGTGTTGTAGAAGTATACCTGGCCATGAGAAACTCTTTTAAATAAATCAAATAATGATAGCAATAGTCATTAAAGGAAGAGTTCTGACAAAGTGATAAATTTTAAATAACTTCTGGCATGCCTTTGCCAATTCTAATGTTTTTATGAATAAGTCCGTTCCAGTAATGCTGTACTATTGCTGGTTTTGAATAATTCGTCCAGTCCACAAGTTGGGGCATGAAATCCTTTGAAGAGAGAAAGTAATTTAGCACTTTCCAGGATAGGATCTATTTTCAGGAAGAAAGTTGTTCAATATCCGTGTACAGGAAAGTTTATATTCCTGTGTAATTAATCTCTTGAGCTCTGAGGAAGAGTTTATACTGAGTTGATTCTGTTTCCAGGAAGAAGGTAGCCCCACTGCCCTCATACTTCGTTTTGTTTTGTTTTGGTTTTTTTCCTATAAAATATATGTTGCAAATGTTTCCTTTGAAAATGTATACAAACTACATACATTTTCAGGCCACCTACTATCTCATGCAATAAAAATATAGTTATGAAGTTTTTGATACAACTTCAATTCAGTGGGAATACTCTACTGATTTTGGAGGCCATGAGACTGGCTATTAGGAGAGTAGAATAAGATTCCCTTTTATAGAATATGAACAGCCAAAGGTGGCAGTCTCCTGGTCTCTCAGCAGTGACCAATACAGTGAAAAACAATGCTTTTGCCCCTTAAACTGTTAAAGCAAGATCCCTTGAACCTTTGGTAGTTTCCCTTCTAAACAGGGCCATTTTTTTCAAGTGAAAGAGGAGCCTAAGTTTTCCTACTAGTTTTATTTTGGTTACTGTTGCTGTTTTAGGATTCCATCATAATTCTTCATATTGTATAACATTGATCACAACACATTGAACTACCTACTGTGTTCCTTTCTCCTCATGCTCTCTTCCTTCACTCTAAGGTAAGCAGGAGTCAGAAATGAGAAGTGAGACAAGCTGAGCCAATGTTTAAGATCTTAAACAGAAGTTGCTTAACGAGCCAGCAAAACATACAAGTCTACACGATGATCGGGCCCTTGGGGAACTAGCAAACATTTGAAGGGTTAACATTTAAATGGAATACAGAAGTTCAATGTGTATAGCAGAATATCTGTTGTATAAGAAGGCAGAACTGTAGACTCTGCTTCTCTGCAATTTCATCACATTTGTCTGGCAAGTAGCATGCTACCCTGATTTCACTGTCAAGTATTCATTTGCATTTATTTGACTTTTTTTCCAAATTGCTAAAATCAAATTTGCCTGTTTGCTGAAATGATCAACTGTTAGATTAAAAGTAATTTGATTCACAGACTACCTTGTTCTCAAGTCATACAAAATTAAAAAAAAAAAAAGGGTAAATTTAATACAGCTAAGTAATATTTTCTTTAAACCCTATTTTGTAACATGGAATGGTGATGTTGTCATGCGATTTGCAGCTTTTTATTAATGTAAGCAAATATCTGTACCCCCTAACTTTGCACTATGATAATTGGGTACCTACAAGTCCATAGTACCTTGCTGCATACCTCTAATGGCTTTCTTGGTTGGTTGGCTTGTCTAGCTGATCATGAGACTGCCACAGAATACATGAAGTATGTGTTACTGAGCAGGTACATCTGGGGCACGTGTGCTCTTGAAACCTCTTTGGGTTGGAATATTTGAACAGATCATTTTGAATTAATATTCAGGAAAATACTGAGAATAAAGACATTTCCAAATGTCAAACACCTTTGACTCTTACAAGCAGGTTCTTTAAAAGATTATCCATCAACATTTGATAATCATTACAGGACAGATATAAGAAGGCTCTCAAACAGGATCAGAATTTGCTGTAGCCTGCTATTGTTGGCTCATATCATGTTAAGATATACTGTATGGGTACTAATATTAGCAAACTTAACACAATTACAGCAAGACATCACTGTTCTGGGAATTTTAAGCAAAATGTCACCTTATTTATAGGACTTCTGAAGAACTTGTTATATTTTCTGAAGAACATGTTATATTTATTTCCTAGTGCTTTTCCATGAAAATCAGTTGCATGCTCAGTCATACCACTTTGACTTATTTATTTGGAATATATACTCTTTACAGCACTATAATAAGAACTTTGAGAACAAAGCACATATAACCTGCATGTGCATGTGGGGGAAAAGGTATGTAACAGATCTCTATTATGGAAGGTATGGGCAAAAATGTATCAGAGGAAGAGCCTAATGAAACACACAAAAGTCTTCAGATGCTCATATGTATTGCATATCCCTGAACTTGCTGAAAAAAACAGAAAATAATCAGAAGTTTACATATTTTCATTGAATATAGGGAACTAGGAAGAGTTTAGATCTCTTTTTTCTGCCTGTACTTTTGCATTTATTTTTAAATTTCATTAGAAGATACTACTAAATTAGATATAACTACATGAATAGCTGGATTAGGAAGTTATAACCAACGTCGTGTGAAATATAGCAGGAAATACAGGCTTAATAGGATCAATCCTTGGCAGGTAAATTCAATTTATGCATGACATTAAAATATACACAACTCTCAACTAAAGCTGTACAAGTACAGTTTTGTTTTTCTTTTCCCCAACTTGAAATGGATGAGAAACTAAACTGGTGTCTTTATTGTTAATAAGAGGTCGTCTACTGTAGACCGAACTTTTACAGTTATCAGATTTAATACAGTTTGGCACTCAAGCATCAAGTGTGGACTAGGCAAAAGTTCAGGCTTGGGACTCACCTCTCTAAGACAGTGTTGTATATGCAGCCTGGAAAATCATGAAGGTCTACCCATTAGCACAGAGCACACAGCTACAACACAGCTGTCTCACAGCCAGGCTAGAACACTTCTGTCTGACTGTGGGAATCGGTTGTCACCATCTCTCAAAACCATAATTACAATCATCCAATGGTGAAGAATATGCTGTGTTACAGATGTCTCAGCTGTCTTCACTAGAGGTTGGAATTGCATCTGAGGAAAACCATAGAATAACCACACTGTGAAATAAGGAAGTTGTTTTTCCTCCCCTTCTCGTCTCTCACAGATCACTCTGTACGATACAAATTGTTTCACACTCTGGTTGCCCTTCTCTTGATCAGCCGCAGACTACTCTGAAAACCGCAACTGTACCTGCAGCATTTTTTGTTGGTGGTTGAGGTTTTTTGTTTTATTATTATTTTTCTTCTCAGTGGGGGTTTGTGTCCCTTGAAGCTGCAATTCTTTTTGAAGGCCAATTCTGAATTAATAACTCAATTTCCAAAAGCAGTCCACTTTTAAATTCAGAGTAAGAATATTTGCTCCAGACAGATAATCCATGCTGTAACAAAATGCTCTGAAAGTTTAGAAAGACTGTGAAAATAAATTTTCTATAGCCATTATTTTTTACCATAAATTACGTTCTTTAATAAATAATTTACTGCCATGTGATTTCACCCTTACATAACAAATTTGTCAGCAAGGACCCCATGCCAGGCAGACACATCCATAAAAGCTGTGTCTAAACTTGTCTGTATTGTGATTTCCAGCTTGGTTCCACTGTTCAACCAGGCATCCTGCACAGCACTGAATAGTGTGAATGCATTTAATTACAATCTGACATGTGTATTCCTGAGAAACAAAAGGCTGTGAACTGAGGGTGATGATTAACTGTTCTACCAGATAATTGCTTAAACTACTACTTAAATTATGCTGCATTATCTCTTTTGAACAAAGTGATTATTGGCCCTTTGTGTAGCGATTATACAATGTAAGTGCAATCTTGCTGTTTTAAATGTTAGAGTTTATGTTTAATGTACTTTCATTTGTAATGAGGGGTGCAACTTAAGGTTTTCTTTAAAGGATTATTCTCACAAGCAAAAAAAAAAAGAAAAAAAGAAGCATGCATTAATTTCAATGGAAAGGTGTCATCCTCAGTTTCTGAGGAGATCCATTGATAGGCAACTACTGTAAAGTGACCTTCCAGTAAAATAGGTAGAGCACCCATTTTTACAACAAAGAGGGAGGACACAGTACAGGAAGTAAAGATTACTAAGAATACTGGAGGTAAAGGACAATGACAGTAAGTGCAACAGCAACAAGCTCTGATCTTCAAAGTAAATGTAATTGACATAAAAAATGGAAATGTACTGTCTTTTTTCCCCCTTACAAAACTATTTTTGAGGAAAAAATCATACTTAAAGAAGGACCTGCAACGTTGCATCTGAATAGAGTACTATGGAAGTGAAGAGACAGCCTTTCCATTTTGGACATCACTGTTGTGCTAAAGAAATTTCAAATTGCATGGAATGAGCAAAGTTACAAAGACACCACATAGATAGCAGAGAAATGAGCAAGAGTGGCAACAGAATTTATACAATGTACAGGTCTTCCTACTTCTGCTGGCAGAAAGCAAAGTATTATGTCTAGAAGCCCATAAGCATGAAGAGAAAAAGATCATCCTAGAGCTATGAGGACTGCAGTTTTAGGACACACGTTAATTGCATAGCCCTCCTCTCTCACTTATTTTCTTTCGGGAATAACAAATTAGTACTTCATTTTGTGAGAACAGAGGTTCCTATCGTATCCACCCAGTCTCTTTTTGCCCTGAGATCCCTATGATTTTCTAAGAGCTATGACAAATGAAAAATTACACTCCTCCTAAAGGCTGTATTCAGAACATATGTTTTTCTAGGACATATAGGAGCATTTTTACCTGCCTTCTGAGTGCACCAGGAGCCTCTTGATTGTGAAAGGCTAAGAGCGTTACCTACGAAAGCAAACAGGTAGGATGGGAGTCATCATGGAGACTAAGTCAACTGATGCTCACAGCCCATCTCTGCTCATAGCAAGCAAGAACATGAGCAGCCACAAGTGGTATTTCCTATATGTCTAGTAGCATTCTAGTAAGCTGGAAATATTTCTCAGTAGTTAACCACCACACTTTGAAGCAAAGTGGCACCAGGTTCTGGGAAGCCAGGCAGTACTTCATATTTGAAAAAAAAAAACTTCCTTAGTCATTTGCTATGTTCCGTTGTTTCAGATGTTCCCAGACGGCCAGCAACCAGCATGGATACTTACGAAACTAAACTGTTAACGAAAAAAATAAGTCCTATGGGAAAAAAAAACAAACCAAACCATGTAATGAAAACACAATATACAATCCATATGCAATCAAGATCAGTGCTAGAAGCCGACTTTCCTAGACTCTTCCTTCTCAAACCACTCTCCACTCTTACCCACTTTAACCTGAAAACTTATTTGATCCATGTCAGTTTACCACCAGTGTACACAGCCTTAACTTTCCTTGTTTTCTTCCATATTACATAGACAGACACTATTTTAGATTGGATTCCACTTCAGCTAATCTATAACTGTTGTGCAAACACACACATCTATTTTCTGTTCAGCGATTCCCGACTCTGTTCATCACATCATATCTGCCAAAGGAAAACTTATCTTCCCTCCTCCCTGGCTGTACCTGATGCAGATACTCCCCAGCTCATCATACTCCCTCTAGACCAAAAAGTTCCTTGCTGTGTACTGATTAGCACAAAATGGGTACTACATGCTCTGAGGAAACAGACACTGCATACTGTGCTCTAAGGACACATTATTATATATTGCAATAGAAAGTCAAAGGCTGAAGGCATTATTTCACAATCAAGATACCTTTTTTGATCCCATGGGCAGCATGATTACTCAGCTACACACTGGTAGAAAAATCAACCACTACTCATTAATTTTATTACACTTTTCCATTATATTTTTCTTAAAATGAAGTGCGTAAATCTTACTTGCCTGTGCTATGTCCTGCCTTCTAGTTTACCATTGAGATACCTATTAATATTTGTTAACACATTAAACAGGACTAATGAGTACTTCTGCAAAGCACAGAGCAAAAGGAAGGAAGATCAGCAAAAGGATTAGCAGTGAGAAGGTGAAAAAAAGAGCAAAATGGCTGCAGTTATAACGAAGTGTCTGTGACCTTAAACTCTCCAGTTTTCAAATTCTTTTGAGCCTTTGAATTATGTTGCACTCTGTGGTGTTTTTTGTTCTATAGACGAAAATCCAGATGTGTGGCATCTATTGAGTGAAGTTATAGTTACTGAATGTCCATAAGATCAATCTGAATATATTTTTTACTAACAATCAAACAAATTCTTGTAAAAATATAGACATATTTTTACAGGTAGTGAAACCTCTGTTTTCCATGAAACATGTTCTTTTTTTCTTGTTCACATCTCCCAAAGAGCTTCAAAATTATTATCATCTAGAAAGACCTAACCTCACATTACTCTCTGGTTAATGCCTTATCTTTGTCTGCACCTTTCCAAGAAGTAGATGGGTAGATGTTTAGGATTTTTGTTTTTTTAATTAAAACTTCCACCAAAGCAGAAAAGAACATTTCCAAGGAGCTGGTGACTGTATTTGTCAAACGTACATTCCTTCATATAAGCATGAAAAGAACTATTACCTGAAGGGTACGACACATATAAATGTTAAGAAATTGTAGGGATTGAAGACATTATGACAGCTACCCTTTCTTTCTCCTGTCTTGCTGGAGGTTGCCACTTTTTAGCAAAACTGATGAAAGAGACATGGTTATGTTTATGCACCAAAATGTAAGAGGGATAGATATTAGTCTCTGGCCAAGAGATTAGTGCCATAATCTGAATGTGTTCACAAGAAAGTATTTGACTGTAGGTCTTTCTCTGGACTTCCTGTTGTATCCTCATAGTCCTACAATCAAACTTTTTCTTCATTTTGGGGATAGTGTGTGTTTATGTGTGTTCGTGTAGATACGTATGGCCAAAGATTTCTGAAATCATGAGGATTGTGTTCCAAGCCATTGAAGTGGTGGTTTGGACATGAAGAAATCCATCGTATAAGCTTTGTTACTGCAAGTGTGACATGGAAGCATGCAGGAGTTTTAAAGGGGTCAGAACCTACTGGATAGCACTGGAGAAACACATGGGGTGAAGGAAGAAAACCATGGTACAGTATTGTCCATATTATTTATTTGGAATGGTCTTTGGTGCACGTTATCCACACAAATAATGTCCTGGCCTTAATTCAGAGACTGCAAGTTGACACAAGTCAAAACTCTGCCAGGGAACAGTATTAAGAATTGAGTGGTAGAGGCAATCACTGGTCTAGCACTTGACCTCTCTCCTTCACTGTCTTGTGTTTAACAAAATATGTATAGACAGTATGACTATTTCTCAAAAACTGTTGATCATCAGCATTTTTTGTTGAACTGAAAACAGGCATTTGAACATCTGATAAGATGGGGAGCTATTTGAGTATTCGATAAGATTTTTCTGCTAAATATGATGCGGATGTAAGTCGGAAGCCTTAGTGACTGCAATATAATTTTAATGGCAAAGCGACCTACCTTTAAAGATAAGTAAGACAGTCATTTACCCTCCTGTGGGGTCTGAGATGGCAAAGAAGAATTATTCACTGCAAGTATTGTTTCCCATCAAAAATTTGGAAAATGGCAAAAGTGATTAATCTTAGTTTCCTAGATTTTCATTGGGAGAATAAGGAAATTTATGAGACAAGGTAGCTAAAGCTATTGTTCTCTGTCTTAAAAAGTAGCCTAATCCCTATCATCCCTGTTTATTAAAAATAAATAAATATTTTAAACAGTACAGCTATTTTAAAATATTTTAATAGCTTGCTGGTTTTGTTGTTGTTCAAGATGTTTCAAGGTGGTTTGACTTGTTTTAGAAGAGATGGATTTATTTACACCAAAGCTACCAGAAGCTATGACAAAGCCCTGCCACAGGTCAGCATTTTGTGTCAAAGAAGTTTAAACAATGGTTCTGTGATGAAAAAAAAAAAAAAAATAATCCTGTTTATAGAAAATCCATTGACTATTTTCTTATGAATAACTAAAATGGAAAAGATTGTTCCGTGGCTCTGAGGAGAACAGCTATACAAAATCTATCCCTAGAGTTAAGTTCTCCTATTCTCCCAGAATTTAAAACAACCTAACTGGGAATAGTTTCTAGTCCCTGAAACCAACTGAACCATGCTGAGGCATTGTCTGAGAGCTCTTGGTGGCCCAGTCCAAAACCATGACAGGAAGTATACTGGTAGTTTAATACTGTGGGGGATCACAGGCTGGGAAGTGGGACTCAGCTATTTTATTTACTAGTATAAGTGTGTGGGAAAGAGGCGTGCTAAAATACTAGAGATTAGCCCTCCTGGAAAGATCCAGTCTTGCAAGAGCTCCAAGAATATTAAGGGACTATGAAGAACACACAGGTTCACCAAGATGCTTTTAGTTGTTAATAAGAAAAGAATGAAGACAGACTGAGTTACAAAGAAAAAGTATGCAAAAAATAAAACAAAGTAAAAGCGATAGAAGGCCAAAGAGAACGTGAAATGATATAGATGGATAATGCATATGTATTACAAAGTTTCCATTGCAGTCTTCTGACAGACAGTATACATAAAACATTCTTGTCCCAAGTGAGAAAGTGAAATTCAGGGTATCCTTATTTGATGTTTTTTCAGTATATCTAGCTATAAAAACATCAAATGAAGTTAATGTTTCATTTGATGTTTTTAACATTACAGCAATCACTAAGAAATATTACATCAAGCTTTATTCATTTTATTACTTTATTAATTTATAAAGGCCCCATCTCATGACAGAACCTGTGAGGCTGAATGAAAGAAAAGAAACCAAAGTGAGGTCAACGCCTAAAGAGACCACTGACAAAAAATTAAAAATGTGTAAAAATCAACTTCTTAACAAGGATATTTTTTAGAAAAATTGGAAGAACAAAACTGAATATTGTTCAGTGATTCATATTAAGAGAGCTTGCACTTCATCTTTAAAGCATCCAGAGGGTATTGTGGTCATTCTCCAAATAAAAAGATTTGTCTGAAATGTGCAGAGCTTTGGATAAAAACAAACAAATGAACAAACAAATAAACTAGCTGGCTCATTTTCACTCTTTGTGAGGACCAATTCATCAAATGCAACAAAGAAAAGCATGAAAATATGCAACACCCCAAAATAGGTACTTTTCTGCTCACATGCATCCACATGTGTATACGTATAAGCTTACTACTCACAGATGCACATGATGCTAAAGGACGCAACTATACTGACATGTCAAGCCCTCAGAAATGCTGAAACTCAAGGAGAAACGGTGCCCTCTTTCCAGTAGAGCTTTATACTTATCCACTACAACAAAATATTTAATTAGGGGTTCTGGAGAATGTTTTCTTTCTCTGTTCCACCCTGTTTTGTACCCACAATGGATCCAGCAATGCTCTGTTTGAGGGGTGCTGTGTTACAGCTCTTTCATGGGGTAATGAAGGACCCTACCATGGCTGGTCAAGTGCAGGCCGGACCAGCAACCAGATGAGGTGAGCTGGTAAGGAGGGAAGCACACTGCAAGGTGATAAAAGTATAGGCTCAGCATTAAGCTGAGCACAGGCATCTGCAGTAAAGGTTTACTAGCCATGAGATGACAATTCCACAAATGATGTAACAACGTCTGAACTGGGGGAAAAAAGGGGGTTCTTTGCAGAAAGCTTGAAGTCTGCCTAGAAGAAAATGCCTGCCAGCCAGACAGCAGTTTGTCTGATTTAACTTATATATGTACAGTTTTATATATTTATTGTTACATACATTTCAACACAATACAGTACTGAAAATATTTTCACATATAACTATAAGGTTACAGACATCAGATGAAGAAAAATTCCTCACTTGCACTTATTAAATGTCAGAATGATCATAAAAACATTAAAGGAAGGATTATACTAAAATGATGTCTTTACAAGCATAACTATCTGAAAAACACGAATACTGATGTAATCTAACACTTGAATTTATAGTTATACACTTAAAAACAGCCATGCACAAAGTAGTTAATCTGACATTTTTCTCAGAACAGTGCGACTGTAAGAACATGGTTTTATGATAACCCTACCTTTGACAGTTTTACTCTTAATCATGGTCTTAAAAACATCAAATAAGGGATGATTCTTCATTTGACCTTTTTTTTTTTTTTATATATGTGCTCTTTTTCTTTCTTTAAAACTTAGTGTAAAAACTCTTTTAATGAAACTTCAAAATTCTTAAATTTCCAAGGAAATTCCTATGTGCACCAAGGTTTCAAAATAGGCTGGTTATTTTGTGTGCCTCATTTAAAATTAAATATCACTAATACATTTCAACAAGTGCTTAAAAAAAAAAAAAAAAGAAGTAATTTGATAATCTTGAAAATCTTCCTCTGAGGAATAAACCATGGGGATGAGGGTCCAGTTTCTTTGTGTGGAGGAGAAATGTTGATTCCCTCCTGTTGGAGAAGTTTCTTGTTTCACCCAAGTCCCTGAGGCAAGGAGAACCCCAGGGAATGAGCCTTATTCTTCTGCCCAGGCACGATGCTGACCAGTTGCAAGAGTGAAACTTACACCTGAATCCCTCCTCTGCTGCTAGCTGAGCTCAGAGTGAATTTGGGACTTTCTGCAACTCCCTGAGTAGACATTCATTAAAAGGCAGGAAACAAGGTCAGAAGCAAAGGACTGAAAAGTGGCTGCCTGCAGAGAGCCACTGCCATGATGTACCATGGGACCTGGGGTCCTGCAAGCTGTCTTTTGGGGCAACTTGTGGCAAAGGGTCATTTAACAGAGTTTGTGCTTACAGTAAAAACTGTCAATTGAGGTTCTTCCTTTTGGCTTACTGATAAATACAGATATTAGTTATTTTCTTCACATATGTGCGGCTGCTCTCAGACATCAAAAGTTAAATTTTTTTAATTGGGAATTTAAAAAACATGATTCTGTTTCCTTATGTAGTTTATCTGTTTCTATTTGTATAGTAGCAGTAATTAATGCTTCGGAAAATTACAGTAGGATTTCTGTAGTATTATATTTTACACCCACATGAATACCATGCCAAAACAATTCAGTATGATTCATCTTCCAGTGATTACTGTGGACAATAACAGTGACTGGAACTTTCAATAAAGTGTTACCAAACATTTAGGACAGACAACTCTTCAGAATTTAAATAAATGCCACCACACTCTCTGGTTAATTGAAACTACAGCACTAATTAATGTAACTCTTGTTCACATAACTCTTATTCAAATCAAATTATGACAGTACTGATGATATGCTTTAAGAATTCATTGCAAAAAGAAAGGTTTATGCTTATTCTGTTTACCATACACACTGAGGTGTTCTAAGAATAATTTTCTACAAATTGCACAAATTTCTGCCAACATACTTGCGGAGAACATCAAAGCTATCTCCGTCAAGTTATATCACAAGCTGCTAAAATGTTGCTTTATACAACTTGCTTTATTAAACAAGTCTCTGAAGCCAAACCTGCCTTAACTCTCTGTTAGTTCTTTCTTTATTGGTACATTGAGATTAAGAAGTGCACCTTGAAAGGCATACCTTGAATGAAGGGAAATGTCCCATTGTATGTAGTGGGTAAACCGAATTACTGAAGTGAAAAAGCACGAAAGGGTGGAGGATTTGGGAAAGACTGGAGTAAAACAGAACTAGTGCCCAGAATAGAAAGAGTAGTATATATGTAGTGTAATAAAAGAAAGTGCTTATTCAAATTCAGCACAGAAAGCCATCCACTGCCCTCAAGTGGTAGAGCTATAGCTTCTAAGGTTGAAGACACTTTTAGTTGTATTACAGACAGACACAGAAGGAAAAGACAGGAAGAAAATTGGTAAATGGGGAAATCTGTACTGTCTTGTATATCCCTTATCTATCCTGTTCTTAGAAATATTGATGGACACTAAATGTATGGGATTTTGGGTGGCTTCTAAGTCTAAATGAATTTTACGTTCAAGAACCCTACTTCATCTCTTGCATTATTGATTTAAAGGTATTTTGTGAATATGTCAAAACTTGCTCAAAACTAAAAGTACAGTTTGCTCTGCTAAATCCTGAAACCAATAGCGTTTATTTGAAATGCAAATTAAGACTTGCCACCCAGAAATGTATGTTACATTTGACATTTTTCTCTAATCAGAAGTCCCTATGAATAATGTAGTTTGATACCAATAGCCTCATTAAGCAAGATTTCCCTTAATACCCTTTCTGATTGTAATCTCTTCATTACACTTCCTTTTCTCATTGCTCCTGGCCTTAGTCACCATTATCAATATGCTCAGGTCTACAGTACTGTTACTAATATATATTTTACATTGAATAGGCCATTTTAGATGGGAATTAATAGCACTAATGCCCGGGTGTTCTTCAACTGTAAGACTTTCTTATCCTGACTGTATTTTTATTAGAGCTGTAGGTATTCTGTCTCTCATGACTAGAGTTCACTAGGTTGGGTCACAACTGAAAATTAGTATGATGGTTTCATCCTAGTCCCTATTTGAGTACATCACAAAACAATGGTATCATTTTATGTGATTGGCAGTTTCTGCTTAAAAGAGCTTTGGGACTGAAATAGTGGAGCTGTGGCAGGTCAAGACTGTGGTGCATTGGCTGAGCTCTGTAAGAGAGGCTTGCACAATGTCTTCCAGACCAGGATACCTCATTCACAAACACAAAGAAGGGACACAAGTTGAAGATACAAAATGCTGGTTACTATCAATCCTGTACTCTGTCCTGATTTATTGTAAATAACAATGCAACCCTAAAAAACTGGGGTTATGTTTTAGGAAAATAGCAGGTTATGCTGCGGGAAATGCCAACGTCCCAGAGGCAGTGAGTAACAAGAGGTTTCCATTTCAGTTAGGGATCAGTTTTCATTTATTTTCCCCTTTCATAACCACAGTAGGCGTAAAATGTAGAGCTGATCCAGTGATTCCTCCATAAAGTGCTACTGCCAGTTACCAATTTTCAATAAATCACCATTAAATTGTCCCATAATTTTTCAACTCTTCCTTTCCCAGTATGCTGACTACTCTGATGTGTTTTCTGTGATTAGATGAAGAGTTGATCTTTTAACTCCTTGAACTCTAAGTTGAGGGGGCCTTCCTGAAATGTAAAGAGAAACTCTGCTTTCTTAGAGTCAAAAAGAAAAAAAAAAAAAAAAGGCCAGTTTTCTAGCTTTTTTTCCTCCTTTCTGAGATAGGCTTTTGTATCGACATGAGTTGACAAGCAGGATCAAAAGAGACAGGCAGCCAAACCCCACCTTGCAGGGAGAAGATGACTGGGGGATCCAAAGAGCACACTTGTTATGTATTACAAACAGTTTTGGTTTGTTTGTGCTTGTTTGTTTGTTTGTCTTGGTTATTCGTTGTTGTTGTCTTATTTTTTGTTTGTTGTTGCTGTTGGTGGTGGTTGTTTTTTTTTTTTTACCATAAACCAGCCTAAGAGTCTCAAATAATCATGTAGCTGCCCCTACTTAGTATCTTTCAAGGTTTGTGGTAACTGTAAGCTAGGACCAGTTACAGATATGGAGAGAGTTATCAACAAACTCTATTGCTGGCAAAGCCAAAATAACATTAATATTTATGCAATAAAGCCTTCTGGTGGTCACAGATTAATATTTCTGCAAATGAATGACTGTGATTTTAATAACTTTACCACACATCCCACCCAACCCCATTCTCCCCTGGCTAGAATCAATAAGTGATTTCAAGATTCAGCCTTCTCTAATACAAAGTTCAGTGAACAACCAGAGGAGAAGTAAGAATAAATATTTTAGTATCCCAGAAACGAATGTAGATTTTCTTTCAGATGTGCACTTTAGGAAATGTGCTTTTCCTTGTCCTTCTCAACTGGTGACTAAGGGGAAATTTCACCAAGCCTCCCCACAAAGCCCTCCGCATGTATCTGTTCCCAGCCAGCAATTCTCAGCAGTTTATAGTGTACCCCAAGGACGCATCTGAAGAGACATCCAAACAGAATGTGTTTGATCTAGACCAACCTTTCAATACGCACAAAGAAAACCAAAGCTTTGTGCTTCTGAGAAAAGACCAAATTCTGTATTAATATGGCAGGTCCTGTAGCTACAATGAAGGTGCGGCAAAAGAGAGGGAGGGAAGGGAGGGAAGGGAGGGAAGGGAGGAAGGAAGGAAGGAAGGAAGGAAGGAAGGAAGGAAGGAAGGAAGGAAGGAAATCATCATTAAATTTTTCAGAGTAGCAAGCAGGTCTCCAGCAGTTGCTCTCTATGCAGATGGGTATCCTTGAGGAGTAACAAGAAAAGAATGAAGCAGCCCATCTGGGACCCATCTGAGGTGTTCTTGATACACGTGAGTGACACAAAAATCTGTACCTGAATGGAATCTCCACAAGATATTACAATGACAATTTAATTTTATTCAAAATATTGAGATTTTTCAGCTGAAATAATTTGTTGGAAAGTCAGTGTTTTCGCAGAGTCTGAATGAAAATTAAAAAGTATTACCTGTGTCCATATTTGGAGGGGAGGGCCTAGTGAGACAATCCTTTCCTTGGTTTTTTGACTGGTTCTAGTATCACATTCCCAAGAGATTTTTTTAAGATATGATAACAAGGTGTTGTTTTTTTGTTTTTTGCATGAGTATTTATTTAATCACTGCAAAATAATTCACCAAGGTTAAGAACTATGGCTATGAATCATATCACTACTGATTATGTAGTATTTTGGAAGACTGGCCTATTCTCCTTTCAGTCAGCACCCGTATCTTACGGTGCCTTTAATGAAACTTAAATTTGTGCATCAAGTGGAGAAATAAGCCTTCTGGGTGGTTACAGATGCATGACCTTGAGCCTTGTGACTCACAATGCAATCTGCATGCAGGAATATTAGACAGTATCTGTCAGCATCTGTCAGGTCTGATTGTTTAAACATCGCTTTGTCACCCACTCTCCCTCCCCTCCATTTTACCCAACTTCAAATTAAATATTAAACTGACCTTTTAAAGAGGAACTACTGTAAAATTTAAATAAACTTTCTTGTGCTTCTTTTTACAATGAAAAAAAAATGAGAAAAATTAATCTCTGGCGTAACTTAACTGGACTGCTCGGCACAGTGTCGGGGACAATTTTTACCAGAATAATTAGAACCTGCAGACCAGATTTCTCTTCATTGAAAATATAATAAGTAATCACCTTGAGCCAACTTTTGTTTAATATTAGTACAATTCCCATTGCAATAACTGCAAGGGAAGTTGCATCAATGTAGCAGAAGAACATTTGACATATACAGAACATAGATAAATAGATTTCTGTAATGTGAAAGTGTTTACCTGTCAGAACTCAAAAAAAAATTGTAGTCATTTGTGAGTGATACTGTCAGCAGGAGTGGGAACATGCAAGTTTTGACATTTTAGTAGCATGCTAATTAAAAGAACTTCTCAATTCTTCAAACTTTGGAGGGGTTTTGTTGTTGTTGTTGTTTCTTTCTCTCACTTGGGAATGAGCCAGTTCACTTTCATTATATCTTCCATTAACAGTTTCCTTGTCTCAATAACCCCTGTCAGTACCTCTGGCCAGCAGCATGACCACATGGTCAGGATCTTGTCTAGTGAATTTGTACCTTTAGGGAGATGGTGTGGTACCACTGCACAGCTGGCTTGGTGAGAGGAGGGTCTTCCCCAGGGCCCTGCAGCGGGATGCAAGCTCAGGTGGTCAGTTTCACAGCACAGTGTGGGAACTGCTTTCTTCTCCCAGCTATTCTGCCTCCACTGCACTCTGCCACTTGTCCTCCTGTAGGGGATCCTACAGGTGCTAAACCTGCTGATCAAATGACTAGTTAAATAATAAATGGACCTGAACAAATAATTTCCAATTAATAATTTAGCTGACAAGTATCTTGCCTTTTCTTTTTGGAATTGTCTGTGACCAATTCACAATTAACTTGATATATATTATTAAAAAAATTATGCTCTGCAGTTTCTGTAAATAATTGTATTCTAAATTCTTGAAGAATAAAATTTTTCATAAAATTGATCTTGTAAATAGCTCATGCTTAGTGCTTTTTCCTTTGTGTAGTTTAACACACACAAAGTCAGGTATCCAACATTAATACTCTGATGTGAATTTAACATTTCCTATTTGTCTATCACTTCTTGCTAATAATTGCATACACTGAAATGCTCATAGAAGAGACTTGAAATTGGCACAGCATTTTGAGTGGTTTTCCTGGATTTTATTTTTTTATGCAAAATAATATTGACAGAATATTTTTATATGTTGCCCATCATAATCTGTTACCTAGTCAAAACTAAAATATATATTTTAAAACTACATTCGTTAATTTGTAAGAAAATATGTTTTATTATGTTATGTTTATGATTTTATAATTTTTAATCCTTGGCCATATACTTCCTTTTCTTGTTTACTTGCTACTGTGACTTGGAAGACTAGTTTGTCATAGATTACATATTAATATTATCCAAATTTGTTTGAGACTGTATGGATCACCATACTATTAAGGAGTTCTAATGAAGAAATTTTATTTCCATGAGCACATAATATCAGTTTTTATGTCTATTCCAACTCTAATTCTCCCTGTTTAGCCTACAGGAGTTTGGTCTTGTCTTGGCTGGTTGTCATGATAGATCTGAAAGGAACCATTATTTGATAAAAACTCTCTGCAATCAGTAAAATGTACTTCCACAAATCATCTGCATGAGTTTACTTAACGTTCTGCTTAATTAAAAAATCATGTCTCAGCAACGTGGTCTAGGTCTGCCAATGAAGGGGAAATACCATGGCACAGGCACCAGAATGCAAATAAAGTGCTGGCAAATTGTTATGCACATTCATGAAGCGCACTCCCTGTTTAAAAGGTGCTTGTGAGTGGGCATTTAATACCAATGCTTACAGTTGCAATTTAATCTGTGACCCTGTAATGAGCTCTGCACAGGCAGCAGGAACCAATGGGGCTCAACAGGAGCCCCTTTCTCTTAAACTCAGACCATAGATTTTAACAACCTGAGATAAGAGTCTGCATCTTTTTTGGTTTGTGTTAACTTTGTACGTTTTGACTACTAGGAGAAATAAATATTAAATGCCTGTACATACATACTGCCTATGGAAAAGACACAAGGATGATCTGGTCTGTACATAATAGCTATACTCAGACACACACAGAATGTGTAGTGGTTTTTGTTACAATATTTGTGCTGTACCCTGAAGGGGAAAAAAAAAAGTTATTGAAATCCAGACATCCTGAGTTATAGAATTGAAAAACAAGCTGGTGTTATGACAGTTTTGAAATGGGTCTGCTTTTGCCAGACAGTTATGTGCATTAAAGGACCTTTAGCTGATTTATGCAATTCTCATCCCAAAACTGCTGTATTGTATTACTTCAATATTTTATCCCTAACGATTTAAAGAAGGTTTGATCTTACATCAATAGTTCTCCAAAAATATTAAAATCAAAGAGATTTCTTTTCAAAGAATTTATGCAAAACAAACCCTATATTTTTCCTGATCTTGAAGATTAAATTGAAAAAAAAAAAAAAAGGAGAAAAAAATTTACTTCTATAGCATAAACTCCAGATAGTTATGGTAGCTGCTGCATATTCTAAGAGCTCAGAAAGAAAAAAGTGTTTCTTTAAATGTAAACTGCTGAAGTCTTTGAGCTTTCATGACAAAATAGCTTCTGGTCACAGACAAAAAGCAAAAGTGTGGTTTAGCAGAATTTAGAAGTGTTATCACTTATCTTTTTTAATGCATTCATGTTAACTGCCACTGCTTCGAGTGAGTAAACAGAAAGCTTTTCTCTGCAGTGGGACTCTTAAAAATACAATTTAATAGTTTTGACTAGCATTTTGGTATATGCCTCAGTTCTTTTCTTCTCTTTACTTAGCTGTGTGTTACACAAGACTTTTATGAGTTCAATATGTACAGTATCTGTTGACACTTCATATATAAACAAAAATGATTTGGTTTAGAAGCAGGGGAATCAAAATACCCATAATGAAAAACAATTGTTCTAAAATGCTGTCAATTTGGATTGTGGAAAGAATTTCAAGGATTGATCCTGTAAAGTGCAGAGAAGCTTCAATTTTTATCGACATCACTGTTTTACAGAAGCACCAAATGAAATGATGGTGTTTTTAAATATGTCTTTGAGTTTCCAATTCTGAGCCTCTTTTGTGGTGCATGAAAATGTTATTTCCTTCTTCAGCTTTGGAGAAGATAAAGTGGATCTAATTAGCCATCTTTAGTCACTAATATAAGGAGCTGAAGTATGATAGAGGTTTTCCTACATGCTTGGAGCAGGTACAGTCCATGTCATGCATGACCATCTATTTTTTCCCAGCCTCTTGATTCACACATATTGTATCCATATCAATTCAGCACAATCCTTATAGTGAAGCTACTTAACTCATATAACAAAGTTCTCATTCATTGATCCATTATTGCTCTCAATACTGGGGTGTGGAAAAATCACTTAGAACAGCCTACAGGATAACTAATTTCTCTCCATTATCAGTTCATGAATCTTCCATAGCCCTCTATGAGAGTAAAATGCACGTAATTTGGAATGGAGACACTTACTTCAAATAAATGGTTATGGTTATGGCAGATGAGAGCTATATTCTCAAACCAAAAATTCGTTTCAGTTCCATTCAGTTGTCTTGAAACACGAGCTTGAGGCCTTCTTAATTCAGTATCCACGGTTCAATGAAAACTATCCAAAGCTCTTCATGAGACCCCTCTAAATGGGGCACAGATGGTCTTTATTCCTGCTGCTGCTCAAGTAAATTTCTCTGTCACTCTCCTTTGGTAGCAAAGGCTTTTGTAATTAAGGCTAGTGGAGAAGTTCACATTGTTCTGGCTACTGCATCGTGATGATTGTCCTTGGATGTAGTCATTAGTTACCTTTGAATCTTACTTCCAGATGTGTGTTTGTATTGAAAAAAGTTGCAAAAACTTAAAAGCAAACACCCCCCTCCCCCATCAAGGATCATCTGATCTTGTCACAAAACCCTAAGAGGTTAAGACTCGTAATGACACAGATTGACTTCCTCTATGAATTTCAGGATGGTTAAAATGAAATATTTTGGAAAGGCAGAAGTTACATGCAAAATTAAAGCTCAAATCACTTAAATCTGTTCACAGCCTCACAGCCTGTTGTGCCCTCAGATCCTTCTAAAGGAAAACAAAACAAAACAAAAAAAGAAGATGTGTACATATAAAGAGCAAATGCGAAGAACAAAACAACAGCAAAGCCAAGAAATGTGTCTCATATGCAACTGTCAATTTTAAAAGATTGCTCAATTTAGGAAGAATGACATATTATAATGTTTTTATAATATCGTTCATGCTAGAACCCTAACAGCATTTCACATTGACAAATACCTGTAAGCATTCTTCCCATCCTCTACAAGTAGAAATAGCAACACACAGATTAATTGTTCAATGGTAAAAAAAGTCAGTAGTGGAACTGGAGCTAGAACTCAGAGTTGTCAGTGCTAAAACCCAGACTACATAATCTCGCAGATTATATCCTTATTCTCAGGGTGGGCTCAAGGAACATATACACGCACAGAGACCTACAGTTTGAGCATTTTCTGTCTTTTGACTCAGATGAAGCTTGAATGGGAGTCAATGCACCCACAGTCTACTAAAGTGCTGTTAGACTACAAATATTTTTGGAGAAATGAATGTAGCACATTTGGCTCCATGTGTGTTTGATATTTTCTTACGATCTTACAAAGAGGATTTGAGCTTGTGTGAAGATGTGCGTCTGGTTTCCACCCTTGCAGGAAGACACAGGATTCTGGTGTAGGTTTGCTAGTGTAGACATGAAGTTGATGATCGAGTAGATGGTAGAAGGTTCATGTCTTGAAAAACATGAATTCCTGACTACAGAACATACCTGAGACTGATGTCTCAAATTCACATAAATGCACTGCATAGTCTACATGTTTGCATGTCTGTCTGTGCCTGTGTAAAATTTAATTGTGCTTAACCCATTAATCTCATTTAGTTGCTTAAACTACACAGAAGAGATTATGTCACTCATTTAAAAGTTCCTGTAAGGAGTGTTGTATCCTCAGCTCGTGGTGACATTAAAGGGAAGTGAGAATACTTGCACCTTCAGACATTCATAAGTGTTATGTAGCCTGAGAAAACTGGATAAGATCCCAGTTCAAAGATGAGAATAATCGGCTCCTACTGTTTCTCAGACAAACTTCCAAGTTTTGTTTGCATGTTGATACATCACAGTCTCATTTCTAAATAAAACACAAATACAATAGTTCAGTTTTTAATTAATTTAAAAATTAGCTATTCAGACCAAGCCAGAAAGTTAACGATGATAACAATATTTATTATTCAGTTAGTTAATTACACACTTTTAACATACTGCTTATCACCTTCAGGGTTTTTTGTGAACATCAATCACAATTGCAAGTCAAAATCTTATTGAAAAAAGTGAACTTCCTGCTCTGGAGGCTTGTGGATGTATTTGTTTCAGAGCTACAGACTCTCTCTTTTATTTTTCTTACTGAGAGCATGCCTGTTTTAAATATGAAGAATGATCCTAATGAACGGATCTTTCTGCTTTCTGAAAGAGATTCTGGAAAATGGGGGTAGCCATAAAGATGCTGAGTTATCCTAGAGTGTACACAAAGGACATTTGTCTGGTAACGTGAGATAAGAGTAAAATAATGAATTGCTTGGGGATACATTCGGCTTTCCAAACATCATCAAGAACTAGTAACTACCACTTCCTCTACTCCACTTCGCCTGCTGAATTACAGCACACCTGCTTTTTTTTCAGAACATATTGTGTTGATGTGGCACAGGATTAGTCCCATGTTTGAAACTTGAGATGAGAGGTTCTCCCCCTGCCAAGAATTCACTGCAGCTACTGCACAGACCTGTGAGCCTCAGCTGCTTTGAATGGCAGCCTGCTATGGAGCTGATTGATTGCCAGGGCTAGATCCTCTGCTAATTCAGGCAACTTCAATAGGGTCTTACATGATGTGTATATTCCCCTTCTGACTGTTTACTCTCCAACTTATCAACTGCCAGTCTCCTTGGACAGCAAGGACTCAGTAGGCATGGCCAAAGTGGAGAGAAGGTAATGACTGGACATTGAAGCCAGCCGGTCTGTCAGCTCAGTGATGCAGTCCCACATGCTCTTCCCAGCTGCTGTCTTGACTGTGGCTCTCCAGCAATCTCTGCTAATGATTCTCAGTTGCCTTTGATTTCTGCTTCTGCTCTATCCCAGCACCAGACTGATTGTCCCACACTGCTGCACTCTTCTCTCACTGTTCATCCTGACCTTGCCGAATTTGTTTTCTGACTACAGCCTGGTTTCATACTACAATTTAACTTAGCCCTTTAGTTTCAGAGAACCCTTTGTAACTTAAATGGTTGACTTGATTCTACTGTTAGCATGCCTCCTTTCTCCAGTACTCTGGGCCTGTTGTGGGCTAGAACCTGTATTTCGGTAATTTCCTCCAATATCAGCAAATATTCTCCACATCCACTGAGGAAGAAGAGGGCCATCTTTGCTTCATTTTCTCACTGAAAAAAACCCTCTGCATTTGATATTAAGAAGCCTTTTACACATATAAAAAATAGATAATTGTTAGAATGAAATACATGTTGTAAAGGGTTTCTAGAACAAAGTATACAAAGGTCTAAGTCTAGCCATTCTTAGTCTTCCTTCAAAGCAGAGAAAGTCTTCCTCCAAAGCAGACCTATCTTGCAGAGGTCACCTCCATCCCAACATTTCAGTGATTGTTTTGAATAAATCAGTTTTAAACCTTTTGTCCATAAGGGCACATCTTTCTACATTATTAACTAGTAATGAAAAAGAAAGACGGTGATGTATGAATGGTATCACGAAAGTGCCCAGTCATCTAAAACTGAAGCAAATATACTTTCAGATAAATATACATATCTGTAACACTTGCATTTCTTTTCTACATTCTTGTTTTTTTGCTATTGCTTCTCATATATTTATTAGGGCATCAGGTTTTATTATTGTTTTCCACACACTCTAAAAGAGAGGAAAGATGGTCTAGCAATTCTTAAGGCATAAGGAAAGGTGTAGAAAATAATCTGGGTGTTATACTGCTCCATATCATTCACCAATGCGCAGGTCTGCACATGTCCTCGAGTCTGGATCTGAGTCAGCTGTGGTCTAGAAGACATGTAGCTCTATCTGCATTCAACCTGAACTAACATGCCCTTCTGTTGATGTCATGCTAACACAACATACTTTCCAGAACAGAGACAGTTTGTATTGTTTGGCCACAATAGTGTGTCAATGGAATTGTTTTCTGTGGCTAATCACAGAAATGTGCCCTGAATCACAGTCACTGAATTTTGATAACTCACAGGTTTTGGAATACCTTGAGGCAATTTGTGCCTGACTTCCAGAATGCTGATCATCCAACACTCAAGGAGTGCAAAATGAAACAGAAAAGTCTAGTCTGCAGTGCTCCATCCTATCAGGTTTCATATATGAGCAGAGCAAACAATACAAATCTTAATGAAATAAACTTAATTAAAGTTTATAAAATATGCTGAAATAAACAAATGGATAGTACTGTATGTATATTGTACCTTTATAATGAAGAGTTATTAAAAAATTATCATGATTTCTATATACATATATATTTTTTTCTCTCTCTCAGAAACAAAGAAAAGAGAATTTGTTTTCATTTGTATCTGCTGTTTTACTCATGTGAGTTATTTGTAATTCTGAACAGGATCCAGAATAATAATTTTGCTATCTCCCAGCTGATTATGTCAGAAAGGAATCTTTTTTCCCTTGATTGCTTATAGACACAGTGTATAAACAATTCTGTCTACACTCTTCATTTAATTAAAAACACAGTATGCAAAATATGGATAAACATTTCCCCAAAACGCAGAAGTCTCTGCTTTCATGGGTAGAATGAGACATGGGCTCTGGGTCTAAAAAACTTCAGTTTTTTAGAACAAGACCATTTGGCTTCAAACCAAGAAATATTCCTGAAACAGAAGGGAAAACAAAAGCAGACATCCCATTCCTGTTGCATAACAAGCCAGATGAAACTGGAAGGATAAATATTCATAGCCTGAAGTGGAGACATCTCCAGCAGGTTCTCTCTGGCCCCCTAGGGTGAGATGGTAGCCACAAGCAAGGTGATTCTGACAGCTATACCACCTGATACTGGTGTGATTAGAGGACACCCAGTATCCTGCAGGATTAGCTATAATGTATTATACTGTGCTTTTTGTTCATCAAAGAGCAGCTGCAAAGAGACGTAGCCTTCAAGAGCATACAGCTGGCCCCACCTGTTACATTTCACAGCTACGTGTACTTTATTGTCTAGGCACGCTGTACCCTTTGCTGTACTTTATGATTTCTCTGTCCCAAACTCAGAGCAGAATACTTTGCATCCATTTTTATGAGATCTGCAAAAATTTTTTTTATGGGATTTTATGTTTAAAATACACAGTACCAAAAATGTGAAAGGAGAAACAACCATTTTCTTTCACCGCAGTTCATTCTTTCCTCATCTCAGAATGGTATGTTACAATTACATGGAGACACTTCACTGAATTATCTGTAAAGTCTATCACCATAGTTTATCTTCACTTATGTTTACTTCAGCCATTCACAGGTTTAAATATTTGTTTAATATACAAAGCATTTTGACGTGGGGTAATGAAATAATTCATACAACTATATGTAATGTTCTAAAAGAATCCTAAAATTAAATATGACCACTGTTAAAAGATGTAATGCAGAAGCATAAAATATGTATGAAATTATGTAAATACACTGGAAAACGTCTTCCAGCTAAACTTGTCTACCAGTTTTCTGAAGGCTTGCCAAACTTGAAATAAAAGCCACATTGAGCAGAATGTTTAGACATCTGGATACCTTTCCTTTAAATTCCAGGAAAATATTCTGTATCTAGTTTGAACTACAGCTACCTAAGTCGCTATTTCCACTACAGTCAAAATAGTTATTCTTTGCAATTTCCTGTTTGTCATATTACTTCTCTGCTACCAGCTGATCAAAGATACTCTCAATATTTTTGCAACTGTTTTTCCTGCCTAATTTTCTAGTTAGTGTTTCAACAGGCTCAAGATTGCAAGCCAGCTTTTTTTCTTTGACCTATTCAGGCTTTCAGTCTTCAGCCTTTGGACTTCATTCCACTGCTCGGGCTGTACAATTTATTAAAATGAATTGAACACTGCAAAAAATATTTTAAAAGTTCAGCAGTTCACCAAATTTAATGTTGAAAATTATTTCTGCAGTCATGTTCATGTCACAGGAAATTCCTTGAATACTGAATCTATCTCAGACAATTTTAAGCAGTAATAAAGCTAGGAAGCAGGTCTTTTGCCATTCTGTGTCACTTCTGTTTTAAAGGTGGTTTACATGGGTTGGTGAAGAAAAATAAAAAAAAAAATAATAATAATTAGCTTAATCACACAAAAAATACTTGGTCTTATTGCAATTTCACTAAAAACCTTCCAGACTGACCTTAGGTTTTGTTAACTTTTACTTAACTCACATAAATAATGCATAAACAAATAAAGCACCAAAAAATATACAAACATGGTAGTTTAGTACTCTTACTTTATGTGATCACATGGTTCTTCTAGGTTCTACACCTTCTCAAAGAAGTAGAGTAGTATTTATTGACAAATTTGTGAGTTTAAATTCACCTTTTATGTGTCACTCTGTGAGACAGAAGCCAGTATGATGCCTATTATTTAAAAGTAATTTCTTAAATTCAATTTTTATAACAAATAATACAGAAAGAAACCATCATCTTCCCCTTGAACTTGAAGATCTGTGCCCAAAACTAAATTTGCAAAGGTCTTCACTCTGCTGGACCTGCATTTCTTGCACAAAAACATGCTTGAACACCTCATACTAGCAATGTACATGTGAGTAATGTAGCTCAGCTCCATCCTAATGAAGATATACAGTGCAGTCTCAGAACCTCAAACTGATGAATGAGCACTACTCATCTGAGAGGTTATTTTGACATAGCTTGGATTTCTTTCGGTGTATTTTTACTGTGCAAACAGGGCCTCATTAGAGGTCAGAAGGGTCTCCATTTCACTGCACAAGACATGCTACGGGATTGTGGAACTGTCCCTGCTATGCCACTGATTCCAGTGTGTCCTTGTCCTCCAGGAGCAACTTGCTTGGGTGAAGCAGCTCAGTGATGTGGACACACTTGTTCCAGTTGTGTTGATTTGCTCTTACCCAGTTTGAGAATAGCAGCAAATAGCTCAGCATGGACATAACCTTTGCTAGACAAACACTACCCACAATTCACATACACTATGCAGTGCAGGACTACAATGCAAGTTGTTACTAAAATAAGTTATTTTACACCGAAAATATAACACAGCAAAAAACACAGAGAATTTCAGACAGTCAGGACCTCCTTGATGAGATGTACAGCTCCTGATTGTCTTCATTCACTTGCAAACAGGAGGAGCTGATAACTCTTATTGCATACTTATTTGCAAATGTGGTCTACAAGCTTAGGAAAAAGTATAACAGTTAGCAGCTATGCACAAATTTTCTTTTTAGTTACAAATTGTCTATTTAGAAATGCTTATCAGATGATAGAAAAAATAAATTACATGTGGGTAAGAGAGTTGTCCGACCTGCCAATTAACAAAGAAAATTGGGTCAGATGTACAGTAAGTAAATTAATTACCTGAATATGACTAGCTGGCATTTGACAAAATAGCATGTCACATTGATAGGAAGCCCAAACCTGTCAACAAAGCTGAAAAGGCTTAAAAGAAAGAAGAAATAAAAACAGTAAATGTAAAGACAAGCAGAAGGAAGCAGAGCAGTAGGGGGAAATTTGCTTAAGAGAACTACTGTTTTTCTCCTTTGGCTTCCCTTTAACATAAAGAAAGCAGAATGTATTGTGCAATTCAAATAGGTCAGCAGTGTCAAAAATTTATATTACTTGTGAAAAAAATGCAATATTTAATGCAGCTAAACCCACTTGATGTCAGGGTTCTTTGAGTACCATTATTTGCATCACATTGCATGTATGTGTAGCTTTTTTTGTCTTGCTTTTCTGATTGCATATGTTGGTTAAAGGGCATGACGGGCATAGGGTGTACAAGAGAAATGAATTAAAATTTGAAATCTTAATCTGTGTCATTACTATGGAGTTGATTTTGCTGCAGTCTCTACTATTGTCAGGGAAGCTGGTGATGGGAAAAATGCTTATTCTGATGTCAGAAAACACGTTGAATGTTGAAGTGCATGATGTATGCTCACAGAAATATTTTAAAGCACATCTGTATCTGGGGGTCATCATAGGAACAATGAAAATGTGCTAATTTCACAGAGCAAGTGAGTTGCAGGGAAAATGACCTGCTTGTGTTTGCAGTAGCAAGAGCAAATAATGTTATTTAAAGCAAATTCAAATGACATCAGAAACTCTAAAACTTGAGGTCAAAAAAACTTGGGTCAAAATAGGGCCACAATGCTTTGCTCTCATGGTCACTTATTTACTGATAACGGCAGCTGGTGCTTTTCCCTCTGTTTTCTTCAAAGCCTAGAGGTATGTGCCTTCTCCCTTTCTAAATACTGCTCAGCTTGAAAAGCAGCACAGTTGATCCCTCAGAATTTCCTCCACAAAATTTTGCATATTTGCTCAAGAATAAAGACCAGAAGATAAAGGGAACAAAAGGATTTTAAATCCTGGAGAAGCCAAGCTGTTCTTGAGAAGGTGCCTCCATGCTGGCCCCAGCGCACCTTGAAGTGACAGCCCCAGAACCCGGCAAGGCAAGTACCAGGTTGTGTTCCTGGCATCCAGTCTTGACTGATCTGGTGGAACATACAGAGCCAGGAGAAGCAACTATTGCCCATAATTATGTATCTGTTTCCATTGGCAGGAGAGGTGGTGACTGGGTTTCTTTTTTTTTTTTTTCCAAGTTTCAGTGTTTTTTTCATCCTTTTCCATTATGCTTCAGAGATTTGTTCCAGACTAGTAGCCTATGGGCTGGGGAGATGAGAATTCAGTCAGATATAGAGCGCACAAAAAAGTGTGACAAATTGCAATGACAAGGTTGTGTTAGTAGCTTATGATGTAGTGAAATGAAATCCTGAACCAGGGAACACAGACAGTGGTGTGCTATGTGCTACAGGCATCTGAGTTCAGAGAGGTGGGGGGAGGAGGGTGCAACAGGGGTAGGAGCACTGAGCCAGTAAAATCACCACTGCCATTACTGCCAGCCTGTAACACGCTGCTCATCAACAAATTAAGTCATTTTTCTTGCACTCAATATCAAGGAGTAGAGTGATGCAGTTGGTATTTAAACATCATGAAATATGTTATTAGACACGCACAGCTGGAAGTAAAGAAATACAATGTTTTGGTCAGAAGCTTTCAAGCCTGCTGGCTGAAACATTTAATGTTTTACTTCCATCTGTGTATGTCTTACAGAACTGACTTGAACTTAATACTTCACACTGGAACATCCAAGAACTTTGGGGAAAACACACACTTCAAAAAAACATCCTGTCTTCACCAACATTCCATTTTGTCTTTTTGTATAATAATAATGAAAGGAGTTAGCACCATCCTTACAAAAAGTATGAGCTAGATTCTTCATTTCCTTTTAGCTAGCAACCGAAACTATCCTAGTCCTAAACACCATTGTGTCTGAGCATCTTAGTGATGATCACCTCCACAGATTTCATCCTTGCAACCAGTAAGATGGAGAGACATTGATCCCATTTTTCAGCTGGGTAACTGAGATGTGTAGTTGACAAAGAGACTTGCCCAAATATTCACTCAGTCTGTAACTGGCCTAAGAATGGGGCCCATGTTTCTTTCCATGCTTGCTTAGCCAAACTAATCCTATTCAGTTTCCAGAATCTAAGGGAAAAAACATTCCAAATCACTAGCACACCCTGCCCAGAAAACACCATACATGGATAATACAGGACCCTGGCACTGACTGATATTTATATTTACTTTGGTCCAAGAATTTCTGTACCATGCACTGTGTGAACACAAAGGCAAGATCCTTACTTTAATAAGTACTTCTTTCACATTTGTTGTTATCTATCTACCTCCCAACTCTTCTAGACTCCTCAAAAAAGAAATCTTCATAATCTTTTTCATGACGCAATCCCTAAAAGAATGATTCACTTATTGAATTCTAACCTCTACTCTGAAAAAAAAAAGTTATTTTTATGATACTTTAAAAATGTATCTCAAACCTAGCTGCCTGAGCTTTCTCTCTTCACATTTGCTATATTAATGACTAAATGATCGCATTTAACCAAACAACATTTCCAATATTTAATGTCTCCTCACATACATTTATTTTCAAAAGCACATGAAATAAGAAATCACTATTCATCTTTTGATAAACTGACATACATGTATGTCCCTGTATAAAAGCAAAAACAAGGTAGTAATGCCTCATACTTTTTAAAGATTCTTAACTCTCTTTTCTGAATTTCCTTCCATTTCAGACAGTGGAGTATCCCTTGAAATTTTACGTCAATACCAAGTTTGTTCTATTTTACCCTCAGATTTTTAAGTTCTGGTGCATTACAGAATTTTGTTATATATATTTTGCAATATGGAAGTCATTAAAGAAAATGTTGGCATCTGAGTAAAGTTCAGCTTTGTTGTTTTAATTGTTTGACAAAAAGACTGTAGAACATATTTTCTTGTCAATCATGATGGTATTGAGTTTTTGGCTTGAAGGAGCAGATGCACAAAGGACGCTTACCAACAAGAATACGGGAACATCACATGATTACCTAAATAAGTACAGTGCTGGGGAGAAAACACCAGGTAATTGCACACTTTTTAATATGGGAAAGAAAGGTTTTAACCAAACAGGAACAAGTAATTTGAAACTGAAGCTATTGACCTCGAAATTATAAACCAGGCGCAGATTTTAAACAGTAAAAATAACTAAGGAAGAAACTACTGAGGCAAGCAGTAGCTTCTCCATCTGTTCATCTTTACCAATCAAGACCAACTGCTTTTTTTTTTTTTTTTTTAGAAAAGTTTTACTCGAACACAAATTAGCATGCTCACCACAAGGCGAACTGGGTGGAAATCTGAGACTAGATAAGAGTCCTTCCTTCAGGTCGCAAAATCGTCATTAAAAAGGTGCTATACCTTAGCTAGCTGAAATAGTAATATTAACACAGGAAATTAAAGAGCAATCCAGGGTTTCCAGTAAAAAAAAAAAAAAATATGCCTTTTTGTGTGGCTAATGCTAAAGGTTCCCTTATCAGTAGTCATGATACTAAAAAGAGAGATTGGGAGGATTACCTTAGTCTATTTATAATCATTGGGCAAAACCAATATTTGAGCCTGAAATTAATCCTAACACAGAGCAAGTGAAAATGCAGATAGATTGTTAACAGGAATCATTATGGATAGGTAAAGAACCAGTAAGTAAATTGTGTTTTATGATTTCAGGTTTTAAACTGCTGAGCACTGGTTTAGAGAAAAATTATTCCTATATCCTTATTTAAGACCAGTCTTCTGTCCATATGGAAAAGGACTTTGCTGTCCATATGGAAAAGTCATACTGTGCCATTTTAACTGTGTCAAAATTGTCTAAGTTATTGTTAAAAGCTCTTCTAAAAGCAGCTCAGGTTTTAGAGTTAGATAAAGGAAGAAAAAAAAAAAGAAGTGTAAATTAAAGTTTGACAATCCTCTAGCATATGATAGAAGTCTAAAAGAAGCTACAATTAACTTGCTCTAAGAGAGGCAAGGATGCAGCATGCCAGCTAATTTACTCTGTTTTGCTGTAGAACCAACCTAACCAGGTCTGGAGGAAGAGAAAGTGATCAGAAACTGGAACAGAATGGTTCTGATCTTCGTAATAGTTCTTCTTTTGGGAGAAGAATACAAGACCTAAGCCAGCCATATGCTGTAAAAATCAAAACATCTAGACACAAAACTGGCTTAGAACTATACAATGAGACAATCCTTGAGACAGTATTGTAAATTGTTAATTATTATAGGAAATTTAAGTAATAATTAATTGCTAATGAAGTAAAAGTTCATATGGAAATAAAACTACTTATTTTTTTACTACTTTCGTGAGTATAAATGTGCTCCTGTAAATGAGGCTGTAATCACACATTTGTGACATATTATTGATATAAATTTGAAAATATAATTTTATACTATCTGCATGATGATACTTATTTTAAAGAGGCCTTCATACTGCCTGATTTACAAGTTGAATTTGGATATATTGTTCAAGGTAATTCCTTCCTGGAGGAAAAATGAGTACAGTTAAGGATATTCCTAGTCTTATTTTAATTTAAAGTATGTCAATTATTAAACCATAAAAGTCAGGGTTAGTTTTCCTTTTATTTTAATATGTTCTTCTGATGCTCCTGATGATTAAGGACTGTGAACATCAACTACAATGAGAAAGACTTGGAGAAGCAGTCTGTCTTACAAAGCGCAATGTGAAAGCAGTCAATTGACTGGGGTCTAGGAGGGTGATATGGCAGAATTAGGCATATTTCAGAGCTGGTGATGATTACAGGGTAAACCTGGGGTATTAAAACTGATGGAGATGCCACATTTGATGTACAGTCAGGTGAGAAGAGAGGTGAAATTAAAAGAGAAGATACTATAGGACATTAGTTTGGTTGAACTTACACAGCTTACACTGAACTTACATGAAGAGCTTAATTAATTTTGAAGGGGAAACTTGTGGTATTATTCAGCTTCTTTCCTGTGAAGTCTCTATCTGCATCTTAGATATATCAGTTGAATAAGCTAGAACTCTTACATAGGTGTTGGACACTAACATAAAAAGCACATAGTTAAAATAGTATATAAAATAGTTAACTGTAAAGCAAATTTCACTGCTCACAAGGTCTAGGTTTCCTTACATGCAATGCAGGGAATAAAGCAATTTATTATGAATATAATTTGCCTTCTAATATAGGTGGCCTACATACTCCAGTAAATGTTTATCATTATCCTGCTCTAGTTAACCAGTAAAACACTGAATAGAAACAGCTCACTGTATACTTTTCATGTAATGACACTAAAGGACTCTTTTTCACTGGCCTACTCAGTACTCAATTGTGAAAACATGAAACAAATTTTATAAATGTGCTCCTAACATAGAAAAGAATATATATTGCCTGGGAAGCTTGGACATACCGAGGAAGTATTTTTCCAGACTGTGATCAACTCTTTACAATTGGCACACAGAAAGAGATGGAGCTAATGTTGCTTACAGTTCTTCCCATGAAATCCCCTAAAAATGCAATAATAGCAAACCTGTGAGACTCTTTTGTCCCACTTCCAGGCCTCTCACTATTTCACCCAGTCTGTACATCTCCATATTATGGACATACAACTTGAAGTGGGAAGAAGGTATGGGCTGGGGGCTGTATGATGGGAGGCAGGTTTGAGGACAAAGGCAAGGCTATGGCAGCAGGCTGCACCTGTATAGAGCTCCAATTCAGAGAGCTCCCAGTGGCTGCAGCCTCACACTGCAGCACTTGTAGAGCTCTGGGTGCCAGATGCAACCAGCTGGTGAGGCCATCAGCTGCTCCTGGCAGTGGGCCACCATGCAGCCCTGGGAACGCCTCAGTTGTCAGATCTTCTCATCCTGTCCTCCTGTGAGATGATGCTGTTTCATACTTCAGAGATCAATCTTAGACCCAGTACTATCTGTATTGGTTTATTCATTCATTTATTTATACATTTTCTGCCCTGGACTTCAATGGAATCAAAGTTGGGATGTTAATTTATCGTCTGAAGAATTAAAATGGGAACCCTTAAGTCTACATGCTTTTCCAATGCCCAAGTGAAATGTTACTTCTTGAGATACAGGGAATAAAACATCATCAGACAGATCAGCATATGGTAAGAATCCAGAAGAGTGGCGGGCTGTCTGCAGCCCGCTTCTATCCCTCTTTACTGGCTAAGGCTGCCAAACTCAATAGCCAGTAAAAACAAGACATTAAAATGCTATCACTGACTTAGAAGTACTATCAAACCCGCAAGGCGCACTCTTTGCACAAGTTCATTTTCCACAGACAGGAAAATTGAAGAATCCAATAATAATGGAAAAATCATCTGGAAGAAGGGGAGGAAAGGGAGTCACAAGAGAAAAGAAGGTCCTCTGCTAGGAAGCAGAGAGAAGTTGGAATAATCTGTAAGTACACACAGTCCCTTAGTAGAAACAAAGTAGATCAGGTTAATTCCTCTTCCTGTGCACAGTCAGTTTGGCACAGAGATACAAATGTCCATCATCCCAGGAAGAAACCTGAAATAACTTCCTCAACCAAAACTTTTAAAAGGTAAAACAGCTAAAATTCCCCTGTGTCCTCTGCTGTCCCTGGCACTCCTCTCAGTCAAGACACTGTCAAAGAAAATTACTACTTGTTCTGTGCAACAGTCACACTCCACTTCTTCGTTTACAAATTACAAGAATGGATAAATCGAGGCAGGAAATTATATAGACTGTAGTTTGCTTTTTAGCCATAAGCTACCTCATGAGAGGCTGGACTGCAACACAGCTTCCTCTTGTGTTAGGGACTCAGCATCACCTGCACAATATCTGTGCATGATCCCATTTAGAGGAGAGAGAAAGCTTGTTAGGTTTCCCCCTATCTTGCACCTGATGGAATGACTAGGCTGTTGTGGGAAGGACAGCAGCTCTCTTGCCCTCCTGAGAGTTCCCCTACACTGTTGCTTCAAAGGCATTGTTAACTTAGGCTAAAGACATAGTCTGTAGATACGTTTTCTCATATTATTTGGAGTCATATTAATCTTCTGGGTGTCCTGTTTGTGCTTGCTGAAACCCATGGTGTTCTGCTTTCTTCACAAAGTACCAGATGCAGCTCTGAACTCTGCTGCTGTCTTGATGCCCAGAGGGGCAATTGATAAAATCCTGAAGACAGCCACAAATGTCCTACAAAAGGCAGTGCAGACCTATCTCTTGCACATGTTTCCAAATACCTCAATCATGATTTCCTAGCAGAGTCAAGAAAGAAGCTTGGATCCTCCAAATCCAAAATTCTCTTACTGGATTCAGAACCTTACAAAGTTCTGGTAAGAATGAAAATGTAATATTGAACATTTATAGCCAAATCAAGCCATTCATTCTAAAAGAACCATTTTTCTACATATAGAAAGACAGGAATTAGTTAAATGAAATGAAATGAAATGAAAGCCCCTTCTGCAATGGAGCGCAGCACGTGTAACTCTACACAACAGCTGAGGACAGGCAGTAGGGAAGGATATTAGGGCAGCTGAAAAGCTGTTCTCTGATTCATGAATATAGTTTAGTTTTGTTCCTATTACGTGGCCTTTGTTTCCCTATCCAAGCAGCTGGTGCACAATAGTGAAATTCTGCCTTCACTTTGAATCGCAAAGCCACTTTATTTTCTATCAGAAATGCACTTTATTTTTTCAACAAAAAATGAGAAAGCATTGACATTTTCAAAACATGTAGTTTGTATCACCAAAAAACATTGCTTAATAATGTACTTTGTTTTTAGAGCACTTTCATCTCTTAGACATTTCTGAGAACGACCTGTTTTCATTTCAGGTTAGGGTGCAAGAACATATACATCTTCAGTCACGCTGATTCTCAGGGTGAGGTTTGGTACAGGAAGCACCTGCTTTTAACAGAAGTTCAAGCAGGAGATAAGAAGGTAAAAATCATCCTGGGTCTTAGCAGCTTTTATCCAACCAGACGACAGGATTTTCTTAGCACACGTTAATAATTATTATTTAAGCATGACAACCTCAGATAATTTTGCTTCCTTGCACTAAATCTTCCTCGGATCTTGCCTGTATCTGGGTCGTTATTCATTGTTATACAGTATAATGCCACTGAAGGATTAAGATGATATTAGCAAATGCATTATGAAGCCACAAGTAATCAAGCTTAATGTAGAGTGAGATTTGGAAGTAGAAAGTATTCAGACTAAGATGTTAGCAGTGTGTTATGGAAATGGTTTAATCTCTAGTTATAAGTAGCTAACATATGCTGAATTTTAACATCAGTGTGCCACTTCGATTAGCATCTCCTAAATACATAATCCTCATAGCAATCCCACTAAAAAATGGGAGCTTAATTGTTGCCTTACAGTCTAGTACCTTTCACCTTCACATAATGCTACCATGATGGCTTTTCAAAACAGCAAGAAGGAGAAGAAGAAAGAAGAGAGAAGAAAATCAACCAAAAGAATTTGTCGGCAAGACACTTTAACATCTGTTTCAAAAGTCATAGATTACAATTTAAAATGGAAGTCCCCTTTTGAACAAAGAAGGAAAGGTTATGAGAAAATACAGTTTGAAGTTATTGATGTATAAAGCCATACGTGATTGAATTTGTCCTATAGCTCCCCCAAATGCACCAAATGAATATTGCTGAAACCTTATGGAAACAGGAGCAAGAGGAGATTTGAATACCGTGATTCTCATTATTGCTTAGAATGTGGGTTGATATGTCTCACATGGAATGTCTGCTTTTCTCATTCAGCCCACTTTATGTACTGCGTGTCAGATGTGCTGTATGTGTTCTGCTCAGATAACCTCAGAAATGTGTAACAGTCATGCAAATTATAATTTTAGAAAAAGAAATGAAGTAAATTGACCATTGATTGTTCTTTTCCTTTATCCTACTCTCTCATGTAAGCATCCAAGTGTAATGATTGTGAACTTGAAGAATTTCTGTTTCAATGCATTTTATCTTTGCAGGTAGTGAATTTAGTGTGTTCAGCTTTTTGTTGTTGTTGTTTGTCTGTTTGTTTGTTTCTCCCAGCAAGGGCTATTACAAAACTGTGAAGCCATTATCTCTTTTCTAGCACTGAAGTTTCTGTCTCTGTAGATATTCACCCAACATTACACCAGTGCAGGAAGCAAATGACCAGAAACACTGATGCAATAAAACAAAATCTTTAACTTAGCTAGAACAGTAGTGAAGCACGAGACATGGTAATTTATTATTACAAACAGGCTCGTATCCTGATCAGGTATTGTTAGTCACAGCAGAATCACTTCTCTAGTTTACATGTTGGTCCTGCGGAAAAAAAAGCGCAATATAACTTTCCACCCCCATCTCTACTTCAAGGCCTTTTTGGCATCAAACAAATCAGTCCTTTTATTAAATTACCTTCTCTGAGATTCTCAGAGAAATATCCTTTTCTTCCTTCATTCAGTTTTTCAGAGCCAGGGTGCTGATGACACTCAGAAACCTCTTGGTATCTTTACAGATTATTTCTTCTTCCTTGATTCTGCATGTCAGAATTGATTCTCAAACATATTTATCTAGATTTTGTTAATTGTAATTTAAAATTGTATTCTAAAGGGTATACATTTAGACTATAGTAATTTTGAAGGCGAGCAGTTATTTCATTGGGTTGTCACTCCTTCCAGAAATCAAACCCTCCCTGTCATATATAAATAGATTGCTTGATATACATGCAATATCCTGTCGGTGTCATGCACTCTTTTCTTTAATCTGACTGACATAGCACATAATAAAATGCTCACTTCAATATATGTCTGTTGCATTTTGCCTAATTCTGGGCTTAGTTTAATATTAGTCATGTATATTTCCTACAGCTGGATATGAATTTGAATATATAAAAGGCACATTTTATGTTCATGCCGCAGCACTTGCTTCTCCCATATATTTTATTGCTTTCCCTGCTTGTGATGAATTAAGTCATCTGAAGAAAAGAAGATCTGGAAGCAACAGGGACTAGAGCCGTTATCTCTATCCACAAGCCAGGTGTAGCATGTGAGAAGGAGAATTGCATTCTTTGCACTTTATTTTCCGTAAGTAACTCACAGCAGTGATCTGGAGGAAGGCGTCCTCTCCAGTGGCTGTTGCAAGAGGAAATAAAGAATTTCAGCATATTAAATCTCAGACTTCTTTTCATACAAAGGTACTTGATCAGAATATATCAGCAATTTTATTCCATATAATTTATATGGATTGTTTTCCAGGGGAGACAGAGATTGGGTTGACATTTTGTTTCTCTCCTGTCCTGCTACATACATAAAGCAATATCTTCTTCGAGTAAAAAGCTGTTTTCAATCCATGCCCTGCATGCTTAGGTGTTTGTCTGGGTTTTTTTATAACTGGAAATTACTGTAATAAACAGAAAAAAAAATGTGATGTTTTCAATATTCCTTTAGTATTCCTAAATGTTCTGAGAATGATTTCACCAAGACAGTACGTTTATACAACAGTCCACTTCTCCTATCCCTGAAATCAAAAAAAGTGTCTCTAAGGAATCTGTAAAGTGCTGATGAACCATTTGCTTTTCCCTCTGTCTGCCTTGTCTTCTTGCATAGAATGCCAGAAGCAGACAAAAGGTGAACCATTCTTTTAAAATGTATTTGAGCTGTATTTCATAAGAATATACAGAACTTGATCAAAAAGGGGAATCTAACCCTTCCCTGCTGGTTTTTAAGATTCCTTGTGTTGACAAATCTTCCTGTCTAACTTTCAAACAAATGGCCTAGTGCTGAGGTCTGTGGTATTAACTATCCTCCCCAAACATCTGCTCTCAGTTTAATAATTTTATTGAACTGATCTTGAGGGTCTAAAGTACTATGGCATTTCTGACTTGCTAATACTGCCTACCTAGACCTGCGCGTAACTTGTTGCTCTCAGAAAGTCTATTTCACCATTTGGCAATAGATAGCTCTTTTTTCACAGTGTCTGAAATGGAACAGAATTTTGGACTCTTTCAGAACTGTCTGTGTTCTCCTTGTTTTATTTTTCATGCAGAAATGCAGTCTGTTCTGTCTACATATTGGGTGACCTTGCCTCCCTATGGATAGAAATGACGGAAAAAATGAACCACTGTCTAAAACAGATTAGATGCCAAACCTAGTTGACCTTGCCTCCCTATGGATAGAAATGACGGAAAAAATGAACCACTGTCTAAAACAGATTAGATGCCAAACCTAGTTAGATCTTGCCTAATCCTATAAAAGTATGTCAGTTAGGGACTTACTTGACCTAAGGAAAAAAAGATCTGAAAACACTATCCTAACTGATTACTTATTCAGCTTGATTATACTGCAGCCACAGCTTTATTACAAAGACAAAGTATGGTCATGCAAATTTAGCCCACTTTTTATCACCCCATGTAAGGCATCCATGCAGCATGTTAAAATGTATTTTTATTCAATAACGTGACCAACCTAGAGGAGATTAATTGCCAAAACAACACAGTGAAATCCAAACAGAAATTACTTCGCAGTTAGACCAGGCTTTTGCCATAGTATCCCACATTGTTCTTGCTGACTGATTTTGACATGCTTTTATGGCACTAATGACACTATTATAATTGTTCTGCAAATCCTGAGTTACTTTTTGCTATTGTCTTAATGCCAAAGTCTTTTTATATGTAATTGTTGTCAACATATATCTGTCAAGATAATTAAATAATTTTTAGATCATTCTTTCTTTCAGAAGAAGACAAATGATCAAATGTGTGTGTGCACAGAAAAATATGAAAGAAGCTTTGAAGGAAGGTTTCTCTCTCTAGCAGTAGAACATATCGGATGTTACACGCTGGATTCAGTGTTATTTTGGTGAATGCTGTAACAGTCAAATTAGCTAACCCAAAGGGAATGAAAAAGGTGTTTAGAACTAGTGACAGTACTTCAAAAAATGAGGCTGGGTCAAGCACTATATGAGCACTAAAGTGAGTATGGAGTATAATAAAGCAACTTGTTTTTTTGAATAGCTGGGCACAGTATAGGTAAGCCTATTGTTCCCCAAAGGCTGCTTGCAGTTACTGTTAACGCACTTCTGTGCTTTTACCAGAGCCTTCAGTAGCTGTGACAGTGCTTGCAAATGTGATGCTCATGACAAGTCTGTCTGCTTCTAAAGCATGTGAAGAAAGCTGAACACTTTTAATAATACTAATGGAGAGATTATCTCTAGCTTCTGATTTTTTTTTCCTTTTGAAAATAAAAGTGGGAGGTTTGTTTTAACACTCTGCCCTTTTGAGAAAGGTTGTAAGAAGCAATTGAGCCCCCTCTGCAAAAAGCTTCCCTTTTCAAGTTTTCCACTTAATTAAAATACCACATTTTAGCTCGCTAGAAGTGAATTCTTCACCACTACCTTTTAAAGAAATAAAAAAAATAAATAATAGCAGCAATCCTCTGTCAGTATAAAAGTGTTCTTGTTAGTTTGTATGCACAAAGGGATAATTATATACTTTTAAAGTCCCCATTAAAGAGCAAAAACCTGTTCTTCAGCTTCTTTATTAAAGATATCTGAATACTGCAGATAGCATTAAAGGCTACAAGAGTAGCCAATTAGACTGCATTAATATGCAAATTTCTACAGAAAAGAACATGTAAAATGTTTAGAGATTATTTAGGGGTGTAAAAGACTGGACTCATGGGCTAAAATGATGCTATTATGCACATACGGATACAAGCATGTGTGCTGCCTCTGAAGCACTAACAACACTCATTTTTGCTGTTTAAATTAAGAAAAAAAAAAATCTTCTGATGGCTTCTTTTAAAGGATAAGAAGCTATTCTGAACAAAAATGAATCAGTTAATATACCAGAATAGGAAGGATTTCACAGAGACTCAGTAGATGTGTTATGGATCACATTTTCCAGACATCTCCTAATGCCTTGGTAGGCCACTATCCTGTAAAATGCATAACAGAGCATCATTACCCCCTCCCTCCTATATAATACAGGTCAATTTGCACTTGTTCTTTTCTACGTTTTGCATTTCTCTACAGTATTTTATCCTTTACTTATGTTCAGTTCAACTAATTATCCAAAATCTACAGCAAATTTTTTCCAGTCTATCAGATGTAAAACCAAAATTTCAATTTTGCTTATATAACTAAATTATGTTGGAAAACAAAAGATAAGGACATGAACAATTTCTATAGATTTCCATTAAATATTGAACACCAGTTGTGTGTGTGTGCCTGTGTGTCTCTGTATCTGTGTCTCTGTGTTTGTGCTGCTTCCGTGCTCTGCCATCGAGTTCAGTATGTTTGTCTTTAAAACTGAGCCCCACTGGGCTCTGTGCTGCTCTCTGAAACATGCAATCCAACACAACTTATCACGCTGTGACAGCTAATATTTAAAACACATATGCGTATTTTGAGGTTTGATAACTGCTATCAATCTCGATAATGGGTATAGAATCCCAAATTCTGACAGATACCTAGTGGAAGGAACATCCACTGTGAACAGCTAATACTGAAGAAATGAGCAAGAGAGGCAGATAGGCTGTGTATCTAATTACAGGGGGAGAAAAAAAAAAAAAGGAAAAAAAAAGCCACAATAAACGAAAAACAGAAAAAGCAATTAAAAATATCTACTGAGGTTTGCAAATTCAGAAAGGCTGTAAGCCTACCAAGGCCGCCTAGATGGTTTTAATTGGACGTTTTGTTATTGAAGGTTTTGGGTCTCACCTTATGGATTTTTTTATGGTTATATTTTCAGGACTCCCAGTACAATTCGACACAGTACCTTAGTTTCAAAGAAGCTGCCAACAAGGAATACAGTAAAATGTGTAAATGTGGGGCTTTGATGCTTCGAAAAGACACTCTTAAGAGAGAGTTAATCAAGTTAGAGTGACCTCCAAAAGCAAAATTGCAGCACAAAGCATAATGGGTAATGCTATGTAAATTGCCATGTATGCAATCGGGATGTTATTATAGCAAGACCAAAAGGTGCTAGCTAATGACCTCTACATTTGATCTCTGGTTTTCCTAGGGGCTGACAATGTCTCTGGCTGAGACAATAGCCGCAGCCTGCTGATGAGCATGGAGAAGGCTAGGACACCTGTCTACAGCTGCTCTTGCAGCCTCAGTGGACCAGATCTGGGTGCTGCTAGCTGACAACTGGAAGTGCTGCTATGAAGTCATCCCTTAAATCAGCACTGCACTAGACAAAATGGAATTGTTATTATTATTAATAATAATTGATATTATTATCCAAATTTGGTTAAAATTACACAACAATCTATATTATCATCCTAGAAACATTTATTTTTCAGAATGAATATGTACTTACGTAGGATGCTTGGAGAAAAAAAAAAATCAATATTGCTGTTTTATGGGGTTGTTTAATACCAGAAATTTTGGTTTTAACCACCAATTAGTCCAAATAATTTGTTGTTATTTTACATTGAAATAACTATTCTAGAACTTTGATTTCTTCTGTATTTTAGGTGTTGTTTAAAAAAAGGAAAAGGGAAAATATTACTTTTTTCTGCATTTTTTGTAAAATCCTCTAGATAGAATTTTCCAGATGAAATCACACTAATATAAAATTACCATAGTTAATTTTGAGAAAACAGTGATTATCGTCAAACAAAGACAAGATTATGATGTTCTTTCAAGAATGTGTCTATTTATTCATAAAACTTGGTGAAAAAGTTCTATTTTACTTGCTAAAACTGCTTCAGAGACAAAAACAATTGCTACATAGACAAATACTACTCTTGGGGTATTTTTAGTTTTCAAATAGGCAAGACATTCTAGTAATTTAAAAATATCATCAATTTTATTTAGTAAGCCATGTTATTAAAGAAACTTGTTATCATAATTATGCATTTTGTACTTAGGTTACCATAACAATTTTTTATGCACTCTGGCAGGGATTATCCCTTTGAGGGATATGATGCAAGGGCCCAATTCTGCTCCTATTTAAAGAAATTGCCTCAAAAAGGAGCATAATTTGATCTTGTAAGGTGCAATATTAGAGATGAAGGATTTCATTTTTAGGATCTGTTTTGACTTATATTATGTATGCAAGCCTAGATTTATTTTATATCTCACTATTGGTTTAGCTCATGACAAAATGAATTAAACAACGAATATGTTACAGATATTTCCCTTGGGATGAGGGTATTTGATCTTTTTCTCTATTTTCTACATAATATTGAAATCAACATCTCCTGAAACTTATGATAAATGCATTGTTTTCTTCACTGTTTTTATTTTTGAAGTTATGCAGTATATAGCAAAGCAGTCTTGAAGATGGAGACTTTTTAATTAAACATGTTTACACATTAACATTTTACCTAAGTCATTTTTAGCATATTTTAGGTACTCATGTGTATTTGTGTAGCCCTGATAATCCTCCTACACACAGTCAGAGAGAGACTGTAACAAAGGAATAGCAATACAAAACAGAGAACAATTCTGCTTGATTTTCCATTGCAGTCATTTTATCAGGGACAGGGAATATTTTACAGTCGTGCGCAGATGAAGGTTGCATGCATTCCCCAGCATTAAATTGTGGTAGAAAATGAAAAACCTAATAGCATTTTGATGTATTCCAGTTAGGTTTTCCATTAAGAGAAAAAGGTGATATGTTCACACCATTTGTCAGGAAAAGAAGAAATGAAGAAAATGTTGACAATTTCATTACACTCTGGTTATGGGGTGATCTGAACTTACCTATTACAAGATAAAAAAAAATATTCAAGATATTATTAGTTGAAAACATTACTGTTTATAGTTACTTTAACTTCTGCTACAACTGTGGAGTTGATATAACAGTATGAGCTGCAGATTTTAAAACAGAGATTTCACATCATTCACAACCTTGCTAAAAAAAAAAAAAACTTGTATTCCTTTTGAATGACATAGCATCAAACCAGTCCCACACAGTTGAACGTTTCTCTGATAATCCAGTTCTCAACAAATATAACAAACAGTATAAAAAGTCCTTCTAAATCTATTGCTCTTTAAGCTCTGTATTTTTTCCAAAAATATTTGTCTTGATTCTCTTCTTTTTCCTTTCCTCTCCTTTCCTTTCCTTTCCTTTCCTTTCCTTTCCTTTCCTTTCCTTTCCTTTCCTTTCCTTTCCTTTCCTTTCCTTTCCTTTCCTTTCCTTTCCTTTCCTTTCCTTTCCTTTCCTTTCCTTTCCTTTCCTTTCCTTCCCTTCCCTTCCCTTCCCTTCCCTTCCCTTCCCTTCCCTTCCCTTCCCTTCCCTTCCCTTCCCTTCCCTTCTCTTCCCTTTCCCTTCCCCTCCCTTTCCCTTTCCCTTTCCCTTTCCCTTTCCCTTTCCCTTTCCCTTTCCCTTTCCCTTTTCCTTCCCTTTCCCTTTCCCTTTCCCTTTCCCTTCCCTTTTTCCTCCCCTTTTACCTCTCCTCTCCTCTCCTCTCCTCTCCTCTCCTCTCCTCTCCTCTCCTCTCCTCTCCTCTCCTCTCCTCTCCTCCCCTTTCTTTCTGTTTCTTTTGTTTTTATTGAGTGTAGAATTCTCAGTTTTCTGCTGAGAATATTTCCCCAGAGGAAACAGTGCCTGGACATTTCATATCAAAGTCAAAGAACTAAATATGTATTTACAGGGTGCAAGGGAGTTAAGCTCTAGCTTCAATCTGCTCAACTGGAAAAGCTGTTGTACAATGTATCTTTAATTAAGTTTTATTATTACTTCCACAGAGCTTCATATTACACATAATAAAATTAAGAACAGATATTTGGGTGGAGAGGTGATTATAGCTCTGCTCAGTGGGATTTCTATAATTATGTATCAGTAGTTGCTCTTTAAGAAAATATATTTGGGAGACAAGCATATAAGAAGATCTGCACAACACATTCTTTCATTTCTTCCCTGCAAGATACCAAAAGAAGACACAACGCTAAAAGAAAATAATTTATACTGTGCTGAATTATTAGTTAACTACTTGCTGAATTCATGTGTCCTCAGTCTGAACTGTGATGAAAAAATTATCTCTTACACCACAAAAAAATCATACTGAACATAACACTGCCATTTCTTTGCCTAAAACTGGTGCATGTTACTCTGCCCTAGACCTGAAGCATATATAAATCTGCAGGTAGTGACACTCTTGTTCTGGAGGCTTCACATCTACTTCCATGCTGTGGGACTGAACTAAACTATCATCTTTGCTTAAATATTACAAAGGAGAACACGAGCATTCTCAGTGTAGCAAGCAAAACCAAGCATGGCTACAATGCTTCCTGTACACTTCAGTCCACTCATTGGGGAAACCAAACAACACAGCAAGCAAGAGGTGCTCATACAGCACTTTTCAAAAGCCTGCATAATGATTCTGTATTTATTCCTTCTAGCTGATTTTGAGCATCTCTTTTCTCTTCCCCCATACCCTTCTCTGAGAACAAAGTCAGACTGAGAGAGTATTTTTCTACCCTTAGGTAGTATTAATCTTTCTTACTGTTTTACTATGTTGACATCATGGATAATGCAAAAACAACTGAAATCAATGACAATTTCCATGGATCATGCAGTTGAAAGCCAGTATAACTATTTAGTGGAAGAAAGTTTGGGTATAGCTACACCTCAAAGAATTATTTTCCTTGTGGAAATCATTTTCATTTCAGAGTGAAACTATCCACAATGGAGCATTTTATGAGAAAAAATTACTTATTAAAAATTCCTGATAAAATTATTTACCCCTAATATTTAATTTTTCTAATTGTTTATTGCTTACTGGCCCTGATTATACCTGGACTTAGCTCAAGAAAAAATATGTATGCAGCAAGCTGCAAAAGAGAGCAAATAATGCTTCTTAGTGACTATCCCTCTTTGGCTTGACAAGAGGGTGGAAAGGAGAGATGATTCTGAAAGTTATGGACTTAGACACAGGTACACTATAACAAAGAAACAGAAGAAAGCAGTTGTCATATCATGCTACTAATCCTTAAGGCGTTAAATATAGGTTGCTAAAGCAGACAGCAAAAAATCTACATCACTAAAATCTTTCATGCGTTTCTGCAGATGTAGGTGGAACCAGTTGTAGCAGTCGTTGTATAATAAACCAGATATGATTAATAATGCAAGAAAATAATTTATAGGTAACTCCTCAGACATATGCATATGGATCGAAACTCAGTCTACCTGTGAGACGATTGTGAGTCCTTGGAAAAAATAAAAAAAATGGAATAATGATTCTTCCTTTCCTTTTGTAGGCCAGAACTGATACAGCAAAGGATTCCAAAGGTCAGTGTTTATCTTCATAAAATCAGTCTTCATTGTGATTTTCACAAAAAAAAGCATAGCTAACCCAAAGTTAGGCAGTTTGTTATAAAAATATCTGTCACCAAGCAATACCCTTATGTGTTTTCCTTCCCTAAAGAACCCTCTAAGGTAATATTAATAAAAAATCTGCATTAAGAAAATAGTAGAATCAGAGAATCAATCCAACCAATCCAATACTAATGTAATTAATTAGACTCATAATACCATACTTTTTTAATTTATATTTTTTTCCCCCACAGACACTTTTAGCATCATTCAATCATTCAGAGATCAGAATTGAGCAGGCTTCAGAAATGAATCAAGATTTTGTTGTATTTAGGAACAGAACAGATCCATGGAAGTTAATAGTCTTTGGTGAAGTCGACTGAATGTCACTCCCAGGTAACTACATTTTATCTCCTGCAGTGACTGCTGTGGTAAGACTGTGCAAGCATGAAACCTTTTTCTTCTTCTGCAGCCTATATTGTCTGCACACATCTACAAACTCACATACAAATGTCCTGTCTGTTAATTAACTTTAAGGTTGTAAATGGAAACACATGAAAGACTGGTAAAGTTGGGAATGCCCTTTCATAGGCTAATTTAATTCTGGCATTCATGTTCATGCTGTGACTGTAAAAACTTTTTCATAATTTTTGGTAAAGAAATGCAAATTTTCTGCCAAACTTCTATCCAGAAATTTACATTTTGTTATAATGCATACAGCTCATCAGCACAGTGAGAGCTTTCAGATGCCATCAGCACTGTTATCTGCCATTGGACCTGACCTGTGTAACCCTGAGCAGCAGTATATTATCAGCTTCCATTGATAAGCCTCTACATGCAGAGAACTGATACTTGCTTTGCCATGTTTCATAGTCCTGAATTGCACTTTATGTTTCAGTGAGCAATTTCTTTCTTCCATTTCTGAACTCAGAGCTGACTCAGTAGCTCCCCATTTCTTTCCAGTCTGTCCACTTTCTGGTCTTGACCATCTTATTGCCAGCCGTTGACTATTTCAGACTAAGTTACTGCTGCTGGGTTCCTGGCTTCAGCAAGGACATCAACTCATTACCACAAACCCCAGTCTCAGTGGTCCATGGTTTCCTCTTTGTAGGACTGTTGTCCTGTCCTGGCTCTTCCAACCTTGGTTTTTTTGCTCTTGTGTTATGTTAATTATCATCCTCAAATCCCATTACCTCGTTCCCTCCTTTTCCTTATCATTCAACAAACTACAGTTTCTGCTTATTTTACTTTCTGCCTCTTACTAAGGTTTTTGGGTTTGTTTTTTTTTTTTCCAAGTTTATGAAAAACTAGCACAGTAGACCTATGGTGAGATGGTCTTTCTGCCCTTACATCTGAGGCCCAGTGACATAGTAGCTTGCAGCAATCAGGAGGAAGTTGCTGGGACAATTTTATTCATTCCTGCAGTTGCAAGGTAGAGTCTGACCATTACAGACAATATTTTTAGGGAATTTTGCAGATAGAGTCTAACAAGCCCTGTTGACCATGTATAAAGTGAGTATTTCATGGGTTCACAAAAGATATATTCTTGACAGAAAATATTCTTGTCCTACGTTTCAATTTCTTTTTCAAAAATGTAGGTACTGCACAGATATTGTGGATAAACTTAGTGGAAAAATTGCATCTTTTAAAATGTGAATCTAACATGCTTTTGCTATTTATATTTTCAGCAATAATAAGATAGATTGTGCCGAATGTTTAATACCAATTTAATGCAAACCAGGTATTTGGCATGATAAAAATTATCCTGCAGACTTACAGTTTGGCAAAATTCTATCTAACTGAAAATAGCACCCTTTAATAGCAGGTTTTTCCTTCACTGTCAGCTTGGCAGGTCCTGTGCTACCTCTTTGAAATACTCCAACCATGCTCTAAGTGTCAGACCTCTTCTCCTGTACCCATACTAGAAAGAGGTTTTTTTCAGAAACTGCAGATTGACCTGCGCTTCAACAAGGCATTTGTGTTGCATGTTGTTTTCCCTCCTCCTGCTGAGGATTTTGGCTGTTTTTCCTCTCAGCTGAGGCCCAGTGGGCATGTCTTCTGCTGGAGTGTGTTGACGTCTTCTCTTGGAAGGTGCTCTAACTGAAATATAATCTTGTGACAACGGCACTGGTAGTTAAGTAGTTTAATATAACTAAATGTGCCGCATAATGGATTTAACAACTAAAATTAAAGCACAGAAGTAATCAACAATTATATTGCAGGAATTAACACACTGAAAGGCATTTTTCCTGCATGTCCTTTTAATTTTTCCCTCTTTTTCATTCTTAACCTTTGGAATTAAATATTAAAAATTCTTAACACATATATGTTTTTCATTAAAGCATTCCAGACATTCTTTAGCTTATGGGTCTTTATACAATGAAACTTTTTCTAGTATCTGAAACAGATTATTTTTCCAGTATAGGATCCCACTACGCTTATATCAGGACTACATGTGTCTACCTCATAAAGAAAAAAACCCCACACCTATAGGTAATGGATTAATTTTCTTTTGCTTCCTTGAGATAAGTGAGACAACTGCCATTATGTTTCCTACTTCTGAGCTTTTTCTTCCTCTTCATGTGTTTGTGGATGAGTGTTAGCTTAAAAGGCAGCATTGGGCTGTATTTGAAATGTCAGGACTGCTGCTCATCTCAGACATTCTGAGACATGGATTGGATAAGCTTTTGGTAACTCTCTGATATTTGGCTAGATAATTATGTAGTCAGAGCAGTAGTAACCAAACAGATTTTTACTTGCAGGTTTTAACTCCCCAAGGAGACAGTGGTAAACCAGGATAAGGTGTGCTATGTATATTTGTTCATATGGTATCATGACCAAGATCCTGGTTTAGGTTCTGCACTTGTATATGAATTTGACCAGAGTCCAGTCAGAAACTCTTCTTCATTCTCTGCTTTATTTTCCTCCTTTCTTACAGCTAGAACTCTGCAACCAGAAGGCAAAGAGAATTTTATCTATGTGTATTTTAAGATCCCGCATGGCAACCTGAAAAAACTTTCATCCACTTAACTTTTATTTACGAAAAATGACTTTGTGGTGTCTTAATGCTTCTTTTTAGGGAACCATTTGGATTATTAGCTCCCACTTAGTGTTTTATTTGCCATGTACACCTCAGCATCAACTAATCAGGTTTTATTCTTGAACACTCTGAATTACCTATAGCACTTCACTTCAGCAAGTGAACTGACTCACACTGACAGGAAACAATATGAGGCTTTCCCCGAAGGGACCATCCCATAATATCAATAAGAGTATGCAGTCATTAGCTAGTCAAGGAACATCTAACAACTACATTAGTCAAAGCACTTTATAACACTTAGTTTTGTGGAGAATCTGAGATTCCAGCTCTGAGGCTATGCTGAGCATAAATACTAAACATAACAACACTGTTTTGTTGTAAGTAAAATTAATTTGATGGAAATCAGATCATCTTGCAAGTTAAAAATATATTTTTTAAATTTCCTACATATCCTCCTCTCATTAAAAAAAAGTGTTTAAGCACAGTTTTTCTTTTTCAGTTCTAATTCTGTTCCTAATGACAGAGGAATAAAACCTGAGCAGGTATGGACAAAAAGGATAAACAGTAACAGAGCTTCACAAACACATCACCATAAGAGTGCTCACTTCCAGTCAAAATCTCAGTGAGTTAATAAAGGACAATGTTCTTACACAAAACAGACTGAGAATATGTATGTATAGACACATTAATATTTAAATCTCAATAGCAGCATCTATTATTAAGCATTTCTACTCTTTCTGATAGAAGGTCTTAGAGGCTTCAGGCCATTGCAAAAGAGGATAACATGATCTCAAGTCTTTGTTTGGTTTATAGCAATTCAATACTGCTTGGCATGAAGCCACATGTCCTTAGAAGCTTTAACGAGTGCAAAATGTTGCAGTACATCCTGCCGACACCTATGAATCTGATCTCTACTGTCTACATTCATTGCTGAGCCAAGGACAAGGTCTCATTCCAGTTACCTTGGCGTATGATGTAGTGAGTGCTTTTTAAAGCTCAGGATGGCTGAAAATAGCCAAAACAACATCACGTGGATTGAAAAAAGATCTTTCCCAAGAGTCAGAACCAGACCATGGAAATAACGCCAAAGGACAAAAAGATCATCACAGACCCCACCACATTCTCCACCAAGTGCAAGAAATTATGGAAAAAGTTTGCCTTTACTTTACGTTGCATAAGTACCTAGGAAAGAGTTAACAAAAAAGAAGTTGCCCAAATTCCTAACAAAAATTAATACTGCACTTCATATGCAGACACCAAAAGCACTTTGTAGTCAGTAATGACGTTGTTGAAAGCTGCTCAGGTATTTCCTAATAAAGTTGGCAAGAAAACCTGAAATGGTTTCTACTCAACAGAGAGCTGTGAATCCCATACAAATAAGACCTTACAAGTCAAGATTTAAATACTTCCCTACTTTCCACTGAGGTGGTCTGGGACTAAATACATAAAACATTTAGAAATGCTGAAGTATCTCTCTAGTAGATACTCCCATGAAGTAGCAATAGATTGCTTAAGCATCTACTGCAATTGGCAATAAATATAAAGTTGAAAAAGAAACTATTAGATGGCAAAGTACTAGACTGACTTTGATATACACAGCATGAGAAAAATGCCTGGCATTGCTTCAGAGCTCTAATTCAGGTTTTGCCAGGAACAAGTTACCACTACCATATGCAATTTTGGAAACACATGGCAGCTCTCCAGTGTTGCTGTTATCTCTTGCCTATCAAAGAGCTCCTAAAGTAGTAAAACAATGCTCTGTCAGCTTGGTGATGAAGCGTTATAAAACCTAAGATGGGTGAGTTGAAAAATCTTCTTAGGTTTAACTGAAATTTTGGAGTCTGATTTAAACCACATGGAGATCATGTAGATCTATGTACTGTGTGGTAAACCTTTAGAAGTTTCAAACCCAGAATTTTGTGTATTTCCAAGTTCACTGGAAAATTATTTAAACCACAAGAGTAATCGTTCAGAGAAGAAAATTTTTTCTTCGGTTCCTTGTCAAAATTCTGCATTTAGAGTCTTACTGTACAGTAACATATATATTGTTCTCTTCTCCTCTTCCCTTTTTTATAAGAATAACATAATTAACTCAAAGGTAAATGATAAGGAATTCCTTAAATTTTCAGAATTTTCCTGTTCTCAAATAAAGAAGAAAGTGTTGTGAAACATTTTCTAAGTGGAAATTGTTTTTTACAGACTGAGAAAGTAATGATGTCATATTTTGATTCATTATTTTACTTCTATTCCTGCATGGTATCAAGACGTAACGGATAAGCAACAGAAGTAAAAGAACTAATGATTGTTCAAGCATTAGAAATTATTCTGGTTAACTCTTTTCCCAAATATTCTGCTGTTTAATCAGCTCTAGCTATTCAGCATTGTTATGTTAGTGCTACTTCAGTGCTACAGATATCTACAAATTAGGTCTTCCTTCTACATTTTATTTCCAGCTGTACCGTAACAAGATATTCTACAACAACATGAAGCAATAACCTTCTAGGTGAATAATGACCTCAACCCCTTCACACATCTGCGAAGTGGTTAATTTCAAGAACCTGCCAACTTATAGATACAGAAATACCTCATACGTCATTAGAAGAAAGGCAAATTAGGTTATTAAAAAAACAGTTTCTAAAATCTAGAGTAAACAGTTTTCATGTATATACTGTTAATACTTGGCCTAATGGTGAAATTTCCCATGCTTTTTTTTGTTTGTTTTGTTGGGTTTGGTTGGTTGGTTTTGTTGGTTTTGGTTTTTAATAGGGGGGGAATTAGATGAGAAAACTCTGATCTTCAAGATATCTAATTTCTATAATGATTTGCCAGTTTTCAGCTGCATTTGTGCTATTTTCTCTTACCTCGTCTCTCTTGCCTGCCTCATTTTATGAACAGGTTACTGGTCCCTACCTGAATATTGTATAAGAATTTTTTCCATTTATGATTCAAATTGTTTGAATTTGTCTTCAATATGTATTATAAAGAAGAATAAATAATTAGTAATAATAATAATAATAATAAACTCTTTATCATCTTGTTCATCATTTTACTGTTCATACATGTCCACTCTGAATAAAAAAATCAATATATGGTATTTGCTTATGAATGCCGAAATTCAGTTTATGTTCAGTATTAATAGACTAATGAGCAAAAGTCTAAGTTCTGCTCTGAAATGCTCTGGTTCTTAAAATTTGTACCATAAAATTTAGCTTCCAGTCTCTCCTGAATATGTCTGTTCTGCAACCAGAGTGAAATGTCAGAAGACAATTGCTGAGATCAACTGATCCTGACAAGTGGATTTTTTTTCCTTTCTGTAGAGTGCTCAGAGCAACACTTTCCAAAAGAGCTAAATTAATATACTTATTTCTTTTTACAATGAATATATTCTTTAATTGAATGACCATGTAAAATAGCTCTTTAAAACTCCAAGATACATACCCTCTTTCTGTTTGAGGGAATATTTTTTCTTATATCTGCTGTACTCAATGAACACATAGATACTGAGAAAGTTAAAAATGTCTATGCCCCTTCTGATTGTGTAGGTGTCACCCCATGTTTTGGATTTGGTTTTTTTGTTATCTGGGTCACAGAGGAAGGATCATGTACACCCAGGGGACAAGAATCATAATGAATCTCATCCAGTATCCAATATTGTACAAAGGAGGAAAAAAGTGCACTCTGAAGATTAAAATGAAATATGCGAGAATACCCTGGAAATTATGTGTTCAGTCTTTATGTATGAATTAAAGCCTTCATTTTCTAATAGCTTATTCTAATTTCCCTGTGTGGTTAGTACAGTAGACCATAAGCCCAAGAAATGATTAAGAAAAAAAAATCTCTTTTGCTTTAGGATGTAATCCTTCCATTTCTAGATAGCAATAGATCGGTCAAGTGGCAAAGACTAAAGAAGCTATAAAAAGACTAGAGAAGGCTATAAAAAGAGTATGTAGAGGAGTTTCATTTCTCTACAAGCTTGTGACATCACAGCTGAATTTTTAGTGAAGTCTTATCATTTTTTCATGTCTGGAGCAAATTAACACATCTATATCTGAACATGTGATTCTTTTGAAGGAAGATAGCAATATGTCCATGTATCTGAAGCACAGACAATAGGCCATGGCCATGGTGATCACTACAATTTCAGCAAAGGAATCCTACCTGACTTCTTTCTTGTTGAACTTCTAAAGAAAGGGATGCTTATTTGGAAATTAAGTGTGTGCAGCTTTCATCAAGTACACACAAGAGAAGGATCACAATTACCTTGTTTTAATTTAAGATCTGTGTTCATCTAAATTAGGTCTAGCAGTAATACAAAATAACAACTTTTACAAGTAATAAAAAGAAATACAAAAAAAGTACATCATTTTAAAAATATAAGATGATAAAATAAATGAATGAAATCTCAGCTACAGTTTTTCAGGCAGCAACACTGAAACTTTCATAGACTTCCTATTTGTGTGTTGTACTATATTATAATTTAAGAAAGGTTTGTTGCCACAATTGTTTCATAGGTATGTTACTATGAAAATACCCTGAAAGGTGCTTGTTCAAGTAAGCATGTAAGTGGAAAGCACAGTACCATAACATATGAAACAGTCAACAAGTCAATCAAAAAAAAACCTAACAGAGAGGCCTATAAAAGAAGAGCTTTCCTGGGAATATCCTGAAATTATTTATATGAATAGTATTAAAAATATTTGCATTAATACTATTAAAAAGCCAAAACCTAATGCACCACAAGAACTTTAATCATTGTTTACTTGGGTTTGAGACATATCAAAGAGAGTGAGAGAGAGGAAGTGAGACAGGCAGACTTAATGGTCTAAGAGTTTTGCTCAAAATCTACAAACCAACAGCTTTTGAGATGTTCTGCCTTATTTCTACCAAGTTATAATATGGCAGCAGTTCCCTTAAAATCACCGAGTTCTTAACATTTAGACTATACTAGGAAAGTTTGCATTAGCTTTTTAGAAGTTGTAACATTTTGTATCATTTGGGTCATCTGTGCTTTTAGGCCTTAAAGACAGGAAGAGGGTGGTATAAGGAATTACAGCCACTGTTTTCTGCTGTGTTGCTCATTAAGCTCAGCCACAACTTAGATTCATAGATTTCAAGGCCATAAGAGGTCGTTATTATCATGTAGCCTGACATCTTGCTAAAGTAAAGGACAAAGAATATCACTCAGTAATTTCCAAATCAAACCCATAACTTTGGGTTGAGCTGTACTCTATATTCCAAAACTACATATAGTCTTAATTTAGAGATGGTGACAGAAAATCCGTTACTTTCACAGGTAAATTTTTCTAATGCTTCATTACTCTTGAGGTGCGGAAATGACCTTACAACCCTTGAGGTTGTAAGGAAGGTATGTATTTATTTATGATGCTGGACACATGGGGAATCGTTTCACTTAATACATGTGTAAAATTACAGTAGCTATGAGCTTGGTTAAATGCAGTAAAGTGTTATATATTCATGAAAGTTTTAGGAACGCCTATACACATTCATAACCTGTCCCTGAGAAGGCAGTTCTTATTACAATGAGTTCCGGAAGACCATTTCCATAGTCCACCTCTGGCTCCTCCTGGTTGCAGCTGCACAGTGATCGTGAACCCGGGTCCTCTTCTCTGTACACGGTCACCTTTGGTCCAGTGTGATGATTTGGTTAGGTCTCAGACTGCTGAGTTGGTTAAAACTGGTGAACCTCCTGTCCTGTGCCCCAGTTTCTGTTATCTAGTTCCCCCAAGGATGTACCAAGGATGCACCCAAGGATTATTATCTTTGCAAGGCGTCAGTGAACTCCTGTTTCTGCTACAATAAGTTACACAGAGTTAAGCAAGGCTAGGCAATAGTGATGTGGGCTAAAGGATTAGCTTTAGTGATGTGGGGTAGGGTTAGTTCTTTAAGTGTGTTAGTTGCCAATTCCCTGTATCACTCTCACTGCTAAAAATGTGCACTTCTCAGATTAATTTGCCTAGCTTCAGAAAACTGGCACTGAGAAAGGGAAAAAAAAGCAGATTTTTTTTCTTCTATATTTAATTTGTTACTATATAAAAAAAATATCTATTTTCCTAGGACACTATCATCAAGACTGGTTTTGACCTTCTGGAAAAGTAAATTGACCAAGTTCTTTGTTTCTTCAGCTTGAATCAGTCTAATAATTTCTGCTCAACTTTTCTGAAATTGCCATTGACCAATAATCTAAATATGGTGTTGTTAATTCCATGTGAAAATGTAATGCTACCTTTTTGTTCTTATCATATCCTTTAGTTTATGTATTCAAGGACCACATTCTTCATCATAGGTAGAAGATTAAGACAGCCTAATAACCAGTGCTTTCCAGAATGTCACCATGTAAGTGTGACCTACATGCCTTGTTCCTGGATGTCATGCTGTTATAGTACATTTTACAGAGGACTCCACATTGCAAGTCAACACTGCTTATGGATTTGACTCTGTCATTAGCTTTTGCTTAATTGTTTTTTAATCATCTACACATTTTTTCATTAATAATTTAAATTCCCCCTTTGGTAACTGTATTGAACAGATTGGCCTAAAACTGTGCCTATATAGGATTCTGCAAAGAATACTTAAAGGTGTTATTTAACCTCTTTTTAAACAATTTTTCCTACTTTTGTAATCCATTAGATCCCCATTTTTGTCCATTCAATATAGCCAGTATGAATGTAATCTCATTTTTTTCAAACCCTTCAGAAATGTATATGGTTTGCTTCATCAGACAAGTTTATTATTTTATTAAAAAATACTACATTAGTTTCATTAGACATGTTCTTTGTAAAACATGTTGACCAGCATAAACTATTTTGCTACTCAGAATTCTGTACTGATTACTTTTACTATCTGCAGGTCACAAATATAGTAAGAAGACATACTACGAAGGCCATATGTGTAGCATTCTCCAAGCCTATGGCATGGTCACCACCATAGTAATACTATAATATGTGAGGTACTGATCAGAAACTCTTTTTTCTCCTCCAAACTCAGAGTATTTAATACCTAAGGAGTGTTTAATGAAACTTTTAATGTCTTCCTTGCCTTTCATTTTTATGATCATCATGTCTTACCCAAAATTATTCTAAATTAATTATCTCATATTGGAAGATATCTGTGCAGTGAACTGGTCCTATTTCTAAATCTTAAGACTATGCTGTGCCCTTGATATGCATTAAATTGGAATTCTGTTCATATGACAGTAGAATCAGGCCCGACATGGATAACATAACCATTTGAAACAGGACTGTCCTGGTTTTGTTAGAAACAAGAACAGTTTTCTCTTAGTGAATTTTCCTTTCAAATAAGTACTTCTAGGTAACTGCACTTTTCTGAATTTTTGCCTGCATGTTTCTCAGACATTGTGCTGCCAGACAGATAAGAGTGGCCAATGGAATGCTGAAGAAGCTTGTGTCTAGATTTATTGCTATGACAGCCAAGAAGTCTGATAAGATTCCACACATCCCGTAACAGAGAGGCGTGTTTGCAAGGAGGAGTGGACAGAACAGGTGACTAAAACTGATCAACTGAGTATTCCATCCCATACGTGTCATACACCCTATATAGGAGGGACATCATGAGGGTCTCATTCTCTTCAACCATAGCCGGCATCTGCAGAGGACCCTGCCAGTGGTGCCTGCAAATCCCAGGCCCTGCATCCCTGCATCCAGTTTCCAGTTTGCTGTGAAGTTCCATCCATGCCTTCCAGGTGCCTGCCCTGCAGCTGCTGGAGCCACGCCAGCTCCATCCACCACAGGTGGGGCTAAACACTGCTACCTAGGACATTCAAGATTGGGTTTTGTATATTTTTTTTTATATATATATGTATATATACACACATATGTATGCATAAATATATGTATATATATATATTCTTCATTTATTAGTAACATTAGTAAAGGCTTTAAACCTTCTCCAACTTGCAAAGTCTCTCTTCCTTATTCCTCCTTATCATCTTTCCTATCAGGAGAGGGTGGGGGAGGGATTAACAGAGAGCATCTGCCATGGTTTATTGTCACCTTGCGTTAAACCCTGACAGATTTATTTGGTGACCTGTATGGGGAAAGAGAAGCTGTACAGGGAAAGAAACCATACAGGGAAAGAGAAACCATATGGAGTTAGAGAAGCTGTACAGGAAAGATAAAGTACGGGGAGAGATAAGATAAACCATGACAGGACTTGTTTTATTTTTGTAAAAATCAGTGTAATGATTGGGATCATATTTGATCAAGGTCACATTGCGTGTGACAAAGGACACACTATACAGTGCAGTAATGGCAGTTTGTGTTGGTGTTCACATGTTTACACTGCATTCTTATCACATAAAACGTAATAGTTTTCTGCAAGCTGCAAGGAAATGTTGAATTCCAGAATGAGTTATATCTTTGTTATAAGTGGCATGTGTCTTCTTTAATTTATTTACATCCATGTTTTTTAATTTAGTCATCAACTGGCAAAACACAGCTCAGCTTAAACTCACAATTATAGTACTCAGTTCTGTGTTCAAATTTGAAATCCCAATCTGGTAGGTGAAATGTGGTCCAAACATAAAAGATCGTAGTTCAAGGACCTATTTCACAGAGATGATCTGTCAAAGTAACAAGACGTGACATTGCTAAAGTCACCACTGCATACCAATGTATTCTGCCTATACTGTGGGTCATTATGCATCTGCTATTCCTGGATATGCTTATGCAACAAGATCCTCATGTCCAAGAATTGCAGTGAAGATGAAATCAACTGGCTTGCTCATCTGCAACTGTATGGTTGCCTAGAAAAGAAGCATTTGGTAAATAAGCTCTGTTTTCCTGTGTCTCGAGGTTAAACAGTTGCTTGAATTTACAATGAGTAAACTTGATAAAGAAAAAGATGAGGTATTTCCTAGGACCAGCAACAGGCATAGGCTTCATTGGGAATGAAGGTAAGATATGCAGTCCTGGAATCATAGCAGATCACAGCAAATCAAACTCTAGTTCTTCCCTCTTTATTTCTGCACCAGACACATCCTGTAAGTGGATCATTCCATACCCATCTGGTGAAGACTCCAGGCACAATAGATCCTGAGTGGATCTAACATATGCTATCAATTACGTATTAATTATTTTCCCAAAGAAATATGTTTCTTAGTAAATTGTATCTCTTTCAGAGGCATATATCCATATTGTCTTAAGGCCAGTGGGGAATGGGAGTACTGAAGTTAGACAGACTCAGTTGCCATCTTAAGGTCTTCAGAGAATCTCGCTTTTCACCATTGTCTGTATTTAATGCTTTTAAGTTATGTAGTTGTGTCATGTGGCTTGAATTAATTCCTTTGGGGATTGCTGCTGAATGAGAATGGCTGGGTCCCACTACAGCTATTCAGAGAATGTTATTCTAGCCATGCTGCATAATGTCTGTACCATAAACCGTGAACACAGTTGCTCATTGAATTGATTTCCCTAATCTAACTTCATATCTGCTACCACAGCTAACAGTACAATCATAGTCATAGCACTAGGCTCAGCAGGACTGTTCTGTTACCCTGCATAAGCACAGAGAGAGCTTCCTGCTCTCACAGCCACATGTGCCAGTACATGAATTAGACAGTTTGAAGACGGCTCATATGTATTTCAGATGCTTAAATCACACAGAACCTCAGCAAACAGGGATGCAAGCAACACTGAAAGATCACTCAGCCCCTCCTGCTATGTGTGATGTGGGATCATGGCACCTGTGTCACTTTGGCTGCTGCAGCATTCCACCTCCTGATTTGACAGCTAAAATGAGAGACCTTACAAACATCAAGCAATCAAGCAGTCCTATACCAAAGAAATTGATTAGTTCTAAATTAATCATTCATTTCTGCCACCACATCTGAAAATTAAGCTTTTGTTTCTGCTACCACACCTGAAAAAGAAATAGCGTACAACTGAGCCAAATACTGGAGAGGTAGGCACCTGACATCGTCTCCTCCGGAAAGAAAGCCTTACTTCCAGTGTACAGGTTTAGAATAAGGATATATGAAGTTATTGCCTTTCCAAAAATACTTTACTAAGATATTAGAATAATCAGTAAGATCAAACAGACATATCTGAAAAAGGGTTTTTGAGGCTGGAAGAAGGACATGAAAGAAGATGACTGCTGCATGTCCATGAGTACTGTGACCAGTAATAGGGCAGTCTCCAAGTTGGGTTTTCGGAGTCCAAAGAGAAGGAAAAGAAGGACAAACCACTCTGACATATCAATTGTTTTGAACTCTGACTGGCACACAAAGTATGAAATTTCTCTCTTACACTTTCATTCCTATTTCCTTTTCATCCTTGGCATTGATAGCACTTCACCTATGATCTTACGGTACTCTAGGTGTGGGTAAATATAGCATAGTTTATCTTTATAACTTCATTTAATTAGTGCCACATTGCAGGAGAATGCATTGATGTAAGTCATTTTCTTCAATTCTATAATTTTCTTGCCAAAGACAGACAATTATTATATAAATTAAAACACCACTGCATATGTCGCATGTTCACAACTTAAAAAGCAAGTGTAGACTATGCATGATGTGAACATTCTTAGTAACCTTGGTGACGATTTGTGTTAAAAGAAACATTCTTTTCTTGTGACTGCCTCCAGCCTTCTGACAGGCCTACCATGTCTCTGTTGAATGTACAATTTTTATGGTAGTATAATGTCAATGGCTAAGCTTGACCAACTTTTATTTCAGAAGACACAATGTTGAGCATGTATTCATAGCAAGGCCTAACACCAAGGACCAGACCAGGACACTAATAACTATACCATACTCCTTAAAATTTATACCATACACAAAATAGTTTAACAACAAATTAATATTCAAACTCATAATACTATTACCATTTACATTGTTATTGTCACTACTATTTCAGAAATAGAAGTGAAGAGATTACATACTTCACAAAAAAACACAGAGCAATTTTAGAAATAGTATCAGAGTTAAGGATTTTTGTCTCCTGGGTTACAGCTTTTTCTATACCTTGTCCAACTGACTGGAATATTTAAACTGCTTCTGAAGTCATTAGTTAATGACCCTGGTATAAAATAATATGCTTACTGACAGGTGTTTGATGTGGTTTTTCACATGACACTGTGATAGTATTGTGCTCCATACTAATATTTGTCTCACTGTTTTATTATTTTCTTTTTTTACTTTATGTTCACAAGATTGCTCGTCAGAACTGGGGGTGCTTTTATCACACAGTCCATTTCCCTGGGAGATCAAACACGTAGCATTTCACTGTAGATCAAGACATAGACTTATGCTCAAGTCACTAGGGCTGAAAGCAGAGGTCCCTGATTCAGCACCATGGAGTCCCTGACCATGCACACACCTCACACAACCCCATCATGTAACCTTTGAGGGGCTCCCTTCAAAGTTAAGAAGAAAATAAACAGAAAACAAACCCCAAATATGTGGACTCAGCTTAGCTGCATCCTCCTAACTGCGTAGACTGCATCATGTGGTGCCTAGATGGGGATTTTAATAATGTTATAATTTGATTCCTATTTCAGATGCTTGGCATTTCCAGGTATTTGGCTAGCCACTCAGCCTAGTGGAAAACAGGAGAATTTCCCTTGGAGCTCAGGTATCTAAGCAAACAAATCCTTTCCATGCTGGAAAATGTCTGTGTCAGTGAAGCTAAACAATCAGCAAAATCCAGAGCCAGTGGGAGCATATGAATGATGGCATGTCCTCTAAGAAACAGAGGGGAGCAGATGGAAATAAGGCCTTTACAAATGCTACAGCAGGAGCTGGGAGATAGTCTCAACTTGAATTGAGGGATCCTCATGTCCTCTTTCTCCCTTCCTTGTCTCCCATAACAACACAAAGTTATTAAAAGCAGGGAAACCATTAAAGAAAATTAGCTATTCAAAGACCAGGATGAGCTCTAAGTTCTAAAGTCTACACGGGGGATAAGCAAGTATGACAAGTCAGTCCTGGATTAAACCAACAGATAATCAGACTTCACTAAGGCAGACTGTGAGACAAATTATTGTCATGCTCTTTAAAGGCTAAGCAATGTCTTCCAAAGCTGCAGAAGAGCAGTGTTTTCTATTGAGAAGACATTAAGAAAAATTAAAAATGCAGACAATAGACAACTTAAGAAGGAAAGCCTTTTGTGAAGGAGCACAGTTCGAGATCATAGATGAAAACATTATTACAGTGTTAGTCTGAGAGAGCAATAGGAAGCTATGTGTTTCTTTTACCCTGAATTGCTCTAAAAGCTGTGAGCTGATAAAATTCTATAATCAGATATTAAATTATTGCCTAGCTTCAAAAGAGAACATGTTTATTTTTATACTGTCAAAACCTGAAGGAATTTGGAGTCCCTGTGAACAGGGGTTAATGACATAATTTGATTTAAATGGCTTAGGTTGTTTAGTGACTATACCAACTCAACCTGCTCCTCTTTGTAGTGTTTCTCTGCCTCTTATACCACACAGCTGAGAGGAAGAAAAAAATTCCATGGAAGGTGAATACTTTGAAACATCAATCATTTTGAACCCTTAATGCATTCTTCACCCAACTGTCAGGACTATAAAACTGTAACTAGATGCAAAATGGCTATTTTACTTTCCTTACAAATATTGAGATTGTGCAGTGTAAACTAAACAAATAACTTCACAGATTCCTTCAGCTTGTGTGATTCTGAATCTCCCTGTGACTTGTTCTGGTGCTTTTCTATGTGTGATCTGCTCCTCCTAAGTGAACAGCTGAAGGAGGCACCCCTGTTCCTTCCAGCTAAGTCTGTCATTAGGATTTTGTGGTGATAAATTTAAGACATCCTGAGCTTTAATCAACATTCCATTTTTAATCCCTTCAACTAAATACCCCAAGCGTTAAACACCATTTCAAATAGTCATGTGCTAGCCACTAAACTCTTCTTGAAAGCTGAATTACAGTATTTGCTTTTGCAAATGCAACCAAATTAAATTTTATGGTGACAATAGCTAATATTTTATCTTTTTTAAAAGCCTGTTCACAGCAGTCATTCCTATCAAAAGTTTTGCTTCTAAAAAGTGAAAATGCTTGCAAAAGATTTTAAAGCACAATCCTAGCAACACACTTAACAAAATACTGCTTATGCATTTTACATTTTTTTTCCAGATGAGGTGTTTTTCTCATTCCTCATCTTTTTTATTTGAGCTAGGAAATACAGGCATATGTTTTAAAGTATTTTTTTTCTAGGAAGCATTTTGAGGTGTAAATATAAACTGCTTCCTTTACAGACATTGTACATTAAAGTAAATTTTACTGCATTTGGAAACATGTCAGCTTTATTTTGTACTGATATTCAGAATCCTCTCTTTTTGACCAATATTATATAAAGTTCCTCTGGGAAGATAATGTGTATGATGGCAGCCCTGACTTGTTAAAATCCATGGCTTTTTATGCAGTCATGTTTTCACCATGAATTATGCATGAAAAAGTATCTCATTACATTTCATTTTCTTTACAGCAGCATCCCCCTTCTCGACATGCTCAGATTCTCATCAGCCGAGCTCTGCTCACCCTGCAGCTTGGCTCCATCTTGATGCCTTCATAGCATTTTAGACAAAATGGGCGTGTTTAACTTGTCACCTCAAGCCTGGTATAAATTATTCACCAGAGCTTTGCACAGATTTGTGAGATAACCAGCCTGAACTCAGGGAAACTTCACAGGTTTGACTGTGTATGTTGTATTTGATGGGGACATTAATGGCAATTTCCCCCTATAGTAGTCCCACACAGAGGGGGGGAGGTTGTGTTTTTATTTTTTGTTTGGTTATTATTATTATTAAAGGAAGGATCTCAGTTCCAACGTTCAGTTTTATTGAATTTTACTTTTTAAAGCTGGAGCCACATATTTTTATTTTTAGCATGCCTCACAGATGCCATGAAAACTACACGGTTTCTTATGATTCAAAGGTCAAATGAGCAGACAATCTCTTTAAAATGCTCTGCTTAATTTTAAAGGGGCCTGGAAAAATCTCCAAGAGTATACACATATTTAAATCACACAATTTAACAACACAGGCTCTTCTCCTTCAGCTAGAACCAAGAAGGTGGTTCTTTTTTTCCAACAACTGATATTAGCAGAAGAAAATACTTGAACAGCGCAGTTTTTGAAACCAATGCTTGAGAGTCCCTGTTTTTGGCACGTAACTTGTGTGCATGTCAGAGGACAGCAGCTGTGCCCTATTTACATCTGTAGAAACAAGCATGTCAGTGGCTATGTAGAAATGCAAACATCAGTTAAAGAAATTTTACTCCATCAGATTATCTTTGGAAGCTCTCTTAGCCACAAGATGTGATGATAACACTTCCAAGTAACAATTTCATCCACTCCCCCTATCCTCCCCAGATAATACTCTCTTACCTGGGAAGGATGCATGTTAAGATCCTTGTCTATCACTTTGTGATACAAAGAGGAGTTAAGTACAAATAAAGCTGAAAGGAAGTGAGAACCAAGTCGCTGAGATACAAAGATACTTGAGTTAAAACCTGCAGATTCCTTAGGTTTATATTATTTTAGGACATTTCATAAGACATATTCAACTCCATAACCTGTTTTGTAACCTTTGTAACAGAGGTTCATGCTTTAAGAGAGTACACAACAAAGGCACACATTGACTGCAGAGCTTAGGATGGCTCCATAAGCAGGGAAACAATGCAGCAGTGTCTGTGCCATGTCCTGCTTGGGTGGGGTTGCACCAACGGTACTTCTCAAGATGAGCAGCAGGTGGGAAATCTTGCACACCACCGGCCAGAGCAGACCACTGGGCAGCCAGCAGTCCCTCTGCCTGCTCCATGTGGCTGTGTCACAGAGGCACCCCAAAAGTCAATTTAGGCAGGCAACAAGCTCCAAACAGACTTTATTCTAACCAGAGCTGTTTAGCAGAAAACTGACTACAAATGGATTTTACCCAAACTTAGCACTCCGATAACATTATAAACCACAGGTTCAGATACCAGTTAGGAGTCCAAACACTACACAAGTGACTCAGAGTCAAAGGGATCAGATCCCAAAACTCTAGAGTGATGATTCGAAATGCACATCTTCCCATTCTGTTACAAAGTGAGGACTCTCAAGGGTACCCAAATAATTTATTAGGTTCTCCTTCCTCTCTGCTCTTCCCTGGTGAGACTGCATCTGGAATATTGTGTCCAGTTCTGGGTCCCTCAGTTCAAGAAGGACAGGGAACTGCTGGAGAAGGTCCAGCGCAGGGCAACAAAGATGATTGAGAGAGTGGAGCATCTCCCTTATGAGGAAAGGCTGAGGGAGCTGGGTCTCTTTAGCTTGGAGGAGACTGAGGGGTGACCTCATTAATGTTTATAAATATGTAAAGGGCGAGTGTCACGAGGATGGAGCCAGCCTCTTCTTGGTGACAACCAATGATAGGACAAGGGGCAATGGATACAAGCTGGAACACAGGAGGTTCCACTTAAATATGAGAAGAAACTTCTCAGTGAGGGTAACAGAACACTGGAAGAGGCTGCCCAGGGAGGTTGTGGAGTCTCTTCTCTGGAGACATTCAAAACACACCTGGATGCCTTCCTGTGTAATCTCATCTAGGTGTTCCTGTTCCGGCAGGGGGATTGGACTAGATGATCTTTCCAGGTCCTTTTCAATCCCTAACATTCTGTGATTCTGTGATTCTGTGAAGGTGCTTCAGTCCCTGAGGAATATTCCTCAGATGGCCAGTCTACGAAGGGAGTCTTCAACTGCCTGTCCACCCCTCCAAGGGAGAGCAATTCAATGGGGGCCTCCAGCAGGCTTCATTTATACCCTAGATGAACCTGAACTGTGATCATTTATGATAGTGATCCAGAAACTGAGCTATGAAATGTATTTGATAGTGATAACCAAGGCATCTCATTAGTTAAAGGCCCTGTTTATTGATCAAGGAACATATGCATGACCATATTGGCCTGTCAGCCTAGAAGTGCATCTGACACAGGCTGCCTGGCTTTGAAGGGTGGAGCCAGCCCCTTTGGGGAGCAGAATGTGAATGCATGTCCCAGGTGAAGTGGGACATGGGCAGGGAGAGTGATGCAGGGTGGGCAGTCTCCCAGGGGGCGAGGAGCATCTCCCATGGATGGACCTCCTGCCTGTCCCGCTTGGTCCCAGAAGCTCACACTGCTTCCCAGTTAAGGCAGAGGCATGAGGTGCATCTGTGACCATTCTCCTTCCAGCCCAGCCCATCAGAGCTGATCCCAGTTCCTCTACAGCTGCATCCCACCCTGCATCACTGTGGCACTGGGAACTGGGCACCTGCTACTGCTGTCTTAAAAGAAAGGTCAGTCTTAAGAAGTTCTTAACAAGGAAGCTGACTCTAAGCAACAAAATACTACATTCAGCATTTAACAATAGAAGTGGAAGCTAAAAGGGTCACAATAAAAAAATTGAACTGTTGTCACTCGTGTTTTAAAACCAAACAGAACTACTGCAATAAGTACAATACTTCTGGGAAATGGAAGTGTAACCTCAGAGGTGTTCTCTTTTTAAAATTTTCTAATTATTTGATTACTTATTATTTATTTAGTTGTTTATTTGATTTGTTTTGAGACAAATAGACCCTTTCTATATTTTGGATTAACAGATAAGAAATTAGTTCTGAAAATAATGTTAGTTTTATTTCTAATTCAGAGCCTTTCATTTTTCACTATGGATTGTATCACTTGTGAGTTGCAATGTCATTGATAACTTGCAGAGATACAACAAAAATAGGAAAAAAACAAACAAACAAACAAACAACAAAAACAAACTGAAAAATCACAAACAAACCCATACACTTAAGTGCTCAACTATTCAAAGTCAGAAATAGAAACAAAGATCACAATATTTAGTGTATGAACCTGATGCAATTCAACTGGCTTATGACAAAGAGAAATGCAAAGTGCACTAGGAACTATACATAAAGAGTTCACAGTGACTTCCTTTTCTTTCATTGGACAATTTTGTAATTTCAGACAGCCTCATTTTTATTATTATTACACAGTGTTCTTTGACATTATCTTTCATACACTTTGTATCAGCAAGGTTAAAATAACTGAGGATTCATCAGCAGTGGGACAAAATAACTCATTTCTTCCTACTGCTGTCTAGAAAAGGTTGGGGTTTTTTTTCAGGGATTTAGCCACTTTACATGCATACCCATAACATCCTATGTTACATATGAACTGTGTTCACTCTAGTACCAAATACGATGTTCTACAGAAAATTTTTGAGTTGACTGTTGCATAACAATAGTTTTAATTATGGATGATTTTTGGATACAAAACCCAAATATTTCAAATACGTTTCATAGCTCAGACTGTTCAAAGTTCTTTCAAAAGTAAGAAATGTGATTTAATAAAAAATACTTCTAAGTTTTCTTTTAATTATGGGAAAAAAAATGTCATTTTTAGTTTCATACTCCTCATTAAGTGGTATACTCACATCATAATGTCTGGTAAATTTCGTATGCAACTTCCAGTTCAACTAATTAGTACCACGACCTACTGGAGAGTTATAATTTAAGAACAGATCTGAAGAAGAAAAAAAAAATAGTATTCACATGTTACTACAAGACTATAATAATAATCATAATTAATAATCTCTTCCCACGAGACAGAGGGTGTGATATAAAATCTCTATGCTAGAAGAATCAAGTCTGAGCAGAACAGGCACACTGGCTTCTTTCCTCTCTCCTTCCAACCACACACATGCTCCTTTTGGGCCAGTAAACCAGAGATGTCCCAACCAGGATCGGGTCTGTTATATGGAGCTGGTCGTGTCCCCCACACCAAGCTCTGCTTCCTACAAGCACAGCAGGCAATAGCTTCAGCAATGCCAGTGTAAGGAACAAAACCTAAATACTGTGTAAGCATTTGAACTTTGGATAACACTCACAGTGTCTCATGGAAAGCTGAGTCTGATGGCTAGCAGCTAGAATATTATCTGGTTTTTATTCCACAGACCAATAAGTAGCACCCAGTGCAAGTGAGATAAGAAAAAGTACAAGGTACTTTGGTTAACGTATTGAACGGTTAAGTCTCTGGAGAGAGAACAGAGAAAAAGGTATTTTGAGACTACTAGAAATCTTCATTGTTTGTCTGCCAAGGGTTCTCAAAGTACCTATAAGGAAAAAAAATAGCTTTTAGCAGTCACAACTGTGTTACTCGATAATGTTTTGTACAATGTTTTGTATTGTGAAATACAAATTCCATTTGAGGTACTTTGAAAATTTCCTGGTACAGACTCATTTTATTAAATTATCCTGGTAAGTTTAAAATGCTGAAATGAGAACTTATTCATGTTGCTTATGAGTTAAACTAGGTGGTAGAACTTCAGAACAATGTAGTTTATTTTTATGGACACTTTTACACACACTAAACTCTTCACAACTAATGACTACAAATACAGCTGAAGTGTACAGACAGTACACATATAAATAGATAAGGAATAAAAATTGCAAAGGACTGTAACAGCACATATATTGTTTAAATCCTGTTTTAGGTACAAATACACTTTTCCTGGCTTTATGTGCAAGCATGAAGTTTCCTTTCTAATTTGGCCTGTGGTTTTAACATTATTATGAACAGCTTACTTGTGTATGGCAGACAATCAATAATGTGACCTCTACGATTAAGACTAGATATTTACTCATATTTTTTAAGTCTTTCCTTATTTTATGCTTCTTTCCACTCCTTCTGTAGAAACACAAAATCAAACAAATAACAAAGTTCTCAAAGACTTTGAACATTAGAAGTCAATTCAGGTAGCAAGCAACATACTGTTATTTTGAAAACAGGTTATTATTCAGAATTTAGAAATAAATAGTCTGTCTATGGAAATTGCATATCAAAAAGAAAAAAAAAACATTCGGCACACTTTAATTTTTTTTCATATATTTAACATCTCTTCATCTTTTCCACTAGGGCCTTAAGTTAATAACTAATGTAACTATCATGCTTTCGATTTCCAAAGATCTACAGCCACCCAAACCCAATTAATCAGTACAGTCTTCTAGATTATCGGGCTAGGTTGATGTGGCCACCATCAGTCAGATATGTAAGGGCTTTAGACATAGAAACCATTGCTGAAGATAGCCAAGGACCTCATTAACTAATTTGAAAGAGAGATATGACTTAAACAGAATAAATCTACAAGTAATTTTAAATTTAGATCAATGAGACCGAAGAGAAAATTTCCCAAGATTCTAAAATTCATAAAAGCAGAAGAGCAAACTGACTCAAGAGCATGAAGAGCATAAGTACAAATAAAGTAATTCAGATTTAAATGTGATTATTACTTTGGAAATTATTTTGTAACTCTAATAGAAATGTTATTCACCCATCACACCGTTATTTTTTTAATCTGGACTCAGGGACTCAATTCTCCTTTACATTCACGTTTTTATCAATAATTTAACAACATAAGAAGATATTAATATAAAACAAAGTTAAGTTCATTGAATCCAACAACTTGGTATTCATGTGAGTCCTTATGACCACAATCTGGTCACCTCTGGACAAGTGCTAAGCTATGGACTTATCTGGACTTGTTAAACATTAGCAATAATTTTTTTTTTTTTTTTTTAATAAGAAATTGGTGTGGTAGATCTGTTAGCATGTACATTTTTTTCCTTTAATTTCATAGCGGGGAGCAAGAGAGAGCTATAGAGAGCAGACAGACAAAGCTGACAAAACTGCAAGTACAATGTTATTTCCCTTATTTGAATCCAAAGGTTCCTTCTCAGTATCCTTAGAAGCAACATTTTTTTGTGATTGTTTACCACTGTCACATGATAAGAGCCTTCCTTGATTTTTGGTAGCTTCTGGAAATTTTTTTCTTCCATAAAGAACTTGATTGTTGCCTTTGTAGATGTCTCCTCATGACCCAGAAATGGAAGAAAGATCGATTTGTCTTCCCAGGTCTGCCTTTTCTCTGTAGTAATGCCAACGCACATCCAGAGTTCTTCCAAGATCTATTTTATTTTTTTTTCTTTATGTATTTGCTGCTAGATCATCCCTTACAGTCAAAGTCTTTATGTGTTTTAACATCTTCCTTTATTCTTCTCTTTTGTAGATCCATTAGGCACTTTATTTTTATTTTTTTTCTCCTGGTGCTTTCTTGAGTTCTTTTTTCAAGCAAACCTGTTTCAATCAGCAGCAGCTTAAAAATTTTTCTGCTTTATTGCAGTCTCTTCTGACTTCTTCACTTTGTTTTTTATTTTCTTCTCCATAGCATCTCTATTTTTCTTCTTTCATGGATGGTGCGGTCCCGGTACATTTTCAGAGACTCAACTATATCTTCCTGATCTGCTTTTGAGGAAAATACTTTTGACATGTTGAAAGATGTCCTACAATTCAAGCAAGTGATGTGAACAGCTTCCTCTGACTTTGAAATATCATTTCTTGCAGTCGTGATCTGCCCAACTTGGGATTCTTTTATTCTTGCTATCCATCGTTATTGCACATTAAAAACATTTGTGGTGTTTTGTTTTGTTTTGTGGTTTGTTTGCTTGGTTGGTTTGGTTTGGTTTGTTTTAACAGAGACTGGGTTTGAAATCTGTTGTCTGGAGTAGAAGGATGTTCAGAATCCATTTCATACCAAGTTTAGAAAGTCTTTCAAAATGTCATATTAACCAATAATGATATAGCTTGAAGATATAATCATTAATTTATCTGCAAGGTTTTCAGGATTCATTCTCAGTTCTTAAGACTTGGCACACAGGAAAACATGATGCATCCATGCGTGGTGCATGCCTCATTTACTCATAATTTGCCACTACCTCGTACTTCACTGCTTCTACAAATTTCTGAAGACACCCTTCTTGTTTATTCAGGTTAGATGCTGACTCACTTGAAGTCCTTCCTAGGACCTCGTCATGGGAAGATGAGGCAGAGTTTGGATATCATATCATACCTGATGCAATAAAGTTTACAGTAACTAGCAGTGGGTAAATAGGACAGTGTCATATGTAACTTTTATCCTGACATGCAGCCCATATTCAAGGAGAATGGGTCAGTCCTCACACCATTTTTTTTTTTTTTCCCAAAGGATCTTACCTTTTCTAAGACATCCTCACCATACCATAGATTCATAACCTTATTCATTTTTGCCATGAGAAAAATGCTTGGAGGTGTGGCATGATATACGAGATGTTTTTTAATATGGTAATGCAGGCAGTAGAAAAACAAAGCTAAGATAAACTGGAAAATCTGACTGCCTGCTGGTAGCTGAAGGACAAGCATGCTTATTTTTAATTACACTTAATTACACTTGTGTATGTGTGTTTATACATTCGCATGCACAGCTTACATATGCGTCCATTCTGTTCCACACTGTTCTGCAGTTCTTTTACTCCTGTCCCAAGAAAGACTACAAAGATATCCAGTTACACTTGTAGGTTTGTATATTGAGAACAGAATATGAGGAGCCATCCATTTCACATCTCAAAGCTATCAAGTTTCTCACCTATCATTGCTCAGATAACCACCTATTGTTCTGGTGTCAGGATTGCTCTTGTTTCCTGAAATGAGAGAGAGACCTACCTTCCCAAATGACACCTGTGGCACAATTCATTTTTCTGATGGATTATATTAAAATGAGACCACTAACTGAATGTACTCTGACATTAAAATATCTTAGGCATAATTGGGTCACAGAATCAACAAGAACATAGCATATAGAAAGAAAACATGTTGCAAACCTTGAATAAGACAAATGAACATAAAAAAGTATCATTCTCTAAGGGATTCTGTTAATTGAATACATTCAAAATTTTCAGAGGCTGTTAAAGCTGACACCTGCTGTTTTATAGACTGATGTGGTTAGAAGCTATCTAGCTCTTTCCAGTAAGCTGAAGAAGCAAAACATCTAATTAAAACCAAAGCTGTAGAGCGTGTAGTCAAATTGTTTAAAGTGTTCTTTTGTAACATGTAAAATTGGCTGGGTTTTGTTGGCACATATAGTTTATCAAAGCTACCAAGTAAAATTGTGGGAGCTCAACAGAACTGGAGTGTTTGAATAGAGGAAGATTCTGTGGAGCTTCACTTTTCAAAAAGCCTAGAAATGGATTAACACACCACTTAGATAAACCTCAAAAGAGAAATAGCTGTACTTTTACTAGTACAAGATTTAGGTCTAAGGCATAGTTATGGCCCAGAGGCTGAAAGTGTGCCAATTGTTAATAAATCTTGTAACTTTATAATACTTCTCTGAAAAATGTTAATTTTTGCCATTTTAACATTTTATACAATGTTTCTGGAGTTTATATGCAAAATTTAAAAAACCAATTCTAACAACATCTAAGAGTAAGAGCAATGCTGATGTATCAAAACCTTCCTTGATTTCTTTATGCTGAAAAAGGATGACATTTCTTGAGAACTCTCATGATTTGCCTGATGTAGTTGCTCAATCTATTATTAGTAGTATTTTAATAACATCTTCAGTGCAAATTGCATTATACAGTAAGAGAAATGTGAGAAAAGTGGCAGTTTCCTCCTCCAAGGAGTTATCATTTAAGGGTCCTATTCAGCACTTCTTACTGTAGCATATCACACACTGACTTCAGAGGGGGCTTTGCCAAAGGAGGGAGTGAATAAGGAGTGCTGAATAGGACTCTACAAAGGCACAGCAGGTACAGCTGGTGCAATTCCACACAGACAAAGCATTGTACAATACAATGTAGACAGTTAAAGCAGTGCATTATGTATCATTATGAAAACCATCCATTTTACATATAATTTATAATATGAAAATAGTTATCCTCCCTCCAACTTTTCCTCCATTTTTTGAGAGTTTTATCAAACTATTATTGCATGATAAAGACCACTTAGTATAGAAATACCATAATAAGACTTTAAATTCAGTTGATGAAACAAACAAGCAACAGATAACTTTTCCTTTTAAAAAAGTAAGCGGTCTCTAATTTGTTGATGTTGATAGAGAATTCTCTTTAATATACGACCAAGGATTTTTAAATAAATCATTATTACTTCTCATTAAAGTCCAAAATCTATTATTCATAAATTTGAGGGTGCCATACATGCATTAATGAAAGAAGTCTTACAGCATTACAGTAAGGACACTATTGTTCTCTTTGTAAAGCGAGGAAAATCGAGATGGAAAGGTAACGGTACTTAAAGAGCTATACTTTTACTGATTATGGTATTTCAACAGCCCAGATAGATGCTTGGAAGGACTGAACTGTATTACTGTTAGGCTTGCCAGAAATGTTAGATTTAGACTTTCAGCTAAATTCCAGTGGCCTGAGAAGTTACAGTGTCGGCAGAACAGAGTGTGTCCCTACCCATGGCATACACATGATAAAGCAGTGTAACCTGACCCAGTTTGCATTCATGTTGGTAGTGGTCCTCTGTTCTTCTCAATCACAACAGCAACATTAACTATATCATTACATTTAGAAATAAAAACACTTGGGTTCATGTCCTGGAAGGTATATGAAGGAAGAACTTTATGTGCTTGATTCTCGTGGAGAGTGGAGAGTAGAAGGATTCAGTAACAACAAACAGCATCAAGTGCACTGCAAGATACTTTTAGAATTCTGCTTCAGAGTGAATTTCTGGTCCCCATAAGTGCTCCCTTAAAAACAAACGGCAAATAGCTGTATTACAGTTTTATTAGCTTTGCAGATGACAGACTGATACAAAGGATCCTTTTGCTGTTACACCTTTTTTTAGCAAGCTCCAAATTCCTTCTTCCCTTGCTTAAGAGAAATACAGAAACTATACTAGTTAGAAAATATCAGGAGGCTTCTGCTTTTAATTATTTCTCCTATAAACCTTATTCTGACCCTGTATGTTCATGAGACAATTTTGGTTTAAGGACTGGATACTCTGGATATCACAATGCATGAACTGATGAGCATAAATAAAGATAATCTGAACGTAGTGGCAGAAAATAAATTTATTCTCTGTACTTCCTTCAGATTCCTAAAAATAATGTGGCAAAAAAATATTATTGCATTCAAAGATGAGCTAAGAGCCATCTGAAGAAGCAGATTACAGTACTGACTTGCACCACCAGGAATAGATATGCTGCAGGTCACAACCAGAGATCAGGAGGCCAGAGATCAGGATTCCAACTCCCTGGAAAACAGACATGAATTCAAGATGATCTTGTTGCAATTCTATATAGAATTTTTGATTTTATATTAGTCATTAAGTCTGAGTGCAACTTCTTTACCTCCAAACTACATTATTCAAATAAACATAATTTACGCAAACATAGCACAAGAAACTGTATTTACCACATTTGCAGTATAAACACTGTTTCAAACCAAAGAAATGAGACAAATGTGATTATTTTGTGATTTTTCTTTTTTGATCACATATTTCTCTATCTGCCCACATATGAGTCATATATTTTGCATAACCACAAAATAATTTTCACTGTTTTCAGTCAAGCTCTTTGTGGAGTTCTGGAAAGAAACCTCACTTAAAACATGCATTTTTCCTTGTGGTTTATTTGCTCAAACTATATATAGAGCAAATTCTGAAATTCACAGAACTGTCTACTTTCTGACAAAGAGCACAAACCCCTTAGTTTGGTTTTCATTAGTAAATGTTTCAAAAAAAAGCTGTGTAGAAACTTAAAAAAAATAAACAGTACTGGCCCAGCATCTCATCTCTTTAATTTTTAATGTCCCACTTTTTAAGTTTTGAGAGGAGGATAACACAGGACATCATAAAGCCAGATGCTAATGGAGTGTTAATAGGGTGGTAAGGCTATTTGCTGCTCCCTTTTTACAACAGTAGGAGAACAAAAACACTGAACTAGGCCAAAGTGGATCATCTCATGTCAAAAGTCCTTCAAAGACCATCAGGAAATTAAGGGTTAGTGTCAGGGCATGGGTTCCTGTCACCTGGAATTGATACTGGGATTGCACATGATGTGATTTATGGCCCAGACCAAGTTTCTGAGGCTTAACAAGTTACAGTATCTTAGCTCACACATGTATGTGTTCATTTGCAGAATGCTGCCAGTTCAACCTACCCTAAAATACAGGCTATAGGCTTCAAGTTGAGTTAGATTGTCTTACCTTTGTAGCAGCTGGGAGTGTATGGATGAACAAACATTGAAGTTCAGCTGGTGTTTGGTGATTTGATCATGTCTCTGAGTCTCCAGGCAGTCGGTGTACTCTGGGTGTGAACATGAACTACAATCCCACAGTGGAATGACTCAGTTGACTGACTATTCATTGAATAACTTGTTCTTTTCTTATCAAAAATGTTCAAAATCCAACCTGCTAAAATGCATGTAGGACCTTGATTCAGCTGTGAGAAAAGCAATGTCTAATTTAAAATGTATTTCTTGATTAGAAATTATTTTTCCAATCACTACTTGTCAAGCAACTAGTTAAAAGATGCGTTTCAAAGACTATCTTCAATCTAAGGCAGTGATAGTTAACAGAAAGACACTAAAGACATGAAAATTAACAAACAGGTAACATAAATGACAAAGTAAGTATTTCAGATCAGTATGAATACCCCATTATTTTGCAAACTAAAAAACTAAGAACTTTAGGATAGAAGCATATAATCATGAACGGGTGAAGTTTGCATTCAATTTCTAAAGCTGTTCACCCAGTAGACTAACTTTTATTCCACATACTAATGAAGATGATGCACACACATGCGTATATAGCTTTGAAATTGCTACTGAGATAGGTACATTCAGGCAACAGGGATTCTCAGCAGCACATCACTGCAGAGGGACTTGAACTAGAGCCCTTGTATCGCTCGTTACACATGCACACCAGAAAGCACCCGCAAAGTGGCCTCAGCAGGATGGCACTTTCTGCTTGCACAGCACCGGGACTCCAGCCAGGGAATGGCAAAGCTGCACAGAAGTATTCATCCTGCGCACGGGCAAAATATCTGCATCTAACATCTATCTCATTTAAAAAATAATCAGATTTCCTGATATAATAACAATATTTGGGTTAGATTAGGAGAGCAATAACTGTTTCTTACTTCATTAGTTAAATCCTGAGTATAAGTAGGGAGTACTTCTTTGTGACTGATTCCTAGGGGATTTTAGGAGAAGGAAAGTGCCAAAAGATTGGTTATAGCCTAAGATGAGGTGAAGATAATAATTTCTTAAACATTAATCAAAATTAATTTCAGCAAATGCTACAACATTTAACAAAAGATAACTGACAATCTCACACATAGTTTTTGTCTTTTGAGTCTTAAAAGCCTGAAGTACACAAAAAATTATAAAAATATAATAATAATAATTTCTAAGCCAAAGCTTAAAACAAAAATCCATCAAGCCCATTAAATTTTAAACTTGACACTACTAAATTGCTTTGATGCCTGCAATAGCACACAGTTAGAAGCATAATGATGTATTCGGTGAGTGTTTTTTACTTTTTGACATAAATTACTTTATTTTATATATATATTTTATTTTTTTTAATTGATAGTTGGTAAAAAGAAAGGCATTATGCATGGTAAACATCATTACATGGCTGAATCAGAAGTACCCAAACATAAATTTGAACACATGTGCTTAATCTAAAAGAATGTAATTTTATGTTTATCAGCACTTCAAATGTCATCATTAATGGGCATCATCTGAATATGATCTCACTAAACTGTGATGTTACTGAAGGATGAAAATGACTGCTGAATGCCACAGTAAATACTCATCCTGTGTTTGTGGCCAGTGCAGCACAAGGCTTCTTGCAAAATTAACAGGGGTTTTTACATCAGTCAGACAAGCCATATATATATATATCTCTAAAGACTATCAGTTAACATAGGACTTCATAGTTCCCTTAAAATAAAGCAAAATCACATCTCTTCAGCTAATAAACAAAACTAAACTTCTAAGGAGAGGTGTGGGAGTGTTTTGTTTCTGCTAGTTTGCTTGTTTTTCCCTATGATACATATGCAATGATGTTTTCTTAGTGCATTTGCCTAAAAATATCCCTAGGGCAGAAATGCTTAGGAGTTTAAAGAAACATAAGACCCTAAGGGGTCCTCACTTCAGTTAGAGATTTCCTACTTGGCATTCAGGGAAAAAACTTTATGTTCTTTAGAGCAAATCTTACAAGCTCCCACTTCGTACAGAAACTTCAGAGTTGGAGTATGCCTGCAGCATGTTATCTTCCCTGAGATCATGGTTTGGCCACTATATGAGTGCATGGAAATGTAACAAGTCTGTACAATCTACACCTGGAGAAATGGAAAAAGCCACAAAGTGTGTTGCATGAATGCAATTATTGTGGTGTGAGTTTTGCATTGAGTGTTTTCTTCACACAATGGATGACACTTTTTCATCTTCCTGGGTTCCTTCACCATCTTTCTGGGGACATGAGCTCTGCATACTAAATGTCAGTGTCTTACTAGCTATCATTGTGACCTTTAGCACTGGGAGAGATGGCATGTCTAGCCTGGTAAGAACATGTAGCTAGCTAGCTACATAGCAATGAGTGGAAAGAGGGAAAAAAGTAATAATAAATAGACCCACACACACAAAAAATGAACAAACAAACGAAGATGTTTCTCCTCAGCAACTGGCAATGAGTAAACAAGAAGGCATGGACAGCTGCAAAATCTCTTTAAGGCTTTTCATCAGCCTAAACAGGCCATCAATGAGGAGGGGAGTGGAAGTGCAGGAGGGTCTTTGAGCACGCTGTGAAGTGGGGAAACAGACATGAAAGGGACATCAAATCTCTGTTGTTTTAGGATGGAGCATGGGCTGAATGGTGAAAATGAGATCATTACTTCTGCAGTTCTCTTCCTATAAAATATGGTGTTCTCTGGTAAAATATGTTCTTCTGGCTTTTACTTTTCATTGAAAAAAAAGGGCTTTGGATAACTTCTAAACTGAGCTTCTGACAGAGCTGGACCACATCTGATATTCTTCCTCTTCTTGTGATTCAAAGCAAGGAGTTCTGTTGGTGATTGTGACTCTCATCTGGCTGGATGTAGATCTTCCCACCACAGGAAAGCTGTGTCCCAATGGGGATGCTGTGTGCCATGGGCTCATCCAGGCGTGAGCCTGGAGGTCTCTTCAATGCACACTATCTGGAAATAGCTTTACCATCCAAATAGGTGTTGATAGGGCAGCTGAACTCTAAAGCTTCTGGAGTCTGAGGAAAGGGTCTTTGTTTCCTACATTGTTTTCAGAAAGAGAGCACTTAGAAACTTATTTAGAAAGAGTTTAAGCACATTGTGTATACTGTAGGGAGCACAGAAGGACAATATATAACCTTCAAAAAACCTATACAAAATCTGTCTCAGTGTGAAAAGAGGACACATAAAAACACTTTGAAGTGATTATTTTAAACAATTTTCCCAACTCTGTGGATGTATAATCATTGAAAATTTAATACAAGACAGCATGTGATTTTTTTTTCTCTTCCATTGAACCCTAAAAATTCCACGTTTCCTCCCACTTTTCCCAGTTTTCAAATGGAACTCCACATTCCTGTAAACTCAAAACTAGATTATCCTTATTAGCCTCATACTCACCCTTCACACACAGAGTTTTATGCATCTCCATGGCTCCCCCACCAATGCTCCATGTTGTACTTCCATGACAAGGGAAGTTTTTCTTCCATTCCTTCCACCTCTTTTTCAAGCTCCCATCATATGCCTCTTCTTGACCTCCTTCCCAGCTACCCTCTGTATTCAGATTTCTTATCATTCCACTGTCCATTCCCATGCCTAAAACTCTGTGACTATCCCAATATGCGCACATTTCCCCTGAAAAAGACCTCTCTGTTCTCACTCTCCCGTTTTCTCTCAGAACAGCTATGCAACAAACCTTCTGTACCTGTCACCGTTATTGGTCTGGGAGTCACACCATTCAGGTTGTCCACGTGCCAACCTACTGAAGTCTGTTTGGAGGGTGGAAAGGGTATCAGAAAGCATACAGGGATATTGGTTGTCACTTACCAGTTCTACATACAACTGCAAAGGAACCTGAAACTGGTACGTTCAATCAATAAGGACCCTTGGCCATCTCATTATTTTTCTTCTAGATTTACAGATTTTCTTTCAATTAATTGATATATTGAATATTCATTTAAATTGATTAAATGTGACATTCCAAAATAAATGCCATGTTACACAGGTACAGACAAATGCAAAAAGGCTTCTGAGTTCAGCACAGCTCAGATAATTATACTTTCAGTGACTGAAATGTACTCCAGCAGCCATGAGCCACACTGGATGTGTTTGCTTGGCTAGTGATACACTTCTTCAGTGATTGAAGGCACTCAACCTCTGGCCTCATACCTCAAAGTGCAACTTAAACAGGCACCAGTGAGCCCTGTGGTAGCTCATTTCTCAATTGCCACTTGTGTCTGATACCTGCTATGTCACTGTGTCCCCATGGATATGAGGAATATTTCTGCCTTACCAAAGAAGACATAACAGTCACCAAAGAGGTGTGATACATGGCTTTCTATTCCATGATGTTTCTTGGAAACGACTTCTGCAAAGGCTGAGTTCATTTTAGATATGAAGTTACTTAAAGATATAAGCTTTGGGCCCTTATGTTCACGCATATGCTGTGTGTGATTCATAGTTCCTTTACTGGAACTTGCAGAAATGGCGCAACTGTCTTTACTCACTTTTTCTCTGAATGACAGAGAAAAAAATTGAGACAGTTTTTCCTAAAGTGATTTTGAGGAGGGAAAAAAGTCAATAACACATGAAATTGTTGGAAACAACACTTCTCCCCATTCTTTGGTTCACAAAATGTGTTTTGGAGGGGCTGTTGGAAGGAACAAGTCTGGGAGAAAGAAAGATTTTAAAGAGATGTGCCTGGGATGTCTAAGAAGGCACCCAGGAAGGGTAAAAAGCCTTACAATCAAGTTCAACAGCCTGCAGTTTCACAGGGAAGAAGAAAGTAAGCAACCAATAGGTCTGGGAACCCTCTGGAGTTCTGAAGATTCAAACACATACATGAAATGAAGAAAAGCCAGGGGATTCAGCCAGGCATGAGTTTATCTTCGTGACTAGAAAGAACCCATCAGCACAAGCAGCATCTTGAGTATTCATTCCTATATGAATCACGGTATGTAATGCATAGTCACAGGGCTCTTAGCCATGAGCTCTGCCACCTTTCCCTGTCAAAGTCCTTTTACTCAAATACAGAGCCATAACTGAAAAACAAAACCTGTCGCCCTCTCCTTAGCAAACAGACTTAGTTTTCTTTGCCATTGCAGCTATGACCAGCTCTTCAAAGAGTGCCTCCTACAGACTCTCATATTCAGTCCAGGGTCATGAGGCTTTTCCCTGTGTTTTGAGAGACAGAGCAGGACACAGCACTGAAATGCTGTTCATTTAGGGAGTGAGTTTTGAAGTGAACTGAAGATGAGTTAGAAATCCCACTTTACACACTTTAAGCTCCAACACCTGTATTGGAGTTAAAATCCCGTATATTACCTGTGAAGATTTATCCATAACACAAAGCCAGAGCCCCAGGCCTGGTCTACACTAAAAAGAGGTTGTTATGTGAATTATATTAGAAAATTCTTTGAATGGAGAGGTACTTCATATAATCAAAAGATTCCTTTTTAACAGTTACTTCTATGCCAGTTTCCAAAAAGAATAAGAGGTAATATTGCAAGGAAAACATCATAGCTGTGTCAGTTAGGGAAATTATATTTTTTTTTCACGCTGTGTCAGGGTTGTGGCAGTAGCACTTTTAAGTTTAGATTGGCACCAAAAGAGGCAAAGTCAGAGTAGGAGAATTGTCAGCGCTAGTACCCCACCCCTGAAAGGCTCTGTTTTTTCCCTTAATAAAGGACTGGAAACTAAAAGTCTGCTGCAGAGGTTTAGAACCAGCTTTCACTTAAACTGTGATGTCTCTCTTCTTGCTGAATGTAATTTGTGAGAAAAACAAAGCAAAACAAAACAACACAACATTTTTTAAGGACTGAGAACTAGTTAGGCTTGAGGACACGACAGACTTCAACTTTAAATAGAACTGAACAGAGGAGGAAATCTTGCTTTCTTAGGTTTAGATTAAAGCTAAATTCATCTGATATGTGATCATAGAAAACAAAATCACATTAGTTTTAACGTAAGTTTTAAGCTTACTAATTTGTTATTATTGATAACATTAAGCTTGAAATACATGTTGAAAAATGTCTGGTAAAGAGAAATTCAGTATTATTGCTTGCCATTTGCAAATGAATGCTTAGTCTTTAAGAATGTCATTGAATTTCAATATGTATGAGATATTCTGCTGTTTTTATTGGAAAAGCTTACAAAGAATGTCTTACAATGGAAGGCAAAATGTTTGATCTTTCATATGAAAACTCACTGCTACAACTGTGGTCTTATGAAACATGACTGAAAACAGACCTGGTTTAATATAATCATGTTTATTAATACTTATTACTGATGTAGCATTTTGTATGCAAGGGTTTGGCATATTTTATAAATATCAGTTAAGCTTCACAACCAGGCTGCAATGCATGCAATATTGTGTCGCTAAGCCCATTCTCTATAGGGATAAACTGAGATCCCTAGCCTATCGCTATTCTGTGGGTTCAATCACTGAGACAAGATTGTCCATGCAATTAAATTGCTAGCACAGTCCCTGGAATCACTTTTGGCATCAGCTAACCATCTCTCTTCTAGATAATGCCAGGGTAAATCTCAAACAGGACCATTTCAAGTAGGTCATTTGGACATAATCACTCTTTTCTGGGGACACAAGAGCCTGACTGTACGTATTTAAGCTTTAAGTCCTGCTTCTGAGAATGGTGTCTGGCCAAGTCCATCTACTATGACAGATGTAACCACCATGTTTCTAGTACACAGCACAATGCTGTTCATGGATTCCTGATCTAATCTGGGTTCTGCAAGCCGCACAGCTCGAAGAAGCATTCATTAGTCCTGATGGAGCAAAGAGCTAAGGATCTAATTCTGCTTCTGTTTGTTCAGACTTTGTTCTCACATCAGTCCACTGATATTTATATGGTAATACAGGTAGAAGGCAAAAGCTTTTGTGAAAAGAGAAGTATGGGACAGAAAGGTGTAGAAATATATTAATGGATGGGAGAGAACGGTTGACTAATTATATGAGTTACTTGGGCAGTTCTATGCACAGAGGTAGGAAGTCAGACAGACGGGTGCTGGGGGGGCTCTACATCACTAGGTTTTCAATTGGGATGGCCAGAGTTGTGGGGCAACCAGCATAGTCAGTTTCTCAGTGCCTGAGGAAACACTGTATTTTATCATTCCAACAGGAAATGATCTTACCACAGAAAATGGAAGAGGGAAGCCAGGAACTGAAACAGAAAGTTGTTTAATAACAGCTTATTAAGAACTTGACACTCTTGGGAGAGAGGTGAAAATATGGAAAATAAGGAAAGGATGATTGCTGCTGTTGGCAAGATTTGAGGAAGTTTACTCCAGGACCATTTTGGCCTCTGTCTGCAACAGATTTTTTGCTCCATTCACTCCACATCCTTTTCCTCCTCTGGAAGCAACAGAAGTACAGCTACAGTAAAACAATACTCTGACTTTCCAGAGGTGTGGTCTAGTAGTTGGGTCTTTTTCTCCAGCAACCAGATGTCTTTGGCAACTGACCACTGCTCCCTGGGGTCTAAGTAGTTGCCTGAGTAGCTGGACTCAGTTCAAGCCACACTGCAACACTAATTTAGCTATATTACTCCTGGGGTTCAAACTAGTTTCTCTACAGGGTACCAAGCAGAGGTAGAACCATGCTTCTGGTTCTATACATGTTTCTTTGTGTTGTGTAAACTTAGCTAAACACCATTCATTTCATAATTTTATTAATTCTATCATTTTATGAATTAATTATTCAATGGGTTATTATATGGATAAACTACTTAGCTATAAATATTACCTTATGGGCTATTGCATTATATGAAGTAGAGCAACTTTTTAGAATAAACTGAAAAATCTCCTTTCCAAATGCATGACTGAGGCATTTATTTGCAATGAATCCCTGCATCTGCCAAAATATGAAAATACGGAGCCAGATTCCTGTCCCTTAACTGTGAATCTTATGCATATATTTCCATTGCTTTTTGTGCAGGCTGCATTATAGATAAGCATGTGCAGAATTAGGTCTTAGTTGCAAAAGATGTTCTCAAATGAAATATTTGAGTTTGTAGTCTCCTGGACTCTATCTTGAATTAGGTTTCAAGACAGCTAGTGAAAACTTTGGAACACCTGTGAGTAGAGAGCCAGTCACATAAATACTTTGAAGACCTCTCAACTTGACCATGAATAATGAAAACCAAGCCTGGTTTGGAAGCCAGTAGCTTAGGTCAGTTTCTGTCTCTTCGTAGTTTTCTCTGTTTCTCTCTTACTCAGATCTATACTATCACTTACTGATGAAATTTTGTTTGTTCTGATAAAAGGTACCCAGTTTATATATGTAAAACCAAACTAATAGTAGATATAGAGTGTTGAATATGCTACTGTTTATTGTGAGGCAATGTCATTTCATAGGTAGAGAATGAGAACTGACTTCCAAATTCTCATGTTTTGTGTTTACACCCACTCAGCTAAAAAGGCAGCACCATGAGAAAGGATAGGATAATCCTTTTCCTGGAGCAGTGACAAAAGGAGACAGCAGAGGGGAAAGCTACAGAACGTGTGACCAGTCACCCAATCTACTTTTTTCTCCACCTTCATCCCTGATCCATCTGCTTTCTCTTCAGCTGGTTTATTTTCGTGAGAACGCAGCTTCCACTGGGCAAATCTTGTCGGCATGAACAACTTGAATTTGTAACTGAAGTCGCACAGTGAAGAATGAGGACAAGCTGAATTAATAAATTAATTTTATGCACATACTGGACACATCACCTCTGACATGAGGGACATTGCTGCATGAGTCCAGTCAGTGAGGTTGTCTTCTCCGTGTTCAGAATGGAGACCGAGGCACAGAATAACTAAAGGCTCTGGTTTTTATTTACTGAAGTCAGCAAATATACCAGCTGGTTGCAGTGCAGCATCACCAAGACCAGGTGCCAGCAAAGAAAAAGAGTTCAGAGTTCCTTGCATTCAATGCTTTGAAACCAGAATAGAATAAAACACATAAAAAATGCACTTCCTTCGAAGTTAATGAGCTAGAAAGAGGCCAGTTGAGAGGGAAGTTTTGAATTATGGGGGCCGAGTGGGCAATTTTACTTTCGATAGTCAGCTTCTCAGTGGGTCTAAGCAAACTAGAAAATATGGAAGTCTGGTGTTTATGAGCCAAAACACAGGCCATGTCTGTGAATGGCAAAGTTCTTTATAAATATCTGTTACTGAAAAGAAAACACACAGTATTATCACTTCATACTGTGATAATTACAAAGCAACACTGACAAAGTGTCACTGGACTGGCTCTTTCTTGACTTACTCATACACAAACATGAAGCTGGAGACAACCGCTCAGCAGGAGTCTTCATGTTTCTCCTACCACTACATTTAGCTGCTCTGTGAAGGATTTAAGCTAAAGTCAGGAAAAGAAAGTCAAATAGGCTCATGATCATGGCAATTCTGGAGTGAGATAATTTAAAAAAAATAAATAAATCTTCAAAGACAAATGATCGATCACTTTTGAAAAGTTTGCATATACTGATGAACTGGTTTCAAGTTTTGTCACTATTAAACCCATGCTATTCTAATGAATCACTAAAAATTAAAAAATCAGTCAGGTGAACAGATGAAGGTCAGATAACCAAAAGAAATGCAAAGTCAGTATTCAGAGAGATGACAGTCTTGCCAAGACCACATTTAACCATGAGGTATTAATAACGTTATGCCTTTAACCAGACATTAATCTGCAATTTTATTTTTTAAAAAATTACCTAGAGAGAGCTTCTTTCTGGACTATTAACTTTTTTTAGTATTTAGATCACAACTCCTGAAGACTTAGCTATATTTTGACAAGTACTGACAAAGAGTGCCATGGAATTGTGACTCAATTGTCACCTTCGGCATTTTCAAGCTGAAAAACTCAGGATGAGTGCCAGGTACTAATTAGAACTGTTATATTAGGAAAGCAAATACAATGGTGTCTAACATTAAACAAAGCACAGTTCTCATCACAAATGGTTTCTTTTGTGTGCGGGTTAGTCTAAAAAACCATTTTGCATGCTAATGAGGCACAAACAATAATTGCCAAAGTAACTAGTTTCATGCAATTACAAAAACCACATAAAAGCCCTATTGTTTGTTGTCTTATGATTATTAATGCTAATTTTGCACTTGATAATTTGGGGATTTCATTTGTACCACAGTGTGCAATTTGGGTTTTGTGTATGTGAAGGTGAAGGCTTCTAATGGGGAGAAAAGTCTAGGAGGAAACAAGCCAGAGTGTGCAAAAGTAAAAGAAACAGTCAGTCTCAGGGAAGAGATTGGACAACCGGAAAAGAGAGGCAGAAAAAAACCCAAAAAAAAGCAGTGGTGAAAAGGGGACATTTCCTCTGTGAGAAAGAGGGAAATCAGAGCCAAGAGGAGGGAGGCTGTAGGAGCTGGGAGGCGCACAGACCAGCTAATGAATATCACTAAGCTGACACATCCTGTGGCTTGGAATGCATGACAAACCAGGGAGTCGCACAAAGATCTGAGGGAGCACGGAAAATTAGAGAGTAAAAAGTCAGATGGTTAAGTAGTTAAAAATAAAAAAGTTTGGGGCCCTGCTCTTCCCTCGAAGGGTCTCTCATTACAGCTCATACAAACCATTTTTAATCCCGTGAAAGACTGGACCCCTTCTATTTTAGTGTAGACACTGACTGCTCTGGCTGAAATTTCCCCTGCATTTCTGTGATTTGTCCTTTCATCTTACAGTCACTTGTCTGCAAATTAAGTGGAGAAAAACATACCATATGGCATTTTTTTTCCTCTGATTCACCCCAGCCTTTAGTTTTTTTCTTTTCTAATTGAATAAAATATCATATGGTTGAACTGGGATTTAGCACTAGCTTAGAGAAAATGTGCATTGCTTGGAATCTTTATACTTCTCTGAGCTTAAAGAAAACCTACTGTTGGAAGCAGAAATACTGTTTTAAGGCCAGGATTGAATACAGTTAAGTGCGTTCTACACATTGTTATCAGGGAATACTAAATTTCCTGTTCTTACTTCTCTTAAGCAAATATGATTTTGTCTAGGGCCTATGCCACTCTGAAATCGTACCTACAGCAAGGTTTAATGCAGAGAGCATGAAACTCGAATGACGGTCAGAATTCATTTTCCTTTTGTGACAGTAGCTCTCCTTCCATTTACCATGATGTTAAACATTTCTGCAGATCTCTCTCTCCCTTCTTTTTCCCTGTGTGTCATGCTATCAGTGTTGGTATAGGAAATAAATTTGAAATCAATACATGTTGTTATTGTTAGATATTGTAATGTGTGGAGTTTTGGGGTTTTTTTTGTTTTTTTTTTTCAGATCATATTAATCTGACTATAACTATCTGAGCCCAGCAGTTTCACCCTTTCATCTGGTATACTTTTTCCCTTGCAAGCTTTCTGAATGTGTTTTCCATAACAATTTATCCCTCTACTATTGTTGATCTCTTCAGTATATTCCCTTTACCCCACTTTGTTTTTGTTTATGATTTTTACTTGGAAAAATTGTGAAGTCTCCAGGAAAGTGCTTTTTACATTTTCTTGCTAGTCTGCAGCATTTCAGAAATATTACCAATTGCTACGTGAATAATTGATTCATAGCTGTCACAGCATGGAGGTGACATTGTACCTTCTTACTCTTCTTCCCCACCCCCTAGTGCTCGTTTAACCTTTTCTTCTTTTCTTATTCTTTGTTGACAAAAGAACCATTTAGATTTGGTCAGCACTAGGCTCTACCCTGCAAAGTAACTGACAAACAAAGACAAAGTCCCTATTAGGAAACTTCACCTTAGGTAGTGGAGATATTGTTGATTAATTTAGTATAAACACTGTAATAATTGAGAAATATATAATCGACCTGGTATTTAATTAGCACGATATTTTTGCTATATAAAGACTATTTAATTCTCTAGACAATTAATTAAATCTGTTTGCATGAGAACACATTTGATGGAAAAGCAAGAAGGTGTGCATTAAAAAACAACAACAACAACAAAAAAAATTTTTTTCTAGTTTGAAAGAAATATTTAATATAATACTCAAAGTCTTATTGGTTCACTACTTTGGAGCATTAAATGCTAATTAGGATTTGCCCTTCCTCTGCTGTTTTGTGATGACATTTAAATTTTTTTAATTTTTCTCTTTTTTCCTTTTTTCACTAGAAATTTTTAGACACACATGCATCTACATAGTAGCTTTATTCAGCCCAAACACAGGGAAACTTAGTCTAATACTTCATTATTCTGTTGATACTGTATGTAGATAAGAATTAGCCTACTTAATAGCAAGTCTAAGAAAAATGTTGCTTCAAATTAGGATAATATTTAGGCAAACCTAAAGGACATTTGGTATAATGTCTTGCTAAATTGGACATTTATATGAAATCACAATCCATCTCAATAAATGTAGGAGATACAAAGAACCTCAGAATTTTTTTAAAAAGAAGATCTAAGACAAATCAAAACAGATCTAACACATTCTATTAAGTTGCAGAATAGGTCCATCTAAATAAAAAGAGTTAATGTTAAAACATTCTCAGGAAGTTATTTGTGTGAATCATCTAGTAAAGATGGATCTTAACAAACATGTGGGGTTTGAAATAGAAGAGGATACTAGTGAAAAATGTCTTAAAGTGTAAAATAAAGTTTAACATGTATTTCTGAGGCAGAACACTTAGAAGAAGAGAGTTGCAACTTGGATAAATCACTTTGTAGCTCTATGCCTCAGTTTCCCCACTCAACATGTTGAAGAAAAGCTAGATACACATGTTATGAAGTGAAGTGTTGGTTATTCAAGCCATATTCTTGTATTTGGAAGTGTCAGTGGGGGTTGCAGTCAGCGTGCCTTGCGGACAGACACGGAGCTTCACAAAGTCCATGCAGGCTGCACCTGGGCAAATATGTTCTGTTCTGAGGCTACCGCACTTAGATGACCTGGTTCAGATTAACTGGTTTCGATTAGCTGCTTTTCACCAACTCCTGTTCACACCATGGAGGTGACAACAGGGAGTGATCTCCCTTCCTTCAGCAGCTCTACGAAGTGAGTGCGATGGGATCGCTCATGTCAAACACAAAAACCCTGCAGCTGTGCAGACCCCAAGCATGAGAGAAGGGCAAGAGAGAAGCAAGAGGCCAAATAGTCATCTTCCAGCTTCCATGCCTCGCAAGGCCACAGACTGGTCTTTAAGCTTTTCAGGGCTTTGAAACCTTTTTCTGAGAGGTGTTACAGCTGTGGGGTAGCCAGGGAATTTCTCATGTCTGAAGCCAAATCCAGATGCGAAAAGTTACCTGATGAAAAGGATCTGGGAATGTTGGCTAACAGCTGGCTGAATATGAGCCAGAAGTGTGCCCAGATGGCCAAAAAGGCCAACAGCATCTTGGCTTGTATCAGAAATAGTGTGGCCAGCACGACTAGAGAAGTAATCGTGCCACTGTACTGGCACTGGTGAAGCCACATCTTGAATACTGTGTTCAGTTTTGGGCCTCTCATCATAAGAAGGACATTGAAATACTAGAAAGAGTGCAGAGGAGGGTGACAAGGCTGGTGAAGGGCCTGGAGCACAAGTCTTTTGAGGAGCAGTTGAAGTAGCTGAAGATGTTTAGTCAGGAAAAAAGGAGGCTGAGGGGAGACCTTATCACCGTCTACAGCTACCTGAAAGGAGGGTGTAGCATGGAGAGTGTTGGTCTCTTCTCCCAAGTAGCAAGTGATAGGACAAGAGGAAATGGCCTCAAGTTGTGCCAGGGGAGGTTTATATTGGATATTAGGAAAAAATTCTTCACAGATAGAGTTGTAAGATGTTGGAACAGGCTGCCCAGGGAAATGGTGGAGTCACCATCTGGAGGAGTTAAGTTCTTAGGGACATGGTTTAGTGTTATATTAGGTTATGGTTAGACTTGATGATCCTGAGGGTCTCTTCCAACTGAAATGAGTCTATGATTCTATATAATCCCTAAGAGAAAATTGTTTGGAGAAAATCCTGAACTCCATACACAGAAACACAACACTAGCACAAAGGTGGGCATCATCTGGCAGCACCCAACCCACTGCTCAGCTGATCAACGTCATCATAATGAAGGCCCTAGAGGTATAGTTGTATTGCTTTTCATCTGACTAACATCAGTAAAAATAGTATGTAGTAGTGGGGGGACTGGCATTCAAGGCACACGTGTTGGTAGTCCATGTTGAAGCTATCGTTACGATTACTCTACAAATTTCTAGCAGTCATAGCAGTCATGTCAATTGGTTTAAAATTCCAGATGCATGTCTATAAGATATTTGGGAAGTTCTCCCTACATACTTGAATCATTGTAGATACACTAATGATACTTGCACCCCTCTTCACGCCATTGTCACATATCATTTCCATTATCCACCACATTCATTTTCTTTGGCTTTTCCTTTTGCAGAGGTGGAATTGGCTTTGCTGGCCCAGAGGCTGTTGGCAATTGAAGTCCATCAGGCCACCTTTATATGTCAATATCTTCTCATTTCCTCTTTTTTGTTGTTGGTTTGGTTTTTTGGGTTTGTTTATTTGTTTGTTTGTTTGTTTAACTTTTTTTTCTTTTTTCCTTTGTTCTGCCCAAGCTAATCATCCTAGAACAAGAAGGACAAGAAACTTCTTCAAAACATGAGTGGTTTCAGCAAGATACTTTGGCCAGAAGATGCTATAAAACTACTGCACATTTTCCTTTCCTCTTCAATAAATGAGCATATCACTTCATTCTGTGTCCAGCCATCACCATCCTAAGGGGTCTACCACCATAATTTTAGCTTCTCAATTGGCCTTCCAGCCAGTATCTCAATACATCGTATGTCCAGGATGACTTGCACTACCGTTTTATTTATGATGCAATCAAAGGCTGTAGGAGACTGAGCAGTAACTGCTTTCCTAATGCATAAAAAATCCCTCTTTCTTTTAGCCCTATATTATAAGCATTTGAAAGTCTTCATTTTTTCCTCTTCATCTTTCTTGTCCTCTCAGAAAGGACAGCAGGGGTTAGATAGAGTGTGCTGAATACAAGTCTCTCATTCATCTACATTTAGACTATGTTTTGCAAGATCCATTAACAGAAAACATATTAGTAACTGTTAAAGAAAACCTGTTTTCTTCAAATCTTCCTTGTTTAGTAGCTCTGGCAACAATAACCACTTCTTATAGGAGAGGAAATAAGCATCCACCTGCAGCCTTCACTGAGGTAAAAAGTGAGAAAGATGACTTGTTATTTCAGCAGTATCACTGACTCACAGCAATACCAGAAACTTTATCTTTCACTGGGGAAAGACAGCTTCAACAGCTATGAAACCTCTGACAACAAGCTATCAAGCCTGCACACAAACCACGATGCAGATCTTACCATTATTCTTAATTAATATTTGCTTTTGAGACATTTCAGGAAGTGAGAGAAGTTTTCCAATCATTTATGAAATGCAGGTCCCGGGTCTAAGATGCTTATATTTTCAGAACAGAGAAATACACCAAGAAGAAGAGAAGATAAAAGAAACAATAGCCTACAGTTTATACATAGCTCATGAAAATCAGCACAGCAGAAAAAGAGAGACGTAAATAGACATAGGAGAAGGTTTGTCCATTTGGGGGGATTATTTTCAACTGCAGTCACAAAGTTTGTAGTCTGCAGCACTGTAAACAATGATAAGACATTGGATTTAGCATCAAAATTACCTAGCTGATACGAGAAATGCATCCCCCAACCTGCAGTGCATTAGCTGACTTCATAGCGTAATTGTAATGAATCTCTTATTGGACCCTGGCTTCCCTGGACAATGCCATATTGTAAGGACTAAATACATCATCAGTGATCCTCATTCTCGTGTATTACACTAATATATCATTGGAATGACAACTGCTTCTGATGATATATTAATGTAATACATCAGTAGTGTGGGGGTCCTATGGGGTATTACTCAGGAAGAGGGACCATCTAAAGAAAACAGACCCAGAGTCAGATTCAGTTTAATTACTGAATGAAAGGGCTATCAGGACCAAGGTTATACATAATGCTAACATACTTACATCATCCATGAGATTAATTTGCAACCTCATTACATATTAACCTTGCAATTTTAGATAGTAATTGTAGGATTTGGATTTGCCTGCTGATGTGAGTAACTCACAAACCATAACCTCCCCAATATTTTATAGTGATCCATGAATAATGCAGCTATTTTTATTCTGTCCATTTTACATTCCATGATCGTTAAACAACACATCAGATGTGTAGATATAAAACCAGATTTAGAAAAACAACACTCTATTTGGAACTGTTTGTAGTCACTGGGCACCATATAGACATTTTCACTTGCACAGTGCATTCAAAAGAAAGAGACAACTGCTATCTGCTTTTGCAGTCAATTATGCAGGGCATTTTCATGTATCATTTGTCTTAAAGCTATCATAAAGCATGTAGAATTCTGCTGGATTTTTTAGTTTGTTTTGGTTTGTGGTTTTTTGTTTGTTTTCCTTTGTGGTTTTGTGGCAGTTTCTCTGCTCTTTTTTGTAGGAGATTTTTTTTTTTTTTTCCAGAATTCACTGTAATGGTGCATTCTGCTGTTCTTTAAGTTATGAGCTGGATTCTGAAATGCTTTTAACAAAAGAACTTCCATTGAAATATTGCGGTGTCCACCGATCTGAAATACATATAGAGTAATCTTCCCTTGGCCCTGCTTCTCCCTAATTTTAATGCTACTATATTATAAGTTATCCAGAGAATCCCCCTATATATTATGAATCAAGCTAGCACCAGAGGTGATATCATTTAAACTAGAGCTTCTGGTGGTCTTTTATTTCATGTTTATTAAGATTATAACCAAATGATGAGAAGAATTTCATAGAACAGCATATAACATCCAGCCAAAAGACACAATGTGTATTCGATTTTATAAACATCTTACTGCGTCTAATACAGATGCTATACTTATTCTTGAATAGACTGTTTTGTTTAATAAGCATTTATCTATTGTTAATGCCTTTGGAGAATTCATCTTGGGGTTTATACTGAAGATAAATGCAAGCGTGTGAGGGTTTATGAAAAATGTCTCAGCAAGTGACAGGAAGCCTGATATGAGTTACCACAGTCCGCTTCACATGTGGGGCAATCCACTACTTGTCTTGCATTTATTATATTTTCTTGCTAGGCATTTTCTCTTTCTTTTCCTGAGACCCTTTGATACTATGTACTTTTAAATACCAAACATTGATGGTAAATCTGAAAAGAATGCATGATATAGAAAGAGACAAAACTACTGATGTAAAATGTAGCTACAATAAAATAAAGAAGAAATCACAAAGATTTTTTTTTAATGGTGTATGCATAAGGGAAGGGAATCAGAATTTAAAACGAATTAACTGAACATCAGCTGTGTGTCCCAATGATACATGTCATTTTAGCTCACTAGGGTGATGTACATATTATTTAGAAAACTGTTCAAGGCTGCAGTTAGAAATTCTCCCAAGAATAAATGGAATTCTCACAAAACAAAGTGTCATTGTCTTGTGAGGAAAGTAAATTGTGTACATATCTGCCTATATCTAATCTTACCTAATCTTTATGTGCCTTATACCTGGGATGATAATAAATAATGTATTGCGGGTGTGGAGAGAGGTTATGGCAGTATAGTAAATTAGTGAAAAGCCCCATGTGACCTATCATCCAGGTTCCCAAGATAGGTTTCTTTTTGCTATTTTCTAATTAGTAACAACTTCTCCCTTCCTCTGTCGTGTATTTCCCTTAGCCCACTGTCTGAACTGAAGGCAGATCTGTTACAAACTCTATTGTAGAATCTTCAGGATGTCAGTGGTAGCTGGAATTAAATTAGATTTCAACTCTCGCAAATTAATGAGTAACCTTGAGGTGTTTGAATGTATCTGGTATGTCAATAACGTAATGCACAACAGAAAAAGGATGAACTTTGCTCATACACCATGTGGAGGCTTTCCCCTGTGAGTTTTATACGGTGAATTATTTACTAGTTATTGAATTAATCAGACAGTTTTTACTTTTTGGCACTTTTAAAATCTGATATTTAAAATCTGCTTATGTGCTTAATTGAATGGACATCACATGCAAACCCGCTCCTCATTGAGCCAGCCCTGCTTGTTTAATACAGGAATTCGAAAATAAAATGAAAGTGCATTTTCCCCTCAGCATCAGCAGGACAGCCTGGTGAGAAAGCGCGCTGTGCTGCAGACACCTCGTGCAACCAGAGAGTGTTAGAGGGAGAGGAGACATGGGCTGGAGTGCATCAGTCTGGCTCTGCTCAGGGGCTGGATGAATTTGAAACATGACCAAGTCTGAATGGAACAGTGGTCAGAAAGCCAGGAACAATTACTTCAGATTACAAAATGCTTGAACAATTTACTTCACGAGACAACTGCACAGTCTCCTTGTGCAAAAGGACTTATCAATACTATATTTGGACAAAATTTGATGAGAGGAGTTGGAGGGGTGGTGGTAGCGTGGGGCAGGAGAGTCTCATTGTGCAAGATGAAAGCAGCAATGTATTTAGATAGAAAAGTATTCCAGTAACCAAAATCCCTGCCCAACATCATCTTTGTTTCAGAAAGTCTGATTAGTTAACATATTCCATCACCTTGGGAAGAAAGCTGAGGTAAGCGGCTTAATTTATAGATGGATGGAACAAACTTATTTAAAAATTCTCACTACGTTATCATGAATCATGTAGGCCTATTAAACTAATTGCCAAGTAAATTTAAGCAGTATTACAGTAGATTTCAGTGAATTTATCATCAATCTAAAGAGATCTTTGGTGGTCTCATGCTGCCCCCCACAGATATGTCTCAGAACATTCATTATGCCATAATTACAAAGTCTCTTTGAAGAGGCTAAAAATCCCAAGACTCCTCTCATCAATTATTTTCACCTGTTAATTCATTTTGTGTGAGGTAATAACCTCAGCATAATAACAAATGTGCAAGTACTCCGATTTTGCAATTAAAAGCAGCAGGGCTCCTATTTTGATCATACAGACTGTGACATCCATCATAGAAAACAATTTGGGCCTAGCGGGATGACAGATGCCACACTGATGGCTCTACTAACTAACTGCCTGTCCTGAAAAAAAAATGGTCCCGTTTCAGCCTGCAGCTGCAAGCTATCTGATAGCTCCTGACCAGTCAGCGGGGGAAAGCCTGCAGTGACTAAATTACTGAAAGGTAATTTTACTTCACAAAATGAGGATTTTGGAGGCATATATGTATGCATTCCAGTGGCTGGTGTAATTTGGAAACAAATAGTCCTTTTCATTTGAAAATGACTGGAATCGCTGCCAGTGTTCAGAGAGTATTGTTTCTCAGCCTTTTACATGAGAAATACAGCATAATACTCATTATTTCTCCCCTTTCACATCTTATTAGACACAGAAGGCAAGGTGGTTATCTCTGCTTTCTTTAGCTAAATCCGCACAAGTAGGATTTCTTCCAACCTCTGGACAGGTGCCTAAATAATAGAAGAGTGCTCATTTTAGCCTTTCAGTTTGTATCAAGGCTGAGTGAGCCCTGTCTGGGGAATGATCCCGCTATCACCACCAAGCCTTAAAGTGATATGCCCTCATCTGAAACTGCACTAAAAACAATGAAGCAAATTGCAAGTGCAGGCAGCTCATTAGCCTCAAGACTGATTCACCAAGGAAATAATTTGATGTTGAATTAATGACAGAATAGCTATTGTCCTGACTGGGCGGGTGGGGGGCTGGAGGAAGCAGAGGGCGATGCATATACTCTAAAAAGAATCTCAGAAAACACAGCCAATTTATTTTCCTCACTAAAGTGCATAATGTGATACTTTAGTATTGGACCAATTAGCTTAAAACATTTAGTGCTGAAATACTGCATACTCTGAGTAAACAAGACGACTGATTAAGCCCATAACTTTCTAACGGGAAACACACAATGTTGCTGTCAACTAGTATGAAATATGTCAATGCGCTCTGGGATTTTCGGTTTTGTTTTTGTTTGTCCTTTTCTTTGGTTGCGTTTTATCCAGTAGGTCTAAAATCTGATGACTGGAGGGAAGAAAGCTGGACTGTTTGGGCTGCTGACAGCAGCAGATGCAAATTATGAAGGAAAACTTACTACTGAAAGAAAGGTGGTAAGTATTGTAAGGATTATGTTTTCAGATTTCAGCACACTAATGCAGAGCAACAAAAGATCAGCAGAGGGCCAAAGGTTAAGTATAGCATGAACTTTCTCAGTGGCTGTGCACCTTAAGATGAAAAGATAGCCCTGTTTATGACATCTGCAGACTACAATGCTTACCATTTTATACTTCCCTCCCACATTCTCTGTGGACAAAGAGCTGTGCTCGGCTTCTTGGGAAAAATCTACTGTTTCTTACTCCATCATATTACACTCATAAACCCTGTCAGCAATAAAGGGTAGGCAGAGCCACGGATGTGCAGCTAGTAAACTACATAATTATAGCAGAAAAGATAACAGCATTTCGGTCTTTCAATTGGCTCTCTATTCAGGAATCTGCACCATGCTACAATGTCATGGAGGTGAGGCTAATTCCTGGGGCAGGGGGGTGCTCCAGCTCAAGCAAATGGTGTGGCTGAGGTGTCGAGCAGCTTTTCCAGATTCAGCAAGCAGCTTTTCCTGACCAGCTGCAGGATTTACAATGCAGAACATGTGAGGTTTTTTTGTAGGATTATACTCTGATAAAGGCAAACAAAAGGTATTAATCAAAACAAATAAATTAGTATTACCCATCTTAGATGTTCTTTAATGCAAAGCCAATAGTTCTTGCCCTTTATGCACATGCTCCTACAGTAACTAATGTACAGTGGCCATCAACAAATTACGACTTGTGACACTTTTGCTGCTGCAATATTAAGCTCAAAGTTCTATGGAGAAAATATATGGTTTTTATTACCAAATTGTTCTTGTTTACAATTCTAATATCCTCTTCATTATCTACTTTTCCAGACATTTTAGGCAGTTCTGAAGACCTGGGGCAGTACTAGTCCTGTCATAAAGAGAAATTAATGTTGTTAAAGATGGCCTAGCTGCCCTCTGGGACAGCTGAAGATGTGAAAATATAAGGTTCTGTTTTAAAGATGAAAATGATTAAAGGCACAGGCACCTTGCTCTTAGTGCAGCCACTAAAACTTTTAATAAAATACTTCAGCAGAAAAGAGCTGCTTTACTTCTTCCACTGTAAGTCTTAAGAAAAAAAATGAGAGAGAGAGGGGAAGAGAGAGAGGGGGGAGAGAGACAGAACTTTGTTCTATAAGAAGAGGCTTGCTTTAAGGACTAATAAGCGTAAAAAGGACCTCATCATTATAAAGAACCCATTCGTCTCAGCAATAGCTCACTTAATAAAGACTAGATGATAGAAAAACCAGTAGAGCTGTCTCCAAATAGCCAGTAAGCTAATTAGGTGCATTGTAACAGGTAGCCCTTACAAAAACTGACAGGCTTAAGCCAGCATGCCGCAAATACTTAAGAACATCGTAGCAGATGTACAGTGGTTATTGTATCCTCTTCAAGGCTGTTGCTGCTGCCACAATTTTATAAGCTTACGCACCTCAAACCCTTAAAGAAGCTCAAAACGGGTTTCAGTGGGAGAAACGAAAAGGAAAGAAAAAAAAAAAAAAAGAAGAGACAAGAATACAAACCTGCTGAAGATATTCTATGAGCTTTTAGGGGCCCCAGACCAAAGAGACCTTTCAGAAGGAATGGTTCAGCTGCCTGGAAGAAAATGGCAGGAAACACAAAAGACAAGAGCATAACCTTTGTCCTAGCAGGGATGGAAGAATATCTGTCAGAACTTCACCTTCATAATCTTGCCCACCTCAGTCATTTTTTACTGGTTAAATGAAGGTTACAGGATTTGCTCTGAAGAAAAAATGTCCCTTTCTCCTTAAAAAATATTCTTGAAGTTAAAAGGCAAGTTTACATTCTAATTTTCCCACAGAGTTATATTCACTGCTCTCTCTTTTGTTTGGTTTTGTTTGTTTTCTCTACTTTGGGAAGAGGTCAGATCTTACAATTGTATCTCTCTCATATGCTTTTGATTTTCCTGCAATAATCTGATGTAATTGATGGTGTACAAAAGCCATTTGAGGACTTCTAGGTCCCTTAATGACAGTGGTAGCATTGCAAAGGAAACCGCTGCTGGTCTGGATGCTCAGGGAAGTCTGACTTCCCATCATTGAGGCTGGGACTGTGGCACTAACTTGCTGTGGGTGAAAGCCCGTGGCAAAAGGGAGGTCTGGAAGCAAAGCAAGCTTTGCTCTCAAGCAGCAGTAGCTCATCAGAGAGCAATGGTTTCTGCTGGAAATCATGAGGGAGCCAGAGGCCTCAGTATTAGAGAAGCGGAATTATGCGAATACTCCCCCACTCTGTCTGCATTCATGTGGAACGAGTGATGCAAAAAATCTCTGTCAGGATACTTTCTTTCTGATCAGCAAAACTAACTTTATCATGACACCAAATGTAAATTAATATCTCCAAGCGTATATTTGAAAAAGGTGTTTTTCAATCCACAGTGTTATCAACAGATGCTTTAAAATCCTCCCCATTCCCCTGGGGTGAATACACTGAATAACACTGTATTTCTGCAAGAGAGATCTGTAGCACTGTATTCAAGATTGGAGAAAAATACTGTGAGCTTTGCAAATCCATAGACAGTTACAGAAGTAACGTTCCATTACGGAAAACATCAGTGCCAAAATGTGGTCCACACGCTCTAGAACTCCAGAGTTACCGCTTCCGAAGATACAAACTACTATACCAAATAATTAAAATATATTCTTATTGTGATATAGACTATGAAAATGTCAAGGCTTAGTAAACAGGATTAGTTTGCAATTACCAATTCTCTTTCAGGGCTGAGTATATAGTATGATGATATCCAGAAAAATATAATCTACATTAGGATCAGCCTATGCTATGTCACACATAGACTTGCTCACACATAGGTGTCCTAGTTTTGTTAAAAACAAGTTTCTCTTTTAGTGATTTTGCCTGTCAGCTAAAGCCTTCATATTAGCTGCATTTTCCTGGAGAACCAGACACGTGTTTTGGTAAACCTAGCAATGGAATGAAAACTTATTGATAAGCACGGATGGACATCTTGTGAGAGGGGCAACAAGAAACCCCTGATCAAGAAACTGACCAACTGTGTATAACATTCCATTCATGTGAATACTTCATATAAAAGTGGGAGATCACGAGGATCTCGTCCCTTTTTTCCCTTTGCCTTTCCCTTCTCCTTCTGCTTATGGCCGACATTAGGAGAGGACCTTGCTAGTCGTCCCTACGAACTGAAGTCTAGTGAGAGACTGAATCCAGCTCTGGTTGGCTGCAGAGTCCAATCCAGGACTTTGGTTGCAGGCTCTGCAGTTGCTGAGGCTTTCAAGATTGGTTTTGTATATTTTGTATTATTTTCTCTATTCTTATTAGTAGCATTAGTAAAACATTGTTAATTTTTCCAACTCTCTTCTCTCTGTCCTTCTTTTCCTCCCGATCACCTGTCATGAGTGGAAAAAGGGGAGAGGGAAGGGCAAAAGGGGGAAGTGGAGGTGGGGAGAGGAGGTTAACAATACATCTGCCAGGGTTTTATTGTCACCCTGCAATCTAAACCCTCGACAATAAGCTATTATTTGAAAGCCAAGTTCAAAACTGATAAGTTAGAAGATGACAGAAGTAAGGTTGCTTGTGCAACATTAATTCACTCATTGAGGTGTATGTATGACAATGAGGGGTTTAGTTATTTTCCTTTTGTAGGAAGTTTGCCTCATTTTCTTTGTGGCCTCACATCTTAAAAATTTTAACTGACACTTTTCAAATCCTTCCGTAAAGGCATGTTTTTCTGGAGGCATGCAGTCCCAGGATATCTAAAACACTGTTTTCTTTCCACATCAACCATTTATGTGAGGAATTTTCATTATTCCCTTTTTACAGATGAAGAATTAAGGATGAAAAATATTTCACAGCAGAAATGTCAACTAATTTTGAGTGCCCAAGTGAGAAAAACTGGACATTGAGTTTTGAAATTATTTTAGAGATCTAAGAAAACATTTTTTTTTTCCCCAGCTCCAGGAATTTCAGTTACTTCTTTAAACATCTAACACATCTGCAAATCAGCATCTCAAGAAAATGCAGGGGGACATAAAATTATTGTTAGTAGTGTAGCTTAAGTGTCTTCCCTGGCAACCCATAGGAATGCTGTGGCAGAGGCAGATACAGTTTCCCAGGTCAGCCCTTGACTGTTACAGCTCTGAGGCTCTCTCTTGTCTTCTTGCAATCCCTTTCCTCATCCACTCCACAATCCACAGCATGCCCAGCACATGAGTTTTCTACACAACTCATTGCTCTCAAGAGTGTCTTACATTCCATATACTAAAACTCTGATGGAAAAATAAAAATGTGTGACATAAAATTAAAGACTGCCTCTTTGTATATACACACAGAAAAAACGGATTGTGCTTTTAAGTCTTATATGCTCTTTTTTGCAGGTGTTTAAAAATTAAAAATAAAGCAAACAAACAAAAACAACAACAAATTGAAAAACAAGAAGTATTATCACATTGTTTCTGTTGAATAGAAGAATATTTTATCATTTAATATAATGGTTACTGAGATTATTGCCTCTGTCTCCACATTACTGTGTTCAAGGATGCTGATTTAGTTCGTAAATGACATCAGCTCTTTACTTTCAATTGTTGACTGTAAACACATAAGGAGAGATCTTGCTGCAGTGAAGACAAGAGAGATGCCAGCATAGGCTAGCAGGTCCTCCTTCTGTGACAAGTAGTCACAGATGCAGCTTGGTTGGGCTGTAGCTTTATTCCATACACCACTCATTTTCGTGATTTTTGTCAATAAAACCATTAGGATTTTGAAAAATTCATAAGCAACTGAAAGCAAGGTATTCTACAGGGAAGCAGCTTAGCAGCTTGTAAAGTAATAGCCAGCCTTGTCTTATAAAATTATCACAGTCAATGGGAACCTTTGCTTTATCACTACAATAATGGAAGAGGTAAGAATCTTCTGTCACTTGATATTGGAAAATACAGAAAGGAACGCTGTGACCTCAGCTGTGAGAAAAAAGGAACCAATCAGCATCAAAATAAGGACAGCATAATATTTCTCCTAACAACATTTCAGAAAGTTTCACAAAACACTGAGTGGCATTGATTAAAATTATAATTTTCACCACGATAATGCCACATGTGCCACTAGCCCATGACACTTATTCATAGTCAGTAAAAATGGCCCGATGTGATCTTCCTTGTCTCTGCTTGTCTACAGTGACAAGTGGCAAGATGTGGGCTTAATGCAATTAACAGACATTAAGGTATGATCACAAAAATCAGTGAAGTGTGGAATAAAACTTTAGTCCCACCAAATTGCATCTGTAACTTCTTGTCCAAATCAGAGCCCCAAAATGGCAACTGCAGGAAAAGAGTTGCATCAGTCACAGATCTAGTTGTAGCTTTATGGAGAACTCTCCATGAAGTAGTATTTTCCTTCTCCCTGTGAGCCTCAGGAACTCTCTTAGTCAGCCATCAATAACAATAGGACCATGATTCCTATTTCTTCTTAGTCATCTTCTACCCAAAGGATGTAATTAGGGATTCTTCCCTGGGCTTTGCAGGGTATTCAGTGTCTTGTCCTCTGCAGTTAGTAGAATTTATTGGAGATCTGTCAGTTTATATACAAAGTTACTGCTAAAAAAAAAAAAAAATAAATCTGGTATTTTCTTAGGACAGGATCAGAGCTGACATTTCTTAGGTCTGTCAGAGGGGGGTGGAAAGTTAGTGTATATATATCACATAGACCATTAAAACTTATTGACCCATTAAACCAAAGTGGTCCAAGAATGGGAACTTCTTAAATGCTGTTTTCATTTTCTTTGAAGTAGAAAAGGCTAAATATATTTCAGAATGAAGGTAACCTTGATCTATTCTTAATATAAAATAACTGTGAAGAAAAAAAATGGTTATATGTGCTTCCTTATTAATTCTTTATAGTAAAAATTTCCACCATAAAACAAAAAATACCAAAAAAACCCTGAAAAAAGAGGAGATTATGTGGCATGAAGACAATATAAAACTCTCAGTGGTGTAAAAGAGCAGCAATGCTGGATGGTAAAGTGTCTCAGAAATCAAACAAACAAACAAAATATCAATTACATAATATCATTCACAAAGGTCCACAGTCAGTATAAACATCATGAAGGCAAAGTCTCTTGTCAGTCCATGAAAGGAGAACTTTCTGGTCTCAACACCCACATGCTGAGATTTCTAGATCTCTTGTATTTCTTATAGAAATAGTACACTAAGAAATAACAGTGTGAACTTACTAAGCACTAATAAAGTTCTTCAGGTTGCTATGAAGCATAAAACCACTGAAGCTGATTTAAAGTGTAATTTAAAATGATGAAAAATGTGCATGATTTTCCAGCACGCTTTTATATTAAAATAACATATTCTAATAGTTCTTACATCAAGCTGTATAAATAGAAGATCCACCAGTAGCTGTGCCACTATCAGAGGTAAGCTGCAGTTCTGCATCAACCATATGTGAAAAAAATATATTCTTGATTCTCTGTGTAAGTTCATTAAATATGCAGGAATTATTTGGTCAGATTGAATTAGTCGCATGTACTCCTGCATTTACTTATTTTGGAGCATGATCTACAGGCTTAAATTATGCAAATATATTTTGGGAGTATTTTCTTGTGTGTTTTTCCTTTAGTTAGTTATTTTTTAAGCAAAACTGTGTTTCCATGTGAGAAGTGTGTTCGTTCGATATGTAGATATTCCTCAGTTTCAAGAAACTGCCAATATCTCTGGTAAGCTGAAATTCTCTCTCAGCCTTAGGTCCTTTCCAGTTCCTTTCCGCAGACAAGAAATGTGAAATTCTCTTCATTGTGAATAGTGTGTTTTCTTTTGCTGTTCCAGAGGATACTGTAGCATTTTGACAAACCTTATCTATAAATTGTGAAAACATAGTCTACTCTGCTTGAATGCATCATGAGGCAATTTTACTTGTTAATTGCAAGTGCAATTTAACAAAATTTCCCATCTGATTGGCAGGTGGAGGAAGACATGGGCATGAGAAGAGGGCAATGAAGTAACCCATTCCAAAACTTTTGGCCAGCACAGTATTCATCACCTCATATCCCAGTGTGTCTGAGCATGTCTCTCCTCAGCTCTCACTGTGCAAGAGGGAAAGGACAATCTTCAGTTTGTTCCCTTCCATTATTTAATGCAATACTGGACAGTGGGATCCTGAGTCCTGATCTGAGGACACTCCTCTTGAGGAGAAACATGCCTCATTACTCATTTTCATCCATGTATGATAATCTAGCTCTGGATTAAAAATCAAGACAGAAATGAAAAAACCTTTTCTCAGAAATCTGAGCGCTTCATTTTTTAATTGCTCTTCTCTTGGACCTGTGGCATAGATCAGGTCTCATCTATAAATTCCATCAGGAGACTCCATCATACTCAGTCTCATTTTCTGCATTGTTGAAGTTGTTCTCAAAGGCTGCAACAGCTGCCTAATTGACTACATATAGAATTAATAACTTCAAAGTTATCTTTAGATCCTCTTGGTCTGCTTGTTGGCTTGACATTTTTCTTTTTAGCAACATTTTTGTACACAAACTTGCTACTAATTTAGCTATTTCATTGCCCTTTTATTGCTCTCAGTTAGATGTCTTGCATCTGGACCCTGCATCCCAGGTGTATTAGATTATATTGAAAGCTTTCCTTCTGTTCTTTGTTCTAGCATGTACTCCTTCAGCTGTAGAAGATACTGCACAGTAGTAGAACTTTGAGCCAAAAGCTGAAAGAACTTCTTGAATTAGCAATGGTCACTGCTCGTCTAGGTATCAGCTTATTTGCTGTTTGGATTTACCTGAAATTTGCAGTTTGCCTGACTGTTTTAGGAATTGTGTTAAAAGGATTATTTGAAAAGGTTCATATTCAATGTCTTGTTAGAAGCCCAAAATCTGAAGGTAAGCCTGCTCTGCAGCTTTCTAACTTGTCTGACTTTAATTGTAAAGACAAACCCTTTAAAAAGGATTGCAGAGGGGCATTCAAACATTGAAAGTTTGGTTCCACTGCATCTGAGGACTTAGGTCTGATTCAAGATGAGAAGAGAAAGAAGGATTACAAGCTTAAAGCAAAGATAAAAATAAGTCTGAAACAAGCTTACTGGAAGAAAGAGAAACAAGCTTGTCATGACCTTGCCACAGGGAAGAGAACAGGTTTACCAGGGGTCTCCAAGAAGGCTGAGACAAAGGCCATCTTGAAATTGTGATCCATTTACTGTTTAACCTGCTCCAATTCTAAGTGAGTCAGCTGCAGTTAAAGCATATGGAACAAGAGAAGTTTGATCTCTTCTTAAAAGTGCTCCGTTCTTCTTTGTAAAACAAAAGCAACCCATAGCTAGATCAATTTGCTATATCTCTGTCTTTGCAAAATAGTGGTCGAACTTTGCAGTGACCACAACTGCACAGATCTGTGATGTATAGTAAGAAGAAAATGTATCAGTGTCCCACATTTCTGCAATACCAGAACTCCATAAAGAGGGAGGAGGAAGAGGGGTAAACAACAACAAAATCCTCTTGTTTAATCTACGCTACTGGCTGACTTTTCTGTAGACTTGGATTAATCAGCTACAGTTGTTGCATAGAAGCCAAAGGGGGGAAAAATCTCTAAATAGACTTTCGTCTGTATTTCTGATAACCATAGCAGGCTGCTTTGCCAGCAACAGAAACATATAAAGTTCAGTTTCTTTCCACAGTGAGATAAGAGGATCTTAACCAGTGACTGTGAGCACTGCGTTTCCTATTTCACGCTTAGTGCATAAAACTTTGGTTAACTCTCTTCATATGTCATGGACTCTTTAACATGAAAGCTGCCACTAGTGCCCACTCTGGAAATCTAATTCTTCTAGTTTATTTTTTCTCTCTTCTTAATAGGAGACTAAGATAGTTTTGCAGTAAGGTGGAACAATTCCTTTTTAATTTTTTTTTTCTCTGTGTAAATGTCTGGAAATACACTCATTATACCTGCAGATTCTAGCCCTCTTATCTGTCAGCTTTCCTGGTGGCTTTGAAGTTACCATCTAGGAGGGAGGATTTCTGAAAAAACAAAAAACACACCTCCCCACACACACACAAAAAAAAAAACCACACAAAAAACACCAAAACCAGTCTTCTGCTCAGAACTTAGTATTGTTTCCACATGTAATTTGTCATTCAACAGCTCCCTCATCCTTCCAGGTTCTCCCTGCTTCTGGTACCAAGTTTCTATGCTTGTTGCATTTTCGTTTAATTTTCCTTGGGGGTGATACCTCTTGGTTCCAGGCCATAATCCCTCTTGTGATAACACCCTTATTTTCTCTCCCTGGGCAAGACTGAATATATGCAGATATTTGAATATAGGTGGTGTAAGGAAAAGCAGTAACTGAATTTTAAAATGTCAATGGGGCAAATAACTTGTTGTTATATTGGTAAAATTCAAGGCTCCTCTTCCAGATATTTGTCTGGTCAAATGAAATTCTGGTCCAAATCAATCAGAGACAAAGTTCAGTTTTCTCAGATTTCTGCATTCTGAATTTTGCTTATAGCTATCACTGATGATAAACAAGATTCAAATAATTGTCCCAGTCATTTCAGAACATTTGTACCTCTCCTCATTTTACTGCTTTAGAGCTATTTCCTCATTCTCTTCATATCATGCTTCCCTTTGTGCTTTCTTCAATATCAGCCCGATGACTACAATAGTCTTGTAAAAACCTGATCCTAAATGAAAGAAAAAGTGACTATCAAAGTTAATCTATTTAAAGACATCTCATCCATTTCTACCTATAACTATTATATCCTTATAGCCATATATTCTCGATAGCTATATATCAGCTGTGAATACAAAATAGTTAGATACAAATGAGACATATTTTGCATGGCTAAGCCACCTGGGTCCTCTGGTCAAGGTTGAACTGGGCTCAATGGTTACACTGTCTGCTGTAATAAATTAGTAGTGCTTTTGTGCTGTGCCTCTAGCTGTAATAAGGATACATGCATTATGGGTGTCACTGTGTCTCTGAGGACAATTTTAATATAGCTTAGACAATAGCCTAGCTAAATAAACAATGAGCCAGTCATGATATAGAAAAACAGTGTAATCTCCAGGGTATGGCACTTAGCAAGGGAAAAGAAAGAAGCAAACAAAACATTAAAAAGATTAGCAAGGAACAATAAGAGAGACACTTATAACACCCTAGATAACCTAGAGTAGTCATTTAGTATTGCTGTTCAGGATCTGATTCAGCTAGACATATAAAGATAGATCTAAAATTAGACACTTGCTTAAGCAAGTGTCCAGTTTTGAGTAACAGAAACATGCTAAAAATTAAAGTAACTTTTAATTGTTTGATAAGTCAAGGCCTGAAGCTCCAAAATGTAATCCTAATAGCGAGTGATGTTAGCAAACTAAAGTTGCACTACTGTCACCATTGCCAATACTCAGCTAAAGCTGTAGTCAATTATGTGAGACAAGAAATGCAGAATGGATGAAAATGAGAGTAACATGATCAACAGTGGTACATAAGTAACGGGTGCTCCTGACCAGACTATTTAGACCTGTCAAAACTTCAGTTCTCACAGTGAGAATGAAACTTACACAGTTAGCTCCTGTCTTTCACCTTCCTGTGATTAAGTCCATGTCTCACTGGACCATAGTGTGGCCTTCACCTTAATCTATGACTTCTGGTCAGTCTGCTTTCTGAGGATACTGGATGTAATGTAGTTTTGGATATCACTTATTGGTCGGCTAACCAAAAAGAAGTCCCAGTAAAAACAAAAACAAAAACAAAAAATCAAAATCAAAAACAAGAAACAAAAACAAACATAGAATCACAGAATCATAGACTCACTGCACTGAATGGTTTGAATTGGGTGGGACCTTCAAAGATCATCTGGTCCAACCCCCCTGTCATGATCAGGGACATCTTTCACTAGATCGGGTTGCTCAAAGCCCCATCCAGCCAGACCTTGAACACTTCCAATGATGGGGCATTCACACCTTCTCTGGGCAACCTGTTCCAGTGTCTTACCACCCTCATTGTAAAAGATTTCTTCCTTATGTCCAATCGACATCTACCTTCTTTCAGTTTAAAACCATTACTGTCTGTCCTGTCACTACAAACTCTGGTAAAACATTGTTCTGTCTTTCTTATAAGCTGCTTTTATATATTTAACAGCTGCAATAAGGTCTCCCCAGAGTCTTCCCTTGTCCAGGCTAAGCAGCCCAAATTCTCTCAGCCTTGAACAAAAATATACTGCTTGATCACAAATTAGTGCCACAGTCTTTTTCTGTCTCAGAAAATGTCTTCTTCCTCTCTGACCAAATGCAGGGGATTTCACAGACTGAGAAAAGAGAAACTGATAGGTCTGGATTATTTTATACAATGTTTTGTAACACACTTCCACCAAGTTGCCTCATCATCTTAGTCTTTTTTTAATTCAGGATGTCTTTGAACCTCAAAGCAGTGCATGATAACCAACTTTCTCTGTAGCCTGTCACTTAAACCAGCACTGAGTAGAGAATTATGTATTTTACCATGTACATCCTTAAAACATTCATCAGTGTTCCACAAATCTAAGCTAATTAAGCTTTAGAAATACTTATATGGAGTGGTATTATTTTTACCCTTTTTTACAAATAGGAAATTAAACCGCAAAGCCTTTAGGGTAAGGAGCCAAACGTACCTCCATTTTGTGTCCCAGAATTAGATGCTTATATCCCAGTTTCCAAGGATATTTAATATTTTATAACATTTTTGGATGCTTTTACAGCATCCTACTTACAGTGTTCCAATCAGCCACAGTTACATTTGTGAGACCAAACACTTCTGCAAATCTGAAAGCTATCAAGTAGATCACAAGGAAGAGAACATTCAGCACTCAATTTTAAAAAGTTGAAGTGACCTCCCTAGCCCCATGTGGACATTCTGGTAGGAGGAGATTTTCCAATGGGACACATTTACATGCCTTACAAATAAAACAGTCTTTTCCTTTCTTGAAATCCTAGCCTCATTTTTACATGCCTTCTTCAGCAAGTTCATTTTTTTCCTCACCTGTATGTGGAGAAGAAACATTTTTTGTGAGTGGCATTCATGGTATTTACTAAGAACAGAACATGAGACTACGATACTCCATGTTTCTGGAGCCCTGGGCCAGGCAGAACAGACAGTTGTTAACACCGAGAGAGGAAATAGCATATGCTGGCAGGCCTTTTTTTTGTCCTGATGGAAGGGTGAATGGAGTGGCAAGGAGCAAGCCCCAGAGCCACGCAGCATCTGAAAGCAAGAGAAGTCTGTGAGTGGCCTCTGTGAACCACGGCAGCTCAAGAGGACCCTTGTGAGAAGCACTGGAAGGTGTTCGAGCTCCCAGGTGTGGCTGGGAACCTGGTGGTTGTATTTGCCTCTATTTTGAGGTTAATCAGGGCACTGGCAAAGCCCTGAGCACAGCTGCTGCAGCTGCAGGCTCTGCCCTCTCTGAGGCCTTTGGCTACCTGTTCTTGGGGCCAGCTCTCATGCCCTGGTCAAAGATGGGAGGTGGAATAGCTGTGAGGGGCCTTGTCAGAGGCTTCTGACCCTGAACCTGGCCCATCGCTGGTGTGGTGACTGTTGTCCTTGGGCTGAGGCTGACCTCAGTCTCCATCTCCAGTACTGCCCTGCTCTCCCAGCTGGGCACAGTGGGATGACACTCCGTTAGTCTGACACTGACTTGCCAGCCTGGCTGTCACCCATGGTCCTCAGCTTGATTGCTGTCATGGAGTAGCCCCTTCCACCTCCTCCCCAGTGGACATGTACCTGCCGCTGTGGTCTCACACTTTTTGCTCCCACAGAAAAGGAAACCAAATGTAAGAGCCAAACAGAAGGCACATTTCACTCCAAAGAGATCCCACAGACTGGCAAACGAAAGCCTAGATCTCTGAGGAATATGTCATTATATCATCAAAGGTTTCTACATTACCCAGTGTGACTGTACTTGGTGTACAATCTGTACTTTTCCTGATTACCCGTTGCCGTATTCATTGGTAGTCATAGGACATCTTGTTCCAGTGAAAATTCATGGTTTGCAAAATTGTAGATTTTTTTTTTCTTAGTTTCTTTCTTGGAAGTGACTGTACCTTTCGTATTTGAAATTTTCCCAAAGTATGCAACCTGAGGCAGCTGTCTGGCATGAAAATCTTCATCCTGAACAGCTTAAGCCTAACAATGTAATAAGCAAGAGTTTTATTGTGAAGATTGTTAGTCAATCTTAAGTATAGGCATCATTTTCTGCGTCACCTACAATAACAGGTAATACTTGCACCCATATATTAAAGGCTGCTGAAGAAAAAGATTGCACGTTAGAAGCATTGCCTGTTCCAAGAACTGTGAAGTGGTATCTTATATATAAATCTAGTCAAAAATAGCTTGTAAATGACAGCATTGGAATACAAACTTAGACTTATTTCAGGAGACATTTTGTACTGATTTGTGGCAAATCTAGCTTATGACATAAATAACTGAATGCCATTACATCAAGGAAATATTATCAATATCTCTAGATATTCACCCAGCATTTACCTTTCAGAAAGCCTGCCCTACTCCCTGTATAGAAACAGTGTGTCTTCATGGATGTTTTGATACATTACGTAGACACATTACACAAAATACACGTAAGATGTCTGTCACAGACAGTGAAGTGAATTAATGTATTATTTAAAGGTAAATAATGACTGTCACATGACCTTCAAATTTGATGTGAAAGGCAAGGAGGTTATTTTTTCCCAGCTCTCAGGAAGGAATTAGGATATAAAATTAAAACAAAAAATGCAAGACACTGGAGAGAGCAATAATGCTAATAAGTTATATTATACACACATCTATGAATAGTCCTTATTCTTTGTGCAAAGGATTCTGCTAAGATCATATGATACAGTCACCGAAAATTTTGGGGGGGCTTCTAAATGTGTCTGAACATGGAGCTGCAATGCTCTGGCAACAGATCTGCTTTTCATTGAATTATACCTGCTTTTGTCTGGCACCTAAGCAGAGTATGTGAATAAAAGAATTAGGCACCCAAGGCAGATCAGTGCTGCCCTTTCATAAGTGTCCTGTTTTGTGTGCCTAATGTCAACATCGGAGGAAGCTCACTGCCTCAAATTCATTGTGCTAGTTAGCATGAAAAGCTGACATGAAATGGGAAAGTATTTGCTTTAATAACTGACAAAGTAAGCTGTGGGCAGCACTGAAACACTTGCACACTTCAAGTCACAGACTTTGAGAGGACAGTCTGCTTGCCCTAGCACAAATTGCCAGTTCAGTATATCCCTTCAGTCCAGTCGGAGTCTGCAACCAAGAGCAGAAGTGTCCCAAATGTGTTCAGTATTACCAGTGAACCAGCTGAACAGCTGAGCAGATCCACCAGAGCTGGTAGAAAGCATTTACATTACAGTCAGCTACCTGGGAAAATGAATCATGTAATTTCCTTCTGACTGGAGAGAAGGATGCAACTTCCTTCTCTTTTTTTTACAGGGGGAGAGAGGGGTCAGGGTCTGTGCCAGAGCTTGACAAGCAACTACTTCAACCTGCATGCACCTACAAAAGGTCAAGCACAGATGTGGGAGAGGATGGTAACAACGGTGTTTTATGTTGTCACACCGAGGTACCAAGAGTACTTCTGTGTAGCACAGAATAACACTGGGAAGAAGTAGGTGTGAATCCAGCAAGTGACATAATTCTATCAAAATAATACTTTGCCTAGTTTAATGAGCCTTGTATTTCAAGTCTCTTGCATTTATTTGTGCAGAGTTAACTTGTTTGTCCCTGCATATATCACATTGTAAAATTGAGGAATATAGTAAATGGGAGAAGACATGGAGAGGATGGAATGTAATCCTGGGGAAACCAGCTATAAATGTTCAAGCTGGGTCATGTACGTGCAAATAACTGCATAAGTGCAAGCAGACACCGATGTACACATTTGAGGGCCAAAGTACTCCTGGCAAGCTTTTAAGAGGAGGTAACTGATGAATGAATTTCCTGGTCCTCGGCAGTTTGTGGGCAGCAATGACTCATTCAACCCCAGTACTGAATTGTGAATAAAACCAGTTCTTTAGGGAATAAAAACTTCTATGAAATTTTATGAAGAACTACTCAGGCAGTCTTCTCTGAATAAACCAATCTCCTTTCAGGTGGAAGAAAAAAAATATTGCTGTTTGCAATCTTTTTAAACACCTGCTCCCTTGCCCATTATACACCACTAATAGCAGCACTGCCGGACTGAATGCTGTAAAAATCATGGTTTATGACTCCAAATCATGAGATTAGTTTATGTATCATTAGATTTCTTTTTAAAGTTTTGGAGTCAAGCTACTTTGGCTTCCAGGATCTGAGCCATTAGAGCAGCTGAATGAGTAGCATTTTCTGAATATTCCAATAGTATTTTCTGAATAATTTCCTATTCATAACACACATTGTGAAATTGCCAGCTTGCTGATGAATTCAGCGTATTTGAAAAATGAAGCAACTTCTCCAGAGAAACTAGAGCTATTTTGCGATAGAGTGCTTTGGCTGCTGGAAAATAGAATAAAAGTTTGACTGGAATTCAGAGTTGTCTTAGTAGATTATTTCTTCATTGTCTATCACTTTAATGAAACAACATTTTTTTTAAGTCAGATAACATAAATCATTATTGATTTTCTCTGAGAAAATTTTGTTCAGACCTTTCTACATGACCTCAGAATGCTTTGCAGATGAGAAGAGAAAGCACAGATTTTCCTGGACTGAAAACTGAACAGAAGGAACCAAGTATGGTGTTAGGGCCATGGAAGCTGTACGATTTGACAGTGTGAATGTTATCTAAGCAAAGACTGCAGGATAAAATCTTTTATTACTATGTATCAATTACATTAGTGATTTGGATGAAATATAAATATATTTTACTGACAATAAATGTATTTTGCTAACACAGTGCTTTTCTTAATTAAGGTAAGTTATACTCTAAAATAACTCCTGCTCAAAAGTAGGTAGAAGGGAATTCACACACAAGTCACTCAGGCTTAGAACACTCTATTCATGGAACCTTAGTTCTCTGGTAGAAAGCACATTTTGGGGGTTAAATTGGCCAAGGAGATAAATTTGTCACTTGCATTGTGCACTTCTGCCAAATGCAAACACAGAAATACAATAGGATGCAGTTTTTGTGAGTGGTGTAGAGCGTATGACAAAATCCCTTTTCAGTGACTAAGTAGCAGTTCAATAAATAATCCTGCTAAGGGGAAGGAATTTATTGTTTTTAAAGATGCGGTGTGTGAAAGCTTCTATTGTACTTGATTTCCTCCACCTCCTTTTTTCCCAACACAGAGTTATAGACTGGAAAAATATAATTAATAGTTTGTGAATTCTGAAGCCCTGACATCAAAAAAAATCTTGCACAAACTGGCTTGTCTCCATCAACAAAAATTAAATTTCAGAGGAACCTAAAGGAAGATTTAAACCTTTCATTATGGGAAACAATAAGCACTATTGAAATGTCTGTCTTGCCACAAATAAATGATCTAATATATCACTTGTTTAGGAATGGATGATTACACTCCTTCAGAACCTGATAAGCTCTTCCTAAATTCAGCTCTTCTAAAAAGGTTACAAAGAGTACTTTTATCAAGTAGCTGATAAAAAGTGAAAGGAAATATTTTTTAGAGAACATGTGCAATTAACCTGGGGAAATCATTGTCAAAGGATGGTATTGAAGCTTATTGATTATTGGATCTTTAACAAGGTGAGATTTGAATATGAACAATAAGAATACTCAGCACCTCATTAAACTGAAAGAAAAATGTTGTAGGGTTGTGCACCCTCAAGCTTCAGTACAGAAGCCAGTAACTAATTGATCATGGTTAGGAAACTTCATAGGCAGATTAATTCATGATCGTCCATTGGAGGACTGAATTCCTCTGAATTGTGTTCTACCTGTGAGTCAGAAACACTGTAAAGGACTGAGGCATCTCTGATACAGTGTAGTATTTTTTATCCCACATGCCCTAAAACTCTCATCCACAGTCAAGAACCATATGATGGGGTATTCCTTGCACTTGGCTTGAAGGGAGGGAAAGGTGGCCATTGGGTTTGCTTGCATGAATGTGTGTGAGTTGGTGCAGAGCATGTGTTGAGTAGAGGTTTATGGCTCTGTCAGAGCCCTTCTCTGTCCTCTCTAAAAGCCTTATCTGTGGTGCAGCCTTAAGTCTTCAAAAGGTTAGTTAGTAGCATCTTAGTTTCTGGTTTACCATCAGTCTAAGTCTTTCCATGTCTGTGTGGTAATTTCAACGAGAATGCAGCCTTTACCCTTATTTTGCATTCACAGTTTTAGTGCATGTATGAATTTGGAAGAACTCTCTTCGATGCCAGCGGACTTTGAATTAGTTCTTCTACAAATAACCAGTACATGTCTTGTTTTCATCTGTTTTTAATTTTAGTAGGTCTAGCAAAAATTTATTAACCAAATTTCTGTATCAATAGAAACTTAAAAATATGTTAATATGGAGCTGGGGCATCATATCCATATGTGATGAGTTTTTGTAAAAGAAAAAATATTTAGGTCTAATTTATCCTAAAATATGAATGTGATTAGAACTGGAATTACTTCTTACAGTTCCAAAATAATTAAATAATGAGGAAAAAAATGTTCACTCACTGGATAATGAATCCAGCCAACAGGGCACAATAGACACAGTCATATTAAAACCTGGATCATTACCCTCCTTTTCCTGCAATTAAGGACTCCACAGGATGTGGATGTTCCATTGATATCAGTCAGTCTAATAACACTTTAATTACTTTTAAAAGTCAGATAAGACATGCAGAATCTAAAATAAAACGAGCTCTATATTGTCACACAGACACGTTGGCTTACCTTCTCCATGCTTGCATACGTTTTCAGAAAATATGTGAGCAGAACATGAGTGCAAGTACCACATGCTCTAATGCTATCTTACTGAGAAGTAACCCTACGTCTATCATGTCATTTGTTTCCTTTAACTATTCCTTGGGGATTAGTTTGACTAGCCTATTGCTTCATGTTTGGATAATGTGGCTAATCCTTTCCAGTTTCATTATTCTAATCACTTGCAAGCTGGTTCCCTTTTGCCTGACTACATGGCAGCCAGACAGAGCTTCTTTCCTTTGTAAAGTGTCATGCACTGAAAATGCAGAACACCTTTTTTGTAGCCTCCTTTTAAAAGCCAGGTTTGGCAGCTGGTTTAGTGTATGTTTCAAAACTACATAGACAGAAGGGCCTTTGGGAGGTGATGCTTTGCATCAGGCTGTCTTCTTAGATCAGTGCAGACTTTTTAGATTTTCACTTCCAATTGCATTCTATCCATAATTTCAGTGTTTAATTGCTAGCTATAAATGTGCATGCCACTGAAATATCTGAAAACTCTGAAAGGTTTCATTTTAAAGTGTCCCTCTGGTGATATAATACACTTTGTAAGAAAAAGATATGTTGGTATTACATGCATACCACATGCTCCCTCTATGATTTCCATGTCATGTTTGCACAGTTTACTAGTAAAAGCATGTTTGTGCTGTCCTCACTATTTCAAATTCAGTGTAACTTGCAAAAATAATCAGGGGGTATTTTCCTCTGCTTTTTGCATAAACACACAAAAGTCATCATAAGTGACATGAGAGAACAAATTCAGACACTATTACAACGAGCATGGAAGATGCCTTAAATAATGAAGCAAGAGCCAGAGAAGGAATAAAACAATTTGCCATTTGTTTAAGGAAGGTAAAAAAAAAATGAATCACTACAAGAATTTACCACAAACAGGCAAAACCACTTTTCACTATTTTTGACTTATTGAAACATTTCTCAGATTCAGATACTGCACCTGTAAAACTGAGGCAAACATTCATACTTACATGACTGCTCTCACCGAAGACATGTAAATCTCTATTTTTACCTTTGTCACAAGCTAAATGCTACTTACAACTCCCATTTTAAAGATGAGAAAACTGAACTGTAAAGAGATGAAAATTTCCCCTCAATTACCATGACCTAAACTGAACTTCTCATATAATCTTGAGCATATACCTGAAAAGCTTTCCATTTCTTTTTTTTTTTTTTTAACTGTCTAGTGAATGTCAATCTTTTTGTCCTTTGGGCAGAACTCCAAATTGTGGATTGATCTGATGCAAAAAAAAATGGTGGAATGAATTTAAAGTTAAGTTTCATCTACCCCATATCCCTCCTGGTGTTTTTCCAAGTGGCTTGATTTCTTCAGAAAACACTGAGTACATTTATTTGGCTTCATCTCCAAATTACCTCCTGTATCTGTCCAAATATGCACTTTCCAAATGACCAGCTGCATCATTCACAGAAACTTCATTTCCTCTCTGTCTTTTGCAATGGGAAATGCTCCTCTCTAAATAAAAAACTTGAACCTCCAATGAATGTTGTCTGAGAGCTTTTCAACATAGAAACTGCCTTTTGGAGTTACAGGTGTAAGAGAATATTGGATTATTTTCTTTTCTGAACTGTGTAGGGTTTTGTGCCTTTTGCTTTGTGCCAGGAGAGCCATTTGTGCATTGATTCAGTGTAGTGAAGTCTGCCTGGTCCTACAAGACCAGTCTATTTCAGACCAAAACTTGCTAAGATGTTGGAAAAAGCTCACAGACCATCTATCAATGGCTCTGAACTTTGATTGCATCTCAACTATGGACCTGTCCTCAAGCATAATAAACAATAAATGACGAGACATTTGCATTAAATATTTATGTGATTTAAATAATCTATTGCAAGGACGTGGGAAACAAGAGAGGAGGAGTGAAGTGTGCTCTGTATTGGCCCTCATTGGAAATCTTATTAATAATGTGAAAATTAGATTGGTGATTCCATCTCAGCCACCATTTAAGTCCATTGCCAGTCAACTACCCACACATTATATGATGCAGCTGTTTGCCAGCAAATAGTATTATGATCTATAGTGTTTCACATTATATACATTGACTCACATACATCAACTAAGCATCACAGAAATTAAAACTCCTGCCAGGCTCTGTTGACAGGATGATCAGGTTGGGAAAATCAGATTTGCTTGAGGCTAGAGTTGAGATGAATTTACAGGTCTGTGGTGAATCCTGTATGTTTCTCAGCTGATCTGAACCACACTGACAGCTTCCTATTTGCTTGATAATTAATTTGGTGTTAATGTAGTTTAAAAAAAAAAATAAAAAATGGGGAAATGGACATTCCATAGATACTGTTTGCCATTGTCATAAATATGTTACAGGTTCAATTTTCCTGGGGAAAAACCTTGCTAGTGTCTGCATTGCTTGCTAAATCTAGGTCAAAATAAAAGGTTTAAGTGGCTGAGAAAAAACAGCTGGTGATTTTTCAAGCAGTTAATCGAAATGTGGTTAATTGTTTCTATTGCACTCTCAGGGAGGGAAACAGATAAAATGAGAAGCAAGCTACTTGATAGTATCATGGTTTACTAAAGCTCTTCTTCATCTGTCTGAACTGATACAAGCAAAAGAATTCAGTATTTAAGAGTTTGCAACAGGTTTAATTATGAGATTTTATAAGAAGGATGCACTTGAAACTTCTTTTCGTTAATATATTTATGTGAATAAAATACAGTGCTGTTACTATGCTTTGAAATTGGCGTAAATGAAAAGATAACACTAATGTGTGCATTTTATGTAGCTGTCTCATGATTTAAATGGTCCATTGTAATAGGCTAAGACCTTTTGTAACATTAATTCCACTTACATTATTTTGAAAATGGTATGCTTTTACTCTGATTTGTGTCTGTGTATAGAGTCCTTGTACACCTCCTTCAGTTAAGAAAAAAATATATCAATATATCAATATATCAATATATCAATATATCAATATATCAATATATCAATATATATATATATAGTTTTGCCTTGAATTTTTAGAGTTAACCTTACAGAGAGAGCTGGTATTAACCTTCCATGTTTGATGCATTATAGTGTTCACAGAAAGTCCAGCACTGCTTCACAGGAAGTAAAAACATTGTACAGGCCACAGGGTAGAGTCTTTAGGTGTTCTGCTTCATGATACTGGAAAAGGAAGGAAGGAAGCCATGTAAAATTCAATTTTGTAAACATTTAGAGCACTTTTGTTTAAGGAAATATATCTGTATGTATCATGGAGACTTCCAATGACTTTTTACTGTGCTTCTGTCTCAATCTTGGTATAAAATAATTTGAAGATAATGCAGGCTACAACTTGAATGGAAGATTTATATCTTTGATGTACTCTTGAATGGGGGGTTTCTGAACTATTTTCGTGGCTTTTAGATTTAGTAAATACAGATTAGGTTGCTTAATATTACTTTACAAGCACTCATAAGTCTTGACTTAGATTAAAAGATCATGTTAGAGAAATCTGGCTACGTTATCTTTTCCTTTTGATGGTCCTGGCTGATCAAGGGATTTTAAATACTTTGGTGACTCTGGACCTAAGAAGCCTTGTCTGCATTAAGGAAAGGAATGCAGAATTTGCCTATATGATTGTAGTTCATGGGAAAAAATTACACTGCTCTTGGAAGGCTGTTTCTACTCTTTTAAAATGCCATTTTCCATTTCATTTATTGTTATGTGCACTTTCTGGCTATTTAAGTGCCAGTGATAGATAATGTGTAAAGAGACTCTTTCAAACCCTCCCAATAGTAAGCCATGCTTCACCTTTATCAATGCTGTGTAGAAAGGCTGTGAATTTGAAAATAATGGACAATACATTTGACAGCTTTGTTTTCATCAGCCACTTTATGTGTTTTCTCAGAACACTTTGTCACATGCAAAAGTAGAAAAAAACAAGAAGTCTGGATAAATATTTAGGTTACCAGGTCATAGTTGTAGGATTACTTACTTTGTCTCCTTTTAATGCCAGTTTCAGTTTGAGAATACATGATAGTTAGAAAACAAAACAAATAATACAGCATAATGAACTTTTTTGTTTAGTATAACTACAGTGGAATCAATTTAAAATAATTCTGACATTAAAGCAACAATCTAGGTTTCTTCATATTGCAATCTTGTGCAGATTTAAATTAAAATAATTCCCAACTTGGATTAGATTATTGACAACTCAAACCAAAACTGTATGCCACCACCTCCATCATATGGATGTGTTTTTCCCATTACAAGTAAAAAGCAAAATACATTAAAGATAACTTCTAACACAAGTAAAGATGGAAGAGAATGTGACAGCAACCTCCCTTGCTGCTATTTGCCAACTGATTTTATTTAAATCCAAATTCTCCAGTTATTGAGGTTAGTGAAAGTTTGCCTTTGATTTGGTTGCAGCTGTTTGGAATACAATCAGATGTATGGCGTCACCCATTTGTGTGTGATCATTGGATATGGCATACACTGAAGCAGCAAGGATTCCTTTGGAATGGAAGTAAGTCCTTGACAAACACTGAAAAGAACCACGGAGGGCTTAAAGTTTAATTTACTTGATGAGAGGGGAAGGATGACAAAGTAAGTAACAAAATCTCAGTCCTTCTAGCTCTGATCATTGCATGCTTGACCCATGAAAGCATACACTTAGCTTTAAGCACATGAGTAATCCTACTGAAATCAACTCTTTTCCTCAGCAATAAGATGCAAATAAATGCATACTTGTTAAATCCTGTAATCTTCTTTATCTGTGCTGAAAATGTTTTTAAATACTAGCAATTATTACATTTTTCACAACACAAAGCCAACTACTTTTTTTTTTTTTTTTTGTGACATAAAACCTATGAAAGTCTAGCTTAGAGTCAGAGAAAAAGTAAAAATTTGTTCTCAAATTCATGGTCTGATTTTTAGAAAGGGTACAACTGTCTGAAAAAAAAATAATAAATAATTCAAGTTACCTATCTTAAGATATACAATATTGACAATAACGTTTGACATAAGAAATATCCTTAATATGCTACTGATTCTAGAATTTTGGAACTAATTCTGACTAGGGGATTGTAAATGTCTCCTGCAGAGAATGGCAATTCTCAAATTTAAGCACAGAAGCTATCAGCAGTTTCTATTTCACATGGATTTTTGTGGTGTTTACATGTTACAAACATAGTCAACAATTAAAACAAAATCCACTCACTCTACATGTAAAACATTGCAGGGAAAAGTTTTAAACTGAAGCAACTACATTGGTTAGGAGATGGAGGAAAATAGACAACTAAATTAGAATATAGACCTACCTTTTATATAAGTAGAGTCAGATAAAATTAAATCCCCTATTTCCCTCATTCCCACCTCCCATTCTTTTCCATTCACAGGTTGTTTTATATGCTGTTTTCAATTTCTTCTTATGGCAATGTTCTCTGTGCATATAGTATTCTCCTTTGTTATGGTAATTTTACATTATATCTCAAAAAGGATGTGGACAGTGGATTGGTATAATCTAAAAATTCCAAGCAGGAAATAGAATGAAATAATTTTCATTGTCATCAACAAAGTCATTGTGCTGCATCACCAGTTTTTAATGAGAACTGTAAGGAATAATATCAGTTAGTATTGAACAAACCTCACTCAGCAATTTTTGACCATCACAAAAGCTTTTAATTTAAATAACTATAATTTCAGAAATGAGAAGCATGTCACAGTCTTTATACATATATGTACATGAATTAGAAAATTGTAGCGTAGAATAATGAACACAATAAGATTTTTCACTTCTACTCCAAACATTTGAGTATGCTTCTAAAAAATGTTGTCATATAACAAAACAACTCTAAATGTACTGAGAATTAGCCATCAAAGTCTTTCAATACGCATTCTAACTTATTTCTCCCTCATAAATAAGATATATATTTTTTTCTCTAACTAGGCACTTTACACTAGAGTGGCTCCTTTAAAATCTCAGACCAGTATTGAAGATTTGCTATGAAGCATGTAAGTGCTTGCACATTTGTAAAACATATATGGATAGCATTTCAATGAAATCCAAATAACCCCATTATTTTACATGTGCAAAAAATAGTCTGACTGGACTGCCAGTCTGTTTGCTATATTTAACAATTAGTTTAATACACAGGCTCCTTGAGGACAAAAGATGGAAGGGCTGCCAATTTTCTGTATGGTCGGTAGATCACTCATAGCCTCGGGCTAACGAGCTGTAGTTTATTTCTCTGACCCCTTCCTGAAATGCCTGTAACGGTGTTTGAAGTGTGTTTCTAGGGTTGTTATCATCCATCCTGATTTCACATTTCTAATTAGGCCAAATGTATTCTAATCAAAATGTAGAAAATAGGAAAATGCTCTGGTATGAGTAGAGTTATAATGATGCTATTCACTAGTAACATGATAAAAAATAAAATAAAATAAGGAAGGGAATGAGTGAAAATACAGATGTGGTTTTGGAATGGATTTTCAAAAAAGCTCAGCACAGCTCAGTTCCAGTTTAACTGCCTAATGACAATGGCTGCATTTTCAGAAGTCATCTGCAGCACTGAAAATTTTATTCAAATATATTAAAGTTCTTCAGAAACTTTAACCCTAGTTATGGGAATCGCTTTTCAAAGTCTAACCTGAGATAATGTACATACTAAATTTACAGAACTCTCATAAAATAAATATATAAATAAAACAGCCTCAGATATTCTTTCCGGTACTAACAAATGACAGCCTACTAATTCATGAGAGCACAGTTATCTTCATCAAGAAAACCAGCTTGGGCCACACAACAGTCATATCAGTTTTGGTGTCAGGGTGTCTGTCACTCATAGGGGCACACCTCTATCGAGAACATGTGGAGTGTCAACCCACGCGGTTGGCAGATTTATCAATAAAACAGGAAATACTTGTTGTATGATGTGAGGGGATTAGTGGGTGGAAGGGAGATAGCAACACATATGGAGGTCAGTAAGCCAAAGAAAGAGAAGGACAAGCGAAGACTCTCAGGTATGATTTGACAATATTTTAAAATACAGATCAAAGAGGCTATAGGAAGCAAAGAAAGGGAGGTTAAGTGAGAACTGGCTGAGGAAACTCTGGCCAAAAACAAAAGAGAGGATGGTGTTGCCCAAACAAATTTGAATAGTTATATAACTTCCTCAAAAATTTCTTGATATTCAGTATTTTTTGAGAGGTCCTGACTTTTACTTAAACTGAGATCCTTTGCAGTAAATTCCAAATTGACCAATGCTAATATGAAATGTGCTTCAAAACAGAGTCTAGAAATATAGCTAACATTCTGCATGATATTAGTTTTTGATCAGTGAAGAGAATATTCTATAGTTAGCATAATTACCACCACAGCCTGTCAAATGGGTAACTATGAATTTCATAGGAAACATGTGGAGCACTGCTTGGGATGCTCCTAGTCCTAAAGCCCCTTTTCCTTCTTCCTTTCTTCCACCTTCTTCCTTCCCTGTAACCTTTGTTCTAACCCTCTGTTTCTCCTTTCCCTTTTTCTCCAGTCTCCTCTTAATTTTCCATTCATCTCTTCTGTTTCTCCACTATTCAGATGTCATTTGCTAAGCTGGTTACCATTCTGCCTCTGAATTTGCTCTGAAACAAATTTCATTTAAACTTGAAGCAACTGCTGGCTATTGGCCTACGATTCATTTGCCACAAATGTTTCTACGAGCCTGGCCAATTGAAATACAGCTTTTGATTCACTTGAAAGGTTGTGATTGACTCCTAGTCCTCCACTCCCAGCCTTAGAATTGAGTGTAGATAAATGCAGTTCAGCTTGTTTTGTTCCTGAAATAAGTTTCTACAATGGCACTTGCACCCTGGGACACTTGTTCCCTGGAGGACAGCCTGGCTTTACTGAACTACTCTCAGTTCGCCAGGCACTGGTTCAGTTGTGTCAATTCTGCCTGCATCTGCAATATTTTCAAAGAGTCTGAAGCCTGAACTACTTTAGGAGACTTGAAGGAAGCAACCCCTGCACTTGGCTATCGTATCGCACTGGTGACACCTGACACTCTTTGTGTACCTGCCGAGTTCAATATTGTGAAAACTGACACTCTTATTCTTGAAATGGGCCTTTTGACTGCTCTAAACCTCTAAGTTGTTAATGGATGTGTTTCTTCCCCAACAGAACTGAATAAACCTCCTTGTTTAACCTCTGTCTCCATTGCGACAGGCTGTGCTGAGTCCGACACTGGGCTGTGCTCTGGCACTGGTGCATCAGAAAAGAAGTGATTCCCATACAACAGGAACTTAGATGTTTGACTTTGTCTGGGGGAAAAAAAAAAAGCTGTCCTAGGAGCTACAAAAGCCAGAAAAGAATGGCTTCATAGAATACACTAGCTCCCAGAGTAAGAGTTTCAAATTCCTGCCAACAAGGAAAAAAGAGGTAGTTTTATGCATCTGAACTTGTGCAAGCTGAATAAAATGATTCTGAGGGACAATGACACACTCCCACAGACAGGAGGACATTAAATGCCAGTGATATGTAAAATCCCTTTTTATCAAAGGTTTTCCATGTACCACAGGTGTTATCATCCCAAATTAGACCAGTGGTCCATTTGTTCCATTCCTAATCCCCCCAACATGGCCAGTAGTAGATGCTTCTGGGGGGTATTCTAAAAGCACACCATAAAGTGGCTGGGGAGAATTACTTATAGAAAAAAATATTTTTTCAGTTTCTATTTTTGTTAGAACTTAGCTTATTCTTTGTCAAGTTAAGACCTTTAATAATGTCATTTGAATATTCTTAGTGTTTGATGCATGGGATAAATTTTGCAGAACATTCTAGGCGCGTTGTTTCAATTACATACTTTATAAAACTCACTAACAGGAAGAAAGGAGCACTTTCACACCGACAATTTGGATTTATGCTTTTATTTAATGCTGCCTAGAGAATGATGCTGCTGATTTTGCAAAGCTATTCTTGGGTCTGTTGTTACTTCATAGTTTTATTGTGCTTAAGAATACACCAGCAGACTCTGAAGAGAATTTCTGAATTGTATTGTATGATGAAGTTGGTTGGAAACTGATTTCTTTTTTTTTTCCATATGGCAATTTAACAGGATGAAATTATTTTAAAGTGCCTGATCTCAAACAGAAGCATAAACTCCATTCCTAGGCCACACAGTAGTACCCAAACGAGTAGCTGTGGCTTCTGTGATCCTGCCTGTGATCTTTTGCAATCAAATCTTTTCCTCTCAAGTTTATTCCAAACTTCCAGCAATTACAGAAGCACTGTGTGACATTTTTACTTGTGACCTATTAGTAGCAGGCTAATAATGCATGTTCTCCTTGTAAGATAACGACTTCCTAATAGCTAAAACTAACATATGCATTTGACAAAAGCATTGGAATTGTGGTAAGAAGTATGTGAGACAGTCCCTTCCATGAACTTTGTCGAATATAACAGACCTTATCTCTGGTTCTACAATGTATAAAAGAATGCATTAAGCCAATGTTTTGTTTTCTTTATCAAATAAGTTAATAGAGGATGAGCACAATCTTTTTACTGATGATTGGAATAATCCATACTTTCTATTAAAGTTGGTTAAGATATTTTATTTCAAGTCCACGGAAATATTCTAATTTCTCACATATGTTTTCTTCTAGTTCAAGGCAATGTTTTCTTTGCTAATTCACCTTGGAAGCACAGAGTCTGTTGCATGCCTGGTGATCACATGTGTCTGGAGACCCTGAGAACCTGGGGAGAAATGAAAGAAGAACCATGACTGGCACTGCTGTCACAATATCAGGCTTTTAGTTATATAAAACAGTTTAGGAGTTGGTAAAGGAGATGGGTACCCAAGAGGTGACCTGTGCTGACACTGAGGAAACAGGCACCTCTAAGAGTGCCTGACACTGCCAGCAGGGCTTCTGAAGAGCTCAGGTCCAGGAGGTAAGAGATGCCCACCAGCCAATTGCACAGAGGGAAAAAGATCAACCTAACTTTCAAATGAACCTACTTCTTGCACAATGTTTTATGTGAACCAGTAAAGGAAGAGAGTTCTTATGAATTCTCTCTAACCCATTTTACCAGTTCCCTGTATTTATGAACCTGAACACACTGATCATGATACTGTCAAGATCATATGAGGTTTTGAGTTCCAAATCCACTGCTATAACAGCCACAAAATGAGAAGTCTGTAAAATTCATAGAGTCATAGAATATCCTGGGTTGGAAGGGACCCACAAGGATCATCAAGTCCGACTCCTGTCCCTGCACAGGACAACTCCAAAATTCACACCACGTGTCTGAGGGTGTGGCCCAAATTCTCCTTGAATATTGTCAGGCCTGGTGCCACAACTACCTCCCTAGGGAGCCTATTCCAGAGCTCCACCACCTTCTGGATGAAGAACCTTTTCCTAATATCCAATCTAAACCTCCCCTTGCACATCTTCCTGCCATTCCCTTGGGTAGTACTTTCTAGCCATTTCTCAAAATAATTATAACTGTATAATTTATTTGCATTAAATTCAGATGCCTGATCCTTCTTTCCTAGTAGATGGCTACAGACTCCTTTGACCCTTTCAAAATGGCTCTAGTAACCACCCTTACATTCTCACAGTAACTAATTAGCAAATAGCCTGAAGCAAACTTTATTTGCTGTGCTGCTTCCGCACATGTAATCTAATTCTTGTTAAAATTTTTTACTCGCAATGGAAATCTGAAAACTAGACTCTGACTATTCATTTCACTTCTGGGGGAATCTGCAGATTTTCCAGAGGAATAAGCACTAAGCATAGACATACTCATCCATGTATTACCCTCAGACCAGCTGGAAAATTGAATGTTTTTATCAGGCTTTGAAAAACTGTTCAAAAATGTCTAACCCAAAAGGAAAAAACAAAACATCTTTTGCCTCAGCTATCTCACAGAGCTACCAGGTAAAATGACATGCTCAGATGTCTCCCAAAATACATCAATAACTTATGGATAACACTGCACACTAATGGTGTGCAAAGCCCGATTATAATAAAAAAGATATAAAACAGCCAGGACAAGAGTACATTTGAAAATGATAAAAAAAAAATAAATAACACCACATAATTATTTTAATATTTTGTATGGGGCTTGGCCTCCTTGATTGCTAAACCGGAATAAAATAAACAAAATATGTTAATTTTGAAAACAAGTGTTACAGTGAAAGAGGCCTTCAATACTTATTAGACACCTAAATTATTTACTTTTTGTTGATATGGAGCTAGTGAAGCTATGCACCTTGGTGGATGATGGCCATCACATTCTCCACTCCCCAGAGCATGGTGACTGCAGTCACCTACACCCCCTTGGTTAGGGGAGAAGGATGGGTGAGAACCTCAGTCAACAGGCAGGGTCCTCAGCCAACAAGGTGCACAGGCCCAGAGAAGCTTCTGGACCATGCTTGTAATGACCACAGTCCAGATCTGACCCAGCTATAAAAAAAACAGATCCCCTGCCACAGACTCCCTTTCAGTGGTCTTCTGGGAGCAGCAGAACTGTGATTTGGACTCTATTAAAGGAGCCCTTGCATCCTCCTTGGTGAGTGATTATTTGTCCTGGATATATCCTTGAGTGAGCCTTTAACCGCCCTGCCTCCCCCACCTGGGCCAGCTATTATTTCTTCTGGGTACCCTTGAGTGAGAGAGGCTTCTCTTTGAGTGAGTCTGTGCACACTGTGGATCATCATTCTTCTGTGGCCGTATGGTAATAATATCCCCAACTGGTATGTCAAACCTGCAGTTTATTAAATGTTGCTGGAGTGCTGATTGATTCTGGGATTATACTCTGCTCACTCAACCCCACTTCTCATTGGTTTTGGACTGTCATTTGGTTTTGGTTTTGGTTGTGAGTGAAAGTTGGTTTAAGATTATCACTTGCTTGGAGTTGTTTTGGGGTGCCTCCGTAACAACCACAAATACCTTCATGTATATATGATAACTTTTCCGGACATGCTCAGTGTACAGTATCATCTCCAAAGTAGTAAGTAGCAAATAACAGCTAAGTGGGAAGTACTGCTTTTCCTTCAGGTTAGTGAACAGCCATCAAGGGTGAATATTTGAATCTGAATTACCTTTGAAGATGGATTTTTAGTGATCCCCTGGGTTTGCACATTCCTCCTAGAACAGCCCCTCTAAAAACAGGGTGTGTTAACAGAAAGACCTTGTTTTAAAGTATCTGCCTGCTTGTCCACTGACCTGTAGAAAAGTGAAAAAAAGCAGAATTAACCTAAGTGCTAGATATGCTGAGACTTTTTTCCTTTTGTTTCTAACCACTCTTCCTGCAAAATTTGCAACCTTTAAAAAAACCAGAATTGTGAATTCTCTAAAGGTCACCTAATGGTGGGTGGGAGAGGCACAAGGTAAAAAGGCACAACATCTCTACTAATCTCCATGGACGGCTGGTATCACAGCAGCCTCTGAGGAAGAAATGTCTCTTCATGGCCTGCTGCAGGCCAGAACAAACTTTGCTTCTGGAAGCAAGGTGAGCAGGCTTCTTACAGCTGTGGGACAGGGGTTGGAACAGTTGTTTTCAAACAAAACTAAGTAACCTTGGAAAGGCTATCTTGATGGCTTGAGTTTGTTTTGGACTGGCATTACTCTTGTACAAACTTCTCGATCCAGTTACTCCAATCTGATGATTTCAGATTCAGCTCTGGGAGGAAAGAAAGGAAAAAGGAAAGAAAAGAAAAAGGAAAGGAAAAAGGAAAGGAAAGAGGAAAGAGGAAAGAGGAAAGAGGAAAGAGGAAAGAGGAAAGAGGAAAGAGGAAAGAGGAAAGAGGAAAGGAAAGGAAAGGAAAGGAAAGGAAAGGAAAGGAAAGGAAAGGAAAGGAAAGGAAAGGAAAGGAAAGGAAAGGAAAGGAAAGGAAAGGAAAGGAAAGGAAAGGAAAGGACAAAGCCAAAACAAAACAACAACAAAAAAAAACCCTTTTGTATTTTAGGCAAGAAATAGCAATTATTTAAATATTCTTTATTCATGCTCAGCTCATTGAATTTCCTTACTGTTTTCAGATTCCTGGGAAAGTGATTTCGCTTTTTCCTGAAGGGCTGAATACAAGTAGTGTACCCTAGGCAAGGGGGCCAGCAATTATTTTTCCCAACAGTGCTCCAGGAGTATATTATAAATGGTTGGTTTTTTTTTTTCTGCCACTGACAAAATGACATCTGTGCTCAAGCTCTTTTCCTCCCACAGTAGATACATAAGATTTTGCAAGAAATTAAGTGATAGGTGAGATAGCTGGAGTGTAGGTAGCAGAAAATTCTTCTTTCTGGTTTCAGCATTTTAAAAATCTCAAAATTGCAGCAGTAGTCAAAAGTTACAAATAGTCCCATTAACTTGGATTTTCTCAACCAATCTATGTTGTCATATAATTTTTCATTTCAAAGCACTGACTTTTAGATGAGATCAGATGTGAGTAGGCTTAATGGGAGTAGGAAGATTTTCCATGTGGCAGATTTACATACTCTTTTTTTTTTTTTAACTAGTTTCTGTGTAAATTTTTGTGAACTTCAGATACTATGATGTAGCATCTGCAAAACTGATCTATTTGTACAATATTGAGGAGCGATAACCTCCCCCTCAGGAAAGTAGGCTCAAGTAATTTGTGATTTAATGTGTTTTGAGAAAGCCAGTATCTTATATTAATATGGTTGATTGAATGATGGTTATATATAACTCCAGCTGCTCCATGGTTACATATGGTATGAAGATTTTGATTTTATCTATTCATGCTTTGAGAACTTTTATCTACTCCTATGTTTTCTGCTACAGATAGGGACCTGATAGTGTATGGTTACTAACATTCCAATGACTTCTCTGTACACAAAATCAAGGCAGGATGTTGAAATTTACATATTCCGGCATTAGGAGCCACTGTGACAGTTTAGCTTGATCTGTTTAACACATATCTATATAATATGTGTGATCTTTTGATTCCATTGCTCACAAATAATTATTGCTTTACTTTGTGTTTTCTTCTGTAGTAACTCTTGGTTGGATCTTCTCTTTTCCTTTTTATAATGCTCAGAAATAAAATTCTAAATAGCAGATATGACTTCTTTCCAACTGAACACTGCAGCTGGAAGTTGCTGGCTATTTCTTTTTTTTAAAAGATGCAGTAGTAAATGTGTAAACAATAAAAAATTAAACCCCTGAAACCAGTGCTTCAGCTTACCTCATCAGAAGTTGGTTTTGACCTTATTTCTTATTTGCATGGTGCTTAATTGCAGAGTACATTTGATCAAATAGGTTATGTTTCACCACTACAGGTGTCTACTCTGGGTTAGGGACTGGCTTCTTCCCAAACACCTCATCTGGGTTCATTGATACGGAAGCTTCTGTGTGCGAGGATGTGCCTGTGGAGTTGATAAGCGAGCTGCTGATGAGCTACCTTTTCTTCCTGAGTGCAATTTTCCCTTGAATGGTTGTTGATTATGAAGAGTATCCTCCCACTCATATCATTCAGATAAAGGTCTTGTGCAAATAACTCTTTAGAACTGGGTTCCAAGTACTGCATATTTAGCAAAAAGTTGCATTTACTATATCCCCATGCACAACACATTTTACTGCTCCATCCAACTGCTGCTCTCTTCCTTATAGTGACTTATTCAGTGTTCCCTTTTAAAATAAGTAAATCAAATAAAATCTATGGAAAAGCATCTAGTACTGTTCTGTTGTTCAATTAAGTACTAGGTATTCATGCTGAATATCCTGAAATAATTGTAGCCAAAGAACTATTACTTCTTAAATTACAGTTTAAACTTGGTGAGTGAGGGCAAGGTTTAAAGAATTATAAATGTTTCCTAGAGATAAATTTATTAGAGTTTTACTTATTTGGCTACTTCAACAGATGAGCTTAGCAGTGTTGTATTTTCAGTGCAAGTATTCCTGCATTTGAACACTTAACAGTCCCCTAGGTATGTAAGTAGTTATTACATCTGACTGAGTGGGAGTAAACTTTTTGTGACACCAATGCCTTATTAGAATACGCTGTGAAAATATCTTGTGAAATTTGTTTGCTTAAAGTACCACTTACTTTTAATACAGGAAGACACTGAGTCTTGCACTCAATTAATAAAAAAAAAGTACTGATGATCCTTCTCATCTTTCAAGAGCTCTTTAGTTTTCAAAAACTGCCTGGTCCTGAACTAAAACATGAAATCAAGGTCTTGAATGTTATAAATCTGCAAAGAAGTAGGAAGCATTACAATGGATTTAGATAATCTTAAAAAAAAAAAAAAAAAATATATATATATATATAAAATTGCTTTTTAATTACAGTTTATTATTTTAAATAGATTTTGTTTTGATGCAGGAAGACTACGTCACTGCTTATGTTTTGCTAAAATAGAAGCTACTACCACTCAGAAACACTTTTATTTTCTGTCTTTTAAACTGTGTTGAGTCTGACATTTACCTACCAGTGATCTGCATTTTCTAGGCATTTTTCTACAAATAACATATATTCTACTGACACCCTTCTGGCCAGATTGAATAGATACATACAGTCAGACATCTCTAAACTGAAGAATATTGTCTGATGAAGTTCATGGGTTCAAATTAATCCCTATATTTCAAGGTCTTTCCTGAATCACGTGTCTTCTGCCCCTCATGCCCCTTCTCTCTCCTTCCTCCAGCACTGCCCTGACTGGTCTCTTCCCACAGCTCAATCTCTCATTTCAGCCCTTATGTGTCATTTTATCTCCAGCATGCTGTCTCCCGGCCTTCCATGTCCTCCACCCATTGTTTTGTTTGCTGAAGGCAAAGAGCTTTCTTTCAATCTTCCACTTGATCCCCAATGATGATGATGTCTAAGTGTCACCTCTTAGAGTGCCTCAAGGGATGTGTACCATGCTCAGCTCCTCCTTCTCCTGTTTTATTTATTTTTCTTTCATCTTGCACCACCCATTATTCCCTCCACTGTGACATTGCTTCACACTTTTTGCTGGAGATTCAGGAGATCTATGTTCAGTATGCAAGATTGCCACAGATATTTTTTGTGTGTGAACTCAGGTAATCCACAAATAAAAACACATGTATTTCTGTTTCACTTATGCAGATGGATAAGAGGGAATCTCAAAAATGAGTTGTCAGTTCACATGCAGACTGGGGACCCAAGTAACTGCCTGAGTAGACCTAAGCTTCTGGCACTTTTTCAAATATTTCCATCTTCTTCTGTGTTTGCATTTACAATGCTGCAACCATCTTGACCATCCCAGTATAACACTAGCCTGTGTACATGTAAAGCCATCTTTTAGATTAAGCTACCAAGGAAGCTCATGGCACCGAGTTCCTATTGGCAATTTTCCTTCCCTACAGGGAGTGAAAAAGTAATTCTGACCAGCTGTGCAAAAGGGCTTTTGGGAGGTGCTGCTTTCTGTCAGGCTGCAGTCCCACATGGTTTACCCTTAGCAGAGGAAAAGCAATGCACACAGCCAAACCTGGGACAGGGCTGAAGCAGACTAATGCTCAGAAGCACCTCTGACTAAAACCAGGGCAAATACCACATCCAGAGCAAGTGGAGAGGTTGGTGCCTTCAGTTATAAAAGCATTTTATATCAAATTGGTGGAACTGCAAGAATATGACCTCATAACCAGATGCAAATGGTCTGCAGCTTACAAATACAAAGCTGTGTTATCCTGTTAATGTATTATGCTAGGGTAACACAGGAGAGTTTATGATAAATTGCAGTACATCCATGGCCTTTGAACTCCAGATGTAGGCTCTGCTTTTTATGAGTTGTGGAAAATCTTGGGATTTTGACTGAAATAACCACAGGGAAACACATCTAATTCATTTACAAATTAAATGCAAATGTAAATTCACTTCTGTGTTAGTATAAAAGTAGTACATGACAATACATGGGGTGTCTGTTAGTTAGGGTTCAAATGAAGGATCCTTTTTCCCCGCAAAGCTGTTTTTAAAACAAAAGGGCTATCATATTCTAAATGTTAAATATGAAGCCTTAAAATTAAAAAACCTAAACAAACAAAGAAACAAAACCACTAATGAATAAATTTTAAATATCCAACCAATTAAGGAAAAAATTAAGAAAGCAAGTCAGAATGGGAGAGAGAAAGGGAAGGAGAGAGTGAGAATGTGGGAGGTGGTTTGTTTTTTTGTGGGTTTGTTTGGGATTTTTTTGTATTGAAAAAACATGCAGAAAAAATCAAAATATTTGATAATTAGTAGGAAAGGTATTTGGCTACTGGCATTTTCTTTGTAATGTTTTATGTATGAAAATAGTTTTATAAATAAGATGCTACAGGCTTTTGTTCAAATTGACATTATGTAGATTGCAGTGGTACTGAATGTCCAGCAGCAGGGAAAAAATAATTATGAACAGAGACATCTTGGTATGAATTGCATGTATAGCCTTATTTTACAGCAAGCACTTGCTGAACCAACCATGCAGCAAGCCAAATACCACGCATAGATATCATGATGAGTATTAAAAAAATAGGTTTAAAGAATAGGTTTATTATTTTCTGTGAGACATTCTCTGTTTTTATAGGCTGGTTCATTTAGACTCTGCTGTGAAATACCTTAAAAGGTAACACAGTATTCTGACTACAGCGGTAATTTATTACACCAGTTAATCTTGTAAAATTGCCTTCTGGATGTAATAATTTGTTATTCTTTTATTAGGCCTTCTTCTGCATACCATGTTTATCATAAAGATGTCACCAGTGTGATGCCTAGCAACCAGTACAATGTTCCGGAGGTGTTCGCATACATTTTCCTGAGGGAGAGATCTGCCTCGTCCCTGCTTGGGAGAGCTGTCAGTGTATTCTGATGTATGAGGGATAAAAGGAGTCCCTGCTGCAGTCTCCAATAAGCTGAAGTCACGGCCTGAAAGCACTGACTTGGGCATCACTATGCTGTGTTAGAAAATGTGTCAATTATCAGATGGACTGCCTAAGGGTATCGCCTGGGTCTAGGTCATAAAACCATCAGGACTAAAGGAGAAAAAAATTGATGAGGAAGTAAGTTGAATTAATTGATAACTAGGAGGATTGTATGTGAAATGTATTCGGTATAACCCGGACTCGGATATTTTCTCTCTTAAGCTTTCTTCCAGTATAATCAATGAACATGGAAAGTCTAAAATGTCTCCCAATTTTGGCTCAGTACCCCTCCAGTCTACTGATGCTTTTAATATTTTACTGACTTTCTCATTATTTCCAAAAAAATAAGTCAAGCAAGACAAGGAGCTATAAAAATAAAAGTAAAATCATGCTAATATTTTATAGCTATTTTTCTATTATTGCAATTCTTAATATACTGTGCAACTGTTTGTATGTGAATACAGTAGGGACCAGTTAAATGTCTAGCCTGAGGCCTGATCCATGAAAGCTTTATGCACCATTTATGTAGGTATCTGTGGCATTTACTCAGAAAAAGTAAGGAATACATATTTTTATAACAAAGTTAATTCCTCTGCACATCCCATCTCCTGCCCCCTGGCCGTGTGGTCCTTTAAATATCTGGGCAGTTCAGAGTTTTTGATTTAAGAATCAGTAGTGGTTACCCAGTTATATCCTGGAAGCCCAACACCCTGCACATCAGTACTGTGGCCTCTTTCAGCCATTCAGAGGCATCAAAATAACACCACTGACAACTCACCATGAGCTCCATGCCTTTACAGAGCGACAGAGTTTGGGTGCTCACCAGAGGGCAGGGGTCATTCGGGGTGAGGTTATGTGCTATACAGATACTCTCTAATAAAACAAGGATTTTGGAGCTGTTTCTACTTAAGTGAACAACTTGACTAGGGAACTAGTTGTTTAAAGGCCACTCAGTCCATTGCTTTCATTACACATCCTTCCTTCCTCTCAAGTTTCCTGAGACAAAGTGTTTCCCACCTTTAACATCTTAATTTTTCATTACTCCAGTTCTTCTCATAGGAGAGCAAGCTACTCACGTGTAGGTCTCCAACATTTTTTATTACTTTTTGCTTGCTGCTGGAATGCCACACTGTGAGAGCACTGTTCTGCTTTAGCTCTGAGTGTAAAGTCAGTAGTTCAATAAAAAGAAAAAGCCACTTCCTACCACACTGATAACACAAATTCACCTCTCTGTCTAAGGGGGCATTTGAAGAGGAACAAATAAATGCTTTTTTTGTCACTTCTTCTCTTTGACTCTGTTCACTGTTTAGAGAAGACCTCTCTTAGTGCATGATTTTGTACAAGGTGGATTGCTGGAACAGCTGCATGCATGAATGCAAGACACTCTTTGTAGATGAAAGGAAAAACACAGTATAACATCACCCTTTTGAAAATAGTCTGGGAATTATAGCCAAGAACTTCTGACTTTTGCTTGGCTGGTTTCTTCACGCTCAAGACAGGGAGGGAGCAAAGAGCCCTGCTGAGCCTTTCACGGCAGCTAAACACAAGTGCTGCCTGTGCTCCTTGCTTTGTGCCCTGGGAACCTTCACTTGGCAAATTCCTGGGACAGTCGTGTCTGAATCCAAAACAAGTTTCCCAAAATTGTAGGCAGAACCAGTGATAAATTGGAATATCTGTTGAACGGGAATGTCTCAATTTTCAGGAAAAAAAAAATACCTATGAATCAGATTATAATTCAGTGTTTTTAAACTTCTCTGGAAGGGAAAATTCTGGAATGTGTTTCCAACGAGTTTTCATTGTTAGGTTTCCAGACATATTTCTAAATGTTTCTGAATACTCTCGTGTTGTCTAGCGCACTCTGTTCTCTTCCCTCCAAGCAAATTAGCGTATTGCAGGGAACAAGCCCGATGTCTTGGCAGTCTTCTGTGCATCAGACTTTTAAGGAAGGCAGAATATAGGAGCCACAGCTGGAGTAGCCAGACTGGCACCTTACTGACACATGGAGGAGCTGGGAAAGGAATTTCTGAGGAAAAAAAACCAGAAATTAGCTCGAGAACTGAAGTCATTGGAGAGAGAGTTTTGATTTTGGAGCAATCCTACTGTCCACCTGACAATCATTCTAATAACAAAACACAAAAAAATCTTCAGAAGCACATCTGGATTCCAAACTCAGCAGGAGGCACTATGGAGAGAGAACTATATGGCCCATATTGCTCAACAGACAAGCAGATGCACTCTAAACCACCTTGAGCTTTTTTTTTTTTCTTCAGCAAGATTCATTCCTAAGTCTTATGATTTGCAGTAATCAAGCCTGGATGTGACAGGAGCATGTACCCCTGTGCCAGATGACAGTCTGATAGAATCTGGGGTAATCTTCAAGGCAGACGTAGATGAAAGGGAATGTTTCTTGCACTCATGTCTACCTAGGTGTGACTTAGAGTTTAGGAGGATCTCAGACCATAAATCCAGTAATATTTGCCTTTGAATGTCTTGTTTAGGGAAATCCTGAACTGCCAATATAAGTCAGCTTCACAGGGCTGCGATTTTGTCCCTCAGTCGATAACAAAAGCTCTACATTGCAAAAAAAACAAAAAAATAACATGCAAGACTGTTTTCTCAGTTTCTAGCAGAAAAAAAAAAAAAGCTCACCAAAACCTGGAAGCATTGCTAGAAAATAGCAGGCAGAAATGAAACAGACTTTTCCTGAATGATAAAGTTAAAGGATCAGGACATTCTTAGCAACGACTGCAAGAGTACTAATCTAGGGCTGACTTTCCATATACGAGTACACAAACATCTAATATCTGCAAAGGTTAAATAGGAATTAGGGTATTAGGTGATATTTCTGGATCTTCCCAACTCCAGTTGTCTTTTGTGAACAGCTTTTTCTTTTTTCTCATGTTTTGACAGAGTTTCTGCTCCCTGTAAAACCTGGACATCAGAAAATGGAAATAAATCATGAAAATAAAATTTAAAATAATCTTCAAACTTCATAAGGAACCTGTTTGGAATTCATTACAATATTAAGGATGAAGAAAAGGGAAAATGTGAAGCTCTCATTTGGCCTGCTTCATCCTCTAGACATAATGAAATAGGCATTACTGTCTTAAGTCACTGGAAATAATAACAGAATTCTCATTGATTTCAATAGTGAAGGAAAAATTCTCAAACTGTCCAAAGACTTCTGACATTTTCCAGTAAACCCAAGAAGACCAAATGTTATACTGCTGTAAGTGACATTCTTTCTGCTCTTTACAATCTGAAATAATCAAGTGTCATGCTACAAAGGCAGAAATATGATGAGTTCAACTTCCAATGTATGTGTCAATATGACAGAATTCTGACAAGAAATGTAGGGCAATTACCTCTTAAATATACAATAATAAAGGCCAAATCCTGCTTTCTCACTCTGAGGAGGAATCCTATGAGTCAGAGACAGTGCTGGGTTCTGCACCCAGAATCACAGCTGTTTTACAAAGGGTGACAAAACCCTATTAGAATAAACAAACTGCTGGAGATGAAACCAAATTGTACAGAAAATGCATCCGTGCTTGCACAAAGATGTTAATTTTGTCTTCCCTTTGCCTTTTTAAGAAAAAAAATTTGGTTTGAATAAAGCTAAGTTGCAGTCTTAATGTGACGACTAGTAAATATAGCAGCTATTTTATAACTATTGCTGTCATTTTCTTTGACTAAAGTTACAGAAATTCTTTGAATTTTATATAGGGGACTAAATTTGTAATGGAAAATGATGTTTGATGGTGTTTAAATGCAGAGTATGTCACTGTATAAAGCATAGGGCTCTTTTAAGTTTTTTTTTTTAACTTCTTGACATGTGTCACAATTTGGAATTCTGCTCTCATGGGATAAATGCCAGATTACATGGTGTAGTATTTTTATCCTCTGTACTTTCACTGTAGAAGCATACAACATCAAAGAAGAGGCAGATCACTCACATCAGCAGAAAATGGAATAGGACTATAATATGCTTTCTTTGATCTCTCCTTCTAATAATTATCTTGGCTACATGCATACATTGAAAGTAAGATTTGAATTAATAAGGCCAAGAGACCCTGGAAAATGTAAGAAGGATATCTGAATACTAACTTTGACTATCTTTAACAAGATAAACTGCAATTGGGCCTACAAAGTTGTGGATTGTTAATTTAAGGCAATAATCCTTAAATGTTTTTCTTTCTTAAACTTGTCACCATTATATTCAGCAGACAGAATCAGTCCAATTAAGGCAGTATCTTTTCAAAATCACACTCACCTGTAGTTCGGATGGGGAGGATAGAATTTAGCTAGCATCTATTTCATTTCATATAGGTTTTCAAACAGGAGGGTCTACAGTAAAAATCATTAAATTTATATAAAAAAGTCATTGCTACACAGTCTGTTATCATTAAAAAGTATTCTAATATTGCCTTAGGAAAGATATTGCTTTTGATATGGAAAGTAAATCAAATCATCCACATCCACATAGGATTTATACAGAGGCAAGAAGCATATTGCATGCCTGGTCAGTCATTTTTTTACATTTTTTAACCAGTGTTTATTGTTATATTGTGTTCTGTGAATCTTATTTCTGCCTGATGTGAGTAGAAATTATAACATAAACAGGGTAGTTGTGTGTGAAAGCCTCACATGGTTAATACTGGCTAGAAGGGGGGAAACCTACTGCAGTTCGTCGGTCCCAGAGAATGAAAATATCTTATTCTTCTGCTTAATTTCTGATATATGTGAGTTACACCAGTAGTTGGGTAGATAACATGCTGCTCCCAGACCCAGAAGTTGCAACTTCAAATTATTATTTGATAAACCTTGGCTGAGCTACTAAGCATCATGCTAATAAAACACCCTGTAGTGTACAAAGGGATGCATAATGTACTAGCCAGGCTGACTTCAGTACAGTATGAATTAAACAAATGAGAGCGAGCACATCTATGGTTAATATACCAAATGCAAGTTCCAAAAAGCCACTTCAACAAAGACAGGCTGTCAAAACAGCAGAGGCTGCTGTAGTCCTCAAAATCCCAGTCAAAGGTTAAGAATGTTCTTTTAAAACAGGGGTAGCTGGGCATACATATAACAGATCAACACGCAGAAAGAAGTGCTTTGAATAAACGCTCTTCCTGCTGAAAACAGGCACACTTTTCTCATCTCCTGAACTTAGCTGATAGTGGATGGGAGTTGCAAGAGAAAAGGTTTGATACAGTGAGGATGTTAGGAAAGGCTTTGTTAAGTTCTGAGACAAACACTTCTAATTGAAGCACAGGCACCACTAAATACTCATCATCTGGCAGTCCTATGTCAAGCAGAGAAACAAAAGGAAGTGTTTGTGAGCAGGTGTAGGTATCATTAGGATAAACATCTCTGCAGAGAACATTTGTCATAGACAGTATGATATTTGTAGAAAAGTTTGATGTGTTTCAGCAGTTGCAACTGGTCTTCTGCCCTGAGGTTCTTATACTCTCAGTAGCTACTGAACTCCCACGCTTGCCAACCAAAATTCAGAAACCTGTTTTTTTTTCCTGCCTTGCCAAGTTCTTTGCTAGTTTTCAGTACAGGAGAATAGGTCACTGGAGCTAAAGCAGTGGCTGGGAGTCCTTCCCATGTAAGCAAAAACTGTTCCCAGCAGTTGATACATGGCTAGCTTTCTCCAGCTGCACGAAGTCCTGCCACAGCCTGCTGGGATTCAGGTTCCCATCAACGCAGCCACTTCAGTAGAAATGTTAGCCTAGCCCAGGGGTGACTTAGGGAGCACCTCATGCTACTTGGGCCTGGGAGGTAATTCAGCTTTGCTGCACCGTCTTAGCACTGCCAAGAAGTGGTTAAGTTCAAGATCTCCTTCCAGTTGCACCGAATTATTGTGGTACACTGTTCTAACAGGGGGTAATATAAGACATCCACAGAGGTTTTGGAACACAAGAAGCTTCTTCCTCGCAGTCAAACTTCAACATCCTGTGCGTTTAAAAACGTCTCAAGCTATTCGGTTACAATATAAGGATATAGAGGCAGTTTCATTTTATATATCTGTCCTAGAAACATTCCAAGTAGGTGCTACGGTAATATAATACTGTGGTAAAGGACAATCACTGCATAATCCCATCAGTGGTGTTTTTGTTACAACTGTTTAAAATAAAACTCTTGAAACTTATTGTAGCAGTATGTTGTTCACAGCACTCGCATATTTCTGAACTCCTGAGACCCAGAAAATTTCTTGTAAACGTTAGGCTCTCACCTCTCCTAAGTAAATTACTGTAGTGAATTGACCCTGGCCAGCAGCTAAGCATCCAGATAGCTGCTTGCTCACCATCCCAGTGAGATGGTGGAAGGAATGGTAAGAGCAAAAGTAAGAAAACTCGAGGGTTGAGATAAAAACTTTTGTGTTTTTTATTTCCCTAGTCTATATTGCTGAGTATTACAGCATTTTCTGTGGGTTATCCCTTTAGCCAGCTCAGCTCAGCTGTCATGGCTATGTTCCCTCCCAAATTCTTACCCATCCCCAGCCATCTCACTGCAGGGACAAAGTGAGAAACAGAGAAGGCCTTCATGCTGTGCAAGCACTGGTCAGAAACAGCTGAAACACATTGGTTTGGTCACAAATCCAAAACACAGCATCATACAGGCTGCTATGAAAAAAGTTAACTCTATCCCAGTACAACAGCAAACTTTCATACCCAAGGTTTGCCTGACCTGATGACTCGACTTCAAGCTTTTAAATGAAGACGACGCAGGAGCAAATCTGAATTTTTTATTATCTAAACCAGTGGGACTGGAAATTGCTGTCAGCTAATGTTCAGTTATGTTGCAGAGAAAGATGCAGAGTGAAAATTCTGCATTGCGAGGTGGTGAGATAGCTGGTTCATAATTTTATCATGATGGTGACTGCTTACAGAGAGATCTGGTTTCATTTCAGTAGAAGAACTGGGAAAAGAAAGAGAAAAAAAAATCATAGGCTGCTAAGACTCTTGATTCCAGAGAGGAAACTTTAATAAATTAAGGGAAGTAGTTAGAGAGATCAGCTACACCTAGGAGCAGTGAGACATAAATATTTAGGAAGTTTGGAAAGTCTTCAAATCTAAGATATGAGACTCTGTATCCAAAGCAAGGGAAAACACTTCTAGGCAGGATCTCCTGAAACATTTGAAGGAATAACCACACCGGGAAAAAATATACAGAAAAACAGAAAGCCTACAGGGAATGGTAAAAAGTCTTTAAGTTTTTTATCTAGAGACATGAAAGAGTTGCTATGAGCCAAGTCAAACTCATGAAGATAAAGAATGTTAAAACAAAGAACAAATTGTTCTTCCTCAATATGAATTTGAAGAAGAAAAAAAGAAGTGTGATATCCATGGGGTACATTAAAGAGAAAGTATTTCTAAAAGTCCACAGTAAAATCAAAGGGAAAAGATAAATAAATACTCCATCTCATTTTTTCAGTAATGAAGTGATGTTGACATAACTGAAAAAAACATAGGGATAATGTGAAAGAAAAAGAAATAAATTTATCTGTAATTAAGGCAAAAGTAAAACTAATGGGTGTAATACACACAAAATATAGAAAGAAATAATCCTAACTATGGTGTTCTAAAGTTCCTGCTCTAGCAAACTGAGCATTATTAAAAAAAAAAAAAAGGAAAGGAAAAATAAAAAAGAAAAAAAAAAAGAGAAAAAAAGAAAAAGAAAAAAGAAAAAAAAGAAAAAAGAAAAGAAAAATAAAAGAAAAATAAAAGAAAAGAAAAGAAAAAAGAAAAAAGAGGAAGGGGAAGAGGAAGAGAAAAAAAGAAAGATAAAAAGAAGAAAAAGAAAGGAGTAAAAAAAGAAAAAAGAAAAAAGAAAAAGAAAAAGAAAAAGAAAAAGAAAAAGAAAAAGAAAAAGAAAAAGAAAAAGAAAAAGAAAAAGAAAAAGAAAAAGAAAAAAAGAAAAAAGGAAAAAGAAGAAGGAAAAAGGAAAAGGAAACCCCATTAGTAGACAAAGGAAGTGAGGCAAGTATGATACTAATTTCATCCAGAAAATTCATTCTTAGGATCCACACTGCATGATATCTTCATTAATAGCTTTTTCAAAAAATAGCAGTGCACAAATATTGTCTGCTGATGCTAATATTGTGAATTATCAATAGTGAAGAAGGACTGGGATCTCATACCAAAATATCTGTCTGTCTTTGAAACCTACAATGTTAGAAATGTGATGAAATGTATTAATACTGGGGAACTAATGAAGGAACAAGGATTAATCAGCTGGAGTGACATGGGAGCATTAGGGAACAGTGCCTGCTCACCTGATCAAACAGTCACAGCTAACCTCTAGTTAAGCTGCCAATATGACAAAGCCATGAAAAACGGAAAAATTATCCTAGGATCTAAAGGCAAGGATAGACTTGTACCCCTGAATACTAATGAGACCTCTCCGGGAACAACTTGTAGCTGTTGGTCACCCATCATCAAGAATGTTTTACAGAGGATGAAGTGAGCATAGCAAGAACTAACTGAATGGCCAGGAGAGGGGAGAAGCCCTCACGGTGAACAGTTGTCTAATCTAAGAGCATGAAACCCTGGAAATGTTATGCCCTATCCTGTGAGAGGAGTAACTACCACAGAAAGGGAAGAGATCTTTAAGCTAAAACACCATGCTGGTCTTGTAGGGAAAAATGTTCCCATCATGGCAATTACATTCTGATTCAGAAAGTCTCTCTGCTGACAGAGGACTTATTCTGTGTCATCCTAAATGAGAAGCATGCACAGGTAACTATGCCAGAGAGCACCAATACAAAAATTTTATTTTATTGGAATCTCCAAAGATCAGAAAAGACAAAAGGACTTACTGCCTAGAGTAAAAAATGTGACTAGCAAAACCAGAGATAGCTTTCTGAGCTAAAAACAGATGCAAAATTAACATGTTTTTTTCTCTTCGTCTCTGCAACAGTACTCAAGCACTGTCTAAGTGGTGAACCAGTGTCATAGAAACCTTTTTTACCATAAGACCGTGGCATGGAAAGCCTAGTTATCATCCTAAAATGAATAAACTGTTGGTTGCAAAGCAAGGATTTGCTTTTGCTGGAATATGCACCCTTTTCTCTATAAATATTTTTATATATATTCGGTTCAAAATTAGTGAAAGTGTGGCTCTTCGTCACTGCTGCTCACTTAGGAAGTTTTCTCCATCTGTACAACCTCTTTGTCACACAAGTATGCAATCTTCATATGTAAAATCTGTTTTTATGAGAACGACCTTCCTTGCATAACAAGTAAATAAGGAAAAGCAGACGTTAGAAATTTAATGGAACCATATTTTTATGAATACTTTTGCTCAGTCCATGACAGGATTTTGATTAGGTTTTTTTTTTCTTCACTTTGCTGTGATCATCTGTACTGTTATTGCTGGGCTTTTTACTTCTTTGTCATGAATGTCTGGAATATTTTATCCAGGCAAACATGCGTATTCATGTATGAATGAACCTATTTGCATGTGAATCAACATATTTATAGACAAGCAAGGGGTATTTTATGCTGAAAGTGCTTGCCTAGCTGATCTATATATGCACATGGCAGAAAATTGAATGTAAAAATAAAACTGAATGTAAAATCTGCTAGGCAGCCAATAAATCTGGTCTATATACTTCTTTCCTTTCTAGACAGGCAAAACTCCGGCTTTCCTTTTTCTTTGAAATAAAACATCAGGAGACCACATACACAGTGAGATCCTTTTGTATTTTTTTCCCTCTCTCTACTACAGGAATGAATTCTGCAAGTGCTCAATACTCGAAACTCCAGTTAAAACCATTAAAAACTGCCCATGCCCAGCATTCTTTAGAGGCTGATCTTCTGAAGTATCACTCACAAAAACTGCATGCCTTTCTCCTAGCATTCATAAAGTTAATCCCACCTGACAGTCCTTGTCACCATACCAGTGCACCCTACAGATGCTACTTTTCCTGCTCTGTTAGTCAGGTTTTGGCCTTAAGTTTCTTCCAAAATGAGTCTGTCTTTCTCCTCTTAAGACACTGACAGAACAAATATTTCATTTTTGTAGCTATTGTCAAAATAACTGTTTGTGATAAACTTTACACTTATTATCTCTCTATTAAGTAACAATCAGTATGTAGGTCTAATTCGATTCTCAGCCTTAAAACGAGAAAAAAGCTTTCCCTGACAGGAACGGTTTTTAATAAGCCCCTGTTTTTGATAATTTGTAGTAACGTGCATTATATCCAGGCCCATAAATTTGAATTATAACTCAGTATAATATGTGTAGTGGTTTTTACTCCTTTGGGTTTAAAATCTATAATAGCCATACTAACAGTTTACTGTGCTAACTGGTCCAGTGTCGCATCATCAAGGCTGGTCAGTGGCAAAAAATTAGGTAAGAATTTATAAATAAATGGCACATGCAATGAATAACAGTTACGCAATTTACTCTTACCTTTTTCAACAGTATTTCTGATTGGTTTGTGTCTTGCACAGGATCTTGAAAACAGCAGAAGAAAGGAGGGATGCTACACAAACAAGAAGCCAGGGAGGCTAATGTACTGCTGCAGTAAATTCCAAGATGAGGCAAGATGTTCACTTGTAAGGGTTAGACAATCCACTGAGAAAAGAAGAAATGTACTATTCAAATGAAATGATCATATTACAATGGAAGGAAGGAAGGAAGGAAAGAAGGAAGGAAGGAAGGAAGGAAGGCCGGCCAATCTTCTGTGTAACAGTGTAACAAATTCCTAACATTTTCTGGGCTAAGTAGTTCATGAAATGCTCCCAGCTCAGATACCTTTGTAAACACTATCCATTCAACAATCACAGGTAAGAAAAAGATGCATATAATGCAATAATTTGTGAACCAAAGGAAATGCCAACTCCACTTTAAAATAGTTTGATCCGTGTTTTAACTGTGTCTAATTTAAAAGCTTTCAAACCCAAGTAAGAAAAATGTCATACACAGAAATTTGTTACTCCACTATCTTTCTGAGTTCATCCTGAAAGCTGGAGAAATGGCAGCTTTCCCTTCTGTCCACAGCATACCAGAAAGCTTCAAAGGGAAAGAAAAAAAAAAAAAAAAAAGAATAAAACTTTAATTTAATGATATTTAAGCTAGAAGACTTTTTTTCATTGTCAATGGTCTTATGTTTTCATACCAACCACTGTTTCAAAAAAAAGAATGATGTCTACATCATTTGTTCATCCCTCTTTTCACCCTAGGGGAAAATCACAGAGCCACCCAGTAACCTGGTATAAACGGCAAACCTTTCTCCATGTTTCCCATTGTCAGGAGGTCAGTGGTGATGGAGGATGGGATTAAAATAAATTTGTCCAGTGTTCAGTCAACTCAGTGGGCCCAATTCCCATTTATACAGAGACCCTTTATAACATTGTGCAGGGTAAGAGGCTTTAAATTACGTACATTTGCAACCACATTAAGGTCTTTTGTGTAAATGAGAATCATCTGATCTGAGCCTCTCCAGCAGCTACAACGGAGCATCGGATCAGTCAAATATGCCTATTATTAACCAGAAGCATTATATGCCCACTTCTTACGAGCATTACAATTCCACAATATCAATCACGATCTTCTTCCTAAGAAAATATAAAAAATGAAAAAGAAGTGTGTGTGTGCTGTGCCATTTGCACATTGTTCATATCTGATTTTATAGTAGCAATTTCTCAAGACTTCCATGAATGGGCAGGACAGCACAGATGTCCCGTTCACTTACATGGCTGACTAGCCGACTGTAACTTGCTTATTGCTTACTCACTCACAGTCACTTTCTAATGCAGAAAAATTCCTTATTCCTTTCAGTTTTTGCATTCCCAGTGAAAAACAAAATGCATAACAACATGATGTATTTGGCCTGCTCCCGCTGAAATTAAATACAACCTTTTCAATTTTCATTTCCAACATAAGATATGTGACAAATGACATAGCAATTTTCTTATTCCTTCATGTTCATAAAACATTGATAATATGATTTTTACCTTCCTTTTGTTCTCAATTAAATGAAATGTTCCAATACAATTAATGTGTTCTTGCAATTTAGTTTTTCTTTAGAGGTTTCTCTTGTCTCTGATTAACAGCGTTTTCTATCCATTCTGAGAACCCCAACTGCTATTCAGAATGTTTCATTATGCCTGGCAGCTATCAATACAATTGTGAACCAATATCATTTTAATTGTTTCACTAATAACTTGTTTTAAATGATTCAACAGTCATCAGGAAAGATAAGTGCTCTTGTACCCTGCAGGCTTGTAGGGATGATGGTATGAGGCAATGTAACAGAGTGCTGTATCAGAATAATGAAACCGTATGCACAAGATAATGACAAAGCACTTGCATTGCTGTAAAGATAAATGAAAACAGTAGATCTTCTTTTCACTGTAATATAACATCCATTCCTATCTCCCTTTTCAATCATTAGACTTTCCAAACAGATTACTACACAAATACACATATGCAACATGTCCCACAATAATAACTGCATGCTCCCATCTATCCAAGCAGATGGTGAATGATGGAGTTAACGAGCTTTACAAATGCTCTTGTTAATTAACAAAAATTGTTACTTTCTCATTTGAGGGGGGCTTATAAATTAGACTTAATTACACTAGATAATTGCAACTGCCAGCTACTGTGCAACTCACTCATGTTCTGTTCTTTCAATGGCAAATCAACAATTGCAACCCTTGCCTATTTGTGTAGATGAATTTAATAAGCAAACAGCCCTTTTATGTTAATGGTTTACTGGCATTCATGGGTTTGGCAGGAGAAATGTGCTGGGGGAGGGTCTGCTAATGGCAGCACATAATCATATTAATTAAAATATAACTGCCATTTAAAGATTTGTAGTGTAGAATTAGAGCATGTTGGGAACTGAGAAAATCAAGCTAGAGTGCATATTAGCACCATTACTCTATGCTCCCTGCACAGCAGTCAGCAACCTCATGTGTCATAAATGTAATTTATGAGTGCTGTTTTCTTTGAAATATATGTTTTTAGTTCACTCATTAGAATGTAAAAATTTGCAATGTCTGCTTCAGAAGGTTCAAAATAAATTCACTTAGAGCTGAGACCTGTGTTCTGGTTTTAACAAATCCCTCAACAATGATTTTTTTTATTACTTGTATAATTTCTTGTAGTAAAACCAAGCATTCAGTCCTTTGAAGATGGATTCCATGCTTTATTGCAAATGTAAGTCACACTATCACTATAAATTCTATATTATTAGGCATTTTATAATTCAGTATCATTTTTATGGGTTCTTTAATAAATATAGCCCTTTTTGGTTTGGCTTTGGAAAAACTGGTGCAAAAATTTTACCACTTTATATTTGGTTGTGTAGAAAGGCAGTGTCAAAAAAAGCTTTGAAAGCTTTGGGTTTTTTTCTGCTTTTCTGGACCCTCTTATCAAATTACAGACATATTTTTTCTAAATCAATTCCACTTATGCAGCTTCCACAAAAACACTGAGATATATATTTGGTGCAGTGTACCTACCTATTTGCTGGGATCTCTCAGAAAGCAACTTCCCACAAAGTCCCTCTGAGAGAAAACGATCCCTAGAATTAGAGACCTCTGAGTGACAGGAGGCAAGAATTTTGAATCAAATAAATTCTGTAATTGCTAACAGTATACAGGCAACACGGTCTATTATTTATATGTGTATATATATATATGTATATGTGTGTTACAGGATGTAATACAAATGTTTTTTGTGTGTGTGAGTGTCTGTGTGCATGTTTTGTTTCCAAAACATTTGCATGACATTATATTCAGCAACACAGTGCAATTTAGAAGTCATTACTATATTGTGTCATCTGGGATTATCACATTATCTCTGCGTACTACAAAACACAAAAAGAACTGAAATCCTAAATGTGACATTAAAGTAACTTTGTAATTTGTTTTAATATTTGTCTGTTTGTTTTAATTTAAAATGCGGATCTGAAAAGCAGTGCACCAAAGAGGAAATGCCAGTCCCTCTGGAGCTAAAGACAAAATCCCATCACCTTGTGAAGGGTGCCTTATCTGACAAGTTAGGGAAATTCTCAGCAAAATTGAACTGTTATGGTACCCACAGGATTTTCGGCCTTACAGGCTGACAGCACAGAATTGGAAGTGGCACTTCTGTCTCTTATTATTCCAAAAAGAGTTGTCACTGGGGAATATTTCAGCATCTAGCAATCAGGAACTTCTGATTCTTCAGCTGTTATGAGAGATATTGCTGTCTTTTCACAGATGACATTAGGTGGAATAATTTCATTTTCACCCCCCATTCCCCCAAATATGCACCCTAATATCTGTATCTTATCTGATGTAACTGACATGACTGTAATGGTTGTTTATAAGACTGACTCTAGATCTGACAATATATTCCAGTGTTTTGATATTATCACCACATATTATCATACAGGCATGATGGACAATCACTGACAGATATTTGAGCAATTACAGCATATTTTATTGACAATTCTGCACTGGGAGTATACATTAATTATAGTAGAGTCTATATCATACCAATGACAATGATACTATTCAGAGTACAGCTGAAATAAAATCTTTATGAGCTAATGTACTAAAGTGGAATAGTTATAAGTAAAACTGGATGTTTGCATTTTGCTGGTCTAAGTTAGTAATCTGTGGTGAAGGACCACAATTTTTATCGTCTGCTACAAGTTTCTCTGTAACCTGAGATAGTTTTTTCTTCACAGGTTACCCATCAACAAGGCTCTTGTGAAGTATCTTTGCATTATAGGCAAATGAAATTCCAGCATTACATTAATTGCTTCAGAAGTTACCTCCTGAAGAGAGGAAAGTCCGAGTCTGATGTGGTGCCTGAAGCCTCAGTAATAAATATGTCCCAAACCACATCTACCCTGCATGGAAAGCAAAGATCTGGATTTTTGCTGACCAGAACCTCTTTCTTTTCTCTGTTACAGTAATGATCTCCCCAGCAGCTGCTAAGGAAAGTTTTGAATCTAATGATTTCTATTCCATATGACTCTTTGATAACAAAGAGCCTGATTCAATATCCAGTGAATATAATACAGGTGAGAGGCATCTCAGAAAATCAGGAAAAGCTTTGAATAGCTGACAGGATCAGTTCCTAAAGTTTCAACAAAGAATTTCCCACTATAAGAATTGCAAATAAACCACCTCATTTTTATTTTCTTCTCATATATTCTTTTGCCAAAAATAATAACTAGCCAAATTGAGTTTATTTGCAGAAGGTTTTCACTGAGGAGTTAGGGCACTGAAGAGGAGAAAAATACAGAACTTGGAGGGGAAAAAGGCTGTGCTTGGACGCACAAATGTACTTGCACCATCTGGTCACACTGCCTGTGAAGGCAGCTGAATGGTCAGCAGGAAAGGCCCATGAAGACCTGGGATTGAGGAAGAGGAAAGCAGGGAGTAGGGGAGTGGGCTGGGACCCAGTGGGTTCTTGGAAATGCAAAAAACATTTCACTGAGGCAAGGAGCAGGGGCTGGGATCCCTGGAGTGGGAAGCAGGAGCAGACTGTTCTTGCAGATCCACACACCCCATGATGGCTTTGTGACTGCAATCCCCATCATGGTGATCCCTCCCAGATCTTAGTTCCTACTCCTTGATATTAGAATTTACAGAGTGACCATAACCCTTGGCCGCCAGCCCTGAACTAGGTACCACACCACAATGAAGAGTGTTACCTTCTTCCCTGCCATGCTCAAAGCTGCCTTTTCCCAGCTCACAAGGCTGCACTTCTCCAATGGCTAGAGGCTGACCGCCAGTGAGGTGTTTATAGCTCTGAGTCTCTGTCTTCAACCTGTGCTCCTGTTTTCAAGGCCTCCACTGTTATCCCACATGTTAACACTGTGAGACACCTGGTACCAAGCTCCAGTTCAGAAAGCATGTTCTCATAACAAGTTGACAAAAGTCTAACAAGCCAGCAGTTGAGTGTTCCATCGTCAGTACAAGGCAGAGTTAGTACAAAGTCTGTAACCCATTTACTGGCAAAGATAACACAGCTTTTACTGGGCCATGCGGCAAGAAATTCATAGCATATTTTTTTTCTTAAAAAATTAACAAAGACACCAGCTGGGAAATTCATTCATGCTGGAAAAATACAAAACTCCTGGAGGCTGAATACTCTTTGACTGATGAGTCTTATGACAACACTGGAATCCTGTAATTCAAGAAGAGAGAGGCAGTTGTGCTTTCTTTCCATGTGGTTTGTGTCAGTTTTCATATTATTGAGGCACAAAATTATTTGGTCAGTTTTCTTAATTTTTCTTGCTTAAACGTGTGTGAAATCTGATTACATAAAATTGTGTCATTGCATACCTCTATCAAACTAAATGCCAGGCTAGTGACATGGGAACATAGACTGTAAAAGGCCAGCATTCTCCAGTAGTGCCATTTTCTTTATAGTGAGTGTTATCAGAAGTAGGGAGGTGCAGTTGTTCAGAAGAGAAGACATAAATCCATTATCATGGCATTCATTTTAAATAAAAACACACGCCATGTTCTGTTACCACTTCTTCCCTCACCAGACAGACAGCACAGCTGGTTGAATAAACTTGCTGTTTCCTGGAAATCAGACACATTGATCTGCCTCAGACAAACAAAATGCTGGTCAGTACCATGTACCCACCTCTGCAATATGAATACTGAAATAACAGCATCCCAAGCCAAGTCCTGCATATAGCCAAGCTCTTCAGAAAACTCCTCTTTTCTGATTTCAGATTAGTGCAGTTAAGAGCTCAAGTCACGGACAAGCAGGTAATTCTTTCCTCCTAACAGTGGGGGTCCACCTGAGTTTGCATTACTGAAAAAGGGAGGTGACTCTTGGAACCATAGAATCACAGATCAGCCCTGGTTGGAAGGTACCTTGAAAGACCATCTGATCCAGCCTTTCTTGAGAATGAGAGCCAAGATGAGATTATCTAGTACCCTGTCTAGTCACGTCTCAAAAACTTACAACAATGAGGACTCTACCACATCCCTGGGGAGGTTATTTCAATGAAAGATTTTTCTCACTGCAAAAAATTTCTCTCTTATGTTGAGATAAAACATCTCTTGGTCCAAGTTGTACCCACTGCTCCTTGTCTTACCCGTATGACTCCCTGTGAAGAGAGTCTCTGTCCTCTTTTCAGCTGCATTTTAGATACTGGAATACTGTGATGATGTTTACCCCCAAGCTTACTCTTCTCCAGGGTGCAAAGACCTAATTCCTTCAGTCTTTTCTCAGAGGACAAGTTTTCTAGCTCTGTAGTCATCTTTGTGACCCTCTTTTTGACCCTTTCCTTGTCTGTATATTTGGTGTCATCCGCAAATTTGATGAGCGTGCTTTCAGTTCCATCATCCGAGTCATTTACAAAGATGTTGAACACCTTGGAGCCCAGTATCAATCCATGGGGCACCCTACTTCTGACATGCTACCAGCCTGAGTGAAAACCTCCTCTGAGTGCAAACTGTTAGCTAATTTTCTACCCATCTTGCAGACCATCCATCCCATCTGTATCTTGCTAGGAGAACATTGTGGGAAACAATGTCAAATACTTTACTGAAGTCCAGGTAAACAACATCCACTGCTCTCCCCACATCAACAGAAGATGCTGTTGTAGAAGGTAGACAGATTGGTCTACACGATGTGGCCTTGATAAATCTTTAGCTAATCATCCAAGCTATTCCTTTGCACTGACATGAACAGAAATCTCAGGTAACAACCACTACTATCTTCCATGCCAGTTGGAAAGTAATCTAGAGTAGCATTTTCTGCTGGCCATTTTTGGCTTCCTAATTCCCTAATAAAATGCCAAGAGAGGCAGGTAGAAGTAGATTTTTTTGTTTCCTGACTTATAAACAAAACAAACCAACCAACCAAACAAACAAACAAACCCAAAAAACAACCAGTGATTAGTAGAGAATAACTTCAGATTTGCAAGCAGGATTTTTCCTCACTTGCACGTTTCTCATTTGGAGAGGTGGCCTCTTACTTTGACTGCTTTTAATGCAAGGCCCTTAGCATTGTACTGTCCAATAACAATTACATAAAGCTTCCACTAAAGAAACCAAAACCCAATTATCCACTTTATGAATCAACAGCAAAAATAACGCTGAAATCCTTTAATCAGCAGATCTCCAGATAGAATAAGTTTCCTAGACAACCTTACAATGCTGTTATTAGTTATAGTGGCAACATTCCTAAAGATCATCTTGGAATAATCAAATATCAGCAAGACTACAAGTACAACACCTAACATAATTTCCCTAAATCCCTCCTCAGCTATAGGTCTTGTGCAGATGATCTCCAGACAAAGCATATGTAACTGGACCCACCCTAGGTTACCTGGTAAACATAGCGAACACCAACAGAACAGTGCATATATGAAGGTTAAACTATTGTATCTTATAGTCAAATAATAGAAAAACAAATCCACAAACAAGAAAATGGATTACCACTAAAAACTTATGATCAGTGGCTAATTAATACCACTAAATTGCAGAGCATATCCAGTGCAAATGAGAATTCATGGAGATGGGGGGAATATTGTGTCTAACGCTCAGGCACTATTTGTGCAGACCACAGAAGTTTTTTTCTACCCTGCACTGATGAAATGTGAGAAATATATATGGAGTAAAAGTTTCTTGTAGCTGCACTTTTTTGCAGATAACTGTATGAATACTTATGCTGTGATTACTGCTGTTAAAAGCCTTCCTCTTAGATGAGTCTTCCTTGAAAGTGAATAAAACTAAGAATTTGCTGGGGCTTTCTTTGTTGTTTAAATAGGAAAAAAATAATCTGTGCTGCTTTTATTTTTTAGTATTTACACAGTGCTACTCATGCAGACTTATTCAGTTCAGTGTGTCTTTTTTAAAGTTTTGCATGATGTTCCTCTTTTCAAAAATAAAACATTACTATATTGGCAAAAGTAGCCTTTTAAAAATCAAAGCATTTTTACATTAATTGTTTGTAAGCAGTTCGTGTACAAATCAAGAAATATCTAGATGGGCATTAATCAGTGACCTGCGTCACCTGTGCTACCTAACGAATAAATGAATGTCAATAATGAATATGGTTTCTACTGATTCGCCTAGTATAGCTTTGCATATTTTTCTTGCCCTTTTTCACAAACTATGTTGTAGGTGAATCTAGCAGAGGACTGACAGTGCTGAGAGTAACTGCAGACATTTTTATTGGTCTTCATCCCTCTCACCTTATTGTGCATCTTCAAGCATTGTCCACATGGATTCCAACAGGCCAAGCTGGCCAGTGATGTAGTGGTTTTTGATTACCTAGTTTATAGGTTTTATTCTTAAATGTGTGCATCTTATTGTACAGCGTGAATCATTCCAAAGCAGATTTCTAAGTATGGCATAGGGCAACTCTTGATTTTATGTAGCGTGTATGGATACTATATGTACACAGCTGTAATGATTACTAGTTTTGGACACCGCATTGTCCTTAATCCCACTAACCACCTGACAACCAATTTCCAGTTTGGCCATGAATTGCCCACCTCTCTCATAAACCAGAATTTTAACAAAGCTCTCACATAAAATAGCAAACTGTTATATCTCCCGCGTTGCCCATATTTATTCCATGCAAGGCCGTTCTATAGAAAAGAGTACAAACCAAATATGCTCTCCAGAGGTACTCTGTCCTGTGTTTAGCACTTACATGGAGTCAAAATGACAAGCTGGAAAACATCTCAAGCATTCTCATTTCATCTGCTCAGCTGTAAATTATAGGCAGTATTTATGCACGTGAATTATTCTGGTAAATTTGAGCTACGTTTTTTCATGAAATCTTACTGAAATCACCCACTAAAGAAATGTGATAGGTGTTTTAAAAACCTTTTTCTGTGGGACACCATGGTGTCTAACATCTCTGTTAACCAGTAGCAAATGATATTATACTGAATAGTTTGTTCGTATTTCCTATTCTTTCACAGTGTATCAATATCTATCAGCAAGATGAATTGAGTGAAATTGAATAGCCATATCCCAACAACTTGCCCGTGGTGTTCTGATTGAAATGCTTAGAAAGTTTTCTCAAAGGAATTTCATCCAAGTCTTCATTTTCCTGGCATTTTGCCCATTGTACCAGTGGGTACTGCAGAAAATTCAAATCAAAGCTAAAAGCTGGCATCGTAACTGAAAAGTTTTAGACTAAATGAAAGATGCTGCTAAGCTGTTTATAATACATAAATGGTGGTTTATTTCTCTGTAGAGGGACACAGAGAATAAACCAGAATTTACATCAGTGAAGACAATTCACATCAGGGCTGGCTAAGGCATGACATTTCCTTGTGATAAAATTACATTGACAACAGTGAAAATAAAATGGTGTTTTTCAAGAACAACTAAAACAAATAAGAGTTAAATTAGGAAATTGTAACTACTTGTCATTTTATGTTATTTATGCTCTTTATTAACAATAACTAAAATGATAGGGGATAAGAGTAATTCAATGAAGGAAAAAATGTGTTCTATTTTTCTGGGACATCTGTAAAACTCATCAGCTGTTAAAGATTTCTACTTGCTGCAGAACCATCTACTACCTATAGCCACACAAATATGAAGCAATTAGGAAGAAACTAAATTATAGAATTTTATGAAATACAGCTCTGTATTTTACATTTTCTACTCATCAAACCATTTGAAACATTTTTTTTCATGATCATAATTTCCATCACTGAATTATAAATGATATGTAAGGCGTTTCTTTTGATTCACCTGTTTCCTAATCATTAGATGTCATACCAAAAAAACCCTACGTTTTTCTTTTCTGTGCTTATTTCCTCTTTCAATTTTGGTTTTCAAATTTTGTTGCTTCTTGAAAACTCTATTCTGAAGAAAAAAATTAAAAGACTGAAGCTTCAGCAAGAAAACAAATGGGAACAAACAAAACAAAGGTCTATAAAGAAGTGAGTTAATTATATAGAGGATATATTGCGTATTATTTTTTTTTTATCTATCTCATAGCACAAGAAGAAGAGGACATTCGGGAATATTGAAAGGCAGCAAATTCAAAATTGAGAGAGGAAAATATTTTTCTCAACTATGCACACAAGATGTTGCTGAGCCCAAGATTATAGCAAAATTTGAAGTAAGACTGGATTATCTATGGATGATAAAACTACCCATAGTTATAACAGTGAATATGTTTTTCCAAAATGCATTCTGGAAGAGATACAAAATTGAACATAATAATTAAAAAAAGCTCTGTATTTTAGACATTGTACCTAAGACAAAAATATTTTCACTTTTCTCAGAGGCATCTAGGACAGCTGTCAGGCAGAAAGTTACACTAGATGAACTCTGTGTCTTACCCAAAACATTCTTGCAAATGTTGGACAAAACAGGGGAACAATTTCCCTAATGTTCTGTTCAACAGCAATTATCTTAGCTGTAGCTACAAATTGGAAACTTCATGTAAGATACCATACAGCTTCTTTTTTTGAATGCAGATGAACACACAAAAAGATTTTATTCCACTACTGCTCTTAGTTGTTGAACATAATCACTTTTACATACATGCTTTGTCTTATGGAAAAACATTCCACACCCTGCTCTTGTTCACTGACAAGGAAGACTTCACAATTCTCATTCTGAAAGCACAAATTTACATTATTCATTCTAAGGAGTCAAGTGGAAAGAGAGCTTGGTGAACAACTTCGTGTAGTCCAAGAGACTGAAGGATATCAGGATAAAAACTTTCCTGACAAAACAAAGCCTAGGACATCTGAGGCTTGTGTAAGAGTCTCTTAGTCTAATTCTTCTAGGTTGAGGACAGAAACTAGCTCAGACACCTCTGATAGTCCAACAGAGGTGAAAGACTGACATTGAGTGACACTTTATCTAAGCAGCGTGGTACTGACTTATCTGGTCACTGAGGACAGGACTGGGTCTTATGCCCTACATATTCATGATCTTATAAACTTTGTGACCTACTTATTCTAATTTTTTTAATCTGAAAAGCCCAGGATTTGGGAGAATTTTTTTTTCTTCAATATCATAATAAATTTTGTACATAGGCTAATAATATCCAGGAAAATAACTCCCCTTGTCAAATGTTTGCCAATCAAACCTTTCACAGAATGAATTGCCTTGCATGTTCTTTAGCAGACAATGCTAATGCTGACACAGACTCTTCCATTACATCTCTAAAACTGAGTAACTACTCAACACACCCCACTTCTAAAAGGGCTTGGTGTTTTCATGTGAAGGGATATCTGGAGATAACAAAAAATCTACACAAAATTTAACATTATTTATGACATTGAAAATATTATTAGCATTGTTACGAGAAAATATTAAAAAGCAAGGACCTACTGAGTCTTTTAGTCTCTATTTTCATCAAGCAATAATTAGAAAAAAAATGGAGATGAGAGTTTTTCTTGTTTACTGCTCATTGCCTTCTGTTTATGCTGATTGTTGTTTAAGCACCTAGCAGAACTAGTAATAATGCCCAAATCAAATAATTTGAGATGTGAAATTTTAGTAAAGGCAGATCTCAGGTGTATACATCTGCTTCTATAATATCCCCCAGGAAGCATACTGGAGTGCAGCTATAGCTGGTAGGTATCTATTTCAACATAAGGGCAAAATCAATGGATTAGAAAAAAGCTGTGTTATCCTTTCAAGCACAAAAAGCACAGGCTTATTGAGCAATTAAAAAGCTGAAAAAAATGAGGTGTCTTGGCAGACTTAACTTGAGCAAATGAATTTACATTTGGGATTATACAACCACATTGTATGCTTTTATGGAAACACACTAGTTAACATAACAGCTGCCACATCACATGGGATTTATGTTGTCAAGAGACCCTTCTAGAAGTAACTCAAATTAGCAATATGCCCAAGAACATTTGGTATATAAACTGACCCATTTTCTCATGTTTTTATATGTATTTTATAACAGCTATGCCCTGATTTGCTTTGACTTAAAATTAACTGTTCTGAAAAAGATGAAGTTTTTAAGGCTCATCTTTGGGATGGGAGCCAAAGGACACTGATGAATATATGAGATGACTGGAAACAGAACAAACTACTATGGAAACAACTGAAAATAAGAAAAAGTCTAAGGAGGCTAGTGAGAAGAAATTCATTTGAGGTGGAGCGAAGAAAGATATGTAGATGCTTTGGAACAAGCCCCACTTCACAATGTTGTAGATCACTCTAAGGAAGTTATTTGATAGCATCTTTTTCTTTTCATGTATGTGTAATTTTTAGTGAGATTACCCTTGGCTGAAGAAACTGAAGAGTTCTAAGACACTTCATCACTGCACATTCCTGGCCAAGTTAGGATTTCTTTGGAACAGGCACATTTCCATTGTCTTCTATGTCTTCAATTTTGCCTGATTTCATGAAAGAAGAAAAAATTAAAAACTGATGGAAAATTTCTTAGTAACACAATAAATTCTGTCCCTGTAACTAATAAAAAAAATCTAATGAAAGACCCCACAGGTTGCCATGTCTGTCAAACAATGCCCTATGATACTGACATTGCTTAGGATAATTGAACTAAAAATGTGGGGTGAGAGATATTTTTTGGCATATCATTTGTTTGCTTAAAAATTCATCTTCAGAACAGCCAAAACTGTTTATGAGTTCTACCTACACTGAAAGACTAGTGTTAGATAATACAACACTGATAAAATATTTCAGAAATGTTGAAACAGTCACTTACAATATGTTTAAAATCAAATGTTGTGAATTTTTAAGACAATTTCTGAACAGATTTAATTACTAAAGGAAGGATTTGGCTTTGCAGTCACTGATTCTCTCTTCTGCTTTTTCTCGTCTTCTTTTATGACTCCAGTACTCTAGTGACCTAAACTATAACCATTTTCAAATGACTCATCTGCCTCTGGGGATCTGAAAATACGTCTGCTGCTTTCTCCCAATGAAGCCTCTCCAACAGGGCATATGTGTTTGTAAGGAAGGTTATTCTCCATATTTTTTGTTGGTAATATTCCAACTTAAATGATCTACCTGAATAGTGATGACGCGTACAATGTGTAAGCCAGGAAAGGTGTTGAAATCCACATCTAGAATTTAAATTTAAGACTTACACTTCTTGGATAAGAATATTGAGTGATACTTCTGTGGTTTGAACCATTTGTTTCCTTTTTTTTTTTTTTTTTTGATAATGCCCAGAAATGTAAAGTTCATTTCTGGGTGTATCTATCTGTTAGGAAAATGTATTTCAGATTCTCTCATTCCAGTCTGGCCACCCAATCAAATTCTCAAGTCTTACCAAAGTCAAAAAATGATGACAAGACAGAGGCAATACCTCCTTCACAGATTTCTTTGCAACAGATTGAGCATTGTGCCAGCAGAAAGTAACTGATTTCCCCCAAACCTTGAGTCCACAGAAGAAATAACCACTATATAGGACTGAAAGGTAGGCAGCAGAATTGTATAGGATGAGGAGACACTAAGAAAACTGATTATAAACTTTCTCAAAGCACACACATTTATGTGTCACAGTTCTCTATATTACCTGATCTTTATTTCTTGAAATAAAAGAAAGTTTCACACTGCCCCACTTTTGTAGCCTTAGGCCTCAGCTTCATTTGTTTTATATATACTTGTATCTATATCATGTTGTGTAGGAATGCAAATATTTTATTTAAAATTTTTACAGTTGTTTTAGCATTTCAGCACATGAGCCTCACTGATTATAACTTTGACTATTAACATCTTTTTTTTAAATTTATATCATCTCTAATAACATGTTCCTGGTCTGACCTAAGTACATTTTACTACACAAGCATGGAATTTCATTTACTCCTGAGAATCCTGACAACTCATTAACAGGGATATATCCTTGGGTCTCATTAATGTAGTTCTTACTATAATTTGCAGACAATTAGATGTGTCTTTTTACTTCTCCGTCTTCCTTTACAGCACATGTACTCTCACAGTGTGCCTGGAATGACTATAGCAGATAGAAATTTAAAATCATTTTTCCTTTCTTTGGATTCAGTCTTTTTTATGTGCATCTATTCTCCCTTTCATTTAAGTTCTTTTTTATTTTTTCTTTTTAATTGTATATGGCTGGTTTTAAAGTGGGTAATCATTTCTCACTGTGGTGCCCCTAACTACTTTAGAAAGCTTTCTCTAATTCTTTTAATACTCAGAGAATCACAAACACTGCAGGATCCACTACAGTTTTAACAGTACAGTGAGTCTGCTTATAGGAATAACTTAGAAACAATGCATTTTCTGTGCACCAAATAAAAATATGCATACCACTCCACTATCCCTGATTTTGAGAGCTGTTTCTGATTACTGATTGAAAATTCCTTCTGTTCTTCATTAAAGACTGAGATTCTTTTAAAATGCTTATTTACGGTGGCAGTCCTATGGGGCAGGCTATGTATTTAACTGCCTACAGCTTCAAATCTCTTTCAACATGAGGCCAGCTCTGTGTTAGGTAACTTGTTGGATGAGTGGTGCCACATTCCCACTCTGCCTATGGGATAAAGTAGCTGCAGTACAACATGGCTCATTTGTTCCTAGATTGTCATTAGCATTAATGAGCTTTGCATGTATACATCAAGGAGAGGAAAAGAGAATCATATCGTCTTATGCTTAATGTTATGCTTTCAAGGGTCCTCGCTCTGGCTTAAGTTCATTCTTTTTGAGCCAAATCCTGCATGCATGTGAAAAGCTTCAGCAAAAAGGCCATGTGCAGGGGATGTGTGATGGACTGAGAGATGGAAAACACTCCCCACCCCCAGACTCAAATGTGGCACTGTGACTTATGTGGTACAGCAGCAGTTCCCTCCTGGGGAGAGGGTATCTAATAATTTTTTCCTTGACCCTGTCCCTTTGTCAAACTCAGCCCTTTCTTGCAACCCCTATAAATCTGCTGTGAAGACATATGCCATCAAGTAGTGTGAATGAGCAGCAGGGATCTCCCTTCATGACCTTTACTTTACATGACGCCTCCCTCCCGAACTAGCTGAACCATTGCATTTAGGACCCTCTGCCCTCACGGGGAAGGGTACAATTGTTTCAGAAGGAAAAAGCAAAAACCAATGCATAAATAAGAGGGATTCACTCAGAAGACTATCTAATAAACAGTTAGGTGAAAATATATAACACCGGGTGCAATACCTAAAGTAACTGAGATTTTTTCCATAGCATGATTTGCAAATAATACGTTGTTAGAAATAGAACCCACATACTGAATTCTGTCCTACTGAGGATAAACTCACCTTCTACCATCTTGACCACACCACTTTACCTTTATGTGTTCCTTTTTTCCTCACTGAAACACAGGATGAAAATGCTTCATTCACAGAGGCTGTTAGAACACTGGAAATGCTAATAAATAGAAAGCTCAGCTTCAGACTTCCAAATATGGAATAGTTCTCAGTTCAAAGGGTCATTCAGACCCTGTTTAGACTCAAAACTTGTATTCTTTCATGCAACATGCTAGTACAGTATGTATGACCACTTCTGCATCCATAGCAAGCATCCTTTTTATAATTGCAATAATCTCAACTGCTCCTATTTCTTTGCAACTTTTAATATATTATTTTATCCCCTGGGTACCTGGATGCTCTAGCGATGAAATGGAGGAAAGTTTGCTCTATGAATTTTTAAGGACAGATTTTTTGACTGAAAAAAAAAAAAAAATCCATCCCACTTGTATTTTAGGTCCTAGAAATGTTTTCTGCTCTCACTGTAGTTTTTACCACTGTGTGTAGTAACTGTAATAACTGGCCATGAGCTAGCCCAAATGTGGATGGCTGATATACTGCCTGCTACTAGCCCATGCAAGCAAGCTGAGCAGTGCTTCATGCACTGAGCCAGCACTCTGGCTGTACCCCTAATGATGATAGTAGGACTGCAGTAAGCAGTCACCCAGAAAGGTGGTTCCCATTTTGCAAATGATTTTGGGATTGTCACTACAGGACGTTATCTATTCATTTTACAGCTATTCAGAAATGTTGCATGAGAATTGAAGTTACAAATTTTTCTTCAGTCTCATTTAGATTAAGCACTTGTTTGTACATATCTGATAGGTCTAGCAAGAGCCCTGTCTTCCCAGTAAGCAGAAGGGATCACTTTCAAACTCTTCCACCGGAGAGATTCTGCTTGTATTAATAATTAACTGTGCAGTGCATCAAGGACTTTAACAAAAGCCTCCTACATCTTTGTCCTAACAATCAAGCTACAGACTTTGTCAGACACTCTGCCATTTTCAAGTTCCTTCTGCAAGACATTTTCTAGTTTGTAGAAATAATTTACTGAGACAGAGAAAAACTAGCTGTACAGCCCAAGACATTAGGGCACTCACAAGGGTTAATGGAAGAGCTATGTTCAAGCTGTACTCTAGATCTTACAGAATAAAAAATTAAGCCCAGATTCCCCAAACCTTGTGTGAGTACCCACCTGTGGACCACTGGCTTTCTGGCTTTGAGCAGAAAATCAACCATAGACCTAGAAAAAACTTGAGAACACAATGACAGTTGGATCAGGCACCTTTCTGCTAAAGCGACAGCTTTGACAAGTCAGCATATTTGCTGGAAAAAAAAAGCATGTTGACAAAAAAATCATGATCACCCTAATTGGAAACTCTGGCTCTGGCTCTGAATCTCTGCTCTGGTATGCAATTATAATGGGTAGCACTCAACACAAAATCTAAACCAAAACTGAAAACACTCTGCGTCTTCTCAAGTTCTGCTGCTTGAATTAAATTATTAGAGCCTGCTGTAAAACAATAATGATTTCTACTGTCAGAAACAATGTTTCAAACAGATGTGACCTGCACAAAGCATATGTGAACAATGTGTGATCCACACACTAAGGTCACAGGAGCCATTTAGACACCACATGCAAAATATGTGAAACATATGTGGAGACATGATGCAAATTCACATTTAGTTTGTCCTTTGGCAAGTATCGAGATCATAGGCTAAAAGAACTAAATCTCTCTGAGGCAAACTTTGTGCCTGTGAAACTTTCAATCTTTATAAAAGATTAACTTTTAAAAAAAATTCCCGCAGGGCAGACTTCTTAACCCCTCAAATTATCCATTGCTAATGCTGCCTGATACGTCCTTAGTGATGGAAAATTCTTGTTACCCTCTTTCTTAATACCTACCAAAGTAAAAGGTTAACAGTTCTCTGCCGTCTGCTGTTACACAGCTAATCCTTGGTGGTAAAGCCGTTCTCACCCAGCGGGCTTGCCCTGCTTTTTCTGAGCATGTGACAGCATAACTCAGGACACCAGGCAGTAGAAAAATCTCAGTGAAGAGAGTCTGCAGTGTTACAAGTTGCTCACAGATTTTGTTTAATAAATGGTGATGTTAATGCTGAGGATTTGGCTCTGGGTGCCACTCATCTTACCTAAATTCAGTCTCAAAAGTGCTAGTCCTGAGCCAGCTGTCTAGAGCCTGCTGTCAATGAAGAGAGAGGCCTTTCCAAACCCTGCTTACTATAGGATGCAACAAAGTCCCTCTGGAGGTGCTTCATTGACTATATAAGGGGACCAAACAGCTAACAGAGAGCAAAAGATTAACTTCTAGATGGCCAAAGTAATATGGCAAAAGCCATTGGATGTACACTGCGCATGGGGAGCCTCACCCCATAGGCCAGTTCTGCCTGTCTCGTCCACAGAAATGCAAAGAGAACCAGTCCTTGTTTCAAAGCAAAGACATCAGCGGTGGGCGAGTGTCCCGATTGAACAGGATCTATACCCAACACCTTCAAAGGGAATTTCTGGTGTACCCTCTGCTTGCAGTATGGAGGGCCTTGCCACCAGGTTCGAAGTAATCAGGCCCCCAGGAGAGCCCTGTGTGGAGTAACGTTTGCCTTTTCATACTCATTTTCTCTCCTCTCTGTCCCTAGAAATCATGTGCTGTGGGAAACTGAAAGGTCTCCACCCTTCTCATCTTCTCAGCCATTTTTTCATCGCCTTGGTTGCACCACATGTGAGCTTGATAAAGTCAGAATTCATGTAGCTGAGAAAAGTAGGCTCTGTCTTGAAGCTCCTCTTTATGCAATGACCCCAGTGGAATGATTCATGAGAATAAAGGTTTTTACATGGGAGATAGTGTTACGGATTCTGGTTCGTTTCTTTCATTGCCACTTTTTAAATGAATCAAAAAGGTAACTATAACAGAAAAATGCTAAGGGAATAATATATCTGTTCCTGCTCTAACTGAAGACAATGGCAAATTCCCCTTTGATTTTAAAACAAGAAAGATAGTCGAAAATGCAAAACATTAACAAAGATTCAAATTTAAGTATAACATTGATTTTATATAGACTCACATGCACCCACAGCTATCTGTCTCTTTCAGTTGCATACCTTATAATGCTATACTTTAGGAAAAAAATGTTTATGAAATATTCATAGCAAAACAAATAACGTCCATAAAAATCAATTATGAAGTCAATTTGATTTTTATAATTTTTAATACACATATCTGAGGTGCAGAGGGAAAAAATAACTAAGCCCTCAGCAGACCATTATAAGGTAGATAAGGATTTACAATACAAGATACAGCACCCATAATGCTTGAAGGATGATGTCATGTCTTAATTATGTTAGCATTTAGTGGATATACATCAGCTTCACATCTTCAGATATTCAGAATTTACTGTGCCCTTTCTTTGACCCTGACTTTTTTTTAGACAACTGAAGAAGGGAGAACATATTCAAAGCAGATTTTCTTCCGACATTCACGAACAGAATTCAGACAACAGGGGTTCAAGTGATCTCTGGTTTTAACTGTTTTTCCTTCTCTGCTGTTTGCTAAAATTTTAGTATCACAAGGGGCTGATGATTCTCAGCTCCCCTCAAGGGTCTGATCCCACACCATCAAAAGCCACATTGTCACTGTTTTCTGTGGGTCCTGAGGGTGCTCAACACATCAAAAATTGGAGGACTGAAAGCTGAAGCTTTTTTTGGTCCCAAATCGATAGCAACCTGCTATGACTCTGCAGGACCCTTTGCAGGTTAAACAATGTAGCACATACCAATTTGCAGGTTTGTCCTTTTCTAGAAAGAAGCTTGTTCCTTCTTTCCTGCATTATGCTGCAAATGCACATAAGCACTTCCAAATATGCAGCCACTACAAAATTGGTCTTTTCCTTGTAAAGAAGGAGTTTACATATTTAGTCACTTTGCCAGGTATAAAAAAAGGTGTGTTCCCTAAGATCAAATCATATTAAAATATTTTTCCTTTTGAACAGGATTATTAGGGGAACAAGCATAGGAAAGAGCCTTTCAACAATCATCAATATTTACTCTTAACTTTTATTTTTTAAGAGTTTGGCTAAGAGCCCACAGGATTAGTAAACTCTTGTGTTCAAGGAGATTAATGAAGTTTGGACAAGGGGCAAATATGCCTGAACATCTTCCAGCAACTATATTTTTGGGGGGATTTGTTTAATAGAGAAAGATTTTCTTTCCACAAAGGCTACAAAATGACATATATAAAATGAAACTACAGTAATCCATTGTTCTAAAGCTGCTTTTCCCAAAGTGCTATCATGACTTGTCTACCAGACATGGTCTCTGCCTTTGGATGCAATGGCAGTTAACATATATACCCAGATTAACAGCCATTGTAGCTGCAGAAACACTATCTTTTAATTCCGGTGAGTCTGAGCATGCCCTCCCACCAGGTCAGCCCCTGAAGAGTTTTCTCACAGCAAACAGACACTGCCTTCTATTGCAAGGATTCGCACCCACCTTCCACAGGAAGGAAAAACCACGGTGGGAGGGAAGGGTCTGCCTTCAGATGTCACATATGTCACAAGATGGTGGAAGGTCAGAGGCTGTTTTCTTGGCAGACGTTCTGGCTCTCAACATGCCACCCCCCCCACTCCATCCACTTTCCACTAAGTTTTGCTGGGAAAGAGCATATGCTTTGGATCCGTGTCACCCCTTCCATTAGTCAATAGTGCTGCATAGACGTGGAAAAGGAAAATATGCATATAAAACAAATTGGGGTGACGAAGGGGAGGGAAAAAATGAGTATATCCATCTTGCAATTCTTTCTCCTCTCTCTACAGACCCACCTCTGAGCTTAGATCTGAGTGGCGAGAGTGCAAACAAATGTGCTTCCATTTTCTTTTTTTCTTTTTTTTTTCTTTTAACCACACTGTGTTCCAAATGCAATTTTAATAAGGGTACTCTCCGTATATTTCCAAATAGGTTTGTTTTGTATCCATAGAGAAGAGGGGGAAAAAAAACCCTGAAAAAAAAGACTCTGAAGTGATTAACTCTGTGATAATGAAGTCCAGTTTTCTATGAAGCACACGTCACGGAGTGAATTGCTGCTTGCTTTGATTTGTGCTTGAAATGTGAGACATACTGATTCCCAGATGGCTGTTTCATTGTGCAGAAAAGCAGAGAAACACACACATTTCAGTTAACGTGCATATCTTTTCATTTATTCATGTAATTGTGATATATATTCCATATTCCAGAATGAACCAGATGGTGAAGGGAAGGCTTAAAGTGCAGCCACATTCCCATTCAATAACCTTGGCTGTCTGCGCCAAACTCCTCACTATGCCAGGTGTCAACATTTGGCCGCTAAAATTTTACTCTCTGGAACACACTGGGTGAAAGAATTCACAATCTCACATATTCCCTTTTTGATATGCGTAGTAAATGCCCTGTCATGCTAATAAGAGTTGCAGGTATACATCAAGGGTGAAATGTGCAACCCGTAATATCAGCCACATCTGATGTTACCATGATAAGATTTCACCATGACACATTAAATAGCATTTCTAATAAATAAAGCTTTGCGTAGGGAAGACTGCAAGTTACATTTTCAGCAAAGTTCATGGGAATTCAGCCTGCAACTCCTGTCTAACAATAACGGGAGTGGTGTGTGTAATTCCACCCACAGAGCCAGATTAACTAAAAGGATTTATTTTCAAGTAGTGAAACTGCTAAATTCTGGTACCAGCAGCAGGACTGTCTGCCAGTATCCTGTAAGCCTTTATTTCCCTAAGGCCCATACCATATGATATGTTTGGATGATGTTTAAACCTTCCCCTTGTGTATGTTCATCTTGTGTATTTTTATTGTTCTTTTAATTATCTGCACATATATATTAATTCCAGAAAGTACAAACAGGCTCCACTGTCATTTCTCCACCACACTTTATATTATAACATCACTCATGAACGCTAGTTACAAGTTTCCAGGCAGACATGTGGTTGATCTAAATTTGTGGGACAACAATATTCAGATATCTGCTTTCAATTTGTGTGCATGTTTCTCCCTGTTATTTTCTTTTTATGGTAGTATTAATTGTTACCAGAAGTCTGTATGAAATGACTGAGGAAGCAAATGCTGGAATGCAGTGGATCAGAAATGGTTCTTTCTCTTGCTTTTAAGTGAAATGTGTTCAGTTAGTTTATTAGCTAATTTGAGTATTCCCATGAACAACTAGAGATTTCAGTTTTGGAAATGGAAGAAAAGTCAAGAGTCCTGACTGACTGGCAAATTCAGATGCCACATGCTGATGTATTCACTTAATTGCTTGGAACTACATATAAATGTATAATTTCCAGAAGTACAGTCTCTATATAACTTTTTTTTTTTTTTTTTTAATCACTGTGCCCAGATTACTAGGGACTAAATACTGTATTAACAGAAAGAATGAGTGATTTTATCCACTTGGCTGGATATCAAAATGGAACTATTCCATAAATATTCTGATCCCATACCCACTAAGACAGTAAGACTCTTTCCCTTGAGTCAATGGGCACTGATTTAGGAACTAATTGCCATATTACAACACTGAAGGGATGAGTAATTCCATGTGCTCATTCACCAGCAATGCTGAACTCTCTCTGCAGAATCAATGGAGTCAGGTCTACATCCAGGTGCCTGAGAAGCAACACTTTTTTATATGTGTTAATCTATGACTGATCTGCTAAAAAATAATCCTGTGATTAAGCAGCAGTGCAAGATAACGCACAAGTGTGGATAACATAAGGAAAAGTTTATCTCAAAATCTCCAGCTTCCCTGGTGCCACTGCCCCTCATTTTTTATGGGTTCCAGAAAGGTTCATGTTATCTAAGGATTTAATTTCAAGCAATTTTGAACAGGTGCAGGTTATCTGAGGTACAGATTATGCAGTCTGAAACTCTCACTGCCCTCTTGAACATATGCCTAAATTTGCCTTGGAGGTAACTGAAGGAATCCTGATGAAAACCTAAGGCTGAGAGAGCCAAGGACAGATTGTGATCAGTATTTCAAACAGTAGCCTTGAAATGTGAATCTTTCACTGGGGATCTACTGACAAAAAGAGATCAGGTGAAAGAAGCCCAAAGCTAGGACTTGCCACAGTGGCCTTTTGTTGTGCTTCATCCTTTTGTCTGTTTGGATTATATACCTGTCCCTTGTCCAGTTTAAGGTGCGTTAATTGGACAAGGCTCTCAACAGGATCTCGGCATCAAGATTCATCTTTGCAGTATGCCATAAGATGGCTACTGTATCAAGACTGTTTGTCTCCCAGCGAAGGAAACACGAGATTCAAAAGTCACTATATGTTACAATATAGGTAAGAGTCTATGTTGCCTGTACAGTCACTGCAGAAGGTTTCTAGCTATAGGTCTTAAATCATACTCCTCTCCATTGACTATAAGGACCAGCTAAAGCATGAACAACACAAATGTCTAACATGAGGTGTTAGAAATCTCCTCTACCAAGTATTTTTCATCAGCTGTATCAGTCCAGAAATGCTATCAGTCACTGGCCGTTTGTAAATTGTAGTCTAGGAGCCAAAGTAAGGTTGCTCTTGCTTTTGACAGTGACTGACTTGTATTGCAAATGCAAGTATCCGACAAGCATTACTTCAGTGTATGTTTGTGCTTTACCACTATAGGTAATGAAGGTGGGATGCGAATTTCGTTCACTCACCCTCCTGTTTTGATTCAAAGTGAATGGGAATGCTAATGTGCTGGGGAACCAAGTAATAATTCGGCTTAAGCAGCTTCACAGGAAACTTTAGTTTTAAAAGGAAACTGGAATTGACTCTTTTTGTAAGTAAGACTGTTGTAAAGTCAGTACCACAGATAAAAAAGGGGTAGAAAGGATTATTCCCAATGGAGACAAATTCAGAAGCATGTCTTCTGTTTTTCTTAGAACAGTGTTTATCCAGTGAGGCTTTGCTCAGTGTGTATGTTGCAAAGTCACATTGCTATAGATCCTCTCATCATACCTATGCACAGAGTCTAAATACTGCCAATATATGCTTCCAGGACAGAGCTCAATCACTTTCTCTCTTAAATGACTGACAGCCTGATTGCATACAGGCATCAGTCAGATAAAGCTCTGGTAAGGGGTCATATGTTGCTAGGAGACAGGGCCTAATGGCATGCAGAGGTATATGTAGGAGAGGTGATGGAGCCGGGGATCAGGGCAGGGACTATAAAAAGAGGGAGCCCATTTTGTTTTTATCTCTGTAACAGAACCAGTGCATAAAGGCCTCTTTTCTTTCACATTCATATGGCAGGAAGCTCCATCTTCTCTGTAAGTGTTGTTGTTTACTACATTCGAACAGTCAAGGGAAAGCTCACGACACCAAAAGTCATAGACTACCTGTAAATAGTCAAGTAAATGCAGACTAAAGAAAATAAATGGGGGGGAGGGGGGGAGACCAAGCTTTTTTTTTTTTTTAAGATAAATTAAATAACTGTAGGTAGAAATTGAGTTTTAAGTTCAGCTTAACTTGAAAAAGGTAGAAGCCTTTCAAAGAAACTGAAGATGATGGTTTTATGCATAAAAAGGGAAGATGGCTGCTGCTGTAAACACTTGTATTAGTGCTCTGGTTGACAGATGGACCAGCTGACTGAAAAACAGAAAAGAAAGAAAAAAGGAACTGTGATGGATACAGTGGTTAATTATTAGTGAATCAAAAGACTCATGATTGAGGTGGAAGAGTATTTGTGAGATGCAGATGTACAGTGATAGTTGTTTAACCATTGCTAATGCCATTTTAGAAAAGGGCAACAAAGTCCTGTGTAGGAAGGAACACAAAACAAGGAGAGACAAAATACAGAAAAACAGAGGTGAAATGAGGCATTCTGAGAATTAAATATATAATGTATTTTTGTTTGTTTGTTTTGATAGGGGAAGGAGAAGATGGAAAGACACATCTCTTCTGGTTCGATTTTTAAAAGAATCTTTGCTTTTGTGTTTCAATTCTATTAGAAATGTAGAGATGAGAACACTTAAAAAAAGAAATATTCACTACTCTCTTACTCTCTGTACTTAAAACTTAGCACTTCATTTGTGGCATTTTTCATTCCTAACACAAAAATTCAGGAAAAAATAATTATAAAATACAATGCTGAAAAACATTAAAAAACAGCACATGCATGTTTTTTTGACCAGTGAACTTTCTTTGTGGATCACTTTCGATAGGGGTGATGCAGTTTTTCTTTAAATATATAGATGGCAAAACTTAGGAGAGCGAGAAAACTGTATATAGGTAATAAAACCAGGACCAAATTGCATATCGTATGGAAGATAACTGTCTATATTTTGACCTAAGTCTCTGGAAGGAAAAAGACCTTTTATTTTCGAAAAGTATGTTTGATAAAAGTATTGTAAAGCAAACATCAACAGAGTATCTTGTGGCTTGAAAAGAAGAATCATGAATATTAATTCAAGAAATCAACACAAGAGATGTACAGAGCACACTGTTTATTGAAAAAAAAAAGAAAAGGTGATAAGCCACTGAAGTGCCAGAAAGAGACAGAGCAAAGGCAACAATAATGACATGATTCAGATATGTAAATGAAAACACTGTTGGCAAGAAAAGTAAAGAGAAGCTGTTAAAAGTAGCCTCTTTCAGTACTTTCTACTAGTACTGTGCCTTTTGCAATGTGCCACTTTAGAAAAGCTGAGATCATAGCAGATCTCTGAATGTAGATCAGGTTTTATCAAAGCCTTTTGCTTTGTCTGTATGTTGAACAGAGAGTTGTATTTTAACAAATGCAGAAATAATGAGGGTTTCAGATTTCCAACATAAGCACAAAAAAGATACACTCCACTCTAATATTTCAAAGCATTCAAGTTCACAACTGAAACAGCACTGAGGATACTCAAAATTCCAACATGTAGTCATCAGGATTTCTTAAAGTAAGAAATCTCAGTCACATATCTTTCCTCTTTCCCATCCAAAGTAAAAGGTAAAAATTCTGCAGAAATTCAAAATTGATCTGTAGGCACTATGCACACTTTCCCCATACATTGGAGATATGAACTGGCATTTTTAAACCATTTTTTAGAAATCCTCAGTCTGTTTTAAATTAAGCTAAATTTTAATTTACTTTTCTGCGTCACTATATATTGTATCTTTTTTCTAGACGCTAGTACATCAGTACACATTTAAATATATTTGCACTATATTTGAATAAAAAGCCTAACATTATGTTAGCTCAACTAAGTTGTTCCTTTGAGGTTTCTTTTCCCCTTTTCTTCTTCTTCCGGTGCATGTCCAGCCACAAGTTAAAGTAACTGTTAAAGTGAAACACGGATAAATTTAACCTCCTCAGTTTTCATCAAAGCCTCTTTGCCCGTTTTGGCAATATTACTTTTCTCCTCATACAATTTAATAGGTGCAAATGCTTTGACCATGTTCATTCTTGCCTTTCTCCTGCAGATTCTGGACTTTCATCTCAGCCCAACAATCAAAATTCATGCTCACCATATTCCCATGTAATACCTTGACCTCTTTAGCTTCAGGGTCTTGAAGACTGCTTCTGTCTCATCTGTTCCAGATTTCTCACTACAGATCTATTAATTTATTGTTATAAATGTTTTATCACCCTTCCTTACACTTGCATAATAAGCAGTGGAGGAGAAGTTGGTCCATCATTCAGTCCCCCAAGAAAGACTTTTATATATGGATGAGGACATCTAGCATGAGTTAAGTAATTTAAGCATCAAGGGAATATCACATAAAAATGCACATTTCAGATTTTCTTACAGCCCCTCGAAATCTCTTTTCTCTTCTACCTTGCTGCTTCTGCTAATAGTCTTCAGCTTCCAGCCACCTTCTCTTTCACCAGGAGCTTTTAAACTGGTACACTTCCTGAAGTTACTCTTCATTTCCACTGAAAATCTCTCCCCACAGTAATTTGCACTTAGGATATCTAAAAGATCTTTGTATCTGCATAAAAGAGCTCTGTATCAATATAAATAGAAGTCTATGTGTGCATAAAAATGCAAACTCTACATAAAAATGAAATTGACTAATCATAGTGATCTAGAACAGATCTGATCAATCAGCTGTTCCCATTGTTCTTTTTGATGTCATTTTAAAACTAAAATCATAAACAATGTGCTCTACTGAGTGTAGAAATGGAGTACATTTTGCAAAACTACTGTGATCATGCTCTGTTAGGGTGTTTCATTATTATTTATTTTTCACTGTCTGGAAAGTGAACACAATAGCAATTGCTCTATACTTGGTACTGAAAAAGTAAAAGCCAATTCTGGACAATACTTCAATAATACTACCTCTATTATTGAAGGTCAGTATTCTTCTTAGTGATCTGTTTTGTACCTTCTGAGGACATCTGGAAGATATTTAAAGTCTAAAAGTCCAAAATAGCTGGCCATTAGATGACCCAAACCAGGTAACTGGTAGGATGGTCAGGAAAAGCAGCATATGAACAATTAATTTCTTGATGGAGTACTTCAGGTATCTGCATCTTAAGTGGAAGCTTTGGGAGAAGATGCTGTCATATACCAGCAGTGGAATTCAGGATAAACACAAGATTCAAAGGTCTTAGAAAGGTATTTGTTTTTCAAGATTTTTTTCTTGACATTTGCACCATTTTGTTCTGTCTAGACTAAGTCTTAACAACATTGTTTTATCAGAGAGCACATGACTCCATAGGCAGTGGAGTGATGCAGACATGAAGAAAGACACCCAGAAATCCAGGGAAAGACGTGTAAAGACCAGATTTCTGTCTATGAAAGTGAGCAGAAGCAGATGCTTAAAATGCTAGGATGTATTTCTAATCAAAACAAGAAAACATTCTTACAATTAAACGTTTAAGTAATCGTGTCTCCTCATGTGGAATACTGTGTATGGTTCTAATAAACCTTGTTAAGAAAAGATTAAATTATTACAGCTGCACATAGCAGGAGCTGGAGTGATTAGGTGACTAGGGATCCTATTTTATAAACTATGCTTTCTTGGGAGTACAAGGTTTTTTCCACATTATTAACAGAAATATCTATACCATCAGAATTTCTATACAACAGGCTGGGCCTTGAGGAATGCGGCTTATTAGAATGAACTAGAACAAAACCTTCTAGTGGAAGAGAGAAATGGAAAACAACCACTAGTGACAAGAGGGAAGAGTGCCTTCTATAAAGAAACCAAAAGGAAAAATGTCAAAGAGTGAAATAAACTGTTTAAGATAAAGGAAAATGTTGGTATTATAATAGAAGATGTGCATATAAATTACCTCCAAATGAAAGTAAACCATCATATAACAAAGCACTGGTCTCGCTGAGCAATAGGAACCCTTGCAATCTTAAATCCAGTGTTTTCATCATACCACTTTAGCACTTTGCCTGGGCAAGATGTCACTGTTTGTCTTGTCTTTCTCTTATTTCTACTTTTAATTATATCCAGCAAAAGTATGAGCTGTGGTTATGGAGTTTGATTAACCACTTATAGCAGTCAAAAAACTTTATTGGGATAATATTTTTTTTTTCCATGTGTTGAGTATTCTATAATACAGACATCCAGTTGTCACTCATTATAAATCTACAAATGCACAACTACCATACTGCATGCGCACACTTAAAGTTAGAGTTATAAATTAAAATTTTATTGGTGCATCTATTTTCCCACTGAGCAAAACAATCACAAAGCAAACTGAGAACTGCCAGGATACCACTTCAGCATTAACTTGGTAGCTGCCTCCCCACTGTGCTGGCACTGTTTTTACTTTTCTTCCTACTCAATAGTCTTGCAGCAACAAAGCCAACAGCTGTGGACAAAGGCAGTCAAGTTTGGCAGTTGCAGTACCCAGATGACAACCTCTGGTGTATCTATTCCCAATAGCAGCAGCAGCAATGTCTGGATTTATTGACAGCTCAAAAGCTTGTCTCTTGGCTGAGTTCCTCCCTAACAGCTGTGGAACTGTATCTATTGCTATGCTGAGGTTGGGCTGTGGTGGGGTAACAGGGTTCCCTCGTCCTGCTGTGATTATGAGATTCCTGACTGTGTGTCTCTAATCAGTCTCTCTTCTTAATCACGTTAGCCTGGGTCAAAAAAACACCTTTCCATTTAATCGCCCATTTTTCTGGAACGGTGTATTCTCTGCCCTTCAAACACACGGCCCACTTATGTACCCTGTTGCTTCTAAGAAGAATTTCAACTCCCTCAGGAGTTGGGGACTTTTTTTCCTCGGTGTGGGGACTTTTGCAAGTTTCCAACCATAAATGCAATTTCTCTTTAGAAACACAAGCATATGCTATACCAAACTAAAGATTTCTGCTCTCTGACACACATGACCATTACAACTGGGTAACCATGCAAGAGCTGGGAGCTGGATGAAGTTTTGTCTTAGAGGTGGTGGTTACTGATCCTTGGGTTATTGGATACCAATGACCCATAGGAGGGGATGTGGAATAAGAGAAAGGGGAACATTATAAGGTGCAGCAGCAGTCTAGATGCTTCAGAGTGTGTAAGCGCTGAGAACTCACAGGGCTGTCCTATACCTACAAAGAACTACTTGGTAAGAATTTGGTGAACCCAGCAATATAGTTGTGACCTCAAATATTTTGTTAAACAAGGAACTCTGCTGCCTCTTTGCTATAATTCTCTCACACAGGGTTGAGGCTTCTTTTAGAAATTTCTCATCACTACATGAAACCTGGAGGCAGGAAAGCCAGACAAAACTCTGAGGCTTACTAAAGCTGGAAATCTAGACTTAGAATTCTACACAAAATATAAATTATTAGCACTACAGTGAATCATATAGCATAACATAAATTAATAATATATTACTCAGAGAAATGCTAAGTGTGATTTTTAGTACTATATGACAGATTTTCTAATTTATGAACTGTCTATTAAATTTAAAAGTCCTTCCATTTCTTTCTTCTCTATCATATATTAAAGTCTCCTTTTGTTTGAGCCTCCTAATCCTTCATTTATTAACAATATCACTTTTTCTCTTTTCTATTATTGCTTTTGGGTTCTTTCCTTTTCTTCTTTGCTTTTTTTTTCCTTTTACTTTTCAAGTCTCTTGAGATTCAATTTTCGTGATAAAAATATGTAAGAATTAGACCCAAATGTTTTCTGTGTTTCCTTCCATGCATATAATACCTTACATGAATGTATTGAACCCACATATGTCACTCTTAGAATGATCCATAAATAATATGAAATAAACATAGGGCAAATAATATCTATCACCTGTAGTAGGAAAAATATGGTAGCTTTTCTCTTTGGACTTCTCTCTTTTCTACTGGCTTTAAAACCTAGTAATTAGTATAATGTGGAATCCAGATAATCCTCAGTAGAAGTGTTGTCGCCTTCCAGATACTTACTATACAAATATTTATATATGTATCTACACTGATCAAAATTTCCTGGATCCCTGCTAAATTGAAAATCAAGTCAAAAATCACAAGGCTAGCATTAAAAAAAAAAAAAATAAATAAAAAAATCCTTGTAATTATATTCCTTTGTGCAAAAAGTAAATTCCCATAACCATAACTGTACATAATTGCCAGTTAGTTGCTTTAAGCACAGATTTGTGTTTGTTATATGAAGCCCCAGTCCCTTTATAGCATGGTTACCCTTGGGAAGGTCCATAAATAACATAATTTTTCAGAACTCTCATTTTTCTAACTGGATGATCACCACACATAAAAATTGACAGTTTTCTACATAACTATGTGACATGCTTTTCTGCTTAGACCGTGTTATTTATCCATAGGATTTTGCACTTGAATTTTAATTGGAGAAGATTTGACCCATGGTGCAGCTCTGCAACCTACACATTATTTAGCAGCTCACTGCAGTAGCAAGAGCTGTACGGGGGATTCTGCAGATCCTTTGGGACACCTAACACCAGGAAAGCTGTGTCTGGCAAACAGCCACCGCTGAGTTGTTCTGCGTAGACTTTCTGATCTAACATACCCAAACAGGATGAGAGAGGAGAAGGCTTTGTAATACAAGTGGCACTAATGATCACATCAAGGGGGTCACCTGGACAGTACTCCGGCTGGTAAAGATTTCTCCTAGTGCTCTTGTAAGTGGGAGGGAACAAACAATAGCCACAATGCTACTATCATCAGTGATTTGTGAAACATGCCATGTTGTATATGCACATCATGGCACAGTGTGGAGGAGAGATTTACAAGCCATTAAAGGAATTATTCTATTGTGAAGCACTTGAATAAATTTGAGCAAGAGTTTCAGCAAGTGAATTGAAACTATGGTGACTGCTCCTTTTGTATCTGGCTTCTCGTGCTTCTCAGTGCTAATTTTTAATATTGATGTTATGAAAGTGATTTCCTTGTCATTATTTAACTTTAAAAAGTTGCTGGATCTTTAGAGGATACCTGAGGAAGAGCATGAAGACCAAAATCCTTTTCATCAGTAGAAGAGGTTCTAAAAACACAGTGGCAGACACATTCTCCTGCTGAAATGCTTGAGTTTTACCCTGACACCAAAGAGCAGTTCAATCATCAGACCTGTTCGGACTTTGGTCCCTACATTGAGTCTGCCAACAATGGTGTCAGCTGTGATCTAGACACCTGCCTGTTAGGAGCTGCACTGAGACCACAAACTCATTTCATACAGATCACTGAAAAGACATTAGATAGCAATAATTGCTGTTACTTCCAACCTGGATTAGATTTGAACCAACAACCTAGGCTTCATATTCTATTACTGATCCCCTGAGCTGTTCACTATCCTTGAATTCTTTCACTGATGCTGTGTTATGTACTCTTGAAATATCTGATTCCTGATTCTGTGCATAGAGGAATGAGAATTCATATGAATAATTCTTCAGTGCATGTGGCTTTGTATCCAAAAAAAAACATGCAACATAAGAACATATATTTTTGAGAACATTAAAATTCTGACACCTTCCTAGAAAATAAAAATCAATTATACTCTTCTCAGGCTATGATCTTTTGCAAGCCACTGCCCCTACCAAGGAAAAGGCTAGTTTTGGATTATTTGCATCTGCAGCATACGTAGTGCAGACCAAAGTATTTGTGAGGTTATTGAGTGCAGTGACAGGATACTGAGTGGAACAAAATACTATGTTGGAGCAAATCATCTCCTGAAATAGATGGATCTGCATGAGCAAATATCAGCAAGGAATAAAGAATATAGATTGTTGAAAGATATTAGTTGGGGAAGGTATATTTTTTTTAAATACACATACTGCCATCATCAACATCAGCAAAGATTTTACGTAAAGACATGAATGGGATCAAATAGCCATCATAAAGGACCATTTTATAACTCTGCTGTAAAGTCTATTTTAAAGGTACATATTTGACCTCATAGTAAATTGGGACTGTCACAAACAGCATTTTTGCTGTTATAATTTATCAGCTAAACCACAGTGGGTTTATAAGTGTTCGAGCCTGTATTACATCTACCCATACAAAAATCAGGAACAAGATACATTCATTTCAAAGGTGTGTATCATCAGAGATCTCTTTTCAGTAAAAAATAAAAAAAAAAGGAAAATCAAAACCCTGAGACCAAGATAATACTTTCTATACAGTGCTGTGTTTAACTGAGAGTTCATGTTTACAGCTCAGTAGTAAAAAGCTGAGAAAATAGAGCTTTGTTACCTAGACACTGATGAAACTCTAAATAGCGTTCAAGGCAGAGCTGTATAATGAGTACATATTAAAATGTCTTTAGTGTCTTCGGAGAGTGCAGAACATTACTTGTTACTCTGACCATAAACGTATAACAATTGTGGTTTTGTAAAATAAGTCGAAACCTCCTGCAGTCTAAACTACAGAACAATGCAGATGACTAATTTGAATCAACGAGGTTGCACGTGGCATGTCACAGTGGGATTCCTAATGATCTTCTACAAGGATTCTGTTTGTCTAAGGCTCCCATTTTCTGTCCTGTGATGTGTGGATGTGAACTACACTGAAAATAATACGAGGCTAATTACCAGCCTAGTCAATTGCAATTCGCATACAATGATAAACCGTACTTCTTAAAAAAAAAAAAAAAAAGTAAAATTAAGCCACACATCCTTTCAGTAATAATGACATTGAAACTACAGACGCTTTCAGCCTCTGCTCATAGTTTCTTTGTTCCAAATGGCATTTTTCAGGGTGGATGTCAGCACAGGTGAGGTTAAAATTAAGAAGCGGGGGCGGAGGGGGGTGCGGAAAGAAATATTAAAGCCTTTAAAAGAATCAGTCACAACACCATAATCTACAGCATTTGTTCAGACCAAAAATAAGATAAAGGATGTAAGAAATGTTTGTGGGAAGAATGTTTACCCTTTTTGTCCTTTTTTTATAAAGCTCCTCCTTTTTTATCCTTCCTGAATTCGTTCTGTGAAAATGTTAGAGAATATTGCAAAGGTCATGGCCTGTAGACATAGCTTCAGGTTTAAAAAAATATCATTGCATTTTCATACAGTTAATCAACATTTTATTTCAGCCAAGTTTGTCCACTACACAGCAATTTAAAATGAAACTGCAGCCCTTACATCCTGATACGCTTTTCACAGATGCTAAATAGCCAAGACTATCAAATGGAACAAGAAAAAATATAATGTTCTCTGTCCTTGTAAGCCATTTTATCCTTCTAATTTAAATATACACAAGACATCCAGTGCCATTTGCTATGTAAATGCTAAAGCACACAGCTAATACCAAGTCACCTTATTGACTTACTTTCTCTGTTGTCTTCTTTTGTGTGCATGATTTTAGGAATGATGAAAGTGTTTCTCTTCTGGTAATTACATGTGTTTTTTCTTCACTGTTGTACATACAGTTTCAGATGTAGGTATGCACATACAGCTGCACACAGATACACATACATATATGCATATGCAGCTTTTCTGGTTAAAAATAAATCAGTAGGTCAGAAAACTATGTATCCTGTGAAGTATGATAGAATATTGTGTCAATTGTCATTCCACTTTTGGTGCAATGGAAAGCATTAGACATATATAGCTGTAATACAAGCATTAGAGAATCTACCTTCTTGATATGCTATTGAATTAAAGTAGCTTCCTTTATAGTCAGTCCTTCTGTAGCATAAGTGAGTTTAGTGGCAAAACAAAACAAGAGATAGAGCAATTGAAGCAGATGTTCCATGAAACTCTTACTATACAGAACACAAGGGTCTGGCATATAGCTCATCAGTAAAACATGAGAATGTACTTGAGTAGAAAAATCACAATCTGGTACCCACAGGCTATTGCCTGCATCTCATGTAAACTGATAAATTAAAGATGCTGCACCATTTTTCCTTGTCTCTCCTTTGTCAAATGCAATCATTTAAACATGCATTTTGGTACTGGAAAACTTAAGAAATAAGCAAACATACCAACATATACCTCATTTGTGGAAGCACAGCCTTCTACAGACATTAGATTTTTTCTTATCATCTTGGTGTGTACTTTTTTTTAATCTGAAATAATATTGTTTATTTTGCCTGAGGATTTACACTTGTAAAAGCAAATTTAAAAGGCTACCCCCTCCACACCCTCTACCACTACTGGTGGTATTGAAAGATATTTTAATGAGGGATTCTGCAGAGTGAAAGATCCATTTATGGTCAGTTTGTAAGGAAGCATTTTAAAAATACGTAGATATTAAATAAAACCACCTAGAACCACTAATAAAAAAAAAATATTGTTGTGTTATATAAAATAAAAAATGTTCTGAAAGCCAAAATAATCAAATAAAGAAAGCAAACTGTCCCCAGACATTTTGATGGACTGGAAAACAATGTAGTGAAAGTATAAGAATGTTCAATAGTGATGTATAAACAAAATTTATGGTTTCTGAGAATTTGATTACATTTACACTCACAAAATCTCACCAGATCTAGGACAGTTTTAGTGTTCTGTGCTGACAGAGGTCAGACTTAATAGCCACAGAGCAGAAACACGCATCCTTAATTTGGTAAATGTTGAATATTTCAGTATAATAAAAATAACAATAAATATAAAAGATGAACAGGGTTTGATTTTTAAAAATTTAATGTTTTTAATCATTCTTCTTGTCCGTTCCTTAGTCCTTGGAATTTTAGCTATTGTGAAAATGTTTTATGAATGCTTAATATTCTTTCCTTACTCGTCTCTGGCAATCTGATGCTAAGTGGGACAAAATGCAAACAGAGCATTGCCCCTTGAAATTTTAATGCCACATCACAATTTTCTAATGGAGCTATCAGAATTGCAAAACAGCGTAACTCCACTGAAACTAATAATAAATCAGGTGCTAAGAGCAGCACCTCCTGCAAATAGTGGACTCCAGCCAAGCAATGGGAGACTTACAAGGACAATTGGTTTCTTTGATTTAAAAACTTAACACTGTCTTCTCAAAGTGCTCCAAAATTAACAGGATACAAAACCTCATTACAGCTTATGGCAGGATCTTAATGTTGTCACATTTGAAATCATAAGTGAAAACCAGGAGAGAAATGTTATTTGAAATAAGTACCGTAGCTTTAGTCGCAGTACAGGGCAGGATTACAGTGAAATAATTTGCACGTGTATATACTGCATAAAATGTCCTGCTGTTCATTTAGTCCCTCTATGCTTTTGCTCTTGTTATTGATGTTATTAAAGATGATGTTGAAGTATCTTCTTGCAGATAAATCTCTGAGTAACTCAAACAAACATGTATCTATTTCCTTAGCAGGCAGACTGTAAGAGGTGTTCTGGGTAGATAACTTTCTCTTTTGTCAATTTGGTGGACATTGTACTCAACACTGCAGGAAAAATAATTATGTCCTAAGAATTCACAACTTCTCAGGAAACAGGGGGCAGAAGAAAAGTTTCTCAACCTTCTGAAGATCACAGAAATATTATAAAAGCACTAGAATCCTTTTAAAGTGCAGTTATATCTGCATGAAGAGTGCGATAAACTCTTTTTAAAATCTCATTCTCAATGTCATTCTCAACTCCATATCCTCGATGTCAAGATGGCTTTGAGTGTTTATTTTGATGGGGCTATGGCATTTAGATTTGTTGTAGCCTTCGGCTCTTGCTGCAAAGGCAATGATATTTGCACTCCGTGATTGCCTAAGTGGATTAGGCTCTGCATTGAGACACATATGGTAAGAGCCAGGGCCTCTGCACCGCAGGGTCTTAGAGCTTGTTCTTCTAGGGCGAGAGCAGCAGCAGCAGCGTCAGTTCCCCCAGCGGTGATTTCTTCAGGGACAGTCACATGGTTGCTGTCTGCAATGCCACCCCCATATCTGCTCATTACTTTCCCTCGTAGGGGACCAGGATTTGATGTTCGAGTGAATAAGAGAGGTAATGCTGTTAATCGTTGCTTAACTGCAGTCCATTTTCCTCATGGTTACACTGAAGACTGGACTCGCAAAACTGAGACCTGCCAGGAGCACCAACAACCATTTCCCAGGAGCTTCTGTAGGGACTGGAGCCTCCCACACCCACATTACACAGCTGCCGTCCCCTCTTGCTCCTCATTCCTCTTCAATAACACTTGTTCTCTTAGCAATAGAAACTGAGTCCACCTGGGTAATAAAGTGTTCTTAGAATTCATGTTTTGAATATGACATTTTGCAAAAAAGACATTTCCACAACACCCAGAGACGTGGCTTTCTGCAAGGCTCTTTCAGGACAATTGCACCAATGAATAAATCCCAAAAATACCAACCTACAGAAGTAATCTCCTACCAAAATAGGAGTTAGCAATTTCTGTGAGTACAATAAAGTACCCAGAACACACAACAAAGTAATTTTCATTTTAACTGTGAGGGGGTACAGTGGGATATATACTTAATTTGTGAATGTCTGTCATCTTTGATGGTCTGGGCTTAAGTCACAGTTGGGTTACAAATAAGAATATGTTTCACAAAACTACCACAATTTGACATGGTGAGCAATCTCTGCTCAAGGCCCATAACTAGAATAGCAAGGGTGCTGCAGGTCAGAACTGAGATGTATTGAAAGGGATGTATGGAGAAGCTTAGTCCTTCACTTTCATGAGCACTAAATTCACTCAAGATTTTAATAATAAAAAATTCAGGGTTATCTGGCAACATTCATATTTTTTTCATGAGCCTGTCTTCTCAAATTCCCTGTCTAATGCTGCACATAGTGACACAGTCAGTGTCACTCATGACAGCGTTTACCTGCATTGCAACAACATGACTTGCCTGTCAACCTTAAACGTTTGACAAACTGCTCTTTTTTTTTTTTTTCCAAAAATAAATACAAAAATAACACGAAGATATGTGAAACTGATTTTTTTTTTGAAGGGCAGTCACCAGGGCTGTCTGCTTTGCAGTTCTGACTGTATTGCAGATGACCATGCTGTCAACCAAAACGTGCAAAAGACTGTGAAACGACTTCCAGTAGTTTTGCTACTAGCTGACTCCTTCCCTCCATTTCCTTGTTACTACCTACTTGTCCTGTACCCAAAATGTCTGCAGGTACTTATCCTTTAAAATGTAGACACATATGCTATATATACCACATGTGCAACAAAAATGAAAAAAATGAATTACGTAATTCACACTGCATAACTAAAATAATACTGTGAATAATGAAATGAATGCATCTTCATGTGAAGCTGGACAGAAGAGCAATGAAAGAAAAGGAATTGTTTCTTCTTTCAGCCCATTTGTAATAAAAACATGCAAAGTGGTGGCCATTAGATGAAATGTTTTGTTGTTAACAATTTCAAATATGTTGATTGGCATCATAATATACTTTCTGAATAACTTTCATTATTAGTTGTGTTGAGAGTTCTCCCCCTTGCTTTAGCCTCTTATAACTACTGAGAAAATACATGCTGGACACTAAAGAACTTGTGTTGATCTCATTTCTTCCTTCAGAGCTAATGCTAGGCTCTTCAGGTAGCTTTGTGTTGAATAAGATTTCACATCTTTACTCTAGGAGATAGGCATTCTCACTTTCATGTTATCTTCAGCATCTTAGAGCTTTAATATTCTTTCTTCAGTACAACCACCCACAGGAACTGTTATGTTTATTTGATCAGTCTGGGTGTAAAATTGTATTGCTAGGGAATGCAAATTGACACCGCCTCATCGCGAAGAAGGGTTAGACAAGCTGAGGATGTGCTGGACTAAGGAGGTCTGTTCAGTTTGAGTTTAGAAGGACAGGAACAGGGCTGCCTTTAACCCAATTTATCTGTAACAAAATTACCCTGTAACATTTCAGACCTAAAAAACAGAATATAGGGAAAGATGGTCCAATAGCATTGACAGTTAATCATTAATAGCTTCATCTTTCACTGAATAACACTATATGACCCTTCTGCTTTAAGTAGTCGGGGAGCAGAATCACTGGCTCAACAGTTTTTTCAGTCCTATAAATACATTACTTATTGTTTGTCAATCAATCATCAATTTATTTTTGTCAAAAAATGAAAAAGTGAACTTGAGATTAACTCTCAAACTCCACATTTATCCACAATGAATCCTTTGACCAGTTTTACAACCACATGTGCATATATACCATAAATCAACTTCAACATAGCAAAAATGTAGATATCAGCCTGCAAAACACAATGCTAGTGATATATATTTCTTTTGTTGGGTCCTGCTTAACTTGCAGTCTATGTTATCTATTCTGTCCCTTGTAAGCAGGACTCTTTGAGTATAATTTTAGGTGAAAATCTAGGAGTATTTCCTGAGCTTTTTTACAGTTTTTACTCTAGGAATGCATACACCTGAAGATTTTTTTTTTTAACAGAAAAGCTTCAAAAACATTTTTAAAAGTATCCAAACTGCTGGATAAGCAGAGAAGAAAGCATAAGTTTGGCCTATAAAATCAGAAACTGCAGCTAAAATCCTAGCACAGTCCTGCCTTTCCCCAAAGTCAGCCATGCTTCAGAAGATCTGTACTGTACACCTTCTGCCAGGACAACAACATATTCATAGATTAAGAAAGAAGCAATACCGGGACAGCAGACAATGAATGCGACATAAGGCTGTCAAATCAATGGCCCTGTATTTAGCTTTTGTCCTTGCCAAATTCTTGGTGATTATGTACATTGCCTCACAAAGTGTTTAGCTTTCTTTCACTGCTTTCTTTCAGTGCTCATTTCAGACTGCATAACAAGATGTCATAAACTGTGCTATATGGGAGAAGAATTCCTCCTGTTCTCAGTTGTCAGTACTGGGATCACTCAAAAGCAGCTGGAATGCCTGATTAATCACATCACGGGGCCTCACATGTGGTTCCTTAGAAGCAGACACTAATAATAGCTCTATATTATAAATAAAGTGTGCTGCTTTGCCCATTGTCTTAATCACATGAATTACTTGATAGTGACCATCACATGCTGATCATGGCATCCAGAGTATCTACAGTTAAAACCACTTTAAGCACCTGATGACACCTTGAGAGACTGACTACAAAATGTGATCTTCCATGTCAGTCGTTCATTCTGGTCAAGTCAGCCAAAATGGGGTCTGCCCATTTACACAGCTGAAAGTATTCTTCAGAAGTAGTCATTCAGCACAGTGAGAAAGAAAGGATGTTTTGTAATTTAAAGCTTACGCTAATTTAAATTCCAATGAGTTCTTGGACCTGGTTAGTTACAAGTCTAGGCAGTGAATAATTTTACCTTGAATATTTATACTTTGCTTTTACTCAGAACTAATAAACAAGTTTTCCTGTGAATACTGGAAGAACAACCCTACTCTAAGGATAGGTTTATATTTTTCCCCTTTCCTTTCAAATCTAATGCCAGCTCAGCATGTTTCTGCTTCTCCACTATACCCTTACTTTTTCTCAGCTTTCAAAAGCATAAGTTTGCTGAGGAAAAGAAGGGGACAGTATAAGTGTTTAATATTGTGGTAATTTTCAGTAGTGCTTTTTGTGAGCTAGACAGCATGTGTTTCTTCAGGAAAGACTTCAAAGAATAACACAAATGCAAATAATAGAAGAAGACAGCTTTGCTAATGACAGACATTTCATGCAGGATTCATGCCTTTTCTTATGTTCCATTCTCAGACTTGAAGTGCAGAAGATCTCTGACAAAGTCACACTATGGCCTCTAAATCTCCTTATGGAGTGTGCCTGTGTTAACCATTCTGAAAGCATAAAGGTCCAAAATGTCTATTCTATAAATGAAATTTAAAAAACAAGAGCACTATAAAGAAGAATTGGAGGAGAGTACATTGAAGCTCTATACAGGAATCACAGGAGCATTGATTGTTAGACCATTACTATCTCCAGAAAAGTCATTCAGGAGCCCCACAAAGTTGATCTGATGAACAAGAAAGTACTACCTTTGGTAAAATTTGCAGAGGTCCATTTCTGGGAAGCTGTCTTTGTTCACTCATATGTGAAGATTCTGCCAAATAGTAACTCTTTCATGTGCTCTCTAGCTGACAGCATAACAAATAAATACTAGGGCATGCTGAGGCACGTGCTCTGTCTGTCTTACAGACATACACCTTCATCATTTGAGAAGTTTCTGTTTCCTCAAGTTATTTCTTATAATTCCCAGGGGTCAAAATCCTTCATTTATTTCATTTTTAGCCAAGAGATTATCAGACAACAGCAGAGCAGACATAGTTCAGCATCCTTTCATTGACAAGGCTACCCTCTGCCTCTACCATTCAAAAGAAATACTAACAGACTCCAGTGCAGGCAATGTCAAAGCTCCCAATAGGAGAAAGCTTCTTCCTAAAGCCCTGGAGGTGAACCAGAACAGTACTGTCTCTTCTGGACTCAAACAAATTTACCTTGGAGGGAGCTGCAAGGGTTTAAGCCCTGACTCTCTTTGGACAATGGGGTAGTCTCATGTGCCTTGTTACTCGTTACTCACGCAATACACCTGAGCATTCTTGGTGTCATACAATACCCTCTGTAATAACCTCTACATATTACTCCATGTTCTACTCAAAAGTAATAAATTTTAAACTGATTAAAGTAAATGCTTTTACTAAGCATGTTGTCTTCTTTTTCTTGCAAAAGGAAGCATGGGGGCCTGATATTTTTTCCCATGTATCATCCATTATTTGATATGTAACTGTCGTGTTCCCTCGTATGTTTTTTCTCTCTTTAAATGTAACAGCACTTGTTACTGTACTCCTTCACATTCAAATCTTTCCAAGGTTTTGATCATTCTTGCCACTTGTTTTTGAACTGCTTAAATTAATTTATTTATTTATTTATTTATTTATTTATTTATTTAATAGGGCAGCCAGAGCTAAACAAGGCATTCAAGGTAGAACAGACCACACTTAAATACACAGTATCCCGTCTGCAGGTGTACACAAAGGAAAATTCTTCATTTTATTAATGAAAATTAGCTAAAACAAGGCAACTTTAAAGGATTACATGCAAAGAAAATAAAACAACATGTAGAGGTAACACAGTGAAAACAACAAGGTAATCTAATCAGGATAAATTTTAACAGAAAAGCTGATAAAATAAACTGGCCTGTGGATTACCTGGACTTGAACTTCCTGTGAAAGACAAAAGTGGGATGTCAAAACCCATGAGAAGTAAAAGAGTTCTCAAGAGACCATTTTCACAGGAATGAGAAGGAATAATAAGCATTTCATGCATAGAGGAAGTTTCTGTACTTTCAACTGTGGAACAATATTGCACCATGATATAAACAGAGGTATTGTAAGCGAAGGAGCAAACACATGACTTCATGATTGCTGTTTTCTCCATGTGCTTGTGAACCTGAAATTTATTTATGAAAAAGATTTCTGAGGAGGGTCACCAGAGATAAAGAAATCACATTTCAGTACTTTGGCAAAGGGAGACATGATGCACAGTTAAACTCCTTTAGCCGTAGTAAAATATAATGGTCAAACAGTTGACAGTTGAACATCCGCTAAGTAAACATGTTCTTTGGGGTGTTTTTTTTTTCCAATTAAGCACCTGCAAGAGACTCAGAACAAGGCAAAGATGCACTTACAGGTCTGAAAAAAAAAAAGTAATCGAGTAGCTGATTTCCACCACAAGAAGTTTTCTCACCAATCGGAGGATGCAAGTCAAGTACAGACCAGGTAGCAAAATCCCTCATTTTATCAGGAGAATGCAACATCTTCCTTTATTCTTCCTGGAAGCCTAAGTTAGAAAGTATCTCCCATTTTTGCCAGCATAGCTTTTGGTACAGCCGAGAAGTAACTCCTAATCAACACAGGTCTGCCAGCAGAAATTCCTAGTATGCGTGCACTTACAATAACAAAACGGTGTTATTACTGTCAGTATTTACTCTGCTGAAAAACAAAGCAGGTTTAAAGCAAACAAATGGAAGTACTTTTTATATAATACATAATTAAATTGTGAAATCTATTGCCTACAGGATCAGGCAGAGGACAAAACTTTATCTGGATTTGAAAAAGCATTAGGCAAATTCATAGAGAAGATGAACATCGTTGGTTATTAGACATGAAAGCCCAGATGCAACCTCTGGCTCAGAAAAAAATCACTAAAATGCTGATTGCTGGGAGCTGGGAAATTATACCATGGGAAGGATCACTTTATAGCCACCTTTTTTTTCAGTTCTTTCCCTAAGGGTCAATGTTAGCGCTAGGAGACTTTGGTCCTTTGATCTAAGCTCCCAAGGAGGTCACAGGAGCAATAATTCCTATAAACCCTCAGTGAAAATAAACATGTATAGTCCATGTCCAAAAGGAGTGGTACCTTATACAAACATTATTTGGTCTTCATGGTCTTTCAAATATGGCGGCCCATCAATAGTCTTGGAAATTTCCGTGTATCTCACCTTATAAGCTCTGGATGGAGTCCATTTCGTTTACAGGTCCACTAGTTCTACCACAAAAATCAAAGACAATAGGAGGTTTGACCAAATACACAAATTTTAAGTGGGTCTTCCCCTCTCTGTCGTTGTCTTGTTAATTTTCTCCAGCTGGGATCTCTCCCTTTCTTAAGAACAGAATATAAGAAATGCTCTACCAGGTCAGACTGAAGTCCAGGTCCATCTAACCTAATGGTCTGTCTTCCACAGCTCAGTCTTTTCCCAGATGGTGATCATTTGGCTATTCCGCCCACCCGACAATTACATAAGAACTATTGCCTAAGGAAGAAACCTGACCAGTTTCTTGCTCTCGGACCATAGACAAAAATGGAGTATAATAAAGGACTCTCCCCTTGCCATCCCTGCTCCTTCCCTGCTGGACACATTTCTTCCTCGATATTATAGAAAACTGTCTCGTTTAGTTTCCATAAAAACAGGATTAGAAACAATAATTCAAAGCGAAATATTAAACCAAGAAGCAGCAATCCACTTTGAATCCAATTCGTACTCCTACCCTTTCCAAACTCTGGCATTACCATGCTGAGGCATATACCTCCTAGAGAAATACAGATACTTCAGCCTTCCCTGAAGCAGTACATTTATAGTTGATGAACAAAGAAGGTGCATCTAACTCTATGAGATCACACTGTCCACAAGGCCACCCTCTGTGTGACATGTTAGCATGTCAGAGGAAAGAGTGCACAGGGCTCGTGCCCTTGATAACCCAAAAACTTTCGGCCCTAATACTATTTCTTGACTGTTGGATTCATATGATATGTTTTTAATGATGTTTAAAAGACCCTGCTGTACAATATTTTCCTATAAGCTGCAAACAAATAGTAAAAACAATGGAAAAATGACAGGAGTTGCTCCCATGAAGCAGTATATGAAATATTTATATAAAATTTTGTAACCTTAAATAGAGGCCAAGTTTGTTGTCAGAACCAACAGAATATTTTCAGGCAAATGATCCCTTTCATCAGTCTTCTAAAGAAACAGAATGGAAACTTTAAGAATAATACTTTGAAAAATGAAGTATGAGACCAGGCAACACACCGTAAAGGTCTTCCCATTACATCTGTGCCTCATTTCTTTGCAAGGAAAAGACAGGCGCCTTGCCTTTCTCAAAACCAATTTGTACTACAACAGAAATGGTGCAAGAATTTATTTCCACTAAAACAGAGTATCTCTCCTGGTGTTAGAGATAAAATATAAGTTAGCTCTATTTCAGTTTACCTGATGAATTAATAATTCTCTTGCCCTCCCAATGTAACTTTGAAATTTTCTCAGTACTTGTGTTTTTACATTACCATACTCCTCCTATACTCTTTCGTGTAAAAAGTTATAATGAAATACATATAAAATAGTAAAACACATGTAAACATACAGATCACACCTGTGTATGCAGTGATATATTATCTTTTCTTCTCTTTTCTCCAATTAGCCTCTGATAATGTGAGCAGGCTAACATGATTACAGGTAATGAACCAATTACTGTTCCTACAGTCATGCTGAACTGTTTTTCCTTTGACTTAATTATGTTTAAAAATTACAAGCTTTCATTATGCTTTTTATTGATGATCACATTTACACCCCAAATCAGCTAATCAGCCATAAGGACATAACACTATGATTTGAACACTTATTGCTCATGTGACTACATTTTTAAATTTAGCAAAGCAACAAGCAGAAATACCTGTAGTTACAAATTATGGACAGAGTCCAAGCCTGGTAAGACATAAATCCTGTGGTACTCCTCGGAGTGTACATGGGTATGCATTGATTATGCCTGTGTGTGTCACTGAGTCTTTGTATCAACAGAGACAGCTCAGGGAAGAGAGCAATGAGAAAGAGGTAAGAGTCAGGGCAAGACTAAGTACCTTTGGTAGCACTGTAGATTTAATCTCCAGAAGCTCACTACACACCACGGGGTTTTTGCTTGGACTTTTCTGAACCATGAGCAATCTTGGAAAGGATTGTGAAGCATACATATTTATTTATCTTGCAGTTTGTCCTGGGCCAGGAAGGCAACACAGATCCTCCTGAGCAAAGCCGGGGACAATACAGCCTCACTGACACTTGGAGACACCTAGTGGGGGATTGTCCCAGAGAGCTAAAACAGTCCCGTGTGGACATATTTTTTTCCAAGACTCACAAAAAGCTGTATCCATACATGTGTTTGAGCAATGGCAAGCCACTGCTTTGCTCCAGGTTTGGAAATCATGATTCCTGCTCCTGTTCATACTCCTCGCTTTGCAAGAGCAGCAAAACTCCACAAGGGCTCTTCTGTTGCTGGAGCATGGTGTGAAAGTGGAACGGTGCAGAGAGAATTTTGGCCCCTACTTTTAACTGAATGCAACAAGGAGGGTTTGGGTAAAGAATAAGGATTCAGGTATAAAGCACATCAGGGAATTTAGGCAGTCAGATAAAACTTTTGTAACTAAAAATCTTCACTTGGCTAGCACAGATGGACAAGGAAAGTTTATATCAAACCACAGAAGTCACAGCTGTTGCTTTCAAATACACCAAGATCAGGTCTTGCCTATGTTTTCTATAGGAGCCAAATGTCTAAAGCACTTCCCGGTGAATTAAAACACTTTCCTGCCTTCCAGGAGAATGGCCTAACTTCCCATGAGCTGGTGAAAACATTCACCATTTTTCCCAGTACGGTTTCACAGGTGGGCAGAAAAGCTTAAGCTCACCAGCAGACATGCAGAAGGCTCATGGTGCTTCACTTTGGCAGTGACAGACAGGGGGACATACCATCCTAGTTTCTAGTCTTAATTCTAAGGACACTTTTTTCCTCTTTTTTTTTTATTTTTTAATTTTTTTTAAGAGGAAAAAATAACACCCTACTTGATTATTTTAAAGAAACTGAGCTAATCTTCAGGAGAGATTTAAAAATTCATTTAAGGTACTTCCCTTTGGCCTAAGACGTCCATGTGGGAAGCTTTAAAACTGTCCTAAGAGTTGCTTATTCAGCTTGTTGGCTGTTTTGTGTCTTTTTGTGAGATATTTAAATCTTCCCTTAAGCACGGATTCTTGCTGTACTGGTAACTTAAGATTTTGGACTGCATTTGAGGAGCCAGATGCCTCAGAGTTAGGTACTGAAGCACTTCACTTTTAAGCACTTATGTTCTTAATTAGATCCAGCCCTTTAAACTATGAACATAGCAGAAAAGTCTTTCTGCATTAAGAAGAAGTTATATTAAGCCACAGAAAAATGTTAAATTTTAATGCGATAGAGCACTCAAACTTGGTTCTTACTAGAGAGAATCTCATTTACAAAATGGCTGCTAATGAAACCTCAGAGAAAATATGTTGGCTTCAAAGCAAAATTAAAATAAAGACAAATGACTGAGGAATTATTGTTTTCAATAAGTTCTTTTTTCATGTGCTAATTACAGGGTAAGAAAGTGATTCGCGTATCTTATTATCTATCTCTCTTTTTTTTCTGCCAGGAGTTTGTAAAGGGTGTGAAAATGGAGTGGGATAGTGATAATCCCATTTATGTTTTAAAGAAAATAATCAGGTCACCCAGCATTTAATACCTAGAGCCTGAGGATTCCATTTGTATGACTTTGAAAGACAAATACAATATTATCAGTTATGTCAGTGAAAGGAAAGATGGGGCCTTGAGCAGATATATTTATTTATATTCAGATAAAAAAATCTCGTCATCAGGGAAGGAATTGACACAGGAGAAAAACACACTGGGATACAGACAGCAATGTTCATTTTCTCATGACTAGTGCAGTTATTCAGATTTGAGAAAAACAGTGTTTCACTGCTATGAGCTTTAACATTCTTTTGCACAAAATCTTGGGGGTGGGAGAGAATCCCCAAAAACTAGATCAACAGTTTCTAAAAACATTTCAGTATTGCAGGTATAATCTCCTGAAAGAATGTAATTACTACCATGGTTTGAATGTTTGCAAGTTGCAAACTCCCAGCATACTCTAAGGGAACATAAACATATTTTCTGTGTTAGGGATTAAAACCAGAGAGAGCAAAGACATCCATTGTGCTAAATGCTACTAAAAAGAATCCAGCGTTCAGTACATTATAAAGCAGGAGGTAAGTTCCTCTTGTTTCTAAAGGGCAGTGGACACTGAGGGCTGGTGCCATGTGATATTTCTGTGTTCACGTAAAGCTCGCAAACCCACGAGAGAACATTTTTACTCAGCCCCCGTCCCGGACAGTCTCTGGCAGGCTCAGCTGGTCCCAGAGGGTGCTATAGTCAGAGCACTGGTACTGACTTTTCTCAGCACATCAGTCCCATACTTTAGGCTCTGCCATGGATGCTCATTAAATCTTAGTATTACCTATAAAATTGTATTGCTGACCTTCAAAGCAATGCACTGATTCAGTCCTGCTTACTTCACAAACCTCCTATCCAGTATTTGCTTAGTCATTTCCTGAGGTCCTACCCTGCTGGTCCCCTGTCAGATCCTACATGTAAAGCAAGAGCCTTTGGCTCTCACCCTTTCAGCGTCTCTGCTCTTCTGACATGGAAGTTGTTGCTGGTGAAGGTTCACGAATCAGAAGGCTTTCTCCTGCCTGTTTTACAAACACCCGTTAACTCTTATCTGTTCTCTTCAGTTTCTGCTCAGCATGCTTTAATAAAAATGCTGCAGGCTGTCAGTCCTTACTTTGAACCGTGATTGTTAGGATTTATTTTTAAATATAAACAGCCGTGAGGAATCTGGAGGTGCTAAGCAGTCAGAGAGCCTGATGAATAATGCGTGTCATCCCCAGCTAAACCCAAAAGCAGCCACTTCTGGACTACTTGCTGGAGCCACAGGAATGGGCAAGACAGCAAGTACATGCCAAGGCTCCACAAGGCTTGGCAGTGCACCCGTCACCCCCAGGCAGCTGTCCCACATCAGCTGGCAGCCCCTGCCACCTCTCACCACCTTCCTGGGCTATGAGATTGGGACTGGGCTGTCACTTCATGTGGGGTGGGACCATGCAGGCATTGTGCCATAGCTCTTGCATTACAGAGACAATTAAGCAGTCCAGAGAGAGTCATTATCTGGAAAGCAAGTGGTGATATACATCACTAGGGAGACACAATTAAAAAGCTGTTATTTCTCAGTCTACAACAGTTGGATTTCTCCAACTTCTCTCTACTTGAATACAGCAGATGGGGCCTATATCCAAGGGGTTTCAGTAGCCCTGCTTTCTTTTGCACCAAACACTATCAGCCCTTTGATACCCAGTTACCATATCTGAGCAGCAAATGGAGAGAAAAAAACAAAAACAAAACACAACACCACACAAAAACCCCACACCTGTGAGGTGGTAATTCCTTAATCTCTTATGGCCATTTCATGAGCAAATGTCCCATGTCAGCATTTTCTAGTGATTGTCTTTTTCCCATGTGACCACGATCAGCTTTTAAGTGGTTGAGAAGTTTCCTTGAAACTGCTCCCATCCCTTCCTATCTCTATTTGTCTTCCCTCACTCTGGGTAGGAGTAACTTACATATCTCCTCAGAGGTCCTCCTCATTTCCACTCTTTCCTACCAGACCATGGTTGAAGGACGATTTCAAAGAACTCCCATATAGTCCTGAATATGATAAGTGGGTTTATCTGAGACCACTGTCTGCACCTCCTGCATACAGGCAAGCCACAGCTCATATGTAACACTTTGAGTGCAGAAAAGCTGTGTCCTGGTAGAAAGAGGCACATGGAGTTTATGGTTGTAGAAATAACACCAAAGCCTGCCACATTCTCCATGGCAGCATTTGCTCACTCCTCCAGAGCCTGGCCATCCACAGGAGGATCAGGCAAAGCTAATGGGGAAACATTTCTCATTCTTATACTTTGGTTTTATCATTTATACTATCCTTAACTGTGCAAACATACAGATTTTCAGGTGTATTTTGCAACCCTTTTTTTTGTTCGGTCTTGCCCTTTGGTTTTATGTTTTATTTTTCTCTGGGACTGTTATTAGCAAGGAGCCACAAAGTTCTGTATCATCAGAATGGAGAGATGCCACACTACATAGCAGTGCTTGGAAAGACCAGGCTGAGACAGAAAGGCCAGGGGTTACTTAAGTCACCCTGGCTATGATGTGCTTCATGTTATGGAACCCTGGCTTCAGACTGATTCTCCTGGGACTGGAGAGACTAGTTTGGAGGCTGGTCTGGGACCTATCCCACAGGCAATCTAACCCAAAACCACTAGAAAGAATTTGGCACAACAAGGAAAATATCAGAGGTTTCTTCCTCTTTTGACTTTCCAGTTCCTCTTCCCACAGACTTTCAAACAAAAAAAAGAACAGGAGTACTCCACACTTTATCCAAATTGGATTCCAAGTAGGTGCCTTCATTTTTTTTAAGATGCCTGCTACATTTTGGGTGCTATGCATATTTTGTATTTTAACAACACAACAATAATCAAAGCTGAGCAAATAATTTGCAGTGAATAACTTGAAGAATTTCATCTCTTCTCTTACAATTTGTCTGTAAGCAGCTCGTAGTGTTCTTGAATCTACTGTTCATTCAGAGTTATTCTAACAGTTATTTTCATGACTTAATTTCAGGTTTACGAATTGTGCATGAGCTGTTTATTACAAGTATAGGGAAAATGCTAATTTTGAGCTGCCATAGACATTTTAGATTGGACGCTTAGATCACATCATCTGCATAACTATTTAACATTGAAAGGTATTAATCTCTGTCAACAAGTAAAGGTGATACAATATGTCTCCAGTTCAGTCTCAAAAAGAGTAGGTAAAACACCACTAAACCTAAAAAAATTCACCAGAACATTTGTCCAGTGATGAACAAATGCAATATATTTTCTTGCCTCTGCCTCAAACTGATGTTAATGGAACATAAATACTCCAATTTTCCAATACTGAAGAGACAATAGCAACTACTTAAGTACATTGCTAGTGTTTCCCCTTTTTTCACTGCACATACCAGATCTTGCAAAATCCCTGAATCGTGATATCTGCTGGGTCTGGATCTACTGTCAAGCAAACCTGGAGATATTCTGCTATGCTGGCATTACCTGACCATAGTGGCACAAACCCTAGGAGGAACAGGAACCTCTGTTCAAAACTTTCACATGCATCAGATTTCCACTAACATTTGATCTTAGTTTCTCATTAATAAATAAATGTTTATGAATAAACAAACACTACAGTGGGTGGATATTATTTACTAAATTTATGATTCAAGATTAAAAATGTCCCTGATTGATGCTGACATATAAGGGTAAAGGTTTTAGAAAGCCTGTCTTTTTATGTGGAGATTAAATATAGGCACTGGGAAAACCCTTTTTGTATATTCAAGGCTTGGTCACATGGTTAACATCTGGAATGTATTCATTTCTTCTGTAAACTACATATGATTCCCTTTCTACTGCATTCCTCAAGCAGCAAGCAACATAGATGTATTAATATTAACATGTCTTTGATTCACTTCTCCCCATTTTACAGTCTACTGCCATATGCCAGCAGCATGTCACTGGGCATGATGTAACCAAGTCTGCCCCAGGAAATTCAGAAAGACTATTTTACTAGAAACCAGGCCTAAAAAGACCACAATTTAACTTTATACCATTTGTTAAGTTGAAAAATATGAGAAGAACTTTGGCTCTGAACTATCTTTCTACTCCTGCAGTGCTAGAAAGGGCAAAGAGTTTGCTCAAGCCTTCAGCTGAGGGTTCTCAAAAGAAAAAGAAACTCCAAGATGTAGTAAACTGGATGCAGATAGCCTTACGTCTACCAGTTCCTCCTCCTGGACAGTGTGAGCAGGGACAGCATTTGGTCACTGTTTTAAAGCCACCTTTGCTGCTTAGGTGTTGGCAACACCCCAGCATGGTTTTGGACCCTGCTGACTGGTACTATCATAGAAAACACTGTTCAGGGCAGAAGCATAGGAGGATTGCTGACACCACCCTGTTTTGTTCAGCGGGTGGAGAAAAAGGTAGCCATGGACCTTGCCAGCAAGGCCAGGGAGGAGGTCTAGTTCCCCTGTGCTGGTACAGTCGTATCCTCATCCTACAGCTGTATCCATGGACATGTCAGCTTGTGTTTGCTCCAGAAAAGGGAAACACATCTCCACCCTCTGCGAAGTGTGGCTTGATCATAGCTGCAGCTCTGGTCTTTGTTTTCAATTCAAATTGGTTCTCTCTACCATGACCTGTTACCCAATACTTAATAATTGCTCTTTATCTATAGCCCAGTAGATGGACTCAGAGTTTGAAACTGTGTGCCTGTTCTGGTCAGTTATGGTAAATAACATGAATGCCTCACTACTATTCATTAAGAAATCTGAAAATTTCCAATATTTTAATAGTGTCAAATGCAGTAAAACAATATAAGCTTAGCAAACTGTGTAAGAGACTGGGTGCATTGAGGTTTCAGTAATAGGGCCAACAGATCTTGCCAACTGTTGGGAGTGAGCAAGAGCAGATATTGCACGTTTGCTCTTAAAGATTCAATGAAGAAACAATTTGCTATTTTCACTGGTCAGGTGTTTCCTTCTGAAACACACCAAAAAAACAGATGGCACGAATTGAAACTAATTTTAAGTAGCTCCAACAAAAAGTCAGATTCTAACAGGACATAGAATCTCACTAGTTTGCCTCTTCTATAATGGCATCACACGGGGTACCGTGCCAATTTCGGGGCACTGCATTGCTAAGAAGATTGAAATAAATCTAAAAGAAAGGTCATAAGTCTAGGAAATATGCTGGAAAAGGAAAGAATACAGAAGTTGGAGTTATTTTGCTCAGAAAAGAAGGCAGAGTGTGACATCTCCATCATTAAAGGCTTTTAAGAGTAGGCTGGAAAAAAAACATCTGTCAGAAATGACATGGCTGTAGATAATCCTGTTATGTGTAGGGGAATAGTTTGGATGACTTCCCAAGAGGTTTTTTCAGCTGTAAGGCTCTATTATGGACCAGATCCACTCTCTATTGTCAAGTGATACCTTGAGTTTAGGGAGAACCTGGTAATATGAAGAAGCTTGCTCAGCCCCAAATATCCTTACATTGTATATTAGGTCATGAAACTGTCTTACCCCAGATGACTGCCCTGCTGAGGAAGGAAGGACAGTACAGCTGGGAGGAGGCTTTTCATACAGGGTAATTTATGTCAGAATACAAAGAAGAACAGCAATGTAAAAATAACATTCAGAGACACTTTTAGCTCTGGGAAATTCAGCATAATACTTGAGGATCACTTAGTGAGATAGCAAAGAACATTCAGAAGATTTTTCTTACCTCTTTTCTTTAAAATTGTTTCTCTTGATTTAAAGGACAGAATTTTGACCCAACACCCGTGATCCGAGTTACAATGAAGTATGTAATTACGTGAACATTTAATGTGGCCGATATAAGGACATTATATCATTTTTTTTTCACCATCTTATACACAAGTATATAACAACAGCTTGTAGGTTTGTTGGGTTTTTAAAAAAAGCATACATTTGCATTATTTTAATTTCCATAATGGTACAGTACAGCTTTACCAACTTCTAACATCTTATATTACAAGCTTCACTTTTTTAAGCTATGTGTTTTAATCACCTAAGTGGTTTAGATGTTTTATTTTCAAACATCAGTCTAGCTTTCCCTAGGTCCTTTTAGTGATTACATGGACAAACAAAATAAATCCCTAATTTTTCCATTAATTTTTGACACTACATTATTACAAACTGTGACCCTAATTCAGTTTGAATTGCTGAATGTTTTTAATTTAAGACATCATAGTTACAAATACCATTCCTTTCTCTCTCTCTCTCTCTCACAACCACACATACTACCACATGGAGCACATGTGCCATGTCTGTATTCAAAGCCTTCAGCCTACATTATATGTCCATGTGCAGCATTGTGTGAGCTCTAGGCAAGACAAAACAACAGCAGTGTCTGGTGTTAAAACTGCTCTGGACGGAGGCAATGGTACACAGAGTCAGCATGGGCTTCAAAAACAGTATGTTTGTGTCAGCTGCACTTCATTTATTAAGTTTTAACCTGTCATTATATCTCAGAGATTTCTGCTTCCATGCAATACCTTGTTTGTCTGTTGCTATTCCATTCATTACACTTTTGATTTTTTAAGCAAATGTTGGTGTAATAAAAAAAAAAAAAAGGAAACAAAACAAAAAAAAGGTGAGACATTCTTTCTTTTTCGTCACATTTGATTGAGAAGCAGAGGACAAAGAAGATTTTTAGCCACCTTGTCACTATTCTAGCATTGTGCCAACCTTATCCCAGGCAGAGTTCCAGCACTGATGAGTAAGAGATTTTTCTGGTAAGTGTAAATCTTCCGAGCACAGCCACATTCTGGTTGCACTCCCAGTTCCCAAGCACTGGAAAGAGATGGCATACAAACCAGAACATCTGCCTTTAGTCATTGGAGATTTATCAGATAATCTTCAGGGATCAAACGTGTTTGTTGCTCAGCTGCTTTTTGCCACCAGAGCTCCTGGAATTGACCCCTGGTCTAATAAAAGCAGGGGGAGGGGATTACTTTAAATTTGAAGTAAACCAAAAACAGGCTTCCTGCGACATGTAATTTGTAAAAATGCAGCAGAGACTCCAAGAAGAACAAGCTGCATCACCACCCCCACCACAAAATTAAAGTATTGTCGTTAACTATGCACAGAACCCACTGAACTCAAAGCAGCCTTCCAAAAACAAACCATTCCTTTCTTAAGCAATCACTGCAATTTGCAAAAGCAACAAATGTTTTAGCCACAAATGAAGGAGCCACTGCCTTTCCGCAAAGCTGCTTATGAAATTTGCCACTTACTAAGGAAACGTATGAAGGCAGTTGCTAGTGTTAAATTGGTGAAAGATCTGTGCTTTCTAGGAGGTACTGAAATTCTCTTTTTCTGGATGTAGACATAGGTTGACGATAATGAAGGAAAACCACACATTCCAGCTGTCAGAAAGTATTTTTTTCTCAGCAATAAATTGGTGAGCAGGAGTGCCCTTGAAGAAGCAGAATTCAAAGAGAAAGAAAAAAAAAATTTAAAAAAAAGGAACAGCAGCACTCATTTTGGTTATCGATGAGGGAAGAGACATAGAGGACACCATAAAAAAGTAGTACCACAGAAATGTACCTTAAATGAAATGTACCAAATATGGACAGATTATGATGGAAAAATCCTTACTACAACGTAGAATTTGTTTTGTGAAGCAAGAGACTGACTGGGACAGACCTCATTAGTGTGATGAGAGCCTTTCTAAGATAGATCACAAAGGGGAATTTGTTGTCTCACTGAGTCAAAAAGCCACCATTCTGACTTCTGGATTATACCTCTTTTGGTGTCAGGTTAAAGGAATAAAGACACTGCGAACTCTCTGCTTGGTAAATGGTCTTTTTATGTTTATCTGCATTCTGGTAAAAGCCCACCACTTCACAGTGACCACAGTGCCTGGGGGATGAAGCCACCTCACAAGAGCTCTACAAGGCTTGAGAACATGCAGTGTAATTTTGCAGGAGTGCCATCTCCATTTCCAGGCTGGCTTAGCATTCAAGATGAGATAGAAAACACTCAGAACAGCAGGGTCTTGATCACTACAGCACACTCAAGAGAATTCTATCAGTCTCTGTTTTCCTAAGGGAAGTTCATTACCTGTGACTTTCTCTGCTATGACAAGTTTGCACATCTGAGTACAGGAGAGCATTTGGTCATTTCTTCCACTTAACTCAAGAATGAAGTTCAATCTATTGAAGTTCAGACATGAATGCTAAGCAGCTGAATGTGCATTTAGAGATCTAAGCACACAGCCTGTATATAAATCTCTGTGAGGGTGCTGGGGACCAGCATCTCATGGCTATAAAACACTTCCAAAGATAAAAGTCCCCACAAAGACATTTATTTGCACTGTGTGTTAGTGTAATACTGGAGGACAGAAAGAAAATTGGGAAATGGGGGGTGAGGAAATAGAGAAATGGAAGTAAAAGCAAAGAAAGTGTGAGAAAAAGACATTAGAAGGAGATACAGAAGCAAAAATGTGATAAGATGAAGTGCAAAAATTAATCTGAAAAGCCTTTCCAAAAGAAAAGAGAAGTAAAACCAAAATCTAATGTAGAACTGATGGAAAGTAAGAAGGGCAAAAAGAATGGAAAAGGCAAAGGGAAAAAAAAAAAAATTGAATAAAAATAGAAAGTTACAATATGGAGACGGAAAGTAAATACACATGCAAGGAAAGTAAGGAAAATGTTAGTGGGGTTTTGTTTCACCATTTAGTCTCCATAAAAAGGGTAAAGCTGTGTGAATTCAGGAATGTATGAATGATACACTTTGTATGTGGAGCAACAGTGGCCAAGATTCTGATTCAATACATAGCAGTGCTGTTAAATCACTTAGGTTTAGGGCATCAAACCAAGGAACAATATTTTCTTCGGCATACTTAGTGACAGCAGCAGCATCGCTTCTCTCTCCAATACGCAGAAGTCAAGGCCACAGGTTCCCTCCTTTCCTTTTAGCTTGGCTTTCTAAGCGGCTAGTTTAGACCTGGGTGGGCTGTGTGTTTGTCAAGTTTAGTGCTAGAGTTAGGTTATGGTTGGACTCAATGATCCTGAGGGTCTTTTCCAACCGGAATGATTCTATGATTCTAAGTGTCTCGCTAAAAGTGTACTCTGGTCCCTCTAAAGTCCTGGTATGAGTCAATGGGATATTTTTGCTCCAGAGAAGGAGTATTATCCTTTTTTACCTAAGATGACACATGCTCCATGCATCTGTCTTTCTATATAACCCTGCGTTTCCCTCTCCCACTGGAAAGAGGCTGCCCATTGAAACAGTTCCAAGCAGCACTGTCAGGGTTATAGCTCTGCAAAGCCCTGTGAAAGCAAGAAGTACTGCTCAAGAAGTATTAGCCCCTTCCCGCCTGTGGGATATTAAATCGCCTTCATGATATTCTGGAGAGAACACAGCTCAGAGTCTGGTTGTGGGTCCAAAGAGATCTGGCAAGTCTGCTTTGGGCCCTTCTGCAAACCCTTTTGACTGCCCTGTGGAAGCTTTAATGGATTTTTAATCTTTACCACTGTCAGCACTAAAATCACGCCCACAGATTAAAAATAAAAATCTCAACCAGCTAAATTATATAGGTCTTTTGTTCAAACATACTTTTAAGATTTGCATAATTTAGTATTGTGGTCAGTAATAAACATGGAGAAACAGTGCTCCCTTTCAGGAACACCTAATTTTAATAAGGTGGTTATTCAAATGTCTACATTTGTTTGTGGAAATATAACATTTAAAAATAGAAAGTGGTTTGGGTTTTTGATCTTCTGTTTAAAAGGAAAAAAAGTTATTCAATGGAATTAGTAACACTTGCAGCCTATCAACCCACCCTCTCATAGAAATGCAATTTAGCAAAATGAATGTGGTTGGAAAGTCAGGCCAGAATAACAACAGCTAACTTCAGATCCACCCAAGACTTGTCTGAGGGCCATACCAATTAACATAATAGTTGTGTTTGTTGGGAAGTGAAGTCTTTGTGCTTGGGATGCTTCCCAATTAAAGGATCGTATTTGAAGTGGTTTTTAATTTTAATGTTTCAATGCCAGAACATTTACTTGCTGCATCTGTTTTCATTTCAAGCGATGCCGAGGTTACATTTTCAACTTGGTACTGCTGTCATCAAGCCTTTCCAGTGTTTTTATTTACTGTAAGGGAGTGACAGTCTAAGAGTAGTATGCCAAGAATCATGGTTTCCCAATCTTTAACCCAAAAAGGATGACCTAAATTGTATAAGGACCAAGTTGTGAAAAATTTAGTAGGTAAAACACCCATTAATGTCGATGAGAGAACTTAGAAGACTGAAGAACTGAGTTCTTTTTCAACAAACTTTACATTTGAGCTTATAGAGCTCTGTGCTGTTAAATTATTTCAACAATATCTAGCAGAGCTGAATGGAAAAACCTGTGAATAAAATAGCCAGTAAATTAAACCCTTGTTTCTGTTTTCAGATTATAGGTGAGGCAATCACCATGTCCTTGAACTTATGGATTTATCAAATGTATTGGACAAATGTCTTTCTTAAGAATATATGGGTTAGTCACAAATATTTAAAATTTGGCTTTTCTTGCTTAGATGTGTCTGACCACCTAAGTCATAATCTGTCTTGTTTAATACTTCAAGGAGAATGCTATCCTGAAACCCCATGTGAATTTGAAGTGTTACTTCCATGAAAAAAAAATAAAATAAACCAGAGCACAGAATAAATAAATCCATTGAAATCCAGATCCACTGAGATCTAAAATTAATCCTACTAGTGTCTAAAAAAAAGGATTACTACTGGTACGTAAACAAGTGAAGCAGAGCAAAAGCTATCAGCAGTTCCCAAAACCACTTGAGTTCAGGATGTGGACAGCATGAAGTTTACAAGTGGTATTTAAAAATCAGTATGACATTTTATGGATAGATAATAGGACTTTGGGGAAATGAACAGATCAAGTTTTGCTATGCCGAGAAGATGCATGACATAATACGGTACATTCTGAAACTGCTAAAGAATCTTATTACAAGACAATTATGAGTTGTCCAGACATATATAAACAAACATGTGTACAAACATCCTCTCTTGCACTTTTCAGATCTGAACTAATATTTGACAATCCTCAGCAACTACTACTGGTTTGTGGTTTGGTATATCTCTGAGTTAAACATGACAGTTTAATATTTATATTTAGATGGTTCAGAAGAGGCAGAAGAGGCAGAATCAAGGCAAACACAAACCCAAGGCTTCCACCCCTGGGACTGATGCTATCTGAGAACTGCCAACTTTGAAAGTGATGGAAGAGTGTTGACGGACTGGGGATAAGGTCCAATCAAAGGAATTTTGTCTTATATGGATTCAGTTTTAGAAATTCCCTGGCTTTCCAATACTGTAAATCAGCCAAACAGACACATTGGGAAGATGCCATAAAACAGTTTTTCAAGTGCAGAAGAAGGTCTGCATGCCATCTAAATATATACGGTTCGACAGATCATGGGCTTGGTTCTCCCCTTCCCTCTTTTACATCACTGTAACTCTGTTAATATCACTAGAGTTACTTCAAATGCACATTTGTAATGGAGAGTGGAACCCAGCTCTAAATCTGTGTGTGATATAAGCTCAGTAAAATATATAAACCTGAATAGTTATTGGGCTCAGCTCCTGAGGTACCTGATTACACAGCAAGACATAATTGATTTATGAATGCTGAAATTAAACATAGAATGAAACCAGTCTGAAGTAAGGTCAGAAAGACCTTTGTTGGAGTATATTTTCATCAAAAGAACTTGGAGATGGAAAGGATCAGCAAAAACTGATTAGTTCACAAGCAACATGAAAATAGTTAGAGTATCATTTGACGTACTCAAATCAATTTCCAAGTTTCTGGAGAACCATTCAGGTGTAGGATTTACTCACTGCTTATTTTCTGAAGTGCCCACAATATAATAGACACTCTCTGAACATGAGGACCACTAACCTATTCACTAGTGATCTGAAAATCCAAAATTCCTGTCCAAAATTGATTCTTAATCTAATCCTACATATATATATGAAGATTAATACCACTTAATTAAAAATAAACTGGTATAAATTAATAATATTATCTCTTTGTTGTAGGAGTTGCAATTGAAACTTTTAATTATAGCAATCTATCACAAATCAAAGAGATTCTGTGAAAAGCTAAACTGAACTAAGAAATAGAGCATAGCCTCTCTCAAGTGAGGAAGGCCAAGGATTAGTGTCTACAAAAACAGATGTTTGAGGCTCTGGGATAAATATAATTCAATTCACAACAGAAATCAAATAAAATTAGAAGACTATTCACTATCAGCTATACAAATAGATATATATACACCTATATGTATGCACATACAGATATGTACATACATGCACATGCATAAAACTATCTGGAATTAATAAATACATGAATAAATTCAAAGCTGCTAAGTACATCAGACTGAGAAAATCTAAAATGTCAAAGTGAACAGTGAAATCTCTTAAAATAAGCAATTTTCTAGGACTTTTTAGTGACAGATCCAAAACTAATTGAAAGCATTCTATACACAAGTTCCTGGAACTCTGGAGCCTATAAATGAATGAAGTTGAAAAACAATTAAAGCTGAAAGACATAGCTGTATATTTTCCACTGCTCATATCCAGCTCTTCTATCTCAGTGAATAAAATGTATTTGAAGCACTCTTTTCTTTACTTATTTAACATTATTTCTTCCTCTTCTTAATAAGGAATACATTCTATGTGTCAGCTTTGTTTGCTTTTCCAATTGCACACTAACCTCTGTCTTCTGACTGCATACATAAGAGAGTGGAGAGTCCTTTGTTTCAAAATCTTACCTCCTGCTGCAGAATGCCAAAGCTATAGAGACAGAAACCCACCAAGGTTTTAGGGGGGTTTGGTCTTTCTGTTTGTTCACTTTGAATTCTCCCTATAACCGGCAATGTTTCTGAGCATTGCCTGGGACCACATTTGGCCTTTCATGGTCCTCCAATACCTGCGGAACCTACTCTCAAAAAGGTGTTCCTGGATCAGTGACTTTTTGATAGTTCCCTGCTAAAGAACAAAAAGAGGTTAAGTTGTCTAAATCCAAATGCAAACAAGACACCGTACACAGATAGCTGGGAGCTTTGAATTGCTTTCTTGGGAATCCTGTTGTTACAGATTCTGGAAGAGTGGAGCCAAAAAAAGTAGGGCTTGCCAAAATATTACTTTCCGGTTCGGTTCATTTTCTGCACAATACTCTACACTGTTATTGTTATTTACGGTGTAGCAATCAAGGAATTGTGCTGCATTGTGACAGGTACAACACAGACAAGTAGCCAAGTCTCCCTGTCCCTGAGGATTCACAGCCAAACTGTCAAATAGGATGCTACAAGTTCACAAGAAAGACAATGAAGTTGCTGTTGACTGGAAAAAGGAGATAAATAAAAATAATATGAGTCAGACAGACTCTCTTCTAAACCTACCATTACCAAGAAGCTGTGATTTGTAGGCACAGCAGCTGAAAGAGGAGATTTAAGAGGAAATTAAACAATACAGCATATATTCCTATGAAACTATAAGACCTTTTTACTTTCGTTTGTTTTGGGGACTAAACTCTTTGCTAGTTTTTCATGAGTGAAAAATTAGACAATTCCTCAGAAAAAAACAATAAGACCTAATGGAAATGATCAACTTCAAGACTGGAACAAAGGGGAACTGTCATCTTGTCACCTTTCCCAGCACCACAAGGAACAATGAAAAAGTCATACATTCTTAGGACAAGCTCCAGCTAAGCTAAACATATCACCTATCTGACTGAGAAGTAGCCCCCTAAGTTAGGAATTGATGTGAAGTGACACAGTCATGTTAGAAACCTAGAACTAACACAGCATAGAAATTCTACCACCAGAGTACTTCAGGATGGTAATGAACAGCACAAACTGCTCAGATATCAAAAGAAGTATAGAAACATTAAGGAAGAAAGCACATTGTGTATACCACACCTCTGATAAGGCTTAAATTAAACAATATTTCAGATAAAGACTCAGGAAAGGATTATCTTCATCAACATTTGCAGAGGGGGCCAAAAAGAATTCAGGTTAGAGGCTATGCATCAGGAATATTTTTTCCTATTATTCACAAGGAGCAATAAGTCTATTAAAAGTTAATGTGGTAGGAAATTGGAAATTGTACAGCAACTTCTCTGTAGTGACACTCATCTTTTTAAAGTTCTGAAGGCAAAGAGGAATAAATCTTCCTCAGACTTGCGATGCCAGAAAACCAAGAAAATCTGCAGCCCGTACAGTAGTTTGCAGTTGTTACACGGATGGACTTTTGTTTGCGGAAGCGACATGAATGCCAGAAACAAATGAAAGTCAGTGGTCACATTTCAGTTTGTTCACAGGAACATAACACGGGAACAATACTTTTTGCTTATATATATTATAGCAGTATATACTTATATATACTGCTTATATACTATCTCAAAACCGATGAAGGTTTCATTCCCCTGCTATTCTCATAGTTCCAGCAGTGCAGGAGAGAATGTAAACACAGAGCATTCCTCTCCCCAAACTCTACTACAGAAGGGCAGATTACCTTTTGAAATCTATAAAAAATGGCACTCTGGGGCCCTGAGATTGGAGGTGGGCGTACAGTCACACTAGTAAACCTGCTTGAGGTTGTCAGACTACTAAAGCCTTACATTTTTGTGGTGAATCATTTTCAGATACAGCCAGGATGAAAACGTCTCATGAGACAGGATTTAATATCGATGGTTCACAAAAAAATACCTAAATGAAGCCAAACTCCTGTACAGAAAAGGCTCCAACTGATGTTTCGCCAAACCAGGAAATGCCTGTAAAGAAACACACATGCACTGAAAACAATCATCCCGAGGGCCCTCTGAAAGAGTGGAGGTGGGGGCAGGATCACGCAGCCAGCTGCGAGCACACCCCAGAGCTGACCCACGCCTGCAGTACCACCTCAGCAAGGGAGCTGGCAAGGCAAGGGTTAAAAACACTCCCAACAGCTAGGAAGAAACAGAGCTGAAAGAGAAGCAGTATTCATTTCATGAGCATGCTAAGGTCTGGTCAAATATGCAAAACTGACTGGATTTTAAAAGAAAATCCACAGCTGGTAGTCCAGGTTACCACTGTCATGACCTCATTAACTGAAGGTTTAAACTTAACATGGGGTTGAATGTCTTGGTTCAAACTGAAGGATTTAGAAAAGCTCAGAAGACAGTCAGCAGGAGTACCTTGTCACCCATGAGAAGCACTCATCATCGTGCGTGCCAACAGCCTGCAAATGCCAGCCCCATACCATCACCCCACACTCTGCACGTGGGGACATGGGGCACAAGGAACTGAGGTGACCTTCCCACAGCCACCTAGTGAGCTGGCACTGGTGCTCCTGCTACTGCTTCCCAGGACTGGCTGAGCTTTCTTATTTTAAGGCCCCAGCATCATCCTAATTCTTCCCAAATCTTCTGCGTACTTTCTTATTTGTTACAGTGGCACCTGCTGGCGATGGCACAAGAAGAAGATTTCTTACTGTTGGGCTAAGCAGATAAGTTTAATTATGACCCAAGGTGTGCAGTATTTCATTTCTTTCTCTCTCACCCTCTCACCCTCTCTTTGGGTCTAATATAACACATTATAAAGAACACAAGGAGGCTTGTTAGATTACTGTTGGAAGATGCACGAATTGGTTAATTTTGCACCATTCCTCCCTGTCATTATAATCTTTGCCACAAGAATGGCTACATTCTGCAAAATGTTCTGTTCTCAGTGCAGTCATTGTCATGTGAATGAGCTATCACAGAATCCTAATGCCTGAGATGTTTTATTCTTACATTTGTGACATTTGTATTTCAGTGACAAAAGCTTCAGCAAGAAAAGGGAATGGAAGAAATTTAATCCAGTCTCTCAATCACTTTTAAATTCTAATTTTATGGTCTTTTCTTTCCTAGATGGCACAGCACAGTTTCCTTCATATTTAAGAAGTCTGTATTTAGAGTAAGAATGAGCTGATGAAATCAAACCTCCGGGATGTTTGTATTTTAATGGTTTCTGCATTAAAGACACCGTTATCAGTGCAAATTGCTCATAGTTAGGAAAGGTGAAAACCAAGGAATATTTGCTTGTCATTTTGGGCCACTTAGAGTGTATGTGTTCTGTTAAAACTCTGATGAACTGGAGCTTGTATTACACCAGTATATAATAAAAGATCAATTATTTTCAGACGTTGATATCAGCCAATGGGGTAGTTGAAAGTAATATCAGAGGTAATCAAGCCAGGGAAGAGCACCATGAATCATTCAAAATGAGGGGCCATGTGACATTTAGGATGCTCTTCTTTGCTGATTTCAGCGGTAAAAATTACCATTGATTTTAATGGGACCAGGATCAGGACCTCAGTCCAAAATATCTTACCCAGTTTCAGTCTTCCTGTCAAGCCAAATGCATCTAAAGTGGCTTGCATGATTAACAGTTTAGACAATCCAGCTCTATTTTCTTTCTCCGTCTCAAATATTTTTAAGCTTACCTTGCCGTTTCTGCTGACCCTGGAAAATATAACATTTAGCAGGCAATTTGGTAGAGGTTCCCTAGTACACACATCAAGGGATAAATTATTATGGCAGAGCAAACAAAACATTCAGATCAGCAGGAGGAGGGAGGGATTCTGATTATTTTTTTTTCCAGCCGTGGATACAAAATAATAGTTCTTCAATGATCTTTCCAACAGCGTGACCATAAAAAGGTGTCTGAGCTGTCAAAATGGTATTTGGATGGCTGACTGTCAAAGATCCGCTACACCACCACAACTGGAGATTTTAATTGCATTCAGACATCACACTGGAAAGTCATAAGTGCATTTTCTCCCTTCCTCTCATTCTTGCATACACATATTCTTTCAGAGTGTAAGCTTTTATATTTATATGTATTTTCACAGCTTCAAAATTATGTAATATTTTAATCTGTCTGCATATCTTGTAATAATATCCCCCTCACACTCTCTTTTAAAATAAATGTTTGCAGATTCCCCTTTTGATACCAGAACTGCAAGGCCTCATTATTTCTTATTTCCAGAGGTTTCAGAGTTTTAATGTTAAAATGTAATCTTTGAGATAGTTTCATTTGCCTAGCCTAACCTCTATGATCAAATGAGTACCTTTTTTACTTTTAAAAATACTAGGATCTCAGGACCCATGCATTCTCTTAATCATTGCTCCATTTCTTTTATCCATGTTCCTTTTTTCCATACACTCATAACAAGACTGTAGTTCAGACCTGCAAGATCTGAACTCTAGTCCATATTTTTAAAGTCATGGTTCTACAGATAATATATGAGGGGGTTATTTTAGTTCACAGGTAACCTACCTAAAGATATCTGGATATGTATTTTGAATTCTTAGATAAGATGTTCAAGTAGTTGGTTTTAACTTGCAACACAAAGAATTTAGAAAAGAAAATCCATAGGGAACAACCTAACAAGTATATAGTTGCACTTTTCCACCTATTTTAGAGGGTTTTACTGGGAATCTCCCTGTTTTCATGTGCTGCCTTTTGGCTTCAATTTTCCTTTGATATTTGTCTTTATAGTGAAAAAAATAAAATGGTGACTTACATTAACTAGAGAAAAGCCACTGAGTTTATTACTCTAAATGGTAAACCTTCCTGTTGAAAATGGATGCTGAGGAAAATAGCTGAGTATTTTTCCCACCATGAACACAACCAGTTTTTACTGGGAACCTTCTGATTAAAATTAAGTTTGCAAGGGACAAATAAATTAACAATGTCTGATATTTCCCCCATGGCCTTACACAGGTACAACTTTCAAAAGTTATAAGATCTGATCATGCAAACTCTCTATATTTAAAGGCTTGCTCCAGCATTGCCAGCTCTAGCATCTGTGATGCAGTAGCATCCCATGGAGGTCCCTGGATCCTAAATCTACCTCAATATGCTACTGAGATAAGAGGTAACAGAGGAAACGTGTTTTGCCTTCTTTATATGGCACCTTGTAAAGCAATAGAAATGCTTTCATTTTCAATGGAACACTTTCTGTATGAGGTCTGGGAAGAACAGCATGAAAAGGTTCCCCATGCATTCCCCTCTTCAGCAAGCCTCACGTAAGAAATTTATTGCAAAACCTGAGCACCATGCAAATTTACTTCCAGTTATGGGTTATTTTAGAGTCCAGGAGAGAAATGAGGTGGTAAACTGATTCCTCAAAGAGAAGTTTGAAATCACGTGCCAGTCTCTGGCTTTTGTTCTCTTTCAGCTTGGCAGTAATCACTGGATGCTACTCCAGACAGCCTAAACAGACAATATGGGAGTACAGGTCAGCTGAAGATCATGTATTTGGGATGGTGCAACTTTTGCTGAAAATTAATCTGATACTGACATTGGAGTTTTTCAGGGGTGAATTTGGGAGAGAAAAAAGTGCAGGAAATACATTTCAGGACAACATGAAAACACTTTACTCCTTTTCATGTGGCTGATTCAATCATTTTTTATTTCAGTCTCATTATTAACTTAGTCCTATTCAACTTTGGAAAGATCTTTAGAACTGTATCATATCCCCCATTAAAGTAGATTATAATTTGCTAAGTGTATGGGTATTTTCTCCTGAACAAAGCATAATGTGAATATTCCACATAATCTACCTGAGATAAGAAAATATCTTACTAAAAATCAATGTACAAGACAGAGAAAATTGAACATCTCTTTCACTACAAGAGTATCCATCTTGATTCCTTTCATAGCTCTCTTTTCTCTATTTCTTTTTCTATACTGTTATATAATGGTTTTGGTTACCTATATGGGTAATCTTTTCTAAACTTTAGAGCTGGCACTGTACTACAAGGTAAACAAAACTGTAAGTCAGCCTCCTTCAAATGATATAGTTATTTTAAATCATAATTTAAAAAATATGCTTGTATTATTTTATTTACTGCCTCTGAGCCTTTTGTGTGCACTTAATCCATGTTTTCAAGCGTTTTTCTGTATTCATGAAGGTCAGAAACTCAATTTCATTTTGAAATGAAAATGAAGATTATCAGATGATAATTGATTCCAAGGACTAGACTTTAAGTAAAATGCCAGTATCATGAGACTTCTGATAAAATCACTGAAGTTGGCAACAACTGAAGAGTCAGGCAAAGAGTATCACTTTTTTAATCTCCTTATTATATGTATTAAAAAAAATCAGCACCACAAGTAATAATAAATATTTCTCCATGATCTTCCTATGTATTCAGGTAAACTAACAATAATATCTCCATCTGGTGTCTACCTCCATCTGTGCCTCCCAATCTATTAATACCTCAACAATACACGAGAAGGCAGATGTCCTTGAATTATAGACATATTGCACAGAACACAGGCTCCAGCAAGGTTCACATCAGTGAAATACGGATGCTGATGATACTTCTACCAAAAAACTGAGAGGCTAATTTTTTTTTTTTTTCCAAAACACATGGAGATCTTTGCATAAAGGCAAATAAAATTAGAAATGAATGGAGTATCCATGCGTATTAAAAAATGTGAGAAAAAGTTGTCTTTGCATTCTTCTCAGTTAAATACCAGTGCAAAGATGTTGTGATATGGTTCAGATTTTTGGTCCAACTACTCCCAAATGTTATTTCCTCTGTCAGCTTCAGAAGAACCTTTATATATGTAAAAAGATAATTTCATACAACATCTTGCTAAGGTTTAGAAATAATATTTTCTGCAAGGATATATGCAACTAGGGAGCAATGCTTTGCTCATTCAATTTGTATTGACCATAACTGGGAACGAAGAGTACTTCTCACTTTACTATACCTGGAAAAAAGAGGCCTAGAGAAGAGAGAAAAAAACAACTAAAGAGGAATTAAAGAGATGATTTAGAGAAAAAAAAGTAAGACAAGAAAGCTGAAGTAAGTAAAAACAGAAAACTGTTTTTTCAGCCCTGGCCAAAAAAAAAAAAAGGGACAAGAGAGGGAAGAAGAGATCAAAGTGAAGCACAGGACACACACAGAAGCAAAACCAAAAGTACTGGTGAGGTAGAGGCCTGGGGATTGCCTGAAGGAACAAAAAAAAGGAACAAAAAAGTCTGCAAAAAAACACTCAGGGAAGAAGATGACAGAGGGAGACTAGAATCACAATGATGATAAGTAATATTTTTTTCTTCTTTTAATTTCCTTCAGAGAACTTACTGCAAAACAGCCTATTGGACAACGATGCAATGATAAATATCAAAAGTTAAAGCTATTTTGGAAGAAAACTAAAATGTGAGTCAATTCTTTTGTTTTGGACCAGAAAATAAAAGCAAGAATCTGCTAAAATATGTTGCCCAAATAAGAGCTGTATAAGCTCTTTATCTTACTACTGCTGTCATAAGAGTTCGTAACTTTAATTTAAAGTAGTACATACCAACTAATATATGTTTTGGTGGAACAATGGTTTAACTCATTATAGCAATTCTTGCATTCCTGATGGGACACACACTATTCTTATTATTTTCATTTATTTGCTTTTCTTTCACACCAAAAGCCAAGCTTCCCTGACTGATTTGGAAAGCTTTCACATTCACAATCCTATCAGGAGAGTTTGCCCAGCACTGTCCCAGAAAGGCAGGTAAGCAGGACACAAAACGAGGTCAGCAGTAGCGGGACACAGGTGGAACAAATCTTGTGAAAGCAAAGGCACAGCTGAAAGGGGCACAAGTTTTCTCACAGGGCCTGGTACCTTCATTTTATCAGAAAAATAAGCATGTGCTTCTCTTCCTTCTTCTTTTAATGTTTGTGTACATTGCCTACTTTACTCTCCAGCACCTTTGCTTTGCCAGTAAAGCCAGACTCTGAGAAGAACTCGTATAAATGAGTTAATGTTTGAGCAACTTGATTAACTTTGATGATGAAATGGCAGGCTTGGTAAATGAGAGGAGAGTAGTGGATGTTGTCTACCTGGACTTCAGCAAGGCTTTCAACACTGCCTCTCATAAAATCCCCATATATAGGCTGATAAAGTACGGGCTGGATGAGCAGACAGTGGCGTGGATTGAAAACTGGCTGAATAGCCAGGCCCAGGGATCAGTGGCACAACGTCCAGTTGGAGGCCAGTAAATAGCAGTGTACCCTGACATCAATACTGGGTCTGATCCCATTTAACACTTTTATTAATGATATGAATGATGAGGCGGAGTGTACCCTCAACAAGTTTGCTGATGATATAAAACTGAGAGGAAAGGCTGATATGCCAGAGGTTTGTGCTGCCATCCATCAACAGGCTGGAGAAATGGATTAACAAGAAACTCATGAAGTTCAGGAAGGGAAAGTGCAAAGTCCTTCACCTGGAAGGAACAAACCCAGGTACCAGTACATGATGGACACTACCTGGCTGGAAAGCATCTTGGCAAAAAAAGGCGTTAGGGTCCTGGTGGACACCACGTTGAACATGAGCTATCAATGCATCCCTATGGCAAATAAGGTGAATGCTACCCTGGACTGCATTAAACAAAAAAACAAGTATCACCAGAAGGTTAAGGGAGGTGATCCTTCTCCTCTCCAGCCCCCTATCCAGCCTTGCTGAGGCCACACCTAGAGTGCTCGTTCCTGTTCTAATCTGCCCATTACAAGAGAGACATGGACATACTGGGCATACTGGCCCTTCCATCTAAGAACAGTGAAAATGAGGAAGGGACTGGATCATTTCTCCTTTGAGGAAAGGCTGAGAGATTTAGGGCTGCTCAGCCTGGAGAAGAGAAGGCTCAGGGGAAATCTTATCAATGTGTATAATATCTTAAGGGAAAGTACAAAGAAGATGAAGCCAGGCTCTTTCCAGTGGTGCCCAGTGACAGGACCAGAGGCAATGGGCACAAACTGAAACACAGGAGATTCCCTCTGAACATCAGGAAACCATTTCTCACTGTGAGGGTGACTGAGCACTGGCACAGCTTGCCCAGGAAGCTTGTGAAGTCTCCATCATTGGAGATATTCCAAAGCTGTCAGGACATGGTCCTGGATAACAGGCTCTTAGTGTCCCTGTTCGAGTTGAGGAGTTGGACCAGATGACCTCCAGCAGTTCCTTCCTACTTTGACCATTTTATGATTGTGTGATTCTGTGAAATTATTAAATTATTTTTTTCATGTTTCCCTTTTTCCCTTCCTTAGTAATGAGAAATGTCCTGTTTACCTTACCTGAAAATACCTTTGCTACAGCCTCTAAATTACTATGCAAGTTTACATTTCCATGTAAAAAGAAAACCCAAGAAAACAACTATTCACAAAAGTTAGCTATCAGAGACATGTGATTTCATACTGGATCTCATTTATTCTTTTATTCCAGTTACAAAGGATTTTGGACCTCCAAGCTGTGCAGAAAGCTACTTGAGAAGCCAATGATCAGGTTATCTTATAATTGGCTTTCAAATCTTCCTTTGTCCATCTGATGCTTCAGCTTAGGTCTCCATCTAGGCTGGTGCAGTTTCAAATGCCTTAAGTGATGCTCAGCGCTAGTCCTGTTTTTCTCATATGAATTAGATTGCAGGACTGTAAATATTCCAGGTGTGAGGCCTGTGCTTTATAGTACTTGGGAAAATGAGTCCTCAGTCCAGATTAGTTAAAATAATAACATTATAGAAAGTCGTGTTTGTGTGTATATGTCTAATAATATTCAAATAGCATAATACCATAAAATTATTATTTTCTGGAGAAAGCATTAAGCTAGTGATCTTGTATGTTAACAGCACATAGATTTTGTAGGAACCTTGGGCCTTTTGTTTCATGATGCTTTTAAAACTATATTTTAAACATAAGTCCCCTCTCTTACATCTGTTTTGATTTTAACATGGAAGGTATGGGATATGACCTTGTGTTCATTCCAACAGTCAGATGTTCCTAAATCAAAAGGCCAGCCTATTAACAAATTGCCTAATAAAAATATTTTTAGGGAAACTATGTCAACCATGAAGACAAGATGCAAAAAACTTTCCTGTTAGACTACAAAGACTAAAAGCAATACTTGAAAAACCATAATAATTTTAAAAATAGAGTGATTAAAGTGGGAAATTGTGAAGCTTCAGCTCCCTTTGTCACAAAACACAGAACCTACTTTACACCAATTGCTGCTGGCTTCTGTCTTAATTGGACAATTGCCATTGTGCTGATACTCAGAAATTCCGTATATCAATGTTTCAAAGATTGACTGCTGCTGGCTTGCACCCTCCCCCATTCATTCATAGGGAGCTTTGAAAGGTGGTCTGCTTTGACATGTACATCATTAGACAGAAGAAGGGAAGCAAGGTATCAATATCAGAAATGAGCAATAGCAGGAAAAGTGTGTGGCAGGAAAAGAAAACAATTAAAAACAGTTTGGTGTCCTGAAGTTTAAAACATATATATATACATATAAAATATAATAATAATAACTGCCAAATTGGGCTGACAGAATCTCACCTAGAGAAAAGAGAGGCAAAATATGATACATTCACTCACTGATCAGTTTTATCAAAGAAATAACACAGGAAAGCCTGCTTATACAGACTTTGATGGGAGTGCCTAATGTAAGAATTCTGGGTTTGAGATTTAATGATCTTGCCTACCTTTTGGCTAATACTGTAGAAATAAAGTGCAGTTCAGGGATAGATAACATTATTTTCAAAAACGTATCTCCAGTTTTATCCAGCTCCTCACAAAAGTCTTCCTCAGAACAGAACATATCATTTCCACTTTTAAGACAAATGCTGGCTTTTGAAAAGTAAATAAAAAACTTAGCATCACAGTCATATTTAGGGTAGAAACCTAAGGTACATCCTTAGCTAGAAAGCAACCACAGCTGCTTCAGGCAGAAGTTATTTACTAACTACTTCATTTAGGACACTAGTACCTTTGTATATTAGTCATGAGATTTCCACAAACATGCAGGATTGGCCTGATACTGCTTCTAGAGACATCAACAATACAATTCCCATTAATTTCAAAGAGAGACAAGCTAAATCAGTGCTAAGAGCTTTTGAAAATCTTCTCTTAAAGGTTTTATATGACATTCTTCTGCCACCTAAATTATACCAGATATCACTAGAATCTCAGGTAACATTCAATAATTTGTTTGATGTAGTGACTACGCTGTTTATTTAAAAACAAAAGCTAAATTCCCCAAATAAATTAAAAGTTTAATTGTTTTTTAAACTTTTATTGAATTCTTCTTAGGATGTCAAATCCTGTTGTTTGAAATTCTGTAGGATCAATGCACAGTATTTTGCTAACCCTGTTTTGGTTCCAGTTTGCTTGGGTTTTCACTCACAAAATTTCACTTTCAGGTTCAACCTCACTTAAAAGTTCAGAGTGAATTTCAGCCAAATCCACTAACTGTGATCTGGCTTATGTTAAAGTCAGCCCATAAACTCCTCAAAACTGGGCCCGGATTCTTTTGAGACTGGGCCTAAGTTCTGTGTAAAAACAAACTCATGTTTTGATGAACCTAGGTTCAATATCTCAAAGTCTGTAATGAAACCTGAAACAAACCAAATTCCAATTTGTTTGGCGCTTCATACTGAAAGCACTGCATCGCTCTGTCAAACTGATGACATTTTACCACAACTTTAACAGTGAAATATTTTTTTTCCCATAATTTCCCCCAAACCCCTTGGCTGCTGGAAACAGTAATGTATTACCATGGATACAGATTACAGAGTAGAGTACGGGGAAGAGAGTGGAGGTTACAGTGTATAAAGAGATTTCTTCGGAGTTGTCATTTGGAGCAGGGAATCAGATAGCACAAGAGCTCTTTTTTTTTCTCATTTTATTCAAATACGTCCAGATCGTACAAAGGTTAATTTCAAATAGATGAGCTAAAATAGGTTACATTTGTGGTTTTGTGTCTTTTGTGGAGCTATCTTTTTCTGGAAAGCAAAGCAAAAACCTTCACATTTTTACTTGATTTTGTTTGGAGAAAGAGCAATTTAAAAATTAGTAATTTGATTGCAAATGCTTTCTCCTTTCACCTGGGCAGGGAGGAAATTGGAGACCATCTTGTCAACTACAGAAATACTCAGGCTTGCATACCTGTGCTTCTGACATGGCTGAGTGCAAACATGTTCATATGCTTTGCTGTTTTGAAAACTGAGCCAGCCATGGCTTCACCATCACCATATGCAATAATGAAAATAAGCCAAGAAGTGCAATCTGGAAAGCACAAAGATGAGCAGTGACAGATTTTCCAGGGAAGCAGCTAGGCCCTCTTCTAAAGGACTTGGCTCTTCTAAAGACAGGGACAAGTAACAGGAGAACATGAAGGGGTTTTTTTTTCTGGACTGTTTTCCAATAAGATCCTCCAAACAACTCTATCAAAATAGCCTCATGGAATAATCCTGAGTAAAATCTGTAGGAGTGAAAATTTTAAAATTCCACAGAAGTTATCCAGAAATCCTTTTCTACTTGGAAAGATGAAATGTAATGCAAAATTGTTTTGATACATTTGAATCCATTGCATTTAATTATATAGAAGCCAAACAGATATTTTTCTACTATACTTTCTAGGTTAGTTCAAAACCTATTGAAATATTATTTTCTACTCCTTCTATAGGAGTGCTCTTGAACTGATCACAAAAAGGGGTGGTGTCCAGTTCAGAGAAAGGGTAAGACTCGTGCAACTTGTTCTGCCACTGAAAACTATTTGTGTGAAAAATAGATTCACACCTGGAAATGTTTCATCTTTCGTCTTTGTGTTTTCTTTATACTTGTGATACAGTTTTTGTTAAGGATGCTGATGTATCCTTCCCAAAGAGAGAAGCCATTTAATATCCAGAAAAGGCTTAATTGTGCTCCCACTCCAGCCTGTGATAAGGCTTGAAATCAGCTTCATGAGAGCAGAATCTGTTCCACAATAATTTGCAACAAATGGTGCGATCGAAAATAGAGGGGTTAACAAGTTTATTTTAGAATTAACTTTTACTTCTGTGAAGATTAATATGTCAAGCTGAACACTAAGTAGAGGTCAGTGCTAAAAGACCACCACACTAATCACGGGAATGTGTTGGCGGAGACATTGATGTGTTGCAGCAAATGTTTCTGGAGGAAAGCAGAGAGCAATTTCTTCACAGCTGTTGGCCTCGGTGGCTCCTGAGCCCTGCAGCTGCACCACCGACTCTTCTTCTCCCAGGGTTTCCCTCCCCATCGCAGCCTCCTCCCAGGCTGCCTTCCCCCCTCCCGAAAGCACGCTGGATTTCACCAGCTCCAAAGTCCCACCACCATACTCATTAGAGGCAAGGTTCCTGCTCTCCGTTTAAAAAAAGCTGTAGCTTCCATGTATCTTTAGGAAATGGAGGACAATATTGTCAAAACAGGATACAGTATCTTTTCTGGAGTAATAAGCCTCAGCATTTTATTTAGTCAAGAAAAATATTGTGATTATTCATGCCATCAAGTCCTTGGCATGATAATTTTTAAAGACTGAGGAGCACTTAGTGAGTGCAGGGTATGAGACAGCAGAGACCAAATGAGCAACACCCTTAAAATCAGGAAGAAGAAGATTCCCTAACCCTGAAGACAGACAGCTCTGTTACAAGGCAAAACACTTCTGCTTCTGCTTTAAGGAGACACTAGTGTGTCACAGCCCTTAAAGCTGCGTATATAAGGAACACAATACACTTTTGTTATGGGAGTTCTTAATTTTCTGTTACTTACACAAGGCAGCAATCCTGAATTGTGCACAGCATACCGTCACATAGCTGCTTTCACAGCATTTAGCCAGCTGTAACAAACACTGATCATCAGTTCCCCAACTAAAGCTGCCTGCAAGGGGATGGCTGATGCTCCAGAGTCCAAAACTTTGGAAGACATGGCATTATTCATGGCCAAATCAGACTCCAGCACCTGAGATGTCTTCAGCTCAAAGGACAGAAATTTATTCTACAGTTTTCTAGAATGTTTTCCAAATATGAGACTTCCTTTCACTGTATCTCCTGAACAGCCTCCCAGTCATATCCTTTTGCTGTTTGTAACTTTACAGAGGGAGAAAGAAAGAGATGAGGGAGATATATTTAAGTCAAGAATGACCAGAAAAAGGATCCAGGGAATGACAGGTCTGTCAGTCTGACCTCGGTACCAGGGACAGTCATGAAACAAATCATCCTGAGTGCTGTCACATGGCACGTACAACCAAATGATCAGGCTTGATGAGCATGGGCTTACAAAAGGCAGGTCCTGCTTGGCCAACCTGATCTCCTTCTATGACAAGGTGACTCACTTAGTGGATGAGAGCAAGGCTGTGGATTTTATCTCCTAGACTTTAGGAAAGCCTTTGACACTGTTTTCCACATGAGAAACTGGTTGCTCGTGGCTCATAGAGCTGTATTTTTCATTGAGCAAAAAACTGTCTGGATGGCAGAGCTCAAAAGGTTGTGGTGAATGGAGTCAAATCCAGTCAGCAGCTAGTCACAAGTGATGTTTGCCAGTGTTCAGTGTTGGCTCCAGTTTTGTTTAATCTTTTTGTCCATGATCTGGACAAGGGTACCAAGTGCACCCTCAGTAAGTTTGCAGACAACACCCAGCTGGATGGGAGTGTTGATCTGCTTGAGGGTAGGAAGGCCATACAGAGTGATCTAGACAGGCTGGATCACTGGGCTGAGGCCAATGGTATGACATTCAACAAAGCCAAGTGTTGGGTCCTACACTTGGGTCACAACAACCCCATGCAATGCTACAGGCTTAGGGAAGAGTGGCTGGAAAGCTGTCTGGTGGAAAAGGACCTGGGAATGTTGGTAAATAGCTGGCTGAATATGAGCCAGTAGTGTGTTCAGGTGGCCAAGAATGCCAACAGCATCCTAGCTTGTATCAGGAATATTGTGGCCAGCAGGATCATGGAAGCAATCATTCCTCTGTACTCAGTACTGGTGAGGCTGGACCTCAAATGCTGTGTTCAAGTTTGGGTCCCTCACTACAGGAAAGACATTGAGGTGCTGGAGCATGTCCAAAGAAGAGCAACAAAGCTGGTGAAAGGCCTGGAGCAGAAGTCTTATGAGGAGCAGCTGAGGGAACTGGGGCTGTTTAGTCAGAAGAAAAGGAGGCTGAGGGGAGACCTTATTGCTGTCTACAGCTACCTGAAAGGAGGTCATAGCATGAAGGGTGTTGGTCCTTTCTCCCAAGTAACAGGTGATAGGATGAGAGGAAATGGCCTCAAGTTGTGCTAGGGGAGATTTAGACTGGATATTAGGAAAAATATCTTCACCAAAAGTGTTTTGAGCATTGGAACAGTCTTCTCAGGAAAGTGGTGGAGTCACCATCCCCAGAGGTATTTAAAAGATGTGTAGATGTGGTGCTTAGGAACTTGGTTTAATGGTGGACTTGGCAGTGCTAGGTTAATGGTTGGACTTGATGGTCTTAAAGGTTTTTTCCAGTCTAAATTATTCTGTGATTCCAAGTGGAGCAATGAAACTTGAAATATGTACAAACCTGAAAATTACCCACACAGAGGTGTGCTATCCAAAATACCTAATGTTTCCCCTGACACTCAAACTGCCTGCTCTAAGCTGTCTGTGTTGTCATGAGGTATTTATCACTGCAAAAGCCTATAGAACATTTTCACCTTCATAAATATAGACACTTATTCTGATATGTCTTAAAACTGCAAAAGGGAGAAAAGAAAAAAGCTTTTACTATCACACCAGTTCATTTTCATCTTAAAAAATCAGCAAGATTACAACTCATCCCTTTATCCTGGGATAACTTATTGGTGCTATTTCCATCTCCGGGGAACAAAGAACTGCTAGTCTGTATACTGCAGAATAGAGGTGCGTGATAAGGATAAAAAAGCAGAACCACTGTGGTGTAGTCACTAGAGTTGGGAACAGCAGCATATTCATTTAAAGAAATCTCTTTTCTCCACAGGTCCCTAGTATACAGAGCAGAAGTTTGGAGGTTCTTTCATGGGACCCTTAGCCTTAAATAGATTTACACAGTTTACACAGCCTAGTAAGGCTTGGGGATCCTCCAAAAATGCAGGTTTCTGCTGACTACCACAGATAGGTTTTAATGAAACTTGCTGAAAGACACAGATATGGAGGCTGACAACCACCAAGAGGCAAAAGGATAGAAAGCAGAACATGTGTCTGCAAACAAACAGTCACGCCTCCAGAAACACGGGCACGTAACACAAGAGCAGCTATATTGATTATCAGATAGCATTTGACAGCGTTAACAGATAAGCTCTTAGGCCAAAGTTGTTGGTTATCACATATGTATCACTACACACTACTTTAGCTTTAATAGTCACTCTGACAGAGAGAGGGAGTGAGGGAGACAGACAGATGATTTTTGAAGAGGGAGGGAAAGGTTCTAACCTCTAACACAATTGACAAATTTGCCCAAATATTTATTGACCAAGAAAAAAAAAAAAAAACAACTAACAAACAAAACAGAAACAAAACAAACTATGGAATCCAACAAAACATCCTTTCCACAGAAAATTACTGAGTGGAAAAATAATACTCTTTTGAATGATCAGTAGAAGTTACCACGGCATATACTAAGCAAAATAAGAAAGCAATTAAGATACCGTTGTTAAGGAATTTTTAACCTGTCAGCAATAAATGCCTTTTGTTCTTCAATCTTTTAGGTTAATAAAATCAAGGCCAGTTCCCTTAGAGATGCTGAAGCTATTAGATATCAGTAAAACTTAATGTACCACAGGGACCATGTAAGAAAAAAATGCACTTAATTGAGTGTTCAGAGCCAGAGCCACCCATTGTAAGTATATTCTGGCAACTGAGATGTTATTATTGCCAAGGATCTGCCATATGATGATATAAATGCATCTTTTCTGAATGAGAGCTCTGAATACATGGGTGAAAAGATGGCTGCATTCCTTAAACAGAAGAGCTGGAGCTCTTCTTTTGTGTTTTGCAATTGCCATCCATAAGAAGCAGTAGTATCATTAATGGGATTACATTTCTAGCGAATTCATAAGTAAATCTGATAAAAATGACTTTCCAAAATGAGAGATATTCAGTATTTCCTTGTCTGAATTTGCATTTCTAATAATATCTCTGTCTAAATGGTAACCTTTTTATCAGTCTCTCAGTAGTGTGTTCAGTCCTTGTGAGGAAACAAAGACACTCCTTACTTCAATTCTCCTCTCTAGCTGAATGATGTATGAGCTTTTCCAAATGCTTTCAGCATACTAGGGGTCTATTTAGCTACTAACTGGAAGTGTTAGGAGTGAATGAAGACAAAGAAACCCAAACAGCAGCACTAACGGTAATTCAGACTCTGATTACTGATCCAAATTAGACTGGACAAACCAAGAAAGGCAGGGTTTTGATATGGGTTCTTTCAAATAACAGTGTGCTACAACAAAATCCATATTTATCTGATGCATCCAGTCAGATTCTTGAGTTTCAGCAGAGAGAACAAAACCTGATACAGAGCTAAACTCTTCAGGTTTAGTTCCAGGTTATTGATCTTAACTCAAAAACTTCTAACACTAAGTACGGGTGTGTGAACTGGAGGAAACATTTCCCTCAGGGGACATTTGTCCAAGGCTGCAGTTCTCACATAGGTGTTTTTATCAAGCTATTCCCTTAGGGACTGAAAGTATAATCTCAAATCTCTTCAGGCTGGAAGTCTCACCTTGCTAGAGCACAGGTTTTGGATAACCAGGAGGGCCCTGGAAGCCTGCCCCCACAAGCTGAATATAAACAAGAAAATATTCCCAAGCTTCCCAACATATTTTTTCTCCAGAAAAAAAAAAAAAAAAAAAAACAACCAAAAAACCCACACTTTTTTTAGAGACATTTTCAATGAAAAGAAAAAGAAAGTTTTTTAGGCAGCAGATGTGAACAGGTTGCTGTAATATTAACCCTCTTCGAAGTCATAGTAATGCTGATAGAAAATGAAGCTGTTGAAAAATTAAGGATGGGAACACTATCGAAGTCAACACAGTTTAATGGAAAACATATCTTATAAAAGAAAACTTTTTTTTAACAATATTTCCAGTGTGCTATCTTTTTATAAGAAAAAAATTATCTTTATCCCCCACACACTACCTTAGCATTGATAATCACAACTCCATTAACACTACACACTCTCACAACAGTGTTTATAAGACTCTACAGGGTATTTTTACCCTTTGCAGTCCTCCTATCCCTTGTAGTTGCATTTACATTTGTACAAAGTCCTTTCATCCAAAGTCCTCATCAGCTGTTTCCCATACTGCTCCTTCTGGAAAAGTGGCTGTTTCAGCCTCAACACTTTATTACACCATCTTGCCTAACTAATAACTTCCCAGTCGTTCCCTGAGGGTAGACACACACACTCATATGCACTTACTATAGCCCAACATCATTCATATGAGTATAGACTTCAGTGGAGTTTGAGCTTCTCTCTGAAAAGCAAATGTTATAACTCTGCATAAAATGTTACACTAGGCCAGCTTCCAAACAGAATCTTGCCAGACACTACTTTGGGATGTCTGAAAGCTTGATGTTGTTCTTAATATCCTGCTGTGGAAGCTGGGTCAAATTCTGTACCATCTATGTGCCTCAAGATACATCTATAAAGTGGTGAGAATTGCAGATGCAAAAGGGCATCCAGAATTTTTCGAGGTCCAGAAAACCATACCATAGAAAATAAAGCCTATAAATAAAAGCTATGAGAAAAGGCATATTAGGCTTCAAAATAAGGTATGTTGGAAGGGGTAGGGGTCAGCATTGAAATAAATTTGGCTGTAGGCATTTCGATTTCAAGATAAGATATGTTGAGGTGGTTAAGGGAAACTGATTAGATTAGTCATTTATATTCATTGGTAGAGAACATTATCATGAAGAAGGGACATCTAGAAAAGGGGATGCAGTTAGCTCACATATAACTATTAATGAAAAAGTTGTCTATCACTATGAAGTCAAATTGGAGTCTGTATCAAGCTGCTTCTCTCTGCCCTACCCACACTTCAACAAGAAAAGCCACCTCTTTGCATCCATCACCTCCCCAGCTTACTCCCACTAGCCATGTATTTTAATTCCCATAGGACAGAAAACATCTTCAGATATTGAGGAATTGTCTAAAAAATAGAAGGGGATAGAAACAACCTTATTTTCTGGCCGGCAAGATTTTGCTAATTGAGATTGATGCATTCCACAACAGAGCTGGATTCCTGTTTGTGTTAAGTTTCCCTCAATGGTCCCACAAAATGCTCAAATGGCTTGAAAAATCCCTGTTTCAGGACATAACCAGTTGCTTAACCTAGACACCTTATGCATTTTTGTTATCCATGGTAAAGGGAAAATCTGCCACTCCAGACATAACAAAACCCTGTCTCAGTTCAGAGTGGAGCACAGTTGTGAGGGAACAGTGATTTTAAGTCTACAAATGTCACTGTCCTTGTGTTAGTTAGAAATACCTGTGGTTTATTGCAATGGCAATCCAACTTTTCTGCTTACATGCACTCAGAGGCCAAGAGGTCAGCTCCAGACTTGCACCGTGGTACCTGTGAGTGGGGCTTCCCCACCCCACCCTGCAGGCAGCGGCAAAAGTGCCTCAGCAGCTGCTTGCCTGGCAGACCGTAAAGGATGAAATCAAAGATACTCTTTAAAGTTTCACTTTTTTTTTTTTTTTTTTAAGTTCAGGAATGTGCTGGTTAGTCTGAAAGTGAGTTAGTTTTCTTCATGCAGTTAGAAACCTTTCTGTTTCATAACTAGCAGTCATTTGAATTTAGTTTGAGAACAAGAAGTTAACACCCTGGGATAGAGTTAGTGTTTTTAATTGTTGTCTGGCAGCCAAGGCGTTTCTGAGCTCTCTGCCCACGGGCATGAGGCACCTAGGAAGGGGAGCATAGATGGGCAGACCTTGACTGACATCCAGACTGATCAATAAGAATATCTCATGCCATTAGTGTCATGCTTCATGTTAGAGATCTTCCAGCTAGCTTCAGTTGGAGCTGGGATGGAGATCTATTAGTGAGAGATGGAGATCTGTTCATGTTTGGGTGTTTCTTTAATTCAGCCTTTTGCTATCCTGTCATTTTGGAGAGGCCTCCAGGCCTTTCTGTCTTTTTCTCTCCTCTCTCCAGGATCAGCAGTGCTGCTTCCTGGGACTGGCTGCTCTGGGCAAACAGAGTTTGTGAGAAATTGCATTGAGCATCTTTCATTTTATATTCTATTTCCATTTATATATCTAGTAATAGTAGTAGTAACATATTAGTGTTATTTTGTTATTTTATTAAACTGTGTTTATCTCAATCCACAAGTTCCTCCCTTCCCTTTCTCTGCCCTATTCGGGAGGGAAGAGGCGGGGTGGGTAGTGAGTGAGTGGCTATCTGGTTATATTGCTAGGTTGGGCTAAACAACGACAAGGATTTAAAGTCCTGCATTTTTGCAGAACATCTGTTGTCTGGGCTGTGGTGTAGAGTGAGCTAAAGTCATGCATCCCCATGACTTGAGCCAGGCTTTTCAGATCAGAACAGACCCTGACGCCTATTTCTTACATGGATAAAGAATGGATAATGAGACATTAAAGCATTTGTAGACAGAAGCAAAACTGAGAAGTCATATCATAGCAGTGTGCTGCTTCTCCTTGGTACATTATGTACAGGGACTCCACATTATTCACAGAAGTTCCTAAAGAAGATTTTAGGGGAAAAGAAGAAATATATATGGCTTTCCCCAATTTGGCCAAATGCAAGGAACCAAGGTATTAGTTTTCCTTAATTAGCAAAATCTTACCAGGCCAGAACATAAAGAGATTTTCTACCCCTCTGTTTTAATAGTTAGCTCCCCAGCTCTGTCATTAACGTGACACGGTGTGCTGAAACAGCTTTGTAGTCAGAAGAGTGCGACAGAAGGATCCTTCTGTTTTCTAGCAAGTAATCACTGAAACAAAGATCTGCATTATTAAATTTCCACAGAATGAGCCCATGGGTAAAACAAAACTAAAGGAAGCTTAACAGGATCCAGGGACAGCATCCAAAGTTCCCTCCTGTGAGGCAGGCACATTTCTTAATACTTTTTTTTGCCAACTTTCATCAAATGTTCTTCTTGTTAATGACTATTATCTCGTGTCGGGGGGAAGGGGGCGAGGGGGGGGGGGAGAGTGGGGGCTGGTGGTTTTTTGGGGTTTTTTTTGTTGTTTTTTTCTGCTTTGCTGATGGTCACAGGCAGAACAGGCTAGTGCCATATGAAATCAGTAGAAGAAAAGGCAGAAAGTCCTCTGTATTCCTGCCTACAGGAAGGCCTTGATATTTGTCTGTTTTATAACAAAGAGAGTTAACTGGTCACAGGTATATAGCTAGCCTGAGGAGCGCCTTCATCAGGTCAAGTTCCATGTCAAGCCTTTTTAGACCTGGAAATAAAGTTCTGGGTTTTGGAGGAACACATGTTTTTCAGGGCTAATATTTGCCTGCTGTTGTATTGCCACAATCTTGAAGAGAAAAACTACATATAGAACTTCTAAGATAACAGTGCTTTTCCCTATTGTACAGAGAGAGAATAAATATTTGAGTCATACCTACCAGTTATTAATAAGAAATCCAGCAAGCATTCATTTGCCTGGCTGCCTGGACAAGGGTTAATGATACATTTCCATAACCTGCTTACATAGCTCTTCCCTGTACACCATGGATGGCTCTGGAAGGTCAGGCTTACAGAATCCTGTATGCTCAGAATCTAAAGCCCTGCAAAACACACATGACTCACATCTAATTGTTAGCATTTATCATTTTTATATTCTGAGTGTACTCAATAAAATGGGATTTACTCTGTTGCTGCGACAGTTGAAATATTTTTTGCTTAGATGTAAGCAAGAGGTTATGATCGCTCTGTTTTCTGATTGGTACAGGCACATTACAGTACCATGTTTCAAGTATAGAGGTGTTACAAGGGAATAGATGATAGAAATCTTTTGAACAATAACTTTATATGCATAATATACACAGTACTGTATACACACACATGTGCCCCCTTGAATTCTAATATGGAAATGCAGTCACATTCTCCACAAACTTGCTCTAAAAATGAGATGGAGACACGCTCATTTAATGATGACTGTGTAAGAGAGTCACATGTTAAATTTGCTCACCAGTTTAGCAAGATGAGAGAAAGAAAGTACAAACTAAAGAGAGTTCCCTGAGATAATTTTCTAACAATTAACTGGCTGATTATTTCTACTAAAAGAGAATGAAAGCAAAAGAGATAGAGAATTGTTATAATAAATACAATCTACCTTCAGCTAGGACAAATGATATCAAAATGACTGGGAAAGTGGGAGAAAAGGGATGTGATCTCTTACATTAATTGTGCTGTAAATAACCATATACATCCTGCATCCACTTCTCTTAAATGTATTCTACTTTTTGTATAAAAATGCTGAGCATTAAATGCAGGAGCTGTTGTCCAAACTCATATCCATTACATTCTGAGATGAGTTTCCCATACATTGCTGGTATCCATTAGCTTTTAAAGATTAATTAGCACGAATTCTAGATCAGTGGGGCTGGACAGCTTCACTTTTTTTTTGAAGAGAGAAAATGAACAGATGTTTGTGTGTTTGTGTGTGTCTTTACCCTGTCTTCTGTGGGTTGTTTACACAGAGAATCACTGAATTTGAAAGCTGTATGTCCCAGCTCTCAGAGCCCAGGGCCTTGAACTAGTTGCATCCATACTGCCTTTTGGCCAGAGCTCAAATCACAGTCATTCCCGCCAGGTATATGCGGTTTTTAACTCACAACAACAGTTGGACCGACTCCAAATAGCACAAGATCTAATGTGCAGAGCCTACAGCCTATCCGGTGTTTATAGTCGGGAACCAAGCTAGCAGGACAGTGCAGGCGTAAATGCTATGAATACAATTTTTCATTATATGCGTTTATGTATTAACTAAGCAAACAAATATATTTACGGAACTTTCATTCAAGTAAGGCAAGGAATATTCCTCACCTCAGATTTGTCCTTCACAGCTGGCTCCTGCAGTACAGTATATACAGACAAAGACTTTGCCATGACATCTGCCTGATCCCTGAATAAACATGGCTGTGAACACATGTGCTATTCCTGCTTCTGTATTTGTATTAGGGCAATGTATTCAACTATGAAAGTCGTGTGACCATTAAAATTCAGCCTGCTTCAAGATGTCCCTTTCTGTTTAAGGAAGAAATTTAGTAGGAAGAAGAAAAAGAATAATGTATTTATTGTACATTCAGAAAACAGAAACAGTGAGTAGTGGTTTTGCAAAAAAAAAAAAAAAAAAAAGAAAACAAAATGCTATTGTTTATTTTATGTGCAAGATTTCTCAAAGTATAAAAACCCTGGATCTACAAAGACCATTGTGGATGTGGCAGTAAAAATCATGTGTTCCTTTAGCTATTTCTAACAGAGGCCCTGTTACTGTAAAGACAAATACTTGCACTCACATGCAGCTCCTACTGAAATAAACACGATTTGAAGAAGATTCCTTTCATCCTAGGGACTAAGCTTTCCCTCTGTTTGGAAACTGCACAGCCACAATTCTGCTGTGTCCTTCTCTGTTGCCCATGCCATGCTAATAGAGACAAGGTTCTAGGGGAGCAGATACCCTCCCTTATAGGTAGTTTTATTACAACACATCCCAGTTCACACTGGATGTATTAGACTATGTGCTAAGCCAAGTCAAGCACTTCTTTTCTCTTTTCTTTTTTCTTTTCTTTTCTTTTCTTTTCTTTTCTTTTCTCTTCTCTTCTTTTCTCTTCTCTTCTTTTCTTTTCTTTTCTCTTCTTTTCTTTCCCTTCCTTTCCTTTCCTTTCCTTTCCTTTCCTTTCCTTTCCTTTCCTTTCCTTTCCTTTCCTTTCCTTTCCTTTCCTTTCCTTTCCTTTCCTCTCCTTTCCTTTCCTTTCCTTTCCCTTTCCCTTTCCTTTCCTTTCCTTTCCCTTTCCCTTTCCCTTTCCCTTTCCTTTCTTTTCTTTTCCAGGGGAAATGTGCAAGTTCCAGGTCTGAGTGCAAGTCTGAGTGCTTTCTACAAGTACCCACCACTCTGTCTCCTGTACTCAGTTACATTTCGTCAGGGAGATAATGGGAGTCTTTTGGTTCCCTGGTCAGATGAGCATAGAGTTTAAAGATAAACAGTTGTACATTTGAATTTTCATGTGAGAACACTTGGCAATATAATTGAGGATTCACTCTCCACAAATAAGCACGCAAACCAGCTTGACTGTAAAATACTAATGAAGTTGTACGTGTGTATCTGAAAAAAAGTGCAATTAAATATGAAGGGAAACCTAAAGCAGAATATTTGCAATGTCTGTTCACCTCTATTATTTTCCGCAGTAAAGGTCTGTGTGTGCCTGTAATCCTACAAAAAAATATTAAGTTTATATTAACATTAGGTGAAATTAAGTAGAATCATCAGCTTCATTTGAGCAAAAGTGGAAGAGGCGACCGCATCTGATCACTGGTGAAAAGTCTCACAGCCCCAAAATAAAAAGACCAGTAGATAAAACTCTGTTTCAGTCTATTAGGTATCTTTCTCTTTTTTTTTTGTCCTTTTCCCCTCAGATCAGCTTTCTGCTGTCCAGGGCCAAGTAAAGGGTTAATTGCATGCAACACATGTTCTTGTAATCAGTGAAGTTTGTTTTCATCTTGGAGCTCTTTTAAGGGGAACTTGCTTGTCTTCTCTGGAATTGGAGCAGTAAGAAAGTTAATTAGCAGCCTGAAATGTTGTTACTGAAAGAGTCAAAACCTGAAGCAGATAGTTCCCAAATGCAAGACTTGTATCAGGCCAACTAAACTAACCCAGGGCAGACTCAGGTCCTGTGGGATGACCTATTCCCTCCCAGTGCTTCAGGATGGAGAGTCATCAGCTCTGCTCCTCATTATTATTGTCTCAGCTTACTGCCCTAAAGAGAGGGGTGGTGGGAGGATGAGAGAGGTGCTAATCCACAGAGCAAAATACAAAAAGATTTACACCAGAGCTGAGCAAATATGGGCAAAGGAATGAAGCCAATGTCACTTTGAAAAAGAAATTCTCTGTAAATATGGGTAAAGGAATGAACCCAATGTCTCTTTGAAAAAAAAAAATTCTCTGTAAGTAATTTGCTTGATAAAACACAGCTCACATTTGGGCGGGGAGCTGTGTTAGCAGACAGAGTGGAAATAGCATGAAACCTCCTTTAAGATGGTTTGCATAATGTCAAATAGGTTAAAGAAACCCTGCTCCCTAAATTAAAACCATATTATACTTAAAGAAAAAATTTACTTTGGACAATGGTTGTGGAAAGAATGACTAAATAATATAACTGTAATTAATTGTTCACACATGAACAGTATATAATGTTTGTGATTGCCTAGAGTGTGTAATGTACATAGGGAAGTAATTGGTGTGTGCTTTTGTATTGTCTGGGCCATCGAACAGTGCCAAATCAGGGAGGAAAGGGAAAGCACGTGTTCAGAGTTTATGTATATAGGAAGGCCCATGGCAGCTTTAGATGGGTCTCCAGGAACATGTGTGTCAAGTCAAGAATTCTTCGAGAATAACAACTTGGTTCCCCCTTCCAAACCTGTCCCCCAGCAGCTTCTTCTCCCTCCAGCACACACACACACACACACACACACACACAAAAATCCAGTTCCGAAATACAGTTATCTTCAGGGTGCCTTACGCAGAACAAAAACACCTAACTGAAACCAGGACCTGGACCTGCCTTTAAGGAGAAAGCAAAGATTTCCAAATGCCAGTCTTCCTCTCTTGATCTCATATACTTCTGTTGTTAGTGAAAACTGTAAAATAGTATTTACAAGGTTCCGCACAGCGTGAGGCTGTTTGTGTGCAGCAGGGCAGAGAGAAGAGCTCGTTCTCTATACAACAGTGCAACCTAGTGGCTCGGAATGAAAGCTCTGCCCATCAGCCGCCAAGCTGCCTGACATCTTTTGCAGATATTTCAGTATTTGAAAAACAGTACTTACATCAAACACTCTCGCTTTCTAAGTCATTCAGCTACCTCGTTAGCGCGGGCACAGGAGTGAGGCCTCTTCGTTAGCACCACAGAATTTCTAAGAAGTTGGTAGAACACGAGGAATGAACTTCGGGAGGGTAAATGGTGGGTTGGCATTGGGTTGTGCCTCGCATGCTGTTACTCAGGTTGTGTAATTTATGCAACTGGTTTTGATGAAACGAATGTGATTATCCATGCGTCTAAGGATTTCTCTCTTGCTTAAGGGTTACTGGATCAGTCCCCAAGTCAGAAATTCTCCAGCAGGCTGTCAGCAGGACAAATGCAGGGCCACTGGCAGGCTGAAAGTCGTCTGTTCCAGAATGGCTGGGAATTTATTGCAAACTAGTGTTAACTTTGCCCGCACTGTTGGGAGGATTTCAGATCCGAAGGACAGGGAATACTGCAAAGAATGCAGTAATGGCCAATATCGCAGTGTGGTAAACTCCATTAAAAAGAAAACATTGTCTAAATAAAGGCTTGAGCCAAAGCCCATTTAAAAGTCATTGCAGGGAGGGTGCTTTACACGTTCTGATCTGCCCATTAGAGAAAAGCAGGGGGGAAAAAAAGCCTCATTTAGTGCTGACACAATGTTTTCAACTCAGCCCATTTGTAATAAGATGCTCTTTAGCCAAATCATTTAAGTCATTTGGAAATCATTTAGAATTCTCTTTCAGAGCAATTAGTAAAAAGCTAAAAGCCTCAAATGGTTCTTTGTGGTGGTTTCATAATTATTATTTTAAACCAGAAAATATCACCTTAAAGCAGAAAAAGAAAACAGTCCGTTGCAACTGAAAGTATCTGTGAGCGTTCTGGAGATCTGAGGGATAAAGAAAAGGTGACCTTTTCCAGATCTATGCATTCCATATAACAATCTTTTCCTGCCTCCGAAGAACACACTGGGGAGAAAATCATTCACTATTCTTGTTTATATGAGATGTTATAGTAAGAATTAAATGTAATTTAGTGGGACAATAAAATCTTCTCAAGTACTGATATTCGACACAGTATTGTTGTGTTTGAGGTGGATTTGGGGATGATTAAAAGAGTAAATCACACAGATCTGAAACATTTTTTTCACCTCCTCAGATGGCATCTTGATCGTGCATGCACTGTGAACACCAAAAGCCTATAGGTCAGACCTGAAATTATAGCTAAAACTCAGCTCCTGAGGTACATGGACTGTTTATATCGATGAAAATTTATGATCTCTATACCCTAAATCCCTGGCCTCTCTTTTACATTGACTTCTTTACTATTTGCTGCTTTATTTTATGGTGATCCTTTGCCCTCTATAAATATATCACGGTTATTTAACCCTAGATCCCAACCATAGTTTCCAGTATTTCAGGAGGGATCTATTTGTTACATAGTCTGCTACTGGGGGTTTTATAATCCTATACATTAGCAGCTATTATTTCACTGAAGTTAAAAAATTCTCAACTATTTTCATCTTGTCATCTAACTTGATGCTATTTGGTATTACAGCCAAGAACAGAAAACTGTCTGCTGTTTTTCTAAGATTATATTGAGGTAAAAATTGTCTTTAATCTCCTGCAGTGATTGAGTTATTTTCTATTAAATATTTAACCATGGAAAAATGAATAAATTTAACTGTAATAAATTATAGTTTGGCAGACTTAATTGCCTATTGTTATTTAAAAAAAAAAAAAAATCAGCTTTATAAAAATCTGACCTAATCCTAGAAACATGCCATGGAGTAATTAAAGTTTTCTGTGGGGATAGACTGCAATAATTATCTTGTTTTGACTGAGCTTCTTATTATTTTAGCCTGAAAAATAAAACTGAAAAACAGGAAAGGAATATAGATTTGCAAAACCTATTGTCTGATGTTAAAATTGTTAAGAAAATATGAGTCAGTATTATGCAAATTCTGACCTAATCCCAGCAACATATTGGTAGGTAATTGTATTTTTCTTTAAAAGGGGACAGACCCTACAATAATTATGCCTTGTTAGTGTCCACATTGCTATATTTTTGATTTATGTATTTTTGTGGGAGCTGACAGATAAGCAAGAAAAATTGACATATTATAAACTAATAAAAATAAATAATATCTGAATCTGCCTAGCAGCAGTGCACATTGGGAAGCTAAATCAATGCATTAATCACACAAATTTTGAATAAAGTATAGTTTGTGCTAAATGAAAAAGTGACCTATACCAAACAGACCTAAATATTGAAATCTTAGCACTGCTTCTATTTGGACCTGCTTTAATTCCTGAGGTCAAACAATATAAGAATTTGACCTATACTATTTTTCTGATCATCTTGTGCAATATTCCAGGACAAATTTGTGCCCTTCTCATCTTTCTTACGATTTTAATAACCTTCAACCTGTGAGAGCTGTCTTGTTCCCCAAGGAAAGAATAGCCTTTGAAAGAAAAATTTGGTTAGCATCTCTCTCTCTCTCTCTCTCTCTCTCTCTCTTTCTCACTCTCTATTTTAGCACAGCATTTATTTTAGGGCACTTGTTTACTAAAATGCTCTTGCTTTTCTATATAAAAGCATTGCCTGTTAAGTGTCAGAATGAAAAAAAAAAACGCAATTTCGGTATCCAGTAACTGCTAGTTCTGGGAGTTCTGCTCTAGTGCACCAGCATTGGGGACAAATTGACAATGTAAATATTACAGAAATGAGCTTAGAGATGGGCGGAGTCTAACAATTGATCTTGTCTAACACAACTGGCAGAAAACTGATGAACTGTGAAACCTTGTTTCACATTTCTGCCCACATAAGGTCATCTCACTGATGTGCATGTGGATGGACCGGGCCAAATCCTGATGGGGTATAATTTTCACTGGAGTTAGCAGTGTGGGTCTGAGTTTTTCTCAGTGATTGTAATTTGAATACAAAGAAAATATCATATGATCATGAACAAAGGATATACAGATTTTATTGTCTTCTCTCACGCTGTCTGCAAATGCCACTATATGTCATCCTGTTTTGGCATTTCCAGAGTAATCCCTCGCTTTAAGGGCTTTAAAGCAAGGATTGCACAGGTTTGTTGGATAAAAAGGAAACAAGGTCTGAGAAACAGCTCAGCTGTAAGAGAATTCCTTCTGCAGCTTTTCAGCCCCTGGTAAAACCCCATGGCTCCTCTGCTCACAGGCTGCATCTCTGCCCCTCTCACCAGGACCAAGTGTGCTCATTGGCACAGGAGGCCCAGCAGTGCAATACATGTGTCGCTCTTTGTAGCCAGCTGAGCTGAGCATGATCTGAGTCTGCCCACAATCTCTCAGTAAGTGACACCCTCCAACAGTGCCAACCCTAGTTTTATCCATGTATTGGGTTTACATGGCCAGGTTTTGGTAGCAAGAAGGGATACAAGGTTGGCTTCTAAGGGAGAGTGACAGCTGGCTCCAAGATGGACCCACCACTGGCCAAGGCTGAGCCCATCAGCAATGGTCGTGGTGCCTCTGGAATAACACATTTACGAAGATGAAAAACTGCTGCACAACAGCAGCTGGGATAGAGGAGTGAGAATATGTGAGAGAAGTAACTGCAAACACCAAAGTGAGAGAAGGAGGAGGGGGAAAAGGTGTTTCAGGTGCTGGAGCAGATTCCCCTGCAGCCTCTGGTGCAGTCCATGGTGAGGCAGCCTGTCCACATGCAGCCCATGGAGGTCCTCAGTGGAGCAGTTATCCACCTGCAGCACATAGAGGTTAACAGTGGAGCAGGGATCCACCTGCAGCTCAGGGAGGACCCCACACAGAAGCAGGTTGATGCCCAAATGGGGCTGTGACCCTGTGGGAAGCCTGCACTAGAGCAGGCTCATGGCAGGACCTGTGGAGAGAGAGGACCCCAGGCTGGAGCAGGTTTGTTGGCAGGATTTCTGACCCTCTGGAAGGGACCCACACTGGAGCAATTAGTGAAGAACTGCAGCCTGTGGGAAGGACTCACATTGGAGAAGTTCATGAAGGACAGTCTCCTGTGGGAGGGACCCCATGCTGGAGCAGTAGAAAAGTGTGAGGAGGAAGGAACAGCAGAGACTGTGTGATGAACTGACCACAACCCCCATTCCCCATCTCCTTGAGCAGGAGCGGGGGAGGAGGTAGAGAAATTGGGAGTGAAGTTGAACTTCGGAAGAAGGGAGAGGTGGGGGAAGATGTTTATAATATTTGGATTTATTTCTCATTATCCTACTCTGATTTGATTGGTAATAAATTAAACTAATTTCCCTAACTCAAGTCTGGTTTGCCATTATGGTAATTGGTGATTGATCTCTCCCCATCCTGATCTCGACCCACAAGCTTTTCATTATATTTTCTCTCCCCTGTCCAGCTGAGGAGTGGAGTGATAGAGTGGCTTTGGTGGGCACCTGGCATCCAGTCAGGGTCAACCCACCAGAAACCAGCATGTAATATACATGGTCTTGGTAGATACCTATCTTAATCTGAGGGCTGCTTTGTGCTTGGTGTTGCCATGCAAACATATATTTGTTGTGTCATTCCAAGACAACAATTAAGGGAGATCAAATGACATTTAGAGAGATGAGTTCAAAATAAAAGACAAAAAAAAATGAAAAATAAACACAATATATGAAAATAAATACAGATAAACTAGTTTTTCACACAAAAGCATTTGGCACCATCCATGCATCAGTCTGCAGAACTGAAGGCCATGCAGCTGGCCCTGGATATTGGTGGCAAGCAAAGAGGACTAAAAGTTTTCTTTAATTCAAAATGCGACTGGACAAATCCTTGCAGAAAAAAGCTATCATATGCTGTTAAAAAAAAAAAAAATCAGTGCAAATTGAATCTATATGAATATACATATGAATGTACCTGAATGCACATTTGGTAAAAAAAAAAATATCATCTCTCAGGCATGGAGTTAAAGGCACAAGAAGGTGTTTTAAATCCATCCTTGTGTTCAGTATTTCAACCTGTCTGATTTAGCTGCCCTGCTTGATCAACATCTTTGGTATGTGAATCCCAAACCTAAGTATTTAGTTCTCACAGCAACAGCTCAGCAAAGCTCAGCATTGAGGACTTCATGTCACTTTTGAGGCTGTCCTTGAGATCATGGGACAATGGTCGTTTCCACCATGTTACTAAATGGATAGCCTGCTTCATGGTCTTTCAACAGTCACACTGCAATGTAAACCAGGGAGTATTACGTCATGTAAGACAAGAACTGTTCCTGAAATGTCCAATACAATAATGCTGTTCATCTGGATTTCTACAAAGAGCAGCTAAAATAATATGATCTGTCTCATTAACTGGATCTACTTATCAATCTCATAAAAATACACTAACAAAAGTCTCCAAGTACCTCCATCCAAATCATACAACCTGTATCTATAGAATCACAATTATCTGTCAGTTTTCTGGCATCTCAACACATGACGCTAGCAGTGCCAAGACCAATTTCCTCCAGGGCAAGGGAGACAAAGGGGTCTATGTCAGCTAATTGTGAGTTTCAGTCTGGAAGCCTGTAAGAGGAACCTACAAGGGAGCCCAGCTTGGAGACCAGCTGGCTTCCCTGATGTTGAACTGGGAACTTGCAGGTCTGGTGGAAAGGATGCAGTGAGGCAGAGCAGCCTCTTCATCTAGTTTGGTACCATGAGTAGGGGAGCCAAAGGAGCTGTGCTCCTCCAAATGAACACAGGACTTGGAGTCTGAGACCAGTGGTAGAGGGGAGGAAATGCAGGTGGTGGTAATGGAGGGAGAACGGACTCCTGGCAGTGTCCATGAGTAGACGTGTTGGAGAAATAAAGGTCAACCAGTTGTATCAGTTTTAACAACTGATTTCACCAGGTAGAAGGAAGTATCTCCCACATAGGCCTCAGAGTAAAGATTAATGCAGATTTGTACAGTACATTATAATATAAATCTTATATAATTAAGATTAGTAAAACTATGCAAACTTCATTATGCAATTAACTGCTAACTGCTAACAGATTAACTCTGGCACTCTCTGTCCCAAATACATACAAGGTAGCAGCCATTCTGCCTCAGTAATGGGACTGCCATGACAGTGTTTAGGAGCACCTGGTAAGAAAAAATATGTGTAGTGTGGCAGGCCAGATCCAGAACAATCAGACCCACATTTCTGATTCAAGACATCTGCAGACTCCATGCTACTTATCTAAATGCATAAACATGCCTCTGCCAAGCCACGAACCATTATAACCCAGTGCTTCTGGAAAACAAAGATGTTGCAAGATGGTTATAATAAATATCTGCACTAGCAAATAAAAGAGCCGCATTTTGACACAATAATATTCTACATAACCTGAGACAATTTTGGCATTGAGCTGTTTATAGCAAAGCATTGAGTTAGCTGTAACAGCAGCTGGCTTATTCTCTGGAAACTCTATTCCCTGAAAGGCAGCATTACAATTAAAGAGTGAAGAGTATTTCAGCTGACATAGCATTCCTGCTATAGGCACAGTCAATCAAGGGAAAGGCCAAAGCAACACTCAGATAAAAGACTAATAAAGCTACGAATGACAATAAAAGTCCACTGAAAGCTTTATTAGACTGGTGAAAATCTCGCTCAGAACATAAAACAGCCCTCACACAGAGTAACCCCCAAACATCTCACCACCACTTACCAGAGATGTCACACTGTGCTGGTGAGGGCCCTGAAAAACATAACAGATACCAAAAATTTAGGACTAATCAGAACTGCAAAAAGAGTGGTATGTTGAGTAAGTTGCTTTATTGTAATATTGTGTGATAGACGTTAGACCCCCCTGAACTCCCCAGAAAGAGTAATTCCTCAGCCATCATTTCTCATCTGTAGATCTCACATTACTTTAAAAAAAATTAAATGTCACATTTTTCATTTTCCAGGAAGGGGAGCTGAGGCATAGAGAGATGTTGTAACATTTCTTTATAAATTTATTTTTATAACTTAACCCTCAGATCATGGGGAGATGTAATGTGTCCTAAGAAAATTCACATACATACATAATACCTTTATAATGTATTTCTTGATATCTCAGAAGTTTAAGCTTCAAATTCTAATGGTCAGGACATTCATATGTTGGTAGTTTTGTGTCAGTAAAACAGGTATCCTTCTTTCTTGTTAATAATAGTTCTACTGTTTTTAAAGGAAAACATGATATGGCATAATATATTTCATATATTTCCTTATAATTATAGTGTACCCATGTCTCAAGAACAACTTTAGAACAACTAGAACACAGTAGTGTGTCATTCTAGCACTTAGATATGCAATTTTAGTAATAACTAAATGTTTGTGCAAGATTAATATTGTGCCAAGTTGAATTTGGTTTGTGTTATGAAAAGCAATCCCAATGGAATGAACATTGCCATGATGAACAATATTTGGATGCAAGAGAACAAGTGAATGTGAAGAGTTGAATGAATGCTAATGATTTCAGAGCTGTATTTTTGCTCAGAGTAAACATTACACTTCTTTGGTGTTTCACAACAGAACCAGGTATTAAAGAAAAAATGTTCCACACAAAAAAATATGCAGAGAAATATAAAGTATTTAGCAGTGAGCAACATACGTGAACATTATATTAAAGCATAAATTTTGCTTTCAAATAACTAGTTTGTGACCTTGAAAATAATTATTACAAAATAACACTTATTTTTAATGTCTAGATATCTTTTCACTTGTAACAGAAATTGCTGTATAGTTGTATGAGAGTTTCCTCCAAGTCACTGGACTATATATAACTAACATAGACACTTATCCTTCATCTTCAAAAACCATCCTCACTGTAAGTGTTCTGGGTTTCAAACACTAACATATTGCCTCCAAAATTTAAGTATTTCTAGGATGGATACTTGTCTCTGGAGTATCTTGACAACCTGGAATGAAGTCTCACGAATGACAGGGAATGTCGTGTTTAAGGCTTGGAACCTATTTTCATGTATATTCTTTTTTGGGGGGCATGAGATGAGTGAGATTTCATTCTTTTGCTTAAAATAAAACTTTAAATTATTAAATGTACATGACTGCATATGACATAGAAGTTTTTGCACAATCATCAAAACTGAAACAAATAAATAAAAATAAGTAATGAATTGAAAATATGTGGGTAGGCATCAGAAAATACCTGTATTACTGGTTTAGAAGACATAGACTTCTATGAGTTTGGTTCTCAGGACACAGAGAACACATAATGAAGTGTATAAGACCAGGGCTGCATGTCCACCTCACCCAGAGGAGACAAACAATCCTTGCTATCCTGCCTCCCAAGATAGTGTCGCAGCTCCCAGGATCGGGGATAGTCTTGGGAGAAAGGAGGTAGAAGGAATAGAGAGAGGCCTCCAGCTTGCACTCACGGACGTGCACATATACGGTACCTAAACCTGGTCCATGATGCAGCAAAGTACCACCTTCCTACACGAAAAAGCTGAATGGTGAGATGGTGACTGGTGTGTAACCAAATAGTTTGGGAACTCTAGTAAACGAATAAAGGACTGGGAGACTGGCACCCATGCTAATGGGTCAAAGAAACTGGGACTACTGTGTTTTGCAATGTAGAAATCTTTAATGCATGTGTACATGATGCAATGAGGCATTTAAACATTCTTTGAACATATCTACCCAATCAGAACTGGTGACAACTTGCCTTCTTTGCAAGAATAATTCACACCAAGAATTGGTCCTAAAAGTCATCATGTGTGAGATTACATTAGATTTCTTTCCCACTGTACATTATGTCTTCTAGGATTTATACCCTGACACAGCCCCACTTTGCATGTTGCACAGCATGTACTCACATTTTCTGATCCTGATCACCAACACAACCTCACATTATTCCAGATACTCTGAACTAAAATAAGAACCCCCCAAAAAATCTTAATTATTTATCTGAGTGAGAGAAATATCATAATGGACCCAGGCAAAACAAAAGCCTAAGTGTCTGGCAGTACAAATGTGGTCTATTTACTCTAGTGGGAGCTAATTCTGGGAAATACAGCTGCATTCCAGCCTGCACCATTTGATTTTGGGGCCAGGAATTGCTCCTCGGCTTTCTTCACTTAGTGGTATGCAAGCACCCAGGAAACACAGGGAATAAAAGAGAGGATTTGTATCAGGCAGACTTTGTATCCATGCTTCACCAGGCAAATTGGCAACCGGCATTAATCCTTGGACCACTTTCAGGTTTTTTTAGCCCTACTATACTTGTACAACAGATTCAGTGGCTACAACCTCAGAAGGGCTGGAGCTATGAGGAGCTTACTTGCTCTCAGGCAAATACTACATCTTAGGTCTTGGCCCTAAGTGTCACTTACAGGGGCAGGTCTGGCCATTACTATTTCACTCTTATGCTAAAGAACTGAGATCATACGATACACTGTGCTGAGCACTATACAAACACATGGAAGAGAGCCCTTTACCAAAGAGTTTGCAATCTAATTAAACAGGCCTCTCAAAAAGTAAGAGAAGGAGCACAGATGAATGGATGTGCAAAGGATATGCAGCAAACAAGAGGCTGAGATAAGGTTAGCATCCAAGGCTCTTAGCTCTCAATTTTTCTTAATTTCAGTGAACTATTGTATATTTCACTAATTCTGTGTGAGAAACAAACAAATAAACACCACCAACACTCTTTGAAGTGGTTGAGTTGGAGATATTCAAAAGCCATCTGCACATAGTCCCGGACAACCAGCTATAGATGATTCTGTTTGAGCAGGGGTGTTGGACCAAATGACCTCCAGGGGTCTCTTCCAACTTCAGACATTCTGTGCTACTGTGAATGTTAATAAGTCATCTTATTTTTGAAAATTAGTGCTTTTGTCCAGATTTAGGATGGCAAAGTTGGATACAAATGTCCCTATCCTATTACATATGTATACATGCACACATATATATAGTGTGGTTTTTGTATATTTAGTAATTGCAATAAAATAACTTCTGGCGATTCTCTTTGCATGCTCTCCCTTTTTAGATTTAATAACACTGCAAGCAAGGAAAACATCTGACTTTGGAATTATATCAACACAAAGCAGTTACTTTTGGCTTCCAAATACGCTAGGATCAAATAAAACATCTGCAAGTCATTGGTTGGAGCACAGATTAGAAGGAAAAAGTTCTATGATATTATGCATATGTCCAATTCATTAGGCCTTAACTCCAATTTAAGCAACATGCAGTGCATGTACCTTGGCTTACAACAAGTTACTTTAATGAACAAACAAGGTGAACACTGTTCAGACTAATACCTGTAGAATTTGCCTCATCTGGCACCTGCTAAGCACTACACATTCTGAAAACATTATTCCAAATGCTTTCAAGAACTTCTGAACACCTTTGTAAGATGCAGGTGTTTTTAAGTTATGTATAAATGCCTCAAAAGATCAATTCCCTGGAGACTTTATGCAGCTTGTTACATTTGGGGGGTGGTAAGCTAGATGAGTGTTTAACAGCAAGAATCTGGAGATAATCCATTAATTTGTGACACAATCATTTAGCACTTGTTCTCTTTGAACAAGGAAAATTTGTTTTCAGATTTTTAAAAAATTGTCAAAATAGCTTTAGATATTTCTTAACACATTAAAATATGAAACAGGCAGCAAAGAGGAGATCATCATTACCTTCATCTTTCAGTCTTCCTTTTGATTGTCGTTGGTAAAGAAAACCTAAATCATGAAATAAACCAACACAAATCTTTCAACAGGGAAGAAGAAGCATGTAGTCTTAAAAATAATAATAATAATAATAAAGTAATAAAAGGAGAGAAAAAGAGACAGATATCAAACTCCTTTACAAAACCAAACAGCACTTACAGTGAGATTTCACTAAGCTTACCACAGTCATGAATAACCCCTACCCAATACAAGATGCAGTGTTTATCATGTCAGAGCATCCTTCATCCTGTGCAGTCACCACGCAGTGCCAAAGAACGTAGCTAGGGCATCATGCACTGTACCACTGACCTATGTAAAAAGGAGCTTTAAAATTGTCAAATAGATAAGAGATTTTCTTTCTTTTGCATATTTTATCCCAAATATTGGAGACTAGCACTGTTCTTTATACAACACTAATGACAGTTGGTTTTCTATTGTAACTTATCAAGATAAATTTATCACAATAAAAGGCATGATGTAATTACTCATATCTATTTTTAAGCAATAGGGTTGGCTGAATAATAGTTAAAAAAGCAAACAAACAAACAAACAAACACCAAATTTTAAGGTAATATGTATTTTGTCTAACATATAAAGATACAGAAAGATCCAAGAAGAAGTTACAGCAATTTAAAGCCATTGAGACTACCATTTTCCTAAAGACTGGTTATCAACTCCTACCCATGAGATCCACATGTGCATATGTGTGTGCACACACATATTTGCGTATATATATATATATATATATATGTATATATTTTAGGATAGGGACAGGATAGCATAGCATAGCATAGCATAGCATAGCATAGCATAGCATAGCATAGCATAGCATAGCATAGCATAGCATAGCATAGCATAGGAAATATATACATATCTCCTGATCCTGACACTTGCTGACGTCTGTCTCTCCTGTGCAAGCCCCAGAAAAGTCTGAGAGTGGGAGTACAGACCTTGCCAGAACAAGGAAAGCTCTCGGTGACTCCCCACTAAACACCCACATCTCTCATCCTGACTTTCTGAGGAACACTAAAGTGCAATGTAATGTATAGAGCCATGAAATTAAGAGATCATGGGTGTACTCATGCTTTTTCTTTTTTTTTTTTCCCTTTAGTATGAAGATTATATTCCAGATTGATCAGTTCTCTTCTGCCACCAGACCATTTTCTGCCACCAGACCATATTCTGGTGCAAGTTCATAGCAAGAATGAATTATTAGTAATGAGATCACTCTGTTTGGTGTCATCTTGGTTTAAGCTGGTGTAGAACCATCCCCCCACCTTACACATAGTGTAAAGTTGTGCTCAAAGATGGGTAAGGAGAATCACCTTACATTCCCAGGACTCTGACCATTCATCTGTTTCTGTCAGCTTCCCCACTGTTTTTTTTAAATAGTTGGCTGATTTCAGTTGGCTGGACTTAACAGAGGTATAGAAATTTCCAAGTTGTGAAGCTTGGCGTTGTTCTCTCTCTTGTTTAGGCAGCAACATGTCAGGGAGATGAGGATACTGTGATGGACTATTTGGGACATGGAGGAAAACTGAAGGGTCTCATTGGGAAAGGAACTGTGGTCATATGGGACATGAGGAGAAAGACAAGTATGGTCAAAGTAGGTGTGCATAGAACACAAATCCACTTAATTACGTCTATTATTCATGGAAAATTTTGTTAAATTATACTCATTAATTCTAGACATTGGAAATAAATGTATTCAATCTTTCACTTTTGTTTAGGAAAGTAAACTTCAAAACAGTTGAAAGAATTTTTATACTCAAGTCTTACTATGATATATCTACTTACATCACTCCATGATTAGACAAATAAAAGCCTGTAGGAAACAAATTGTGGAATTATAGGTTTCTTGGAATAGTTAATTATGTTAAAACCTGATCCACACCATAAAAAGGACAGTAATTAGGAAACCTCAAACAGTTGAAAAGCTTGGATAAGCACTGGGAATATCAGAATCAAAACTTTCCTGTGAGTCCTTCCAGTTCTGGCATTCATCTAATAGCTATGAAACATGTTCGCGTGCCACAACAACCCAGGGAGTAAAGATACACAAGTTCAAGTACAGAAAAGAAAAATATACAAGTGCATTTTTAATTGCATCCTAAAACAGCGAACAAATCTTCAGGTCACATGTTTTCCTTTACTTACAGAATAATCTGTAGTTCATTTTAGAAAGGCTGACATATGGAGGGCTACCTAAAAGCATGCTGTCCTTTCCATATCATCTGTTTCGGGGCAGATTGAAGGGCAAGTAGCAAGTACAGGTTGGGTTTTTTTGCAAAGGGAGAGAAACTTCTAGTGGGAACCTGAGTGGATGGAGGAATTACAAAGAATAAGGAGCAAGAAGCCCGCTGCCAAAACAAGCTTAGGAGGCTCCTCTCCTGTGTCATGAGCTGATGGAAACAATGCAGGTCAAAAACATCCAGAAGTTCAGGGAACAGTTTAGCCAAACTACTTCCAGGAGAAAGTGTAGTTATTTCTAAGGTGATTACTACTAAATATCAAAATGATTTTGCAGCTTGCCTAAATATAAGCCTAATAATACCCTGCATTATTTGTGTACTTAATAGCCTGAATGGGAAACATGTCGTCACCTTTAACATGAAAACTTAATGGACTCCTTAAAAGGTTAATGTAATGTCAGGAAGAAAAAAAGACAGATCAGAAAATGATCATGTTCCTCTCCAGAGTGTGCACCTAGCCCTGAGACCTCCAAGGACTTAAACACACTAAGGTTTTTCTTTCTCTTGTTGCCCAAACTATTCAAATTGTCTCGGATCCATCACTGTCTATCACTAGTTTGACAACACTTTGAAGACATTTATCTAAAAAGGACATCTTGCAGCAATTAAATGTAGCATAGTAAAGAGCTCTGATCTAGACAATAAACACCCTTTTCAATGCCATGCCAGCTATCTCACTTGGGAGCCAGTCTAACTAAGGCAGCACTGAAATTATGCTGGCAGTCAACAAGCTGTCTGTGACTTTTGTCAGCGCTGCCAGCATTTGTTCAGTTGAATTGGTGCCATCAATAGAGGGATTTTTTTTTTTTACTTTTCTTTTTTTTTTTCGAAACTTCCCCGTGTGTAAACAAGTTAAGACGCAGAGCGATCCGGGAAACATTAATTTCACACTGTAGTGACACAATAAGAGAAAACAAAAATGAAAACAATCTAACAGGAATGGTTTCATCTAATTATAGTGTGCAGAAACAATTACAGGAAAATAATTGCCTGATTGTTTAAAAGGATCGCTAATGGGCAGAGTTAAGGTTATTTGAGTGCATTAGCTGTGTCCTTCTGAGGCTTAGATTTCTATTTAGATTTGCTTTGAATCTAAATTTCTAGAATTCATCCTTTCACTTTCTAAAGAAATTGTAGCATTCCTGTAAAGCATTTCGCTTAGCTTACTGATACATCCTGTCAACTCTAACTCCATTTTAATGTAAATTTAATCTAGGAATATAAACAAGAGATTTTTTTTTTTCTGTTTATATTTAAAAGGTATATATATGGATTCCATTAAATACACATTGTTTTTCAAACACAGCCTGCTGTGGACCAATGGATGAATACAACTATGTTTTAGTAGTTCAGAGATACCTTATCACCTATTGACTCTAATAATCTGAACTTCAAGTCTAGAGCTGGATCTCCTGTACAGTCCTGGAAATCTGGAATAATGATCTATCAAGGTTTCCTACTAAGAGTAAAAACATATCATGGTACAGATAATGTATCTTACTTATGTAATTCTAGTTGCTACAACGTTTTTGTTAGTTTTGTCTTGTTTTGTTTTTTAAGGAGGAGAGAGAAGGCAATTCTCACTGCATGTGCAAATCTGATTTTATTTCTACCTTTTTATTACATATCTATTTCTCAGTTTCTTCTGGACAATTTTTACAGACATTTGTAAAAATAAACTGCATGTGGAGATTTTTAAACAAAAGCTACTTTTTTCTCATAGATATCTGGCCTTCCAAAGTGTAGAGTTTCAGATATCACTGATCACGGTAACAGAAGAGTGACCTCTTAAAGATCTTTACAGATCAGATGCCAAGCATCAGCTTGGAAAGTGTTTGTTTCATCACCTAGCTTTTCACAACAGATCTAAGAGGAGTTATCCAATAAATTAATATTATAAAATTATCCTTGAAAAGAGCCTTTTTCTCTGCTTGTGTGACTAGCATTACTTTTCTAAGAATAGACTTTAGTTCCAAAACGTGATGTATTTCCATGGTTCCAGAACTTTGTTTTCCAGACAGGAAAAAAAGGATAATTATTCTCTGTTCAGCTAATTGATTTTAAATTACTCTTGTCTGTTTTTCAAACATCTCCAAGAGATGCTACATGACAAGCTATAAAGTAACAGCAATCAATTCAGAATAAATAAAACAATTGTATTAAATTAACATGCACAGTCACTTAAATGACATAATAATATAAAATAATCAAATTTTTTTAGCTCTTTTCGAGGACTAATTTGCTTCCAATTTCATAATTATTTATTTAGATCTGTAATTTACAGATCAGAGTTGTACTGATTACTGTGAACATAAATATGTACTGTATGGAATACATACACGGTAGGCAGACACAATAACAAGTATCTATTAGTAGTGCATTACTTCAAAATAATATGTGTGTGAATGTGTGTATATATATCTATACCGTGACAGCTTTAGTCGTGTGCTTGATGGTTAATCTTAGCATAAACAGTTGAAACAAAACCCTGTTGTCTTGAATCTTTAGATCCAGAACAAATCTGAGGTTTTTTTCTGAAACCATAGTGACAAGTTGGAATTTTTTTTATTTTACTTCTTTAGATTTACAGAAGGTGTGTGAGGTTCAACAGATGCCCAGCCTGTGCCTTTACAGTTCTTTAACTAGCAAACTCATCATCATGATAAAAATACATTTCTCATCATTTCAAAGAAATTTCATAAGTTTCTAAAGTTCCAGAGACTAAATAAAGTCCCAAGCTGCAGTAGGACTCATCATGTACTAGCAACATGATTTCTCATATATCTGGGGGAAGGGAAGGAATGAAACAGTCTTTGCAGTATGTCCAGAAAATCACAACACTTCCTGGTGGTGTATAGAGAAAAGAGAGGTAAATTGGAGAGGTAAGAAAACGTCCAGAGGTGTCTTTTTGTACCACTTCTTACACTTTCAAAAGACAGCGACCTCAATTCAAGCATGACTGTTGATTCTATATACATTGTTACATAAAAAGAGAAGTTGCCACTAAGGTTTTCTATATTTTTAAGATTAAAAATAAACAAACAAACAAAACACAACCACATGTCAAAGATGGTTTATGTCCTTAGGATGCAAGGATAGTGACAGTCTTCTGGTACAGGACTGTACAATTCAGGCAACTACCATCGGGATTTCTGACTTTGGCAGTGCATTTAAGGACAGATGGAAAATTCTCTGAAGTCTGAGTATTCCCTCTTTTCATTTGCATCCTACACATGAGGTTAGGACAGGCTAAACACGGACATGAACTGAATATGGAATTTGTTCTGGATGAACTTTCTCAAATAGAAATAGAGCTCCATTTCTCAAGTACAATTAGGCTCCTTTACAGCACACTGGTCGTGCCATAAATGAAAGTTCCAGTTACAGAAACAGCCCAAAACATCCAAAAATAAACTAGAAGGGGTTCTGCTCTGAAGGATGCATATAAAAAAGCTCCTGACAAAATGTCCAGTTTCTTATGTTATTTTTTTTGTGTAAAATTAACCTTGTCTCCCTGGATACAGTTATGGTTTGTAGGACAGTGTCATTGCAGATTGACTATGGGCATACATCTTGTTATTCATAGAGCCTAAAGGTTCACCACTGAGCAAGAAAAGATCGCCGTCAATTATTATATCTAGATGCTAAAGATTGATTTAGTAAGAATCACAAAAGGCCTAAAAGTAATTAAATTATCATTCAAGTTAGATGAAGTTAAATGTATGAAGTTCAATCATCAGAAAGAAGAGATATAATTAATGTGATAGAGTTACAGTTTAATTATGTAGAGAATTAACATAGAAATGTTAAATGTTAATGAATGGACAATGACTATGACCATAGAGTTGTGGGAACACCAGGAAGATAAAGACAGGAGAAGGGCTATACCATGACCATGCACAGAAACATTAGCATTAGCAGGTCATCAAGAACTTAGCAGATATATAGATTGGGCTTCACAGGGTACCCAGATGGGGACACAAAGGACAGTGAGTAAATCCTGTTGTTCACAGAGGTAGGGTAGAGCCTAAAGAGCTATTGTGTTCCGTTCCTAAAAGGACAAAAAGCCCCAACAACCTAATAAGAATTGAAGCACATCAAAAGAAGAACCCAAAAACTGGTGTCTCTGATCTCCCATGTCCATGTTCTCTTAGACAGATGACCTTGAAACCAACATCTTGGTGTTTGTGAACATGTGAGTATGAGATTCTGAGCTAGGACGAGCACAAACATTTTTATTTCCATTTCATTTTAAAATAAAATCATCTAGTCATTCTATAAGGCTTCTCATTGAGATTTCCTGCATTGTTACTGTAACGCTACAACATTATTTCCTACAATTACTCTTTGTTTTAATTGCAGTGTTTGTTTTTGTCTAATGATTAACTTCATTTACAGACCAGCAGACTACAGCAGAATAAGTCTTGTTGTATAACAGATCACAACAGCTTCATGGATACATAAAAAATTATTTAATGTATTTTTTTCTATTAAGAGGTGCTTAAAATATGAATAGAACTGGAGAATACTGTCAATTTTTTTTTAAATAAACCTTTTTTAATCATTCATAATGGAATACAGTGTCTTTTATTTTCTTTATTACAAGCATATTTGCTTTGGTATAGACATGTTTTCTCTGGTAAGAACACAGAACTCTATTGTCCATATCAGCAGAACTACTTGGCTGTAAATTAGAGCTTGAATCAATGGTGTATGTATTTATTTTCAGAGTGCGGATAATTTTGATGTTGAAATGTCTGAGTAAGTAAAATGAAAAGCACCTTTTTGGTTTTTAATGTTCCTTACCTATCAGTATACTTACAGATTGTACAGGGACAATCTGGAAGGCATGCTTTTCACTCTCCCAGAGTGTATCCCTGCCAGTAAATGTTACTAGCCAATGCAAATAGTGTTTATTATTCTCATCCTGCAAATGCTGTCTGGGAACATTTTGAGAGATCATATGAAAACCTTTAGATTTTTCTCAATCAAAATATTTGAAACCTAGATGCATTTTAATCCGACAAAACTGTTACTCCATACGTACCTCTGCAGTCACATAAGGGAAAGAGATTACAGGTTAGACCTTATTTTCTCAGTTTCTTGACAACAGCGTTGTCGGCTGGATCACTTCTACCAAATCACCTCTGATGTGGAAGATTCATCAGTTGTCATATCATCTGTTGAAATATGCAGTTTCATACAAAAACTCTGCGTTTACTATCTCTTTTTTTATATGAAATGTACTGAAATCTGAAACCACACATATTGGTTTGGCCCTGCTGTCATCAGTTTCCTTGATGAGATGTATTTGTTTTGAAGATAAACACTATTACAGAATTATCTTAGTTCTCAGCCTCTCCTGATTTTGCGTTGTAATTCTGAAAATCAGAGATATATAGTATGAGTAGGACTTCAGTGTTGAAGAGACATTAAATCTGTCAACAATGCTCTCTCATGCTTCTAAACCATTCTTCTCTCTCATGCCTGATTTAGCTGAAACTGAAACAAGTATTTCCTTTCAAAGCAAAGGAAGAATACTTTGTTATGGTCAGCATTCATTCTCCCAGTAAACTACATAAATAATGAATAACACAGTACTAATATCTAAATATTCATTTTTTATATTATTGTGAATAAACTTTGCTGAATATCCAGGAATAGACACTACAGGAAAAGGGAATATAATCCTTACGTGTAATATATGAAGAAATAAGGGTTATCCAAGATATAGTAAGACAATATTTTGAAGAATTATCCTGGGATCATGATGAACTGCCTTCCCAAATCAGACAACAAAACCTTCCATGTAAAGATATTTCCTCTGTGCAAGCACATAACAAAACAGCAATTCACTAATACAGTATTAAAACATTAGTAGTTCTATTAAAAAGCAATCAGTATTTATTTAAAATATTAAGAGATGATAGGCAGGATCATTAAAATAATTCATAAGCAATTCACTGCTGAAGAAAACTTTCAGAAATTTTGATTTGTCCCTTTTAATTCACACCCAAAGTTATTGTCAAGCTTTTTGGTTCTCAAAGTCGTATTTCAATATCATGCTCCCCCAGCTGATAAGTCAAGAAAGCTCACTTGATAAATAACACAAAAATAAACCACATCAGCCTGTATCAGAGGGTGAGACTGAATTCTGATACTGAAATATATTGCCTCTTTATATCAATTAAGGCCATTCTGCATCATGTACTGTATTAAGTTACTTCAACCTTTCAACAAACAAATAGCCAAATTGCCTCAGGAATAGCTTGGCTTGAAGTTCTTTCTGTGCTTACCTCTCTACAAGCAGTCAAAAGATTTTAGGATCTGCAGCTCTTGTTCCTTCCAGCACAGTCCATGGGATGGGATGAAAATCTGTACCTTCTCTGTTGCATCTCTGATACTTCCGTAACGAGACATTTTTAATTTGAAAACAGGAAAAGCTAAAGTTCTATTTGACTGAAACAGAAGAGAAAGCAGAGGCATTTTATATTATGAATTGGGTTGAATTAACAGTTTAATGAGCTTTCAGAGAGTGGCTAAAGTGATTGCAAAAATCCTTCCTCAGTGTCACACAGGAGATCTGTCTCACAGATGTGTAAGATTAAAATTCTATCCAGAGAAGACAAACATAAAATTGGAGCAAAGCTGTGTGAGTGTGAACCATTTCAGTTAATGAAATTCCAAAAATGAGGTAGATGACACCATATCTTAAGTTTTGTTTTTCTCATTGTACAGTTTTATGGAACTGTTCCATCCAAAATCCTGATTACCATTTGGGATATCGATGTGTAAAAATGTTACTTACCACTGAAAAAGGAACATTGAAAATGTGTGTAACTCTATCTTGTATGGGAAAAATTAAAGAAACTTGACTTGTTTGGCCCACCAAAATAAGGAGTGAGAGGCAATAGGATTTCTCTCTATGAATATGTAATGGCAGTAAACACCAAATAAAGAAATTGCTATTTAAGCTGAAGACCACTGTTCTCAAGAAAATAAATGTGTGCAAACTGACCATTAATAAATTTAGATTAAAAATCATAAGTTTCTAAAACACTAGGGCAATCAGCCTTCTCGTTGGAATAGTGGTATGTTGTCTTTGAAAATGGAATTTTGTAAGTTTCTGAAGCATGATAAGGCCCACTGCTGTAGTAGCAGGTGACCAGATTGAAGAGACTTTTCTTGGTCCTTTGTCTTTCAGAATGGAATTCACAGGAACACATGCACTGAACAGAGAAAGGCACAGTCTTGTCTTTAGGAAATGCTGAGGAATAATGGGCTCTTATCCCAATGAGTTCTGGAAGCCAGTACTCAGGAGTAAAGGAAGCTATACAGAAAACAGAGTCCTCAATATTTTCCTGCAAACTAATATTAGGTGACTCATTTTGTTTGCTTGCTTTTTAATGCTTTTTCAATAAATTACCTGCCATGTCACTTAAGCTTCTGCACACTTTGTAAAGGGTTACAAGCAACAGAGCAAGGTGTTATAATTCTCTACACTGTAGCATCTACATCCTTTTGGAACCGAGCTGTTAATTTTACAATTCAAGTCCTACCAGTGAACTCATAGTGTATAGTGGTCACTATGTCGCACATGTTTCAGACAATGGCAAGCTCAGTACAGAGAGGATTTCACATTTATCTTTGTAAAATAAAACCCCTGAAAACAGGAGGCTTATGTCAACTTACATAAAACTGCTCTCTCTAAGAAAGGATTTCACCTCTTCCACCATTTGGCAAAGCTCTTGAATATATCTTAGTTCTTCATTGATACCTTGTTGTAGTCCAAGTGTCTTCTAAAGTGTCACCATTCACCTAATGCTTGAATTCATCTTCCTTTCTGGTACCTGTTGCTGAGGAAAGAGTTCACTAACATCATACCTATCCCATACCCACAGCATTGTAGGGCCAACACAAAAATACTGTGAACTTCTTTTCTCCATAGATCACAGATTCGGACTGTGGTATAACTGTTCCATACAATTCCTTTGCTATAAGCAATACTGTTCTGTTCTTGCTAATGATGTCTACAGAATAGGAAAGGATGGCTTTTGCTTTCACTGTTTTTTCATCCTTATGCTGACCAACATAATCTGTTTTGCTTTGCTGTTAGAAAACAAGAAACTTGTAAATTTTGCCACAGAAGAAAATTATAGAGTACTAGGTTCTTTCCAATGGGTTTTTTCAAAAGGAAGAGTGGCTTCCTCTTAACTGAAGGCAGATTAAAAAAAAATACATATATTAGGGTCATTGATATTTTATATCAATGTCATAAGAATATTTTCCTTAAAAGACTATTTAAAATATCCTAGGTTTTTCTTAATCAAAATTTTGAAAAATGATCTAATAAAGGTATTGACTGCAGCAGGTCTTTTTGGCACTTTGGAATCCCTTAAAATGAGGCACATGACTTTCTATTTACTTTCAGCTCAAAGCTAAAGAAGAAAAGTTCATTTTGATGGAGAAAGAAAGTAGGTTTTGTTCTGATGTTTTCAAAATGAATCATTTCATCTTTTCCTGTTAGAAAGCATTAAACTAAAACATCTTCTGTTTCTGGCACAAACTGTTCAGTCATTTGAGTTCCTAAATCCTTGTGGCCCTTCTGAAATTCATTTGATTTAATATTCATGGAAAAATTCACTTAGCTCTAATTTTACAAGTAACAGATACAGTCAAGACCAAACTCTCCATCAAACACATCATCTTTTCCTACTGCCCAAAAATGGGTTGTAATCTCCTTGAAAACACTTGGTATTCAGATTCATTTGATGAATAGGTCTTGTTCAGGAATTTAATTTGCTAACTTATAACCTTACTCTTGATGGGGACTACGTAATCAAAGTCACTCATTTTGCAGCCACTACAGCATGAGCTTTTTCACAGCTTGGCTAGAGTAGAAAGCTTTTTATAATAAGGATCTGGTAGACAGCAGTGTACCGGATATTAGACTTGTCCCAGAGGGTCCATTCTCCTATAGCTCTGCATGCATAATGGCGGAAGAAGGATATAGCCCCTTGATCTTTAGCACAGAAAAAATAAGAAATCAATTATGCCTGACTTTCTAGCAATGTTCTGCTATTAATTACATTTAATGGTTACAAAACTTGCATGTAGGCATCCTTATGAAGAAATAAAAAAAAGCAAAGGGCCAAGGAGCCAACACATGACTAAACAGGGCACCAGTTTTTGTATTAATAGGTGTAGACCTTCCAGAGCTGTCTTGCATACACAAAAAGTTCAGTTCAACCCCACCCAAAATCTGAGGAAAGCTTCTCTTGTTCTGATTTTTCTTATTGAGTCTGTGCACAACTAGTGAGGAACCTGAGAAGAGTCTTAGAAAGTATATTTGATCTGCTTACCACTTACAGTATATGCTTTTTAAAGCACTGAATATTGACTAAAGCAAGTAAAAGATTAACACTGTTTCTTTTCCAGAAATACTGACTCTTTTAATGCCAAAATAGTCTAGTCTGATAAGTAGTATATCTGTTCGTTTGTTTCATTATCACTCTCAGATAAATTAATAAATAAGTATTTAAAAATGAAGTTCCTAAAATATCTTTTGTTTTTAGCACAAAGCATTCACCCATCTCAGTTTCTGAATACCTGTGGTCTTCCTGAAAACCATTTATTTTAATATAAATGGAAAAATGTGCATTCACATCATAGCATTCAAATTATTTATTCCAAATTTTTAGTGACTGTAATTGTTACTCTGAATTGTGATGGTTGGCAGTATCAGTGAGTAGGGCCAAACCAATAATTTTCAGGTAATCATTTCTTTGCTGAAGTATGTGAGGTTAGGCACTCAAACACTATCTGCGAAGTAATGTCAAATATGCTTGAACATGGGGGAAAATTGGAAATGCCAACAATTTATTTTCCCATTTCCAAACATTTTGATTTTTCAGGACAGTTTCACAAGGGGACATAGACACTGTTTTCAGCTCAAGGAGGAGACTGATTGTCAATGTAACATTTTATTTGCTTTGCTTTGGTTACAAACCTCATTAAACAAAATATTCCTTGTTAAGCTGTACGTTTTTACAAACAAAAATCATCAAAATATTTAGAACTGTTCCTTTGGGAAATCAGAAATAAAATAACCCACAGGAAATGTGATCGGTATTTCTTCCTTTTTAAAATATCTTTAAGCAATCAGCAACTAAACAAACACAGCAGCCTACTCTATTTTTGTTCATTTAATGCCATTTACTTTTATGATTGAGGTCCTCATGGATCAGGCGAGGATATTGATATAGGAGCTACTTTCTTTTAATCCAGAACCTCTGCTAAATATCTGTTCTTAACAGCAACTCTGACTGAACCAGTGAAGGACAGTTCTAATGCAGGCAGTGAGCATTGCCTAACGAAGTACAGCGGCTGTGCTGATCTTCTCTGTTAGCAGCTGTTAGGGCTGCTTTAATTACAGGGACTCAAAACCAGGAGGGACCTCCTGGGTCATTGAGGAGAGTCTCCTGGCACCACAAGCAACTACCTCATATAATATCCTTCATAAACTGTTTGTACTCTTTTCCCTTCATCTGTTTCACACACAGTAGCAGCAGATTATGAAAGGATTTAAAACAGAAGTGTCTGTTAAGCCAGGCTTATATCATATATCTCTGAATAATGCCTGATGTCTTTTGGTGGTTTAAAGTGTAGAATTTCCTTTTAGTGAACCAATAATGGTGCTGATTTGCCACAAACCAGCATATTTCCAGGCAGCATATATAAAATAAACAATGCATTTTGAACAGAATAAAAAAGATGTACTGATAGAACCAAAGGAAAAGAAAATCATCCCCATTTTTGATGCTTCCCTTTCCTGGGATTTTGAACTATTGCCTCATAATGACCGTAGGGTCTCTCACACTGAATCAGACATTTTGACTTTTCCATGACCACTGCTGCACATTTTCAGAAGCTTCTTGTGAGCCAGGAGAGCATGACTTTAAACAGTCTGGACTCTGTGGGCAGGTAATTGCAGCTTATCTCTGTCACTCTTAGCTTAATTCTGTAGTTCACGCATTCAGATGCATTTAACCTAGGCCACTCATCATTTAAGCCTTGGGTTGCCGTATATAGTCCAATGTAACAAGCACACACAGACTGTAAAATCCACGCTTGCAGCCATATACCAGACATTGTCTTTGGTTTGGAGGGTTACCCAGGGGACCCACAGCCTTTGTGTAAGCTTGCATGGCCCACCTTGAACACAGTCCCTTCATGCCTGGGAATCCACAAATTCAGCTGCACATCACTGTTTCCATATGGACAAGTTATTCTCTAGGCACAAGCACAAAGCACAAGAACTAGAGCTTTAAAAGAAGTAGAAATCCAGAGAGGTTTTACTAGCACATTTTAGTGCCATGCAGAAAAATAGGCCTTTGTTTGGTCCACCTTTAGAATAAAATTAAATATTGCTAAAATTAAAATGAGTACACTTTCATTCTTGAATAATGTAAGATGTTTTATCATTTTTTACAATTAATCTGGATGCCCCACAGAGTCATTCTAGGTTTTTGAAAATAAAAAGAGCAAGGACCCCATTTAGACCTTAGCTTCTTGAGTGAGGACAGAACACCAGCTTTGCATTTAGACATTACTTTGGGACTCAGTGCATGAAGGCAGTTTTGCAGCAAGTGTTTTACTTTGTTTGGTATATATATAAAGGCTCCTCTCTTTTTTGTTTTCACAACTGTACAATCTGCACCTTTAGTAAACCTCTTTAAAAGAACTGTTTCTTGAAAATCTTCAGAAAATGTACTCCCTTTGATAAACTGCAAAAAATGTCATTAGAGAAATAAGAATAGCATGAGATTGTAGCACGTACTTGAGGAAGAAACAAATTCTGAAATGAGAATGAGACTTGAGGGCAGAGGGTGGGAAGTTATTGGGAATAAGAGAGTGTCTGGGTTAAAAGACCACATATATTTACCATTGGACACATACAACCCATACTGATCCTGAATGACATTTTTTATCACTAATCTCTGATTATACACAGGAAAATATGGTAAACTTTATTATTATTATTTTTAATTTGGACACTCAGTCTGACAATCCCAAGAAACAGCTAAAATTATCTGCATGTAAATTTCTACTCTCAGCTAAATACCTAGGGATGTTCAGGGAAGAATTAATTGGAAGCAACTGAAAAAAAAAGAAAGGAAAAAAGAAAAGAGTTTCAGTGCCCCAGTGAATAATTTATAGCTGTTTCCTTTTCAACAAAGGGAATGTTGAATGTTTTTGACAATAGCAGGTACATAATTGTTTTATGCTGGCGGCATTTATTGTAACTCATTCATTATATCATCTTGCTAGTTTTCATGGCATGCATTTATTTGTTCTCTTAGTGGAACAATTTGAATGACAACTAGGAGAAATAGTGGGGGACAGAGAGTGAGAAATGTCATGCTAAAAGACTTAGACCAGTTTGATAGACAGCTTGAAAACACCATCAATACCATCAACACCATCAGCACAGGAAAAGTGAAAGGCCTAGATACAGTGACCACTTTTTTTTTTCCAGAATTGTCTTTATTCATTCATTTCAGTTGGTTTGGGTCAGAAAGGAGACTAACATTATACATAAGAAAGCTTAAGGAAAAAAAAATACAACATAGAGGAAAAAAAAATACAACATAGAACCACATGTGAGAAAATCCTGAAGGAAAGTCAAGTCAATGAATTTTCTCCATAGAAATAACTAACCCTAACTAACTAACCCTAGAAGTTCGCCCCAGATGGTGAGACCATATATCAGACAGAAACCTGAGCTTTTTGTGACCCTTGTTATTGGGAAAACATTTTAGTTACATTGAGTCATTTCCTTTCTATTTTTTTTCAAGTTGTAAAAACTCTAGAGTTCTCTGCATTCATTTCTCTGTGATCTTTCCATCAGAGAAAGTGTAATTGTAAGGGATGGTAGAAAGACAATGGATATACATTAAAACACAGCAAAGACTTCTTCTAATGGTCGAGTTCTGACAATAGGTCAGTTTTTAGAGGAATAAACCACTGTCGTTTCTGTGACCTTAATGATGCGAGCACGACTTACAGTATCTAATTCAGAAAGCTTACTAAAATCTTTTTACTACTATCTAATATTACTAATGCTACTACTGTTAATATTTCACAATAAATTCTACATCTAGTTTTACTCTCATGTCTGGACATAAGTATAGATACAGCTAGAAAGATATTTGTGCATTAACAACTTTACTACAGTCAAATAATTTTCCTGTGTTTCACTGATTTCTAAATGGGCCTTTTAAGATTTGACCATCACAAAACAGTAGCACGAGTTCCTTATAAACAAACATGAACACAGGTAGCCTTTTGGCATGAGAAGTGCGCTGCTCTTCTACCTGTGCTCCAGTAAACAGCTTCTCTTGCTTCTGCAACCTTCTCCAGTCCTTTTTGTGAAAAGGCACTTTCATGTCTTTTACAGCTTAACTCAGTAGTTATGTAGGGGTTTTGAATTATTATATTTGACATCATATTTCCTGTTTAGTTAACAGTCAGAACTATTCCCTAATTTGAACATACATCAGGTGACATTTCCATTATGTTCCATTCCTTGAATCACAAGATTGCTGTGCTTTGGCCTGTGAAGAGATTGTACTAGACGGCTGCAACTTTTAATTTGATTCCAGCAAACAGTTTTCCATATAATATTTGATTTAATTTTAATAACTTAGATGATGTAAATAGAACAAAAATACTGGGCATTGATAAAGTTGTATTTAGCATGTAAAAAGAGAGGAGTGTTACATGTGAATACACATGGTGCACAAGCTCACTCCTACTACAGCCATTTTCCTATTTGAAGGAAAAAGAACATCTCAGAAGTACTATTAAAATCAGTGAGTTTTTTTTTACCCCATCACAGCCCAAATCAGTAGAGAAATGTTTCTTATGGCCATGTATGTGTGACTATATACATATATAGTCACCCTTCTAATTTTCTCTCCAAAATATTTCTATGCGGCATCATCCAAAGAAAAAGAAGAAATCAGTACAAGTCTCTCTGGCAAACCCATTTTAGTGAGCATGACTGCAGTACTGAGAGACCTAAGGACCCTGGATCCATCCCATGCTATGAATCACAACCATCTGTGTTGTAGGAGAGTATCATAAATTATTGTTCTTGTCTCCACATATCCTCTCTCTCCCTGTTCACTGCTGAGCTACTTCTGCCAATAGCATCTTAGGTTCATATGACTCTAATCCAAAATCCACTAACGTCAAAGTCACACCAGTCATTTCAATGGGGTTTGTACACTTGATGCAAAATCACAGGCATTTTGTTGAATTGAAGGGTCCAATTTGCCTTTATTGACTCACACAAAACTCTCACTGAATTCAAGGGTGTAGTTATGTGAGGAACAGCAGGAAAAAGTAATAATAGAGAGGTAAAAAAAATAAAGTGGCAAGATTCTCAAAGAAGTGCAGAATTAATTAAAGAAATAAGACATGTTACTCTAGAAGAGCTAAAATCCAGGTAGCTGTTGATGTCTGTATAACAGAAAGTTTGCACCTTCCCTGCAAGTGCCTGAACCATCAGGACCATATGAATAATAGCCTGGGACATGCCGAGATGCTAATGATGGTCAAGCTCTTCTCCTCCTTCAAATCTGTAGATGTGACGAAGTCACCCCTTTCCGTGTGTCTGAATACTGGCAATGTGAATGGTAATCTTCACCTTGAAGAGCAAGATGGGACTATGCTTACCTGCTTATTTAGATATATATTAATATATAAGATCAGAATCTTAACAGAAAGCCCTCATTCCCCTAAAGTCAACTGGAGTCTTGCAACTGACTTCAGTGTGTCCAGACTTTCACAGACGAGCTTTAATAGGACTGACTATCCAAACATACAAGATCTCACAATCAGCAATAAAATCCAAATCAGCTAACTCAGAACACTATTCTGAAACCACAAATTTCCTCCCCCAAACACAAAAATACAGGACGTTTTGATAACAGAAGACCAGTAAGTAGAGAGGTAACAAAGACAATGGTGAGAAAGCCAATATATTTAGTTAGCTGTTCTCAGAGCTATAATATTTAGAATTTCAATATCTGCCATATTTAAATCTCCCGCAGATTTTATTTTGACTGCATTTAATTTTCTTGGAGTAGAGTTTATATTTTTTGGTTCATTTTCTTTTAACAAAACCATTCGGAAAATGAGAAAAAGGGTTTTGAAGTTCAACCCAGCTTGAAAATGGCTGTAATTCTGTTTAATATCAAAAGCAATTTTATCCAATCAGCTACAGACATTTAATGCTTACCATTACAGAAGTTAATTCTTTTTGCTGAAACTAAGTTTTCTGCTTTTACTGTGATTTTTTTTCTGGTTTGTTGAATTCTGGGACAGAGAGATATTTGGTTGGAGTACCTGAAGGGAAAAAAAAATCTTGAATCTAGGATTTTTAGCTCAGAGGGAAATATTTTTCATGACTATGAGTGAAGATAGAGGAAAACAATGAACAAGTTTTTACAAACTAAATTACGGAGAGTGCTACCAACTTCCTGTAATAAATGCATTGCATATGCATACACATGCACACATATACACATGTGTACATATGAATGTAGATTTTTTAAAATAGAACACATTTTTGGAGAAGGAAATCAAAGCATTCTTTTGTTTAAAGACTGTATAATTTTCTTACTCTATAGGTTACAGTTAGTACACTGAAATTTAGTTAGATGCCTGGCGTTCCTGCTTATGGATCTAATGCAGTATTTTTTTTATTTCCATTCAAACTATCTGTTTATTTTATTCTAATGTATCATGCCATAATTTCATGTAATTATGGGTACTCAGTCTTCCAAGACAAACAGCTGACACCTGGAGACATGTAAGGAATAACTCATAAGTTAAGGTTAGCTGCCCAACTCTCATTACATTGACATTTGAAGTATATTCTATGAAGTTCAAGTTAAACTAAATTTGTTATTCAGTGGTTCTTGGATTCAGAAATAACCATACAATAGGCTAGACAGAGATTGTCAGGCTGTCATTATAATACTGGCTGTTAACAACCACAATTAAGGAAGACTACATATCAATTATTATTTGTCTGGAACATGAACTTCCCTAAGCATGAAAGGAAGTGATGCAGCCTGTATTACTGTCTCCACTCTTCAGCTAATTAGTACTGTTTTTAATGGCTTCATCTGCCCAGGATCAATTGTCTAATGGGGAACAGTTCTCTGTCAGTTAATAAGGTGAGGAACTGTATAATATGATTATGTCTGGCTCCAAAATAGTGCTTCAAACAACACTAAAACAATCATGTGATGGAATAAATAGACTGATGTAGGACTGCTAGATAATTCTGGAGCAAGCAGACTGTTCCAGTAAGGGTACAAATGTCTGATACAAGAATGTGTAGCACACAGTAAGGAAAGAGTAGGACACTGTCTAGAAATGCTGGAACTTTAATTAAGAGAAGGAGTCAGTGGCAATATGCATTTAAACTGGTGTTTAAAGAGCATTAGCATAAGGAATGTGAAAGGGAAGGGCTCTGTTTCCAAAAATACTTGTTGCAGAAATAAACTGGTTTGTGGTTGTCCCATTTGGAAGAGTGTGCATTTTAAACTTTCCATTCAGAAAATGCCAGCCAGTACTGAAAAGAGTAGAAAAGAGCTTGATGATATCTACTCTGTGTGTCTTCAGGCTGGAAAAAGTGGGCTCTATATACACATGCATATATCATACCTCTGATTCCACAGGATAATTGGATTATATCCTTTTCTTCACTTATAGAGACTTTGGTAGATTATTGCTCATCAGGACAGAGGCATTGGAGAACTCAGCACAGATCTGCACAAGGTAAAGCAGGAGGTGCACAAATAGCTGTATGACTTCAGACTTGACTTCTTTCTGCTACAATTGATCACTATTACCCACAGGATAATTGATATTATTCTTGGAATTTACAAAAAAAAAGGGATCATGCCAAGCTCTTATAAAAACAAAAAGCAGATGTTGTGGTATAGGAAATAATGAAGCTTTATAATTAAGCAAGAGTAGACATCACTGGCTTGCCTGAGTTCAGAATGGAGGGGAAAGTAGTTGGTGAAACCATTAGAGTAATACCCAAAACATGCATTTTTTATTCCAGATCTAATTACCTCATCTGCCTTCTTCAGTGATGTCCAGTTTTTTCCTTTGCTGTTCTTTGGAGCACTGTTTCCACAAGAGATACAGAGTGTCCTCCTTCAGATAGAAAGAAGCACTGAAAAGTAATTAAGGGGGAAAAAAAAGAGGAGTATATTTGATAGGATTTGCTTTAATGACAGAGCTTATCTCAAATTCCTGAGGTTTGCACATTTACATATACATTCAAATATATTAAAGGAAAATAGCTGTAAAGATTTACCCCTTCCTTCCACAGTTGACTTAAGCTTTTTGAACACAAATCACATACATCACAGCACAACCACTTGCATAGTTCTTATGCCCAGCAGGTGAAGAAACTAGCACTTCAAATCTTTATATCTCAGCAAACCCAGACTTTTCTAGGCAAACTGTATTGCCACCCTGTTTGAACCTATCACTTCTGGGAAGATCATCGGCCATGACACTGGTGGTTTAGCCCTTGTTCCTCTTCTGAAGAAGCTGGAAGGCCTGTATCTCTCAGAAGACCATTTCAGTAATTTAGACAGCAGAAATCCTACCAACATTTTAGAGTTCCTCAGCTAAAAAGCCCTGCTTTTCACTGCACTGAGTAAACAAGGCAGAGCCTTGGAGGAGTGGGCCATTCATACACACATGGAGGAGATAAAGGGCAGTCCATCATCACAACGTGGAGATTGTTTCTGCTATAGGATTGTGGGGAGGGGACAGAAAAGGCGTATTTTTTCAGGAGTGGTGTGTGTATCGTATATTTGTGCTGGGGAAAAGATTGGTCACAAGGCTTTTTGAAGTGTTTAGCTATAATACATCAATGAAAAACATTGCTCTTACAGGGAGAGTATTGCAGTGATACAGTATAAGTTTTAACCTGTGCTAGTCAGAACACATCAAACATAAAAGCATTGCACAAAGACTGTAATAACTTGAAAAAAGAGATGATAATCATTGGTATGGGGCAGCGCTGTGAAGCCCGTATTTCCAGAAAGAAGGTATTTGAATTCCTTGAACAGAACAGAATGCAACAAAACAGGACAGCAGAGTCAAAAGTTAAATATGTGAGAAAAGAAGAAGAAGAAATAAATTCTTCTGTCTGAGTTACATCACCCAAGAATGGATATAATTTTCAGCAGATGGACTACCTCATTCCTATTTTTATATTCTATTTCTGGTTCAACCCACTTTCAACCAGCACTTGAGATTATTGTGGACAAGTGGAATTTGCATCCAAGGAGAGATTTTAGCTATTGCATATGGAAGGAGTGTCAGTGACCTGCCTTCTTCTCTTTTACTAACTGCCACAGCTTAGAAAAGAGAAAGGTCTGGCTGGTACTATCTGAGGTTCCTCTTTGAACTCTATACTAAAGACATTTTTTTGTGTTTTTCTCTTAAAATGTACATTACTGCAAATAGCTACAGCACAATATAGTGTGGACAGTCCAGGACTCAGTCAAGGCAGAATTGCAGTTACTGAGACCTTTACAATATTATAATAATGTACTAATTCTCAGAGAGACACTCTGGGATCCATTGCTAATACATGAAAATACATGTTATGTTCAACAGACAATGAGGTAGATTTGAGAAAGAGGTGCCCTTTTGGAGTGCAAAACAAGCAGTTTTGAATGGGCGATAGAGTGGGGAGAAATGCAAAAGGATGGAAAGAGAAGGACAAGTTTTAATTGTCTCCCTTCTCCAAATGTGTCTTTCCTTAAATAACAGGTAAACTGGGAGGCATCAGCATCTCCTGTGCTTTGAAGTTGACAATTGGAAAATTTATAATCAAAAGAATAATGTACTTTGTGGGATAAATGATAGAGGTTTAGATGTCTTGAGGTTCCAGGTATTTTTAGAAGTACTTTAACAAATATATTCAGAGGGATTAGGAAACAAGCTATTCTTTTTAGCAAGAATTATTTTTATTGTGGAATAACTGTTGTTAACCTTATACCCTCTCTGACACACACTCTCTGACACTCTCTTCCAATATTTTAAAGAGCTGGTTAAAAACAAACCTATAAATTTAAGATTGACAAGCCATATGGCAATATCAATTAATAATTACATTTTCCTTGCTGAGACTTATGGATTTGGCTTAGGTAGCTTGTCCTTCAAATAGAACATGCAAAGATTTTTATAAGCCCAAAAGTTTAATCAGTTAAATTTGTGGCAGAAGCACTTGTGTTTTTATTACAGAATAAGGATGAATATGATAAGTAAATGGATGCACTTCTGTTGAAAGTTTCTGAGGCCTAGACATCCCTACTTAAGAAACAGATTTTGCGTTAGTGAGTAGCTAAACTGAAATTCTGGTTTTCAGTAACATAGATTTCACAAATGCTAAGTGGAAAAGGTTTCTGCTGAAGCAGCAAGTAGCAGAAGGTGTTAACGTGGAAAAATGTGTAAGATGTTCTTGTAGAGGACATAAATGAACATTGATATATGTTCTGCTTTGAGAAAGGGGAAGCAGCAGTCATTTTAGAAAGTAGCAGTCATTTCAGTCTAATTTTTTCAGCAGCATTATTGTCCAAGCTCTTTTATTTTAAGTGAAAAAAGAAGTGTTGCAATTGGAATACACACAGGCTTTGTCTGATAGTGAACAGAAGAATAAGACCTCACTACTGTTCATTACATTTTAATGCATAACTATAGCCAATATTTTAGAGAAGAACCTAAAGTATTCCCCTCATCTGATGTGAATTTGCACTCCTGAGACCCAGAATGACTCCAGACTATAACCTAATAGTAATACAGAGTTTCACAACATTTCTATTGGTATCTTTATGAGAAAGCATTGCCCTCTGTGTAGCTGGGACCATGAGGAATTCAGCAAGTGGCAAAGGTGAAGCAATGCCTGAAAGCAGGTTACATCTCTGGCAGCACGGCCAACAGTGACTCAAACTTGCACATCAATGATTGCTTCTTCAAAGTATATTATAGGTTGGAAACACATAACATAAGCTCATGATGCTCAGCTATTACAGGAAACCCCTTCACTGATTGCTGTCAGAACACCAAGGAACAAGGAAGTGAAAGAGCAACAGCTAAGTTTGGAGTTGGTGCTCACATAGAAATGGAGGGCATTAGATTTTGCTCCTGTCAGGTGCTTTTACTGTCCTTAGAGCTCTTTGTAGGAGCTTACAGAGTCCAAAAGAGGAAAACATCAGCATGGAACAATTTTTCCTACAACGAAAAGTGGAGAATTGTGTCCAGGTGATACCTTTAGATCATTGGAGAATGTGGAAAAGAAGGAGGTGGAGGATTTATTCAATTAAAAGGGAGAGATGAGCTGTGAAACGTCTTGATGCTAGGCCAATGTACCTTGTCCTTGTCTTTCTCAAACAAGGAAGAAGTGTTCACGTGAAAGTGTATTTTGCTTCCTTACGATATTTGATGCTTTTTGTATCATTTCCCACTCTTCGCTCTCCACTGTTAAAGTGCTTTCCTGTAGTGAGTGTTAATGCCACCAGAGCTTCTTTCATTCCCTTCAAAATTCACTCCAGAAAGGAGGCCTCTTATGAAGAGAACTGATACTCTTAAACTCATAGGATTAAGCAAAGTTCCAAAGTTTTGTTTATTGATTCACTCTAATGGACAAATGGATGATGTCCCCATGCCACCTTGCCTCTTTAAATAGCTCAGTGCAAGGCTTTCTATTGAGGACATTTCCAAAGTTAGCACAGTTTTCAAAAAGTATTGTAGACTAGCTACTGAATGTGATTTTAAAATCATGACTAGTGGCAATCAACTCAGTTAATAATTATGGTCCAGTGCAGAAAGGTATTCAGAAGCTGAACCACTAAACTCCTGTTGAAGTCTGTGTTGTATAAGTATCTACTGCTTAATCAAGTGCTTAGATTCATTTATCTTTCTCTATGTTTCTTTGCGATACTACCTGGCCAGAGCTCAGGTTTCAGTTGAAACATGTTTCTATGCCAGGCAGCACTTAAACGTAATGAATGGCATAACCAAAAATAAATAATCAGATATTAAATATTAAGAGTACCTTTCTAAAGAGTGGATAGCGAACAACTGAGAACAGATTGGCTGGAGAACTTGATGAGACTTCACTACTGGAAAATTTAGGAACAGATAGGCATCTCTCTGGGCTGGAATTGTCACTACTGCTGTCCTGAATCCAGAGGATAGACAAAATAACTTTCACTTCCACAGCTACCAACCTAATCCTCTACCATGCCATTCCATAACTATTCACTGGAAATTTTCTGTTGTCAATGTTTTTCAGACAACTCACATGAGAACAGAATTAAACAAGCCAAGGTTGCAAACTGCATGTTGTTTGCTTTCCACTGATAGTCTCAGGCTGGTTATTGCCTTGGTCAATTGGAGAAAACACGTTTCTCATGCAAAAGCAAAAACTTCAGAGACAGGAAGGCTTCAAGATAACCCATATACTCCTCATTATTTTACTAATGTTAACCCTCTGACTACATAGTACTGATCGATTTGTTTGGCAAGCTGGAAAAGTGAGAGTTGCATAAGGAATAAGTGAGAATATTAATTATTGTCCTGGTAGGAGAAGGAGAGAAAGATGTCTCTTAGTTGTCATGGTATGGCTGTGGGTTAGCAGTACTTGAGCCCTGATCCTTTTAATGCTTGTTGGCTGCTCCCCCTTTCTCATCTCAAGTGGGTAAGTTGAAAGCCTGCCTCTCTCCCATCCCTCCCTGCTTTGTGTCTGAATGTGCATGGGAATAAAGCGGAGGTGGGGAAGCCTTTCAGCCGTAGCAGTGTGCACAGGAGGAACAGAACAGCCCATCGCCAGCAGGAGGTCACTGTGTCCTCCCCAGCCCCTCAGCAAGGTGCCAAAAACCTCTCAGGATGTTCACATGATCTTTCTGGCTGCTGTCCCCTCCTCAAATCACACTGCCCTTTCCCTCTTGCCCTTTACCCCACCATGGGATAAACTTAAAACATTGTAAGGCTCCTAAAGAAAATCAATTATGAGGAACAAAAGAAGTTTAGGTCTGATTTAGGCCCTGTGAATATGAAACCATTAGGTGGAACTGCCAAACTTAGCAAGAACCAAGCTGTGAAGGATCTACACATGGGAACAGCTTCACAAATCTCTCTGTGGGCAGCTTAACAACTGCATGCAATTATTTAGATGTATAGTTTATTCCTGCATAATTTATGCAGATCCATTTTCAGCTATTTTGCCCAAATACAAAATAATGGTTTCATGATTACAGCATCATCTGGGGACATCAAAGCACTCCACCATTATGATTCACATCCCCATTAACGATAATGCACAAGACAAATGTGAATCTTTATTAGGTTAATTCTATTTTGCCCATTTTGCAGATGAGTAAGTGGGAGCACAGAGAGGTTAAGTGATTTGCCCCAGGTCACAGAGCAAAATCTGGAATTAAAAACAATGTGTGAGTGTGGCCTAAAAGCCATATACATTACAATTAAATAATGAAGTATTTAATAGCAAAGAAATTCTAAAAACTAGGGCTTCATACCCCACCCAAGTATGGATTTAATAGGTAATCTTGCACTCGCCATGAATTTTAAACTTCCTGTGATCACATAATAACTCCAAAGAATGGGAAAAAGCAAGAAAAGGCTTTTCTTTCGTTCTCTAAAAAGCAAATAAGGCAGGAAAACGTGCTGCTAAAGCTGCAGCAAAGAGAAATTACCTGTCCTGAAGTGACACTGATTTTTTTGCAGTGCTCTTGCTATCACTAGTGTCCTTGAGAAACAGAAAGCCACATAAAGCAAAGCTCTGTCATCTACAAGAGACTAAAATGAAAGATTTGTTCTTTAAATAACAAGGTTTTACTGAGCTCTCTTTATTTGACTTATTAATAAGGTGGATGTAATTAACTCAGCCAGTTTTAACTTAAGGGTCAGTAGCATAAATTGTTAACTACTGCTTCCCCAATTAAGGGAGTTTCTAATAAATGCCTACATAACTAAAAATACTGTAAAAAGCATTTTTTAATGTAAAAGTATTTTCAGAGCAAGCTTTAAAACACGCTGAAAAAATATAGTGAGCTAACAACGATACGCAAAAATGCAGATAACTCATAGTTTTGAAACAGGCAATGTTTTCCATATCTGTATTTGTTTTTCTTTCAAGCATGAAAAGCTAAGCCAAGTTTCTATCCTCAACCATTTAAATGAGCACAAATTTTAATGAGTCCACATGCTTCATATAACTGTAAAATAGTTAACTGTGCTCAGTTGTTTAGTTTGAGACTGAATTTGCAAAGTTTCATTCACAGGAGACTTTGCAGTACAGAAACTCCCACTGCTGAGTGAAAGTTAATATTTATGATGCATTAGAAGCAGAAAAACGTAGGGGAAATAGGCATTAACTCCTGCTATATTTAAACTGTCTAAAATTTCCCACTGTATCTGTGAGACATTGTCATTGCTTGAAGCAAATCTTTTGTCATGTAATGGGCAAAAATTCCTACAATCAGGACAGTCCCTTCTTTTTCTCTCCCAGAATACCCTGCAGACTTAGTGGTGCTGCCGTGCTGAGAACTGACACATCCTTTAGCTGATTATGCCGGTGACAGAACACTTAGCAGCATACCAGGAAAGTCAAATGTATTCCTTGACATGGGAATAAGGTACCTGGTTCCCCTGTTTTTCAAATTATCATCTTCACTGCTACTATTGTAATGTCCAAATAATCAGATTCTGGAATTTCAGTGTTATTTTTATGCGCATTTTAGTGATTATCTGTTCAACTGTATTGAGAATTCCAGGACCTATACAGTTGCAAAATTAACCCCTCTGACACATGCTCAATGTGCTGCAATGCTCAGTATTACTCGGGAGTTCAGTACTGCAGACTGAGGCAGGTAAAGAGTAGGATCCCTTGGAGTGGCATGTTTAAAAGGCTTTGTCTAAATGATTCTTCCAGAAAACTCAGTCTTCTGTTTGAAAAAATATATTCTTTCCCAGGGGAACTGGGTGTCAGCCAGATCTTATCCACAGCATGATCAAAAGTTGTTCCCTATTTACAACCCAAGCATCAGCTGGCCAATATTTTTTTTTTTAAATATATCTGAATATGAATTTTCCACAAAAAGTCCCCTTGTCAAGAAAGGAAAGGGGTTTTTTTGTCATGAACTCCTAGAATAATAGTCTCATTCATCAGAAAGTACTGAATAGTTCAGCAATATACTCCAGTACAGCCATGTTGTTTTTCTTGTATCTCATTTTCATATCTCAGACACGTTCAGCTTCGTCTGATACACAAAATAGGGAGAATTACAAGGAGGGAATAGCTTTTTATATTCCCTGTCCCCTTTCTGCCCTAGCTAATTCACTCATTTCAAAACCACTCTCTTGCAATCAAACCAATATTTTTCTTAGCTTTAGGTTTGCAGCTGAAACACGAAAGGTTAATAATGTTTTTTAGATACCCGGGAAGTCCACTCATGCCATACATAAAAGACTGTGACCTTTCCCATCCCAATATATGTTTATGAATCTGCTGTGAAATTAGTGGCATTATTAAGTTAGCTGGCTTAAACTTAAGAATAAGTAAATAATAAAGCTCATTACCTTTGAAATCAATAGTAGCCCCGTTCACCTCCAGTTTCCTTCACCAATAATTTCCTTGGAAAAAAGTTAGTTTCTAAGCGTAGTGTCAACACCAGTGTTAGAAACACTTCTGCTTGAATTATAACAGTTCTGTTGAGTTTAAATAAGGAAACTGATCAAAACTGAAATATGAAGTGATTATACTACATTAACATGATATATCCAATAAAATAATTTTATTTAAAGTTCAAAGATAATTTTCAAAAGCAGAAAACAATTATTCATTACACATAGAAATATAAAGATTTACAGACTAATGTGTATTCCTAGCTTTGGGAGACATATTCTCACTTCTTGCTACATGATGAGCTGAAAAAGGGAATATATATCAGCTGCCTTCATAGCTGGTTTGCATGAATCCCTCTGATTGACCATTTTTTACAAGAAGTATATGACATCTACAAGAATACCAAAATGAAGCCCAACTTTTTGAAAAACCTTTAGCCAGAAACATTAAGACATATTAATTTCATTGATAAGTCAATTGCTGCCTTATGCATTTTAATATGGAGTTGCAATTAATAAAAACTATTGAGTCTACTGCACCAAGCTACAAATAAATACAAACAACAACAAAATCAAAATGACATATACTGGAGTAAACACAATCTGATCATTCACAGTTAATAATGTCATTCATTTCATGATATATCTGAAATAGAAGAGAATAAGACAGCTGATATACCTGACTCAAATGTGCACTTTTTTCAACTTAACTTTACAAATAACTGGAGTTACTGCTCACTGCGGAAAGACTGTAGTATTTTTACTAATTTTTAACCATCAATAATGGCAAATTTTGGTCTTTTTAAAAACTGAATCCAATTTGGATTTGCAGTAGCATATAATTTAGCTCAAAACACTTCTTATCCTAGTTCAGATTCAGTTCAAATGAGAATATATATCTATAAACAACATGAAGTGTTGTTCAAAATCACCTGTTCTACTGCAAATCAAGTATTTTTCCATGTATTTCTGTTAAGCTATGCTGAGTTTATACTAATATAATGAAACCTAAAGATTTTACCTTTTGAATGACAAAAAGCATGGACGTTTCACAGAGGGAGTTTTCTTGCAAAATTTCCTTTCCTCACTGAAAGCTATGTAAGAACTTGTTACTATCACAACTGGAAAATGGAAATATCCAGATATATTCTCTTGTCTTCTTTGCCTCTAGAGAAAGATTAGACAAGGAATTTGGACCAGTTCTTAGGCTTTTTTTTTGTATTCAGGTCTTTTTTATTTTGATACACATCAGAGTGCCAAGATACAACGAGAAGAATCAGATATTCATTTTCATTAGGCCTTTTAGCTCAGAGTTTTTAGTAAACACAAAACAGTTTACTGAAGTTTGAGTTGTTTTGATCTACTCCAGATGAGAATTTAGCATGAAATGTTTAGCAAAAACATTATCTACAACTTTTTCCATAATTTTACATGCATTTTTGGCAGCTCTTCTTTTGAAACACCTTTGTTAGAGGGTTTACTGAGAACTAGAAAAGCTGAACATAGATAAAATAGGGAAAATAGATTATGAATACAAACAAGGAAAGTCAAGCCATTCTCACTTTTCTCCAACAGCATAAACTGGTTAACAGGAATGGTTAACAATTAATAGGCAGTTTGGTGGATCTCTGCAAGATCTCTAAGCCTGGGATTACATACGCAAACAAGAGAAAACAAGATACAGAGTATGGTATTCTGGGTGAAACTGTTGCATTTTCTTTGTTATACATATGTTGGAAACTTTATCATATTTTGGCATATTAAAACCCATTTAAAAGTTTTCTAGTTTCAAATGAAGGCACACAGATGTTCAACCCAGGGGAAAATAAATAAAAATATTTGTTATATATGTATCACTGAGAATTTGTTACAGTAATATTAACATGCATTTCATAGAAGCAATTTTGAATTAAACCTTAAAATGGATCTGTCCCTCTTACAATGAGAAAAATTATTAACAGTATTCTACTTTATATTACAGCACAGTATATAATGACAATACAAGCAACATGCAAGTATCAAAGAACCTTTTGATAAGGTTTTCCTGACCACAGTTATTTATGCTTGCAACAAGTTAGGAGACCACATTGTTATACACTGGTAAAAGTATCCTATGGTCCCTGTTTAATTCCTAGAGAAACCTGACAGAGGTAAAAAATGTGCTACAAAAGGGATAAAAAGTAAAGAACATGTCTATTATCAATTTAATGATAGGATAGATGTTCCCTTCAAAGTTTTTCCTGTTACGAAGCCTCACCAGTGAATAAAAGTATCTAATGTATTATTCAGATAAAGGCCTCTGAACCTTAGACAGAAGGAAATCCATACCGCCTTACATTGCTTTATTAAGTCTATATTAAGGGCTCCATTACTTTAAAGAAACTGTTTAAGTAACATTAAGGCTATGACCCAAACTGACAAAAGTAAGGAAATAAAGATAGCTGAATTTCCATCTTTAAAATATGCTGTTGTGAGGAAGAAAAAGGAACAATAGAGTATGATACTTTGCTTCTTATCATGGACTGAGAGAAATATTTGGGCCAAAAAAAAAAAAAGAAAAGAAAAGAAAAGAAAAAACCTGAATCTTCACCTGGCATTCAACGGAATCCAAATAAAAATGTTTAAAGTTTGGCTGTCTTCCCATTACCTCACGCCATGGGTCACTTACAGATCGAGAAGCAAGTCTTCAAGCATAGGAATGCCAGACAATTCCTTCTTCCACTACAACAGCAACTGTTAGAATAAAGGACCCAATTACTGCTGCCAGGGTATATGTAAAATACTGGTTCTCAAGGGTTTTCATGTGTTCTTTACCCATAAGATCTACTGCAAAATCTCCAGAAAGTAAAATATGTCTCTCTACCTTCTTTTTCCTTTTATACAGGGGAAATGGAAGAAAGAGAATATAAGAGGAGAAAAGACCGCAAGTAACAAGACCAATAGGTTGCAAAGTAGCCATCACTGTACAAGAAAGGAAAATACCATTAGGCAACCATTTCTTACCTGTAGCTCTTAGCCCAGAGTTAAAATTAATTTGCCTTTATGCTATCCCACTATTAAATTGGATGAATTCTAACATGATTCTAAAAAATAATAAGTAAACTAGTTATATCTGTTGCTTTTAACATTGATATTAAGTGAAATTGTACTGCTTAGGTGAATGGCCTACGTTCCTTTCATCTCACCTGAAGGCCTGAAACACAGTTACATGCTATATCTCTGCTGTTGAAGGCACTGATATAGCTCTAATATTTTAGCATGTATTTAAAACCTTTGCTAATAGAGGAAGTATATGAGCACGTGTGTGGCTAGAAATGTCTTTAAATTGCTCAACAGTTGAACAATAGTTTTAGTCATAAACTTTGTCTTTACTCTTGTGGTGTCACTTCTCTATCAACATAACATGCTGCCTTCAATTTGTTTACCTCTCATACCAAGATTGCCCATCTGGTGAATAAGAAAAGCAAAAAAGTTATACAGCATTACTGTAGCAAATAAGACAGTCTGCATTAGACAGAATTCTCCATATGGTCATTCTTCACAGGGTCACTGCCCTCTCTATGATCAGATTGCTGGTGTTGCAACATTTTGTTACAAAAGACTTTCCTGTTTCCCTTGTTTCGTAATCTAAAATATTCTGTACCCTCAGAATATAAACATGACATAGCATTTTTTATAACAAATCTGGAGGCTGATATCGCAAACACTGAACAGAAAAGCTCCTCTTGTTCAAATTCCTATCTTTGCACGTGGGACTCAGCAAAGCTGAATCAAAAAATTAGTAAAATTAGGCACCAGTTTTTACCTGTGGGAGTTATTAACAGTTGGACCAAAATGGAGATAAATACATTGACAACTTCTCCAGTTCCTCAGATCAACATTCAATGGCATTCTGAAACATAAGTTGAGCCAAGTCCGAATTTAAACCACAAAGAGGGGTGAGTGAATGTGAGCAAACTGCAGTATCTATACAAGATTAGATTCAATGATCTATGGTCTTTTTGGCCTTACAAACAATGAAATTATGATAAAACTATATCATACCCAAACTAGAGGAGCATGTTTTTTTGTAATTTCCATGTAAAAAAAAAAAAGTACAAGAGATCCACTTTGACGAGATATTCATATAGAATAATAAATGGCTAAATGGATAATAGTATATATTTAAAAGGTTCAAAATGAGCAAACAGGCTCAAACAAAATAAAAATAAATGTCCCATGATGAGGCAAGCAGCTATCTTTCCATACTCATCATTTCGATTCTGATGGAAACACACACTACGTTATCTTTCCAGACTGTGGTGCTTACGTTATTCATACATACATTACAATTCAAGCCTTGCACAGGCAAACAAAATCCCAGAGAGTCATCCTGTACAGACCCTGTCTCCACAGTTTCCTCATGATGGGTGGAAACAGTCTTTCTTACCTCACACTTAGGCCACTATCCTTTCAGTCTCACATCTGCAAATTCTTCGGCAGTAAGATCCTGTTGTGGTTCCTGCATGCCTCACTAATCCATAGGGTTGGAGATAGTAGTTCTGTCCCTTTCCTAGTTCAAATATACTATTTTTTGGCAAGTGCTTGCATCCATTACTGCTGTGTATGGTCTCTCTCCCCTTAGAGGACCTCTTAACCACCTAATTCCTGAGGAAACACATTGCCCTTAGTCTTGCTTCGACACCCAGTGGCTCTTGTTTAGAGCCACAAAGACTCAGATACATGTAGTCTCTTCAAGTTGCCAATGACAGTAATGAGTGATAAGGTAAATTTGTAAATTATACTCTATTACTTTCTCACAAGATGGACTTCTTTTCCCTCTTGCCACACAAAGCAAAAATAAAACCAGGAAAGACCTATCTGCAAAGAAATTAAACATGGCAAAGGCTCAGAGAGCTCTGAATAGCAGTTCTCTGACAATGATCAGCTACCATGAACAAGCAGAAAATCACGATTTCTTTAATAGGCATGACATGCTTATTTGCATTTTTTATATCTTTTTTTAAGAAATCTAAATAGTAGACAGAGTGTGAGGCCTCTTATAAAGGCTCTTGCTCCTGATAAGTTAGTGAAATTGTTTCTGCATCACAGTACACCTCTTAACCACGGAAGGCATGTCATTCTCAAAATGTAATTTGAAAGCTCTCAGATATTCCACCAATCTACATTATTTCCAACATAGTTTAACTTTTCAAGGTTGGTAGAAATCACCTAGTATGTATGGAAGAACATAAGATGATGAGTGACAAGAATCTAGCTCTTTGTTTGACACGATGTGTGGTTTACCCTGTCTTTATGTTCTTCTGTAAAATAGGAGAAATAAGTTTCTATATATCTAAGCGTAATGTTTAGTTAATGAACTATTAGTAAATTAAATTGTTCTGCAAAAATGAAGAGCAACAGTAATTCTAAATATTCTTCTCCCCACTCACTGCCTGCACTGGAGAATACAGGAATGGATCCATTCCTTCCCTTCTTCTCAAAGGAATCCTGCTCTTTTTTCATATCCATGTGGTTTTTAAAGAAAATATTCTTGCTTTCTCTATCTGCATAGTGCATTTTATAACACAAAAAGCAAAATTTAATGTTAAAACTAGGACTTCTGTGCCAAACATGGGCTGCTTGTTTGACCTGGCAAGACAACAGCTGGACCTCCACTCTGTTAATTGTGCAAGTGTAAAGACTTCATCCTGCAAGGTGTTGTTAACCTGTGGAAAGATCAGACCTATTTTAACATTCAAACATAAGGGTAGTCATCTTGCAGGTTGTACAACAATATATACTCACATATGTATGTACAAACCCACTCTCATACATCTCTGTATAGGAATACACACACAAATAAATGGCTGACAGCTGGATACAAATGCAAAGATATGTCTCAGGCTGGGACACTTTGAATTATTTCTAACATGTACAATGCAAACAATCTATTTGAAATGTCACAAAGGGAATTTTTCCCAGGATGCATTCTTGTATGCTAAAATTCAACTAACACTGGACTTCTTTGGGGAAAAATAAACATTAAAAGACTGGGTTTCAAATGGAAGTGCTGATAGGCCTTTAACTGTCGCAGCGTGAATAGTATCACCACCGTATATTAACAACTGTAGTCATAAGATCTCAACATTTTTCCTCTCTCTGTCTTTCCCTGGAGCTGCTCAAAAAGCTAAGCCCCTTTTCACATTCTTAATGACCAAAAGTTTAAAAAAAGGAAAAAAAAAAAAAAAAAAGAAAGAAAAAAAAAAGACTTAAAAGTTCAGCTGGATTTTCTTCTGGTTTCCTAATGAGCTTAACATCTCATAAGACGCCTTTGGTAAAGGAGAAAATCTTTTCAAAAAGACCCATTTTCCTGCTGACAGTACAATCTTTCTGAACTAACATCAGAAAACCATAAGGGTGACATCCAAGCCACCTGAGCTGGTGATACAAGCTCTGTAACCAATAGATTTCTATCCTCTCTTTACTCCACATTCTCTAGCAACACAGTTCTTTAGAATAGGGTCAAAAGAAAAAATTCTGTTTAGTCGTTTAAAGGAAACAAATAACTTTTTCATCAGATCTCTGCTAGAGTTTGACCAAAGTCAACGTATACTGTAATTTAATTTGTCATAAAAGACCTAAAGTAGGTGGTTCTTAATAAAAGAGATCACAAAGTTATGTAGTTTCACATCACCTTGAGTATGCATGAACAATAGTATCTGACCTATTTCATGATTTCTTTTTTGCTGTTAAACAACAGAGAGTAGTCTCATAATAAACTTGAATCCTGCACTGTGGAAAATAAAAAAAAAAAAAAAAAGAAAAAAAAAAAAAGTAAGAAGCAGCAAGTGCTACATACCTAACATCTGTGAAAAGGAATATAGTCTTGAATGCAATGACTCCCTACTATAACTGTACATGGGATTTGAACATGTAAAAAGTTACTTACATAACTGTCATTGCTCATGTGAGTTCACTGATGGAAAACAGTGGGACTACCTCAGCATTTAGATTATTTATGTATCAGAGCAGCTGCAAAACTGGGCCTTACTATGTACTATATCAGGCACATAGAAAAATACATGGTTTTGCCACTTGATTTGGTGGCACTACAATACAGTAAGAGGTGGCATTCTGTAGATACATAGGTGCAATACCATGTTATTACACAAGCGGCTGCATTTTGGGGTCAGAATCATCAAATTCTCTATTTATTTTTGTGACAGAAATCCATAACGGGTGTGTAGACCTGAAGGGGGTTAATCATCAATTACACCTGAATGAATAAGGCAAGAAATTCAATAATGTTCAGTTTTGAAAGTTGGTGAAAGTACACTTCTCATTTTCTATCTTCTTAAAACTTCTATAATTTTTGCTATGGTTGCTCTACTTCTGTAATTTCAGTAATTATGGAGCATCTATTGTGAAATAAGCCACAGATAATTATTTCAGTGTACCTGAAGGTCTGTTTAAGATGGATATTTTTTTGAGAAATGGAATGCCAGAGCAAACTGCATGAAAAAGGCAGTTTTCCTAACACCTTGATTTCCCATGTGTACAAATCCTCCTTCTTGGTGCAATTCAACACTGAGTGATGTTGGGATGCCTGGTCAAACTATGAGAGAGTCCAGCATGATGCACTTCCAGAATAAGGACTTTCCAGAGACCTTAAACTTGATCTGGCAGTTGATTATCTCCAGAGGTGGGAATTAATTCTGCCCCCAGGTCAGCTTAATCTCCTTGTGAGAAGAAACCTTCAATTATTATAAACTCTGCTAAATTATTTATGGTATCTCTGTGATCTAATGAAGCTTTATTCAGCAAGACCTCTGTCTAAGGCTCACACAGGGAATGGAATAGGGCAACTGATCATGAAACTCCAGTAATTGTAGACTTCTGGAGCAGAAGCATTGAACAGGCTGGTTCAAATTTATTCTAAAAAAAAAAAAGTCTATTTCGGAGGAGTTAATGTAAGAAGGAATCTAGCCCATAAACCCCAGTTCTTCCTTGTTTTGCACTGCATATGGTCTCAGAGAGGCAAGTGAGCCTGCCAGGGCAGCATTTCAGTTCCAGAGGTAGACTGCAGGAAGTCTTACAGTCCTGCAATTCTCACGTAACTTTTATTGTCTTATTTTTGACTGGCTGCTGCAAGCTGCAAGAATGAATTTGTAAAAAAAAAAAATACCTCAAACCCACAAGACTAATGCTTTGGGATATCCACTCTTAGAACCTGACCTAATAAAAATATATATGTACATTCAACTTCCACACCATTAAAGCCAGACATTTTCTTTTAACAAAACCTGGCCCTCAGTTGTAGTCAATACCATACAGAGCCATTTAGAGAGTAACAAAATCTCACAGGAAATTCTTTATATAAAGAGATTCAGAAATGAAAATACCATGCAGGTCACAGTCATTGACACATAATGATACAGTTAAGCAGTTCATTTCTAATTAAGCCTGTGATCAGAAAATAGCCAATTTTGCTTTCTGCTTCTTGGTGTGTTCAACAATTTTGCCAGCCAAAAACTGTTAGCTGCTGAATTTTTAATGATCCTTTATTGGATAATAAGGTTTTGTTTTCATTTCTCTCAAAGTGCCAGAGCCTCCGTTAACAATTATGTTGGGGAAAAGGTTTCCACAGTAGGTGGGCCCCACAGTCTGTCTAAACCATGGATTAGTATTATAGGAAAAAAATAAAAACCAGAGTGAAAAAAATGAAGAACAGTTAGGAAAAGCAGGTTTGGTTTTGGGTGGGTGCAGAATTAGGTTACTTCATTATATAAAATAAGCAAAGAAAATGAAAACTTTCAATATGGTGAAACTCACATGAATCTGCTATTCTCTGGGTTGGCAAGATCCAGCCACCCAGTTGAAGTGCCCTTTAATTAATGGTCAAATAAAAATATACTTGTTATTCCAGGAATAACATGAGATTTTGACAGCAGAGCTGGTCAAATCCCTGGCAGGTGCATACCTGGCTCAAAAGTTCCATCTGTCCTATCATGATGTTTTAGTGACTTGTCCCAAAGACAAAGTCCTTTTGGTTTACAGCAGGAATTGTTCACTTTTCCCTCAAAAAAACTGTTCTTCTTATCACCTCAAGAGGATCTTGCCTTCAAACCAAACCAAGGTTTTCCATTCTTTTTCTTTTTCTTTATTTAAGGCAAATGAAGGGTTTCTTATTGGCCTAAAAAGCTATATATTTATTTATTTAGTTAGTTAGTTATTTTTTATGTTCTCTGCTTCAGAAGGCAGGTTTGGGACTTGTGGATAACCTCTACTTTGCTCTCTGGTCTCACGTACCAGCTAGCATCGCTTTGGGGTCTTTCGAAAGGCACATCAAGAAAGACCATCTCTTTTGGACATTGATCTGAGTGCTGAAATTTGAGTATAAATGAGTGTCTGAATGTTTCCTGGGTTGGAGAGACAAAACCACTGACTGCAGAAGGAAAGAGGGCAAAAAGAAGATAATTTGAAGGAAAAAAATGAAGTTAAAATCCACTGAAAATAGAGACAGTGCAAGCCATAGAAGAAAGGATTTAAAGTATCCAAATTTTTTAAAAATAAGCTTGCAGCCAAATTTTGTTTCAGAGCCTCCAAATATGTGCACAGGTAGGAATGTAGATGCAATATATGCAGTGTTCATTGCACCATATATTTCCTGAGAAGTTTCCCTGGCACTCTGTATTAAAAACTCAGTATTATTTTTAACTTTGTCAAATAGTAACAATTTCTCATATGGGTGTGAAAATAAATGACAAAATAAATAATATTTTTTTTAAAAAATACAGCCATACCGGGCCAACTCTTTTCATGCATAAGGTAGAAGAATAATTTGTTTCACTAATATAAAAAGTAATCTGGTGGCCTTTACTTTTTTTCAATGATTCTGAAGTAGATATATAAAATTCAGCATCATGACTATTTTGACAAGAATATGGTTTCTTTTGCAACACCTGGACAAACATGGCCAAGCCTCTGAAAAATCTCTGTTTACCTATGTCCTGGTTTCATCTGGGATAGAGTTAATTTTCTTGCTAGTAGCTGTCACAGTGCTGTGTGTTAGATTTAAAACAACAATAATGTTGATAACACACTTGCTGTTTTGGTTGTTAAGTAGTCAAGGACTTTTCAGCTTCTCACGCTGTGCCAGGTGCACAAGAAGGCGGGATGGGGCTTAGCCAGGACAGCTGATCTAAACTGGCCAAAGGGATATTGCACACCGTAAGACATCACGCTCAGCATACAAAACTGGGAAACAAGGGGGAACATTTGGAGCGATGGCGTTTATCTTCCCAAGTAACTGTTACATGTGTTGGAGCTCGGCTTTCCTGGAGATGGCTGAACACCTACCTGCTCGTGGGAAGTGGTGAATTAATTCCTTTTTTGCTTTGTTTGTGTGCACAGCTTTTGCTTTACTTATAATATTAAACTGTCTTTACCTCAACTCATGAGTTTTCTTCCTTTTACTGTTCTGATTCTCTCCTTCATCCCAATGCAGGAGTGAGTGACTGAGTGAGTGAGTGAGTGAGTGAGTGAGTGAGTGGCTTCATAGTGCTTAGTTGCTGACTGGTGTTAAACTACAATAACCTACATTCATTTCTCCTTTTCGTTAGCCAAAATTTCTACAGCTTTCAACCCCACAAAGCATCCACAGACTTTTACACTCCTAGAGATAAAGTGCATATTCTGTCACTCTGCAGAGTTGATCTATTTAATATTGAACTGCATGTTGCAAAGACAAATTAGTTTTTATGAATCTTGCAAATATTACAACACTCACAATAATATGAAAAAAGTACCTAAGGAATAATTCTACCATGGGGGTGAGGTTTGAATACAGTATATTGAATAAGGCACTGAGTCACGTCTGAATAATTAGGACTACCAGAAAGAAAAATCACTATAATTTTATATATTTACTTAATAGATGATATTACAGAGCATATGCACAAGAAAGGAGGGTAGAATTATAGACAGCTTTAAATCTTCATTTCTTAATCTATAATTTTTACCTTACTAAACATCTGTAAAATGCAGCCTAATACATCTAATACTTTTATACAAAAAAAAAAAAAAAAAAGGTAAATGTAATTGTGTATGCAGAATCACTGCAAATATACAGGTACATAAGGACACACGCAGCCATACAAATTAAAAGAATGAGAAAGCATGATGCAATGTAAGGATATAGGATAATTTTTGTGTACCTCATTTGTCACTGTATGGTTCATCCCAACCATATGGTGAAGAACCAAATGACCCATTCCATTCAGTATATACTGACTGGGTCATATTCAACTTAATTTCACAGTGTCCAAATGCATTTGCTTGTCCGGTGGAGCCCACCAAACTGACTCCAAAGTGACAGATGAAAAGAAGTTCTGCTGTCTTGACACAGTCAGTAGTGCAGTTTCACTCAAATTGCTGCAGAATAGAGCTACAGGGAAGCTTGAAAGCTTTAAGCTGCAAGATGTGATGATAAGCATTTGGCGTTTGCTATGATATATATGTTGTGGCTTTTGGTGCTCATATTTTAATCGACCCAATATTATAATAAACAGAAAGTCCCCCTGAGGAGATGAATAACATAGGGCCTGTCTGCTGAAGAGCTGTATTTAACCTTATACGCAGTTAGGAAATTGAGATCACCCAGGATTTCCTGACCAGTGGCCTAAGGTTTTCTCACTTTTTGTTTGTACTAGTCCAGATTCTTTCAAGTCTCAGGCTGCTTCAGTTTCTGCTTCACCTGCTTTACCAGGGTAAACTTTTCTATCTGTGCTTTGCACTCTCCACGCTACTTTAATAGGCTGCTAAGACTGAAGCTCCAGATTCAATGAGCTCAGTCAAATCAATGGGAAATATCTGTGTGCACCAAAGGCCAGATTTTGATCCATTGTGTTGACGCAGAATGATCCTCATTAACCTAACAGATAAAGGCAGCAATGAGCGGCACTTCTGTAATATCCATGAAATCACTATTTCATGATACCAGTGAGAGCCCAGGGAGGAGGTTTCTTGCTTGCAATAATTAATAATTTACAAAAAGCTTTAACTAAGCAAGACATTGCCCACCTGGAAATTGGAATGAAAGGATATTAATGAAGCTGCAATGCAGATGGTCATGTTGAAGGTGATGAAGAATTTATTAGGGAGACAGCCATCAGAAGCTGTGTAGTATATGAAGCATAAAACTGCTATAACTAATGACAGCAAGTAGTTTAGGCAAGTAATGGACAGCACAGCTACAAAAGGGAACATGGAGATATATTATTTAGTAATAAAGTTCACATAAAAATGTGAAATATGAAGTAGAAAGATTAATATGATTGCACAAACCATCTTAAATATCCATACCCAACTTCTGCCTTTTAAAAGTAGACTGAATTTATGCCCAAGCAGCAACACGTAAGTCACAGCAATTATTTACATAGCTTATGCAAACTACTACAGATCTATAGGCTTAATTTATTGAAATAATGTTGAAAGTGGTTTAATTTATTGCATTAACAATAGGGCAGATGCTATATTTCTACCTGTCAAGTGATCCAAGAAGTGTAGGTCAGGTTATCAATCATCTTATCATACTCCAGAAGATCCAGGGACTTGCAGGTTAGAGGCTGCTTTGCTTTAATATTTTTAGTCTTCTCTGAGATTGAGTAATAATCCTTTCTTTACACCTCCACTGTTGGAATTAATCTTTTCTCAAAACCTGAGTGAAAGATTTGGCTGAAGAAGAAAACACAAATATAAACATTGCTTAAGACACTTTTTTCTCTTGCAATTTGTATGCAACTGGAGCTAGAAAATATTATTTCTTTTTCTTAAACCACTTCTTCTATGGTTTTCTTTTAGTAGCAGAAAGCCGAAGAAGTATTTTAGATTATGCTAACACTGGCATGTAGAGGAGGTGAGCAGGGGGAAATTACTGAGGATTCTGGGCTATTTTTAAAAGCTGTTTAAGCCTACTTTTCTCTCACCCATCTGAATTCATAATACATTAGAAAATGTGTCTTTAATGCATACATTGATCAAGCTACATAATTAGAGGAAGTCATTCTTTTTTCCAGTTCTTTTTAAAATGTATGAATGCTTATGCCAGACCAAAACCACTATACTTGAATGCACATTTTCTGTCGAAAATAGAAGGATGTTCTAGTGTAGATACCCTGTAATATAAAAAGCATTGCAAATTGCTACACTTCAGTCCACAACACAGTTTTATCCTTCTTCCCATATTAAATGGAAAAAAATACTCTAAAATATTCTTGATGTTATCAAAAAAGGGGTTTTTCATGCATTTGCCCAAATTTATCCCTAATATTTGTCTTTAGTGGATTTACAGTAACTTGAGATTGGCAGAAAGTAAAATACAAAAGGATTTTGTTGAGAACAGTGACCTGAACATTGATCTAGAAAGCAAGCTATTTTCACAGTCACTCTTTTACATATTGAGGTTTTAATTAGTTTTTGTATCACAGCATTTTTCTACAGAGCAATTCTTTTAGAAATGCCATCAATACTGAGAAACACTGCTTGCACCTCTGGTGTGCTGAGATGATTTTGGAAATAAGCAGATGTTGAACTGATATATTTTTGGCTAAGACAGTAGCTGGCAAAAATCTGGGATGTGATAAGATGCTTTCTGTCAGACTTTCCTCAGTTTATTTCAATGTGGAGAGTTAAAACGGAGCTGTCTGCCAACACTGAAGGTAAATCCTGTCTCCAGAGAAATCAGTCTCTGATATTAAACCAACACTTAAGTAGTGAGCGAAATATGTGTATGTACACACATATATGTTCAGATAAATAAAATCAGATTCTCTGAGAACATTCTTTTGCTACAGGACATGGACTGCTCTTTGGGGTAGGAACAGAGAGCAAAGAATTGTTGCTTGCATTTGGAAACATAATCTTTGCCTACAAATGCAGGTGAAAGACTTTCGTAATAGTAGTTATAGAATGAATACATCCTGAATCACAGCCTAGAGACTATTTAATATGTGTTTATTTTTTTAAAAGAAATGGGAAAACTACATTGCTAGTCATTTGCATAATTCTGAGACATACTGAATGAAATGTAAAGGTTTATTTTGATATGTCAGCAGTAATATTATGTTCGCAAATTCTGGGTCACTCACTACTGAGAGACTTATAATATCTTCTAATGGGTAGTAGTAGGAGCAAATCTATAGCTTTTGTTACTTTGAGGCACTTGTTTACAAATCATATAACATCTGCTATGAGGAATATTTCCTTTTCCTTTTAAACTGTTTCATTTATTTTCTTTTTTCTCTCTTTCTTCTTTTTCGCTTTTGGAAGGGTGAAAAAGCTTAGAAAAAATAACCTATAGGATGGATGATTTTCTTTTTTTCTTAGTAAACTGAATTACTCTACTACCTAGATGTAGTATGTCATATTTAGCAGAGGATTTTTTTTGAATCATAAATGAATAAAATAGTTCATTTAACTGTTCCTGGAATTTTACACTTTCCCCTTGTGAGTGATTTTGCTGGCCTTGTAATACTGTTTTGACCAGTTGAAATCTCATGAGTTATGAGTGTTATTTCCTTACAATTGCACATATTTTCCATATTTCACACAAACCAATTATTTATCACACACATATACATGTGTTTCAAATTATTTTTAAATTAGTTCCTTCCTATTTTATACAGTTTTTAAATTACTCCCAATGTTTTCAATCTTAAAATAAATGATCTATTCAGCACTTATTAATGTTTTTCAAGATGCCATAGAATGGCTGCTGGTTTGTTTATGAAGAACACACTTTCTCACCTATGCATGAGATCCTTGTGCACCAAGGGATACTCAGCAGTGGGTTCTCCCTTTATTTCTTATGAATGATATAGAGCTACACCAGTATGGTAGAAATTGGTAATACTTGAGGTTCAAGACATTTCTGAAACAATCCTCATCTTCTATTTCTGTTGTTCTAGATGTTAATGGGTGTTTCACACATCAATTCTGCAAACAATGAGCATAAGAGAAAGGCAATACACATGCCCATGTGACACCATAAGGTGATGTTTAAGACATGATATATTAAATATATTTTAATATAGTTCATATACAGTGTTTTGTATCATACTTAGGTATTATATATTTAGATTTTATATACGTTGTTTTAATAATACATATATGCATCTAGCTAGTTTTCATTTGTAGGACCTTATAATTGTTCTCAGCACCTTCTGTTGTTTTTTCTAAACTCCTCATAACTGGTCATCAGTAACAAGTTGTCCTCAGTACCTGAGAGGAAGCTGTACCAGCTCTGTAAACAGAAGGTTATTATCTTTTTTGGTTTGTAACGTGACACTTCTGCAGATTCTGCCTAGCGTTGCATTGAACCTTACTGCTGTCACACTGCATTGCAAATTTGTGACTATTTTTTTCTCCAGTTTCATTCATGATGCCTCTTGCAGTGTTATTGCTTCTCAGGCTTCCACTGTCTCTGCAAAAATTTGAGTTTTGAATTATATTTCCTCCAGACAGATAATTGTGCTTTTTTTTTTTTTGTTTCCATATTGAATTTCACTTTTTGCTTCTCTATCTGTACTTTAACCCCTCTAGTTCCACTCACATTATTTCTTTTTTTTCAGTACTGATTGCAATACTTTCAAATTCAGTACCATCAACAAATTGCATAAATAGGCCTATTACCCACTTCAAAATCAATATGAAGAATGTTAAATGAAGCAGAATTTAACACCAGTTCCCATTCTCCTTCACCAAGCTCCTCCCTTTCAGCTTATATTTTTTCTTGCTTTATGGTTCTGCAGTCATATTTCAGGCTGTGGATTAATTTGGAGAACAACATTTCATGAAACATTGTGCAGAGGTTTAACTAGAATTCAGACTCCTACTGCTTTTCTTTCAGCCATTCGTTTTATATGCAGTAAAATGTTACCATTTTCATCTATCAAGACGTCATCTTCAAAATCTTCTCGCTGCTCTAGACCTTCAGGTTCCTGAGGATCAGGTTGCGCCTTGACACTGTTTCTAGTGAGGAAAATACCGCTTCTGTAGCACACAAAAAATAAACTGTTCATAAAGTAAAAATATTCCTGATTAACTTTTCCTTGTGATCAAAATTAATTTGTCCCCCTCCCAGAGGCAGCTTTTCTAAGTGACAGGTAATAAGACTTCACAAAAAAGTTATTTTTTACTTGTTTTGTTTTTTTCACTTGTGTCTGCCTGCTTACATAACTTGCATAGAGTTGACTTGAGGAGTAAGAGAGGAACTGCTCTCTGGGATATCTGGGTAACCTAATTCCCTGTGAGGTTTTACATTCAATGTTTTTCCAATATGGTTTTGGCATACAGAGAGAATCTTCAGAAAACAATTGCCAAAATAATTGTTCTTTTTTGTCTTTTGAATTTGTTTGTGTTTTGTTTTTTTTTTTTTTCTAGAAGGTTTTGGTAATTAACCAGATTTCCATGTCTCATCAAAATTAATTGCCTGGAGCATAGTGAATGAATTTCCTAATTGCCTTCCTACCAGTTCTGAAAAATTTGTAAATGTTCCACTTTCCCAATAACTCTTTTATCTGCTCTTTATCAATGTATATTTGAAAATCATTTTCTAGTTAGATAAGCTTTATTTTGTATGTCTCTTGCTTAACGAAGACCTCCCAAAAGAGAATTGAATTTCAATAATTCTTAACCATTACTAAAGTCATCTTCTCCCTCTTTTTGTAGATGATATCTTTTCTTTCCAGGCTTTTTTCTTCCTAAAAAAAAACAAACCAAAAAAACCCACACAAACAAAAACAAACAAACAAACACAAAACGAAACAAAACAAAACCAAACCAATCACTTTTGATTTCCTTAACTACTTTGGCATACAATACCTAATATAGATTAATTTTTCTTGCCCCTATTTTCCTTCCACAAACTTGATTTTTTTTTTCTATGTATTCCTCATAAATTTGGGTACATTCCTCTATTCCAATTTTTTATTCTGGGAAAAAAATAATCATACCATTACTGATCCATTGAAAAATGACAAATGACAAGTATGGCCACATCTTCTTTGCATTATTCTTCATAAATATAAATATAAATTATGTTGATCATTGATTAAAATATACTTTAAATGAACTGCTCTGAAAGATAGTTGGGCATTCAAAAGGGCATCAGATTGCAACGTATAATCCTGCAGGTTGTGGCTGAACAATTCTTTGCTTTTTTCTTCGCTAGAGGAAAACAACCACAGGCCTGTTCATGCACTCATGTTTTAGTCACAGAAAATTTTTGCTCAGGAAGACAGAATTAGCACGTAGTAAATGCCAATTAAAGATTTAGATGCATAGACATTAATTTCTTCATTTCTTCCATTAAGTGATTCCTGAACCGTTATCCTTTATGTCTTAAAAATCCATTGGCTTAATACTAATTGGAATTGAGAAGAGAATTACTCAAAATTGGTACTATTCTTATATGCTCTTATTTTTTCTACTTCGATAAAGACATAAAGAAAAATTTAATATTAATTCTCCCTTATTTAGCTTATCTATTTTTATTAGCAAAGTGATTGCTATCCTCATTCCCTCCAAATACATTTAAAATCCAATAATTCCTATGAGCTATATTAGTCAAAGAGTTTTTCCTTCTTTCTGCATAATTTTGAGAAACATGTATCCAATGTCTGCATTTTTCCTAATTTTTTCCCAAATCCAATAAATTTCACAACAATGTTCTCTATTATGCTTTTGTAATTCACTAACATATGCTAACTTCGAATTTCTGTTGTCCTTTTTGAGTTTTATTTACAAATTTGAATAGAAGTTATGACATTCGCCTTTACAAGAAACACCCTCCTAGGCATCACCTAGTCTTATTAGTATTATACTAAGAGACAGCACTATAGTCAATATCTCATTATCTGTACTAATGCCTATAGATAAATTCTATCACTACTGTATTCCCATATCTTGCTTTTTGTTCTCCTTTTATACCCCTGGTGATATTTAAATATAATAATTCTCCTCTTACTCACAATTTTCTATTTCATAAACACTTCATCCTCTATTTTGTTTGAAAATTAAATGTCATGCTATACATGAAGTTGTAAGGTAGATCTACTAAAACTTAGTGGATGTGTTATGGTAACTTAAGAACAGAGTGGCTGCATGGAGAAGTTTCATCTCAGAAGGGCTGAAGATAAGAAACAAGATAAAGGCATTTTATACTGTTTGTTATGTCTGAAAGGAACCCAAAACCAAGAAAGTGAATCACATGTTAACAAGAGTGAACTTACCTAATCTTGCCCTCAAGATGGCAAACCACCTTGGATAAAATATGAGCAGAGCAGATACAGTCTTGCTTTTGGTATCAGATGTGGAGTCTACGTGAGTTTCTAAGATGCTGAATTCTCTTTAATTATCATTGAAAGGCAGGCTTACATTGAGCAGGTGGTGAAGATCATCAGTATTACATGGGTAATGTTTGGAGTGAAGGGTCTCAAAAAGTTCCCAAGTTAACATGAAATTTTATGAGAACTTTAGCTAAAATATAGTCTAACACAAAAAATACTCAGCACATAATTACAGGCAGTACTTTCTGCCTAAGCTGCATAAGTATGCTTGACACAAAGCCCTAAAACATTGCAGATAATTTTAAAAGCTGCTTTACCGAAAGACCAGAAGGGGTTTTTCTATAACTACTGGTCAAAACAAACAAACAAACAAAACCCAGGAAGTTATATATCAGCATTATTAAATTAAAACTCGAGGTAAACAGCAAGCCCCCTTTATTTCAGTAAACTATATAGACACTATTCACAGAGTTGCTTCTGCTAAGATAAATGAATACTGAAATACTGCACATAGTTGAAGAATTTAAGCATCAGAAAATCCAGAAATAATTTAAATAATTAAAAAGAAGTCTATCATAAGACATGTCATATTAGAAGGAAACTGACTGTCCATCAGAAGTGTATATAGATATAAAATATTTCAGGATGCATGACATACATATGACTGTGATGTGTCCATCATAGTGCTTACATGATCTTAGCCAGCTTTACAAGGGATGTTAAGATGAGAAAGGATCATCAGTCAGCTATTCTGATTTCCTGCATGATAAAGGACTAGCATTTTCAAAGCGCATACATAATTTAGAAACATATAGACTGTGGGGTTCTCGTTAGATGGCCAACTCCTACTGATTCCACATTTGATAAATGACATTGAGTATCTTAAATCTCTAAGGTCCAGATCCTCAAAGGCACTTTGGAAAGCTAATTCCCCCTACAATCAAAGAAAATCAAATGCCTAAATGTCTTTGAGGACCTGGGCCTAACCTATTTTTGAAAAATTTGCCCTTTATGTCTCTCTTGATAAAGATAGGTGCAGTTAGATGAGGGGCCATTTTCATTTTCCCTCATAAGGAGGTGATAATGCAGGCACTTGTCTTTAAGCATTCATCCAGGAACTGGATGACTTGGAATCAGACCTCTTCTCTGTCTGAGGATATTCTAATTACAACTTCTGCCTCCCAAGAGGATGGCCCTAAGCAGTACTCTAAGCTAAGCTATATTCTATACCATTCAGGAAAGGGTGTGTTATCCACTGCTTTTTGCACAGCTGCTCTACCACGAAAGAAAAAAAAAAAAAAAAAAAAAAAAGAGAATTCAAGATTCACTGGGCCAGAGAGAAATAAAAGCAGAAACATGACAGGAAGAGATTACATGGATCCTGCTCCTTTCTTGACTTTGTTCCTCATCTGTATTATTGTTATATTATGGCAAATAACAGCTACGGCTGTGCTAGCAGGAGTCACAGTACCACAGTATCACAGTATGTTTGGGATTGGAAGGGACCTCAAAAGATCATCTAGTCCAATCCCCCTGCTGGAGCAGGAACGCCTAGGTGAGGTCACACAGGAACACATCCAGGCGGGTTTTGAATGTCTCCAGTGAAGGAGACTCCACAACCTCCCTGGGCAGCCTGTTCCAGTGCTCTGTCACCCTCACTGAGAAGAAGTTTTTTCTCAAATTTAAGTGGAACCTCTTGTGTTCCAGCTTGATCCCATTACCCCTTGTTCTATCATTGCTTGCAAGCGAGAAGAGCCAGGCTCCATCCTTGTGGCACTCACCCTTTATATATTTATAAGCATTAATAAGATCACCCCTCAGTCTCCTCTTATCCAGGCTAAAAAGACCCAGCTCCCTCAGCCTTTCTTCATAAGGGAGATGCTCCACTCCCTTAATCATCTTTGTTGCACTGTGCTGGACTCTTTCCAGCAGTTCCTTGTCCTTCTTGAACTGAAGGGACCAGAACTGGACACAATATTCTAGATGGAGTCTCACCAGGACAGAGTAGAGGGGAAGGAGGACCTCTCTCGATCTACTAACCATCCCCCTTCTAATACACCCCAGGATGCCATTGGCCTTCCTGGCCACAAGGGCACAGTGCTGGCCATCCTGTTGTCCACCAGGACCCCCAGGTCTCTTTCACCTACACTGCTCTCTAATATGTAATTTCCCAACCTATACTGGAACCTGGGGTTGTTCCTGCCCAGATGCAGGACTCTACACTTTCCCTTGCTAAATTTCATCAGGTTATTCCTCGCCAAACTCTCCAGCCTGTCCAGGTCCCGCTGGATGGCAGCACAGCCTTCTGGCGTGTCCGCCACTTCTTCCAGCTTGGTGTCATCAGCAAACTTGCTGATAGTACACTCAATTCCCTTGTCCAAATCATTAATGAATATATTGAATAATATTGGCCCCAGTACTGACCCCTGAGGCACTCCACTAGATACTGGCCTCCAACTAGACTCTGCACCATTGACTACCACTCTCTGGCTTCTCTCCTTAAGCCAGTTTGCAACCCACCTCACTACATTATTGTCTAGACCACACCTCCTCAACTTAGCTGTGTGAATGCTGTGGGAGACTGTGTCAAAGGCTTTGCTGAAGTTAAGGCAGACCACATCCACCACTCTGCCATCATCCATCCGCCTTGTTACACTCTCATAAAAGGCTATGAGGTGAGTCCTACCTGCTGCCAGCTACCAGGGTATACCTTGTCTTTGGGCTGCACTATAAAAGAGAATTATCACCAACACTAACACCAGCACAGTCTCAGGGACCTTCTGTGATCCTATTTTCATGTGTGCAGATCCTGATCTTTCTCTGAGAGTTTGAATACCTGTTTTCAGGAGAGGATAACAGTCCATGAATTCCAAGTAGGAGATCTGAGCAAGGCTCCTAACCCTTGAGGATAGGTAAAAATGTACGCTTTTCACAGGATTTTTTTCATTGTCTACTGTCAGGTGTTGTTAACTTCAGGTATCTGCTTGCTAAATTAGTCAACTTTTTGCTCCACACGTTGAGGGAATAGGAATGTTACCAACAGTCCACACAAGGTGCTCAAGTACCAAACACAGAACCCTGAGCTTCATTCTACAAGACGGTGTGTGGGCATGACTGACATTGCACTCAGCTTTTAAAATATCTAAATCCATTGTTGCATTCATTTGTAAGACACTAAGTAGCATAACTGCCCTTTTCAAAAGTGACCAGACTCAGAGAAAGAAACATGGGGGCAACAATTCTCAGAATAATCTTGAAATTAAGTTAAACTAAATGGCCGGCACTGCTGGGGTACAGACAACCGTTCAAGGGTATAAGAGTATGGGTACTATTTAAAAACCTCTCCTACAACTGTCTCAAAATGTAAATACACTTTGTCTCATATGTAATGCTTTCCCCTCCTTGATCAGGAGAAACGAGAGAAGGAGAAAACAAGATACAAAATATTCTGATTAATAAAATTCTAGATGGGAAGCTCCTGTACTGTTTTCCTTCTGCTAGAATAGCACTAACATACTCTGTTTAGAAAAATCAACAGTAGGCTTTAGGTAAGACATATAAGAGGGCCACAGTAGGCCTGACCCTACAGTTATCCTATGATTTATAGTCTTCTTACAGCAATGTACTGTATTTGACACTGGCTAAGGGGTTAATCAGTTCTGAGCATTGGCTTGGTAATAGGGTCCTGCCCTCGGGGTCTATTCAATCAATCAGAGTTGTCCAGTGCCATAATGCCTCAGTTCTGTGTGTAGGCAGATGAGTGTGGTGTTGTTCAGCATCCTGGAGGTATTTGGGCTTCGAGTAGCTTAATGAAAATTCCACCTAGATCAGGGCTGTCACACTCACTCCACAGAGAGCACTGAGGATAAGAAGTGAGGCAACCATGTTGAAACAGGGGTCACCAACTTCCCTGAGGGCAGCCTGAAACCTTGGACCTGCTGAGAATCGGAAGCTACAGCCATTTGGAAGAAGGAAAATGCTTGGCCACATCTTCTCTAGAAGGAATTATTCTTCAGGCCTTGTTGGATAAAAAAAAATTCTCATTTTGAAGACTACACAGGAAAATTACTATTTAGTTCAACAGGTTTTTTCTCAAAAATAGCCAAAAAATTGAAAAGGCATCAGCTAAGGAGGAAAAGGAATCTGGGATACTTCTGTAGAGTGTATGTGGGACTAGGAAAAATACTCATATGCATAAATGGAGATTAGGCCAGAAACAGGAAGAAACTAGCTTGGGTGTTTCTGTTGTTCTACTGTACAATATGGCATCCAGCTTGTAAAAAATAATTCCCAACCTGTCAGTTCCGTGCTTACATGTAATATTTTAAACAGTTTCCAAAATACTATGGCTGGAGAGTTGAACACAACTAGATTGTGTTGCTACATTACTCTTTTGTGTGCTTTTGCTGCAGAAACTGGTATGCATCAGCTTGTCAAGATCAGTGTTCTGCCTGGGTTTATGGCTGTCTTTTACCCTGAATATAAGAGGAATTTTCAGCAATATCAAGTATTTGCAATGCAGAAGGTCTTTCAATCAACTAGATCCTCTAGACGACCTCCCAGAATACCAGACTAGCCGCAAAACACGCACATACTTATAAAACTGACTATGCTCATAACATGATGCAGTCAGAAAGCACTTATGTTTTCCAAAACAGTCTGGCTACTGTGGAGATGCAAGAGGTTTCAGAAGTAGCAGTGATGGTCAGAGCTTCTACAAAGCATGGAAGGAGGGCACTTTACTTAAACCTTTTGTTAATAGTCATTCACAATAATATGTGAAGAATAATAACAGCATTCTAAAGACAGCATTCTTTTTTTATCCTAATTATAGTTCTGTATGAGCTTACCAAGAAGTAGGTATCAAAGAAAAACTAAAGGAGCTTTCTGCTGTAATAGTACATATGTGTGAGGTCAAGAGTTTTTCAAAAAGCTTCTGAAATACTCTCCGAGCAGGGGAGGAGTGGAAATGTGATCCTTCTCTCTGGGTGGTAAATAGAGGGTGTAGGAAATTGTGTGTGTGCATATGGGGGAAAGGGGAAAATGTTTCTGTTTAGACCTCAGCAGAGCTTTCAGCAGCCAGTATTCAGCAGCCAGTATTTCAAAACGTAAATGAGAACGTATTTGACATAACTGCATATTCTTCTTTTCAGTGACAAAAGGTGACATCATTTACGTGGATCAAAGCAGTGCTGATGATAGAAAAGCTAGTCTCAATACAGTCAGTGTGGTTTTTACCATTGGTTTCGATGGAGCTAGGTAGAAAATCCGTTCTTAATGAAATTTGTAGGTAACAAAATTTACACATGTGACAATCATGCATATTTCAGAGATGGATCAATATAACTTTAAAAATGTAGACCTACAGAAACTGCTTTTGCTTTTATTTTATCTAAACTTAAAACAATGCAATTATTACTTGTCTAAAATATCTGTAATTATGAATCACTGGAAAGGATGCATTTCATATCTCTCTTCTTTTTTTCTTTGTTTGTATGGATAGAGTCCCTTCTTTTTTTGTTTTTTGTTTGTTTGTTTGCTTGTTTTTCTGTTCCAACAATTTATTAGTATCAATAATATGAATTGACAGATGTGGGTGTCTATGAACGGAGAAATTATTTTTTCCACGAATTCTCTCACAATTTTACCTCATGTCCAAATAACAAAAATAATTTTTAGTAAGAACAGGGTAAAAAATTACCTCTGTTTTCCCACTGTTGGTCATTTTTTATGAAACCCCTGAATAAAACTTAAAATAGTATTAGAAATGTTGATGGGCCTGGTAGCTGCTTTGGTTTTATCTTCTTTTGTTTTGTTTTCTGGGCACTGGTGTGCCATGAAAATGATTGAAAGTATCGCCATGAGGAAAATATCAGCCATTAATTACCTATGATGTGGCACTCAGCATACCCAAGCAAAGTGTTAGTTTTCTTTAAGCACCTCATTATGAAACCAGTTACAGAGCACAGTTTAGTAGACAAAACAAGTCAGGACACAGGTTTTAGCTCTGCTGCAGCAACATGTGCAAATGATCTATCTTGTCCTCTCTAAGTGTCTGTTTATTCTCACCTCTACACCTGAATATATTTTCTTAAATATTTTAAACTGTCAGGTCTGTAGACTGACCATCTCTGAGCACTGCTACAACATGTAGGACAAAGCACCTCCAGAGGCTGTACATCCATAGTTAGAACTATTCTTTCTTAAATTATTGCTTAAAAAAATATAGGAATGACCTAACATATTAATTACAGCAGAAGTATTGAAGAGACCTTTTCTTTCTTTCTCTTTCTCTCTTTCTCTCTTTCTCTCTCTTTCTCATTTTCTTTTTCCTTCCTTCCTTCCTTCCTTCCTTCCTTCCTTCCTTCCTTCCTTCCTTCCTTCCTTCCTCCCTCCCTCCCTCCCTCCCTCCCTTCCTCCCTCCCTCCCTCCCTTCCTCCCTTCCTCCCTTCCTCCTCTCTCTTTGTCTCTTTCTTTCTTTCTTTCTGCCAAAATATTGTTATATTATCTGTGAATTCAAATGCTGTTCACAGTATTCACCACTGGAGGACAGGTGAGCTCAGTTAAACTTCCATAACCAGCACAGAATTACTGAGTGCAACAGTCACATTAAATAAGGAAGCAACATTTTGCAACATTTGTATTGCTTTAATATGTTCAAGGTTGTTAAAATGTGAAATGAAATACGTGACCCTTGAAATTCTGAAGTAACTAAAATGGCCGCTTTCTAAGAAGAAAGGTAAGAGAATAGCAATATACCAATGTAGTTGCTTCCAGTTCAAGCTCAAGATAATTCACTCAATGTTCAGAGACTGAAATAACATTTTTGTGTGTGTGATCCAGATGATTATTATTATTATCATCATGAAAATATTTCAGTCATTCCATCTGAGACTGGGAAAAAATCAGTAAATGAAAAAAGCAAAATTTATGGACAATGTCATATAGTCTTAAAGCTCAGAAAGAATTTGCAATATACATGACCAAACAGATATGTAAGGAAGGCAGCATTTTTAACAGGATGCACCATCTCTTTGACATCTCTTTCTTTGACATCAGCATTGTAATCAGCCACCAATGCTGCCATTTCAGCAGACAGTACAAAATTACCAGTCAAGAGAGAACAAAAGGAGGCAGTTGATCTTTCTATAATGCTTTTAAATAATGTTACAATTCACAAAATGAATGCTCATGTGGTACATCATGTAGTACAGCGTAGTGCTGTGAAGCTCCTTTAACAAATAAAATATTTTTATGCTAACTGCTCTTGAAGGTAGCATGATGTATAAACTGCCCATGGTCTGACTACAATGACAGGTCCTGGAGAAAAACAAAGCTTTACTCTTTAGGTAGATCAGTTTTGGTTTGTTTTCCACACCTATCTTTTCAGTGTAAATAAATACTTGATATATAAAGCTGTAATATCTGGGGTTTTTTCTGTCACAAAACTTTTCCGTGCAAAAATTCAGTTTCTGCTTCGCCATGCATCTGAGTATGAAAACCATTGTAGATATGATGTTGGGGCTTAATAAAAAGCATCTATCACTATAACAAACATGATTCTGTAACAAAAACACTATCCCAGTACTTAAAATTTTGTATCTAAAGGTAAATTTTTCAAGATTTTGCTACTTTGGGTGGAAGAGAGTGACTCCAGTAGAACATAGAAACTACTCATGACCGGAGAGTTTCAAAAGAAAACAGTAATTTTGAATACTTGATATTTTGTTGATTCAAATTGCTGTAGTATAGAGGAAGCTGAATTTCAGAAAGAACTGAGAGCTCTCCCTGCTGTACACAGTGCATTTTAATTGCAACGTGTTTAGGTAACAAATTTTGTGATCTATGCAGAAGCCATACTAGCAGCTATGATATTGTAAATATGCTACTGTTGTAGCCTTTTGGTCACAGTCATCAGTGATGTCCTGAGTCACCGCAGTGGTTGAAAAATCCACTGAGACTGCCGAGGCAACTCCATCAAGTGCACTCTGGCCCACAGTTAAAGTGAGAGGCAAAATCCAATAGGTCTGTGAGAACTTGACCTTGCAAACATTCTTAAATCAAAATCTAGAGATCAGTTTAGCCCTAAATGACACACATCAGTCAGACCTCTGAGAGCTTCTCAAATGCCAAAATGGCATGAAATCCTCCTTCCATTCCTCTTGAAATAACAACTAATTTAACACCCAAAGATTTCTGAAAGGGAAGTTGATGGTAGAGCAGTGGTTTGGGAACAAGCCAGACTGCTCAGTCTTTACAGGCTGGAGTCCAGACCCCTCAGCTGGGAGTGTGCTGGGTCTTTCCTCTGGGGCTGAGGGTTGTTGAATTGAGTTCCTCACCAATGAAATGTACTGCAATATTCAGCTGACAGGATGCTGATACCTGATTTAATGTCAGCTGAAATAACCCTCAGGCTCTGCTGGTGATGTTGGGTAAATCTCCACTGATTACAATGGCAGCTTAGACACCCAGTGCACATACAGACACTTATATGAAGATACTTAAATGTAGGATTCTTAACTTGCCATTTACTTCCATCTCTAGCTGGAAAGTTGGAAAGTGAGACTAGAAAAGTTGTGGTTTTTTTCCCAAAGAAAATACACTTTTGACTCTAGACATATTCTGTAACGCAAACATTACTTGGTCACAAAGCTTGCAGTTTGATCAGGAAGACACTACAAATAAAAAAAAGGAACAAGTAAACATATGTGTCATATAAGCAGAATCCACATGGACTACTCCCAAAAGGACAGCACAGAAACTGCCCTCTTCACTTACCGAAAGGTTATGCCGATCTCTAGTGACGGTGCACACCAACTGTATTTTTTGTATCATTTGTCTCTCAGATATACCACATGTTAATGTCATATATTTTTATAACATCCTATGTCCTAATAATGCCTTTTTAAAGCCTGGAAAATAGTGACTGTGGCATAGTCTGATAAGGGGAAGAACCATGTGATTGTATTGGCCATAAAGAGTAGGGCTTAATCCTGCATCCTGATGTAGAATACCATAGCATGTTTCCCTTGTGTCTACCTTTTGCTCAGCAACACCCTAAGTATTCATCTTTTTTCTTGAATACATGTCTCTCACTGGCTGGGACCCACCAATGAAGCTGACGAACAAGATATCCAACATAGGCTCTCTGCCAAAAAAGGGCAAAGCATATATATATATATATATATATAGTAAATGGTTTACTGGATTTTTTACTACTTTAAGATTTGCTTATAAGCTTTGTTGGATTGAGTCCTCACTAAGCTTACAATATCAAGTAGAAAAACAAAGTTACTCACAGCTATTTGAGAAGCTGAACAACCACAAGTGGAAAAGGCCAAAACTTAAGCATCAGCAGTTAGGGAGCTAACCATTATTACCTTTAACGCTGCTGGAAAAATTCATTCCAGGCTGGTATCTGGATTCTTACTCATACAAGAAAAATGATTACATTAAGTTTTCTTAATATTGTAGTCTTTGTGTAAATGAAATGAGATGTTAAAATGTCACCTATTTGGAAAAAAATGACTTAGTGTATGTTAGACAAGCATATTGACAGAATGATATTTCCTGCCTGAAATCAAAAAGGGATCTATGTTCCCATGGGAATTTATAATACAACTGGAAGAAAATAAATAGTTGATTTTAAGTCAGGGTGTGTGGGGGTGAACTTTTCAATAAGGTTGTTATTATTTTATTATTTTTAGGTGAACTGTTTTCAATGATAAAATCTCATTTAAGGAGTTGATTGGCAAGAAAAAGTGAGTCATTATTTTGTGTATAAGGTTCTTTCTAGCTTTTTGAGTGATTTTTTTAATTTTTTTTGCACTTTCCAGAATTTCCAACACAATGGAATTCTTATTTCTTTAAGAGCTGGAACAGCTTTAAGAAGGCTAAAAATTTGGCCTACTTACCATGAAGTAATCCCTGTTTTCCTGCAGGGATTCGACAGTTTCCTCTGAAGTCCAGAGAAAATTTCCTACCTCTGCCTACCACCTAAGCTAGCTGTGTTTCAGTTTTGAAGGTAATTAAGTTTTCTGCTAAATGTTCATATAAAATATGTCACGTATACAGAGCTCTAGAGCCCTCTAGTGCCAGCTATTCTGCTTCCTGTGTGTCTCCTGAGGAATAATTTCTTTGAGTTTAATGGAGAGGTTAATTCAGCCTGCCCATGCACAATTGCATGCTGCTGCTTTCATCTAAATTGATATGACAGCAAGAAAAGCCAATATAAGGGAGATGGCAAGACTGGAACTGCTGGAGCTTTGGGGTGCTGTGGTGTGACACTTACTTGTTCTATAAACAGTTCTAGAGTCACCTGGATGGTAGTACACTGCCTTTTGGAGCTGTGCTGTCTGGGGAAGAACAAAATGGCTTCTATAAATTGTATATTCTATTGTATATGTACACATTATTTACAGAGGCCTTTTCAAGGCTTTTTGCTAAGGAGTTTGAATCAGCCTTGTTTAAAATATAAGCACATTTGAAATAAAAATTGAGAAGGATGTGCTCAGCAAGGTTTATTAAAAAAAAAATACTGCAAGAAGCATTTCCTGGTGAGGAAGAATAAAACCTTAATTCTAGAATACAATATTGAACACAGGAATTATATATCCTAGTTAAATGTGAAGCAGAGTGTTCAGTTTGGAGCTAACATAATTACTTTTGGAACATTGCACATCTAGGAAACAATGCTGAAGGAAAGTAGAAGATCGTCTTCATTTGTGATCTACAAATCCTTGACCAGATTTCAGACTCCCAAAGCAAACTAGAGGGTTGATTCATCTCTCCAGGTCCTCAAAACATTTCCAAGGGGCTGTCAAACAGCACTGTATAATGGAGAAGCAAACCATTTCCCTGGTCAGAAGCTCCTCTCCAGCACATTGCCCATACTCATGGAATCAACATGGAAAAAGACTTCACTGGAAGTATCAATCTTGCATTATTCAGAGACACTTTCTCAAGTATTCAAACATATACACACATAGTTCAGCAGAATTTTTCAGTAAACAGTTAAACAAGACCATGCATTATGCTTTGTCAATAGAAAGCCACAAATTTTATATGCATACTTACAGTAGCCATATCCCTAACAAGAAAATAATGGGCTCCATTTGCTGTTTATGTTGGGTTTAGAGAAATTAATTTATAATGAGAGCCCAAAAAGCAAAATTGTAGCTAGCATCTATACACTACTAAATCTACCTTCTTTTTGTAAGTCTTTTGATTCAGACATTTATAACTTGGAGAATTTCCAATCATTTGTATTTAATTTTACAGGTCACATTCAAGCTAGTATTTTTCAGAGGAGTAGCAACAACAGATATCAGCCATTTCTGATTACAAGGTGAAGGCAATCATTCTCAGACGAATCATCAGCTGTAGTTATAGCAGCCATGCCCAGGCTTTTCGAATTGTAAAGGAGGCAGATAGGCTCTTCTAGAAAAGCTCAAGATGTTTCATATGCCACATCCTTTCCCTCCCACGTTATGTCACTCACACAAAGTGAACGGATTTTTTTTGTTGTGTGACCACAACACATTTTGTAACATCAGGGAGAAATGAGGGAGAAGGATCACACATCAGATCTCATGATCAGATATTTATGTATTGCATATGACATGGGAGGGAACAACTGCATTTTGGTGATGTGTGAATATATACCCAGAAGAGTGGAAGGGTTGTGGAATGTTTGAATCCAAGGAGCCAAATTGTTCTCATGAGTTACAGCCAACAATCAGAAAATAGGACACCCTTGTTACAGGACATCCATAATGCAACTGTTATGAAAGCTGGAAAAAAATTAAAGAGGAGGCAAATCAGGGTCTAGACATTAAGCCATTCAATAGTAGTTTGAAACTTGACTTCTGACCTTGAAATCCACTGAAACATTTGCTGTTCACACATATTTGATTCACACTGCTTTAATTTTGAGAATAAATCCCCTGAAAACTTGCTCTACATTGGACATACTTCCACCAGGGATGAAACTGTGAATGAGAAGAGACTGTAGCCATCGCTGGCCATGCCAGTTCACTGTTCTGGTATGTACGTTCTTCCTGAGCCCAGAACCATTTTTTTCCCCACGCTTGGCAACATAGGAAAAAATCATGTGCACTCAGTGTGAAAGAGTCAATAAAACACATGGGAAAGAGAGAAGAAGTGGCTATACTAGATTAGATTCTGGAGGGTGAAAGAGTGGATTCCTACTTGAGGTTAGATGGTTATGGGAGTGGAAAAGTAGGAGTAATATTGGGTCAGGATTAGAGCATTAGGCCTGGTAAAGAACTCTGGGACTGACTGAGCAAGTGGGTTGGTTTACCGGCTTATAACAGGAAATGTTAAAATAAAAGCAGGGAAGAATCAGGGCAAAGGAGAACAAAGAATTAGACACTGGAATGAACTAGAAATGATTTAACAAGGAAAATGGGAAAAAGTGGAATATGGGACACAAGATGGGACTGAATAACCTGGACAGTGGAAACTATAACCTGGCAAATTGTTATCTCTGCCTGTACCACAGAATCCCTACATTTAAAAGGTGCAAATAATGAGCCAAATAATGAAAATACTTTTCTATCATTCTAGAAGCATAATTTTAGAGTGTTTTTCACCATGATAATCATTCAACAAAAGGCTTCTGACATAATAATGCTCAGTGCTGAAACGCTTAAACATTATGCACTCAGCATATTAAAAAAAAAATCATAAAGCTGAGTCAGACATCCAACTTTGCCCTACATTATCTGAAGGAAAAATGAAGTTACTCAATCAGGATGCAAAGCAGACAGTATATGGAACATGAAAATGCATGATCCCACTCTATCAGAGAGGTTCAGTGTCTCTAAAATGTGTTGCCTAAATTTAAACACCTGTTTCATGGCCACCATTCATTGTTGCAGTTCCAAGAGCCTAAAATCACTTCCTGCATTTAGACATTGGTTTGGTCCCAGGGTAGTTTAAGTATTGTGTCTTTGATGAAAATGAGAAAAAAGAAACTTTGCAGGACTAGAACCCATATGACCCTTCCTGGCTATATGCCCAAACAACTATTTACAGGGCAAGGCTCCTAGTATCTGGTCTGATCAGCTTTCCCTTTCTGGCTGTAATATATCTCAGTGATAATAGGAAGAGGAGTTAAGTCATGGTCAGATCACTCCAGGGACTGTCGGTACAGATGCCCTCCTAGAACAGAAAATCTGGATGTGAAAATCCTCTTACAGTGAGGAGCTAGATCAAAGAGCTCCTTTGGCAAACAGCTGAATTATTAGGCTATTGTGCAAATGCGGCCAGAAGCATCAACTTCCCCCTGCACCCATGTGGTCAAATATGATCTCAGTGATCCTAATTAGCTGCTCATCTGCAGGGTCTGACATACACTTCTGCCTAACAATGTGTGTATCTAGGGTATCTCATATACCCCAGGACATAAGAATAGGATTTTCTTAAACGCTCAATTCTAGCTAAAAATTTTCCTGATCACATGTTTAAATTAACCCTGTTGGTCTGACTGAATGTCTAGAAAAATATATGTGATCACGTCATTAAGTACTTTAGCCTACCTACATTGTGGATAACAAAAAATTTGCATATGCAGCCTAAACTACATGTTTAACTTTTGAGTACTTTTCTACTGCAAAAGAGGAATATAATTTGATGCTTCTGTGCAGTAAGCTAGAGAGCTAAAAACATAGCAGCCTTAATATCAATGTTGTTACCATGAAAGGGATATAAGAATAATTTTATACAGTATGTATGCAACGAGAAATAATAGAATGAAATAAAGAAAAAGAAAAATTAAGAGAAAGAGCACCCTGAGCATTAGAACTATTAGACTGCTGAATAATTTCCCATGGGAAGTAATAGGTGTTCTGTTGAGTTTTTATAAAAAGTCCAGTCAAATGTAAATGTTCCACACCAAAATTCTTGAATTAACAAAGATAATGTACTATTTCTTTTCCACATATGCCTATACTTTCTGTTTCAGTGTTTTGAGTAGTAACTCATATCACTGAACTTATTTATAGTGACATAAATCTGTTGGAAATCTTTTGACTTCAGAAGATGTAGTACCCTGTTTTGCAAGGTGCTGAGACCCTCCTCCCCAGCTCATAGTTTGTACACATAGACTGCAAAAATACAGAAATTTTTCTGTTCTTTGCTGCATTTAGGATTACAGTTCAAAAGTTGTTCTGTTCACAATTGTGTGAAATTAATATTGATTTCCTGGCTCAGTTATAGCAAAAATGATATGGAAATACTACAAATGAAGCTGAAGTCAAGATCATCTCTCTATTTGAGACACCACTTAATTAGTAGATACCGTCTTTCCTACAGTTTTCCATAGATAAGAAAAACATTGTTAAGTAAATAAGTGCGAAGATAGAACAGAATCAGTGACATTCAGGGCTATACATAAAGAGTTTGAGAGAGTTCAGCCAAATCAAGACAACCACTGAGAATTGTGACAGTGTCCACATGAGTTTCTTTCAGATTAACTTTTCTAATAAAAATATTTATTAGCAACCATTCCTGTTGCAGCTAAATGTTTATTAACTTTTTGGGGGATGTTGATTCATGAGATTCAGATCTTGAATGAAAAGTATATTTCCTGTATATCCAGGGTTTATTTGAGATAAAACATTTTTTTGTTAATGGAATATTTAATTCTTTAGGAAAGTAAAGGAATTGTTGATTCTTCTCCATTGCTTCTTCATTTAACATAAGTGACATGTGCAATAGTCAAATTCTGGGTGTAGAGATACAGAAGGCCCTGCTGGGCTTCTCTCTTGCAATAGCATACGTTAGAAATACTCATTTATGTTTATCAAGTCCCAATAAATCTTGATAGAGCACACTGTTATATACCATCCATTTTGATATTTACCTAGATCTACCATTTGTGTAGATCGGCAAAATCAGCTCAAAGACCTAACTTTCTTCAAGCCTGTAGGTTATAGAATTGACTTAAAATTTACCATTTTATGTCTTTAAAATTGTAAGACTTGCTTTGGAATGAAATGGTTTCAAATCTGAGTGCATTCACTTAGTTGACAGTGAGTGTAGTCAAATAATGACCCAAGACTTCCTGTGGCTAAGCCAGAAGATCTCTGAGAGTTTGCAGCCAACTACCTAAATTGGATATTTCATATTTGAAACAGTTTTAGTTAGAACAAGTATTTGTAGGAAATAGTAGGTTGAATTCTTCTCCTGTACACACAATCAGAATAAAAGTAGTTATACTGATATTATTCTGACTCACAAAATTAAAAATACTAAGCTTCTAAGCACAGTGGCTGTGCTATAGACCTAACATTCTGCAATAAAATTACTGTAGACACAAAAATTAAAACCCATCTAAGTCAGAATATTGGCATAGGAGGTAGCTTCCTTGCACACTATATATATCAGACATAATTTTGTTGTCATTTCATTCAAATGAACAGGATTACATGCAATAACATTGCATACATATATTTGACAAGAGAAACTGATTCTCAGGGATAACGAACTGGACATGTAGATCCTTTAAATTTTCTTATTTTGCCCTCTATTTTGTATTGAAAAAAAAAAATGGGGGACTGGCTGGCACCATCTCAGAGCACATTTTGGTTTGTTTCCTCATTATGGAAATTTGTGGTTAACTTTGCATTTTGTTTTTTCTTTTCAACATTGTCTCATTGTTCTCTCTCCTTATGCTTAGAAGTATCTTGTTCAAAAAAGAAAAGATACTATTTCCCTGTAGAAATAAACCCAGACTCACTCATGAAGAGAACTATTCATAATATAGGGTTAGAATTAATCTGAAAAATGCTCATCTGTGTTACAGAAAAAACTTCCGATTCATGAGACTACACTGAATGCCAGTTCAGCTTTCTGAAAGAGCTAATGTTTTACTGTTACAAAGTTTAGACAAACATTTGCTCCCTCCAAGAATTAGTCTGGGTATTTAAAGGGGTACTCATACTACAGCAGCTAATTTAGGTACTCATACTATTCTGTTTATCAGTTTCCAAAGTTGGCCAATCTAGTCAAGGGGAAGAAATGGAGCCCTACAAGAACTAAAGTCAACTATAGGGCTGAATATCTCTCTCTTCTCCCCGTTTGAAGAGTAGTTAACAGCGCTGTTAGGGATGCTTGGAAACTAAAGAGAGGAATCACACTGTTTTACTGCAATAATATTATTCATTCAAGCTTCTCTGCCTCTTGTCCAAATAAGTGTTTCTTCCATTCCTTTTTTTGCCATCATATCAGAAGGAAACTCAGAAAGATTCATGGAGGGCAAGTGCTGTGTCATAAAGTGAAAGGAAACAGATGGTAACCCATGACCTGAACAGTAACATTGCAAATAAGCAGTCAGGCCTGAACATCTGCACTCTGGTTTCTATAAGCAATGGAAGGGAGAGGATTCTTTGCTCAGCTTCATCTGACAGTTTTTCATAGCTTTTAGTTTATATTTTATTTATTTGTAGACTAACATATTTATCAATAGACCGAAAGGTAAACTTCAGCTTCAGTTTTACAATTGTGTAACCCTAAAAGCATTTGAATGGGGTTTTGTCCATACAATAAAAGGCAGAATTTCGGTCATAGGAAGAACTCCATGTGCATGTGTGTGTGTGTGTGCTTATTTCTAAGACTGTGTATAAATGCACAAGAAAATCCTCATCTAAACTATGCACTGAACCAAAATGCCAATCATTAAAAAAGAGAAGCTCACAATGCAAGCCAAAGAGGATCGTAAACACTGTGTCTTATACTCAGGCAATGGTGTATCCCAGAGATACTCTCAGTAACACTGTACTCCCATGAAGATAATGGGTCTATCAATCTCATCAGAATCTTCATTATACACCATTCCATTATTAATTCAGGGTTTATGTGAGTCCTTTGCTTTCTATCTCTAGCAAGGAATATGCCCTTCCTCAGAGCGGTAAGTTCTGCTGATCAATATATAAATTAGCTTACTTGAAGCTGGCAATTTGCCTCAAACAGCAGAAATATCACATATCATAACAGTGATCTTCTCTTCGTAGTGCCCCTTTTCACAGAGCAAGCAGTTTGATTGTTTTATTTGGTCTTTTACTTAAACAAAACAAAACAAAACAAAAAAAAGAGAGACACTAAAAAGGAAGACAAGAAACTAAGTGGCAATGGAAGCTGTCAAAATATTAATCAGTGTTGTTTCTACTTCGTCTCATTGTCAATAAACTGCTTTGTACTCAGTGCGGTAACTGTACTCAAACTAGGTATCAGTGGTTCAGTGTCAAAAGAGAAGAACATACTGTGTGACAGTCCATGGGGGTATGCTCCAGTTCTGGTATCCATTGACCTGGATGAGAGAACAGAGAGTATACTTATTAAATGTGCAGATAATTACATTTTCAGATAAGACAGGAAGGACACCAGGACTTACAAGTACATGGTAAGAAATAAAACTCATCTTGAGAAACTGGAGGTATGGTCTGAAAAACACTGTGTCAATAACAGTATCAGAAATAATCAACTTCACAAATTGTCCAGGATGCTAGAACAACTTCTAATCAGAAGTACTATGGAAAAAGAATATAGGTTTTGAGGCTGCCATAAGAATACTAAAAGGCCTGCCACTATGAGGTAATGTACAAAATAGCTGCCTTGTACATCAGGTAGACTTCAAACAAATGTTATGTGTCTATACAGTCACTCTGTATGCTGGCTGTTTGCCTATGCTTAAAGAAAAAAAAAATGGTGGCTTTATAATGGGTAACACACATTCACCATGTGTCAGCAACATCATCCCGCTGCAGAAAAGATAAGCACCATACTGGGATATACAAATAGAATTGCAATCTGCAAAACCTCGAAGAATCGGTCCTTTAATTCCATTCAGAACTTAGCTGGTGTCTCTGCTCTTCAAGGAAGGTGTGGACCAAGGGGAAACTGGAAAAGAATGAGAAGGACCATCAGGTATCTAGAACATAGTACCTATGAGGAATCAAAGTGAGAGCATGATGACACAGTCCCAAAAATATCGAAGATGAGAATAATCTATTTTCTAAGATTATGGTGAGTGGTGTTTAAAGGGCAGAAAAGAGGATTTGGGTTACATAGTAAGAAAAAAAGCCTTTATAACAGTAAAAAAAAAAAAAAAAAAAAATGAAGCATTGCAAGATTGGCTAGGGAAGCTGTGGAATCTTTCTTATTGGAGGTCTTTAATACTGTATAAACAAGGAATCCTCAGGAAGGATGTAAGTAAAATTGATTATGCTTGAGTTATTGATGAGGTGATCTGGCAAAGTACATTCTCTGACTACAGTTTTGTGAAACAAACTTTCATTCCCATCTTACTAGTTATAAAATATGTTTTAATACATGATTGAGACAGTATCTAGAAGTAAATTGTCTGAGATATATATTTTTGCTCCATTAAAAACCCCCAATTAATTACTTTTCAATTATCCTTGTGGCTTTGCAAACTGAACCAGACTATTCAATTCAAGCTGAACAGTAACTGTGGAGCTAAAAGAGACATTAGATCTTCCATTTTTCCTGCCATGTAGTGATATTCTCAAAAAAAAAAAAAAAAAAAATGAACCAGGTGGGTAGTTCTCATTTTCAGCCATAATTCAGATATTGTGGTCAGTGAACACATGTAGTATTTTAAGTGCTGGTTGTCCAGTTATTTAAGTGAGGTCCAAGTCATTAAAATTAAGCTTTCTAAACTGCACTTGGTGGTGTTAGAGCTCCAGACAAAACAATTTCCCCAACCTGTCTGTACCTACTATTATGATTAAAGGAGAACAGCTTTTATTCAAAAAAACAAAAAAAAAGCCAAAAAACCCCCATATTTTAAAATAGTGAGGCAAAGATTAAGCATGAAAACACTGTAACCAGAAGGGTACAACAGCAATCAATCTGATTGATACAGCAATCGAACTGAAATGATAACATCAGCTGCAGTGAAATTTCATCCTGATACACAGTCAGAAAGTATGGAGTTCTGTCTGAAGTAGCTATGAATGCTGAACTGCACCTTCAGTAACCTCACCGAGAAGTTTAGAAACTCTGCCCAAGGATGTAACAAATCCCAGGTAAGAGCATATCTGAAGGAATTGTTCAGGGACATCTCTGGAGTCTGATGTGAACCACCAGTCTCTAGTCACTTGGAATCTCTACTCATCACCATGACAGATGCTACAAGTTCCTGAACCATAATCCTTCCACTTGGATCTCTATACATACTTGATATGAATGAAGATGTATTTTGGTTTGACCTAGATAATTCTATATTATGTCTGAACAATGCTTCTACACCTGAATACAGAGCAATGATTTTAAATAAAGTATATAAATGAATGGGGTTGTCTAAAGTGCTCATATATTACTGTGACAGGGGCCAATATAATATGTTAGACACATAAATGTATCAAATTTTACATCATCAGGTTCATCATATTCATGAATTTGAAATTTGTCTTTTTTTAATGCACAAACATCAAAAAGAGTGGAACATATGAAGATTCACAAATGCAATTTATCATACAAACAAACTGCAATCACACCAGATTAGCCTTGGAAGGAAGAAGAAATGTATAACAGCAGGGGAGGATTCATCTGATCAAATGTAGGCTCCTACAGTGCAAATCTGATCTAGCCAGCTGGATTACCCTTCTTGCTAGTGGAGAAAAACGAGTACACATAGGGTGTTATTCCTCACATCTTATTTAGGATAGGTCAGATTAATTATGTCCTGCAGTGTCTTTGTCTTCCTTTAGACTGTAAACGGAGCCTAGGAAAAGTACTTCAAATGTAGACAACTAGACTGCAGACTTCTAAAGTGATGTGAGATGTATTCCACTCCTAACAACCAACAGGGAGTTAAGCAAAAAATTGAATTAAAATGAAAAAACTAGTTAAGCAAAAAGCCCATATTTTTTCTTGTAACATTTTCAGAGGAAACATTTGACAAAAATGTAAACCTGCAAATAGCAAAATAATTTTCATAATCAGATTTTTTTAATGATCTTTGTAAAAATTATTTCAATTTCTTTTTCATCCCACTTTGATTTTAACCACTTATTAAGCTGTCTTTTCCTCTCTTTCTCCAAGTGATTTCAATGGAGATAAAACCAAAGATTTGGTACTAATGAGAGGCTAAAAGTACAGCTATGGACTCAACTCCATCTTGGTATGTGTCTTTGTTGACTTCAGTAGAATTCCACAAAATGAATTTGACCTTGGATGTTTTCAATCAGTGTGTTCCAAATGAGAAAAAATTGTTGTTAGTAAAGACCAAAGAGGGAAATATATCAAAGACACAAAGGGCAGTCAGTCGTCCAATTCTCTCTGACTCTCAGTGGGAATTGGGTGCTTAACAGCCCTTAGTATCCTTGAAAATCTCCTCCTGGGATTTGAAAATGAAAAGAGAAATGGGTGACCTTTTTTACCTTCCAAAAATTGCTCGGTGAGAAGTTAGGCCTTTCTGTTGTTTTCTGGGGAAGCAAGAGAGAGGGGGAAAGATTGAATAATTTTTAATAAATAAAATGTTCCTGTAGTTGATTACTCTAGTAAGAAAAGGTGAGTGGAAGCAATGTCATTTGTTTCTTTCAGTTTTCTAAATGTGTGTTTTGAGTCAGTTTGCCTGCCTTTGAGTAAAGGCAAGGTAATACAAAAATCTATGTCTGGTTCAAAATAGTCCATGATCTGAAAGGAGCATGTAAGGTTTCTTCAAGAATGACAGCTATAGCTCTTAAAAAAATACAAGCAAGAGAAGCCTATACTTTTGCATGACTATCTAGCTATTAACTCAAAAGACCAGATCAGTCTAGAGAGATGTCTCTCCCCCTTCCCATTCATACATGAGACTCACTGCTTTCTTTCATCAACCAAATTGAAATTAAAACAACAAAAGTATATAGTTGTCCTTTGCACATGGTGTGGGAGGTAGGAGAGAAGAATCATTAATATATATGGGCAGGAGTTTAAGATTAAAACATGAATCTCATTCTAGTTGTGACGATGAGTTGCGGTTGAAATGAATTCAAAGTCTCTAGACCACTTTGCCTTAACCCAATCGTCCATACGGCAAATTACCTGGAATGATTAGATTGCAGAATTGTACCCATGGGCCCCTTACCCTTTAAGCATGGGGTGCTAGAAACTCTGCTGCTGCTTCAATAGGAAAGAAAGGGGTAGCTAATATGATACAGGATGTTTCTGTTCTGCTGCAAGTGCCAGGAAGGCTGCAGTGTCTTATCCCTGCTAGGGAGTTCCCTCGTCCTTCCTCTTTTTAAAATGCATTTAATTGGAAGCTTTTTACTCATTCCTTGCACAAAAAGGAAGGTAAACACAGCTGTAGGATTTTAATGGTCTAAAGATAAGTGCACATATTTTTGTTGTTTTGGTATTGCAGGCTGTTGACTGAATTTCAAAGAAAGCAGTAACAACAGAACAGTGAGGAATTGTACTGATTCAGGACATGCATTAATATTGAGACCATTCTACAAATATGCTTGGGAATATTTTCAAGTATAATAAATTCACCACACACTCCTGAACTTCCATACATTGCATGCTACTATAGGCAGCTGGTGAAATCTAAGGTAACTGACCAAAACCATGAACACAAGCTTTAAAAATTATTCAGGCCTCAAGCTCCCCTTGTTAAGTGAGAAGATGCAACCAGGTGTAAAATGAATAAAGGGGCAATGGCCTTTGTTAAAACAATATAAATGAACACAATCATGACACAGTTATAGCATGTGACTGTACTCTGATCATGCTGTACATATCTGATGTCATTACTTGTATTAAGTGCATTGTGTAGATGCTGACAAAGAAGAAAAGGAATTATTTAAGGTCTGTGAGCCTGTTCTGTTTTAAAGATCATTTAGCTCTACACAGTCAGATTACAGCTTGCAGCCTGCATTTGTACTTCTGAGTGATAGAAAACTAAACTTGACACCATATGGACATTTGGAGACGCTCTGGAAGTGTGTCTCTCCCAACCCCCACCCTTCCCCCAACCCCCCCCAAAAGAGGCAGGAAAAGAAACAGGCTACTGAAATAGGCTGAAACAGGCTGAAGCAGAACTGAGCCATAATTCGCTATGCATGTGTTCACGTACATAGCATACATGATTTGTCTCTCAGTACAACAATTTGCCATACATCTCTACCGTTCTCTTATAAATGTGAAACAAATGATCTTCACCATAGCCACTATACATCTACCATGAGTCTGAATTGTTACTAATTTACCCAGACTGATTGCAACTCAGTATCCAAGAAATGTCTGTTTGCTGAAATTTTCTTCAGATAGGTGTGCAGAAATCTTTGTCAGATTTGGTTCTCCTTTTCCTGTTGGAATGCCAATGCAGAAGAGCTACTTGACTCTCAGACATAATAGATCCTTAAACATGCAGGAAAACACTTCTGTTTTCCTGGGAAGCATCCAAGTCCGTAAGAGAGATCCTCCAATATGAGCAAAGTCAGGTGAAAGCCTAATAGAGGGTGAATTTGTTGTTTAGATTTGATTATGCTGTTAATCTTCCAGTTCAATTTCTTAATCAGAATGATAAAAAGGAATCTTTTTCAAAAAGAATAAGCAATAGCTGATATATTACATGAAAGCAAATAATTATAGATAGGTGACTCTGGATTTCATAGCTCCCTAGTGAATTATAAAGCAGAAAACATTTACACTTTCTAATTTGAATGAGGTGTTCTTTCTGTCCGGTAGAACTCTATATGCTGTAATGTAAAGAGATCACATATCCGCAAAAAACTGAACTTACAATGGTTGTTCAGTCAGGGACTACTGACTCAACTGACAATATTATTCACCCATATACAGCCACTTCCATATCTTGATCTGGTAAAATAATACACATACCAAGCAGAGCATGGACCAAAGCAATGAATAACTGAGTAAACCTCCGTTCAGTTGCAGCCCATCTGTATTATTCATTGTCTGTTATGTGCAAAGTATATGTTTAATCTGCACATACAATTATTGCCAATTCGCAAATAAATGGAGTAACCATTCATACAACTGACTGATCAGACGTATTTATGCAGATAATGCTTAAATTCAGTGCCTGCATCTCTGCTTAAATCAGATCCCTCTGTGTTGAAGCATTTTGCATATAGAAATGCACAACTAAAAAAAAAAGTATGAAAAAGGAGGTTTAAAGTGTGATAAGAGATAAAGGAAAACTGCTTTAAAAATAAAGACAGCATTTCAAGACTGCATCATTCTAGTGTATTTAATTACAGAGAACACTGAAAGCAGTATTTCATAAGCTGAGTATTTGAGGCCCCACATTTCTCATGATGTTTTCAGCAAAAGGGTTCACAAATATCTATCATCACCTGCCTGGGCTGTAAACAGAAGGAAAAAAAAAATCAAGTGCAGAAATTTGAGCACTTTCAAAATACTAATAATTGTATACAGGGCTTCAATATTCTTGTACAATTTGGAATGTGAAAATAAATCCTCACACTGTGAAAATGAAAATCTTCATAAAAACCTTAACTGCAGTCTTATGGCTACTTCAGCTCAGCACAGTCTGTTCCCAGAGAAAAAAAACAACACAAGACAAATCAGCCCCTGGTTCTCAGACTACTTTTGCAGCCCTGGCTTAGTCCTCTGGAATGAGGCAGCTGCATTTTCAAAGGATCCTCTCTTTGTCTGGCACACTCTCTTTCCTCCAAATCTTTAATACTGTTGCTTTGAAACACAAAATCCATGATCAGATTGATTACATTAAATCAGTTCAGGTACATTGGTTTTCCAGTGGTGTCATTGTGACATGATAGCCGGAATTCCCAAATTCCATAGACATGAATAAACCAACAGCTTGTGTTCCTAGTGTTGTGCTTGATATGAATTTCACAATTCAACTCATACAAGTGACTGTAATATAAATAGGAAAGCCTGACTGAAAACACATCAGGTCCTTGGAGAAAATTTGGATTTTGACCCAGATTCTGTGTCTGGTCCCAATCTATACTGGGCTGAGTCAAATCATGACCCGACGTTTGGGCAAATTCCCAGCTGGCTTTTACAGTGACAGATCTGGCTCACTCTTTATCCATTTTCTAGCTTTGGAGATATAATATAGGTGTTGAGGGCTCTAGTTTTCAATAATATTCTCTATTGCAGGCCCAGCCAAACAGAACTAAATTTAGCCAAAACTATGCAGACAAGTCTTTCTCTTCCAAGTACATTTTAACGTAATGAAACACTGGAGATAACGTCTTACCAAATTGGATATTATTTAACTTAAATTCCTTACAGTACACCCTCAAGACATAGCTAGCAGTATTATCTCTCCTAATGAAACGGCTTCCTGAGAGTTTGATATTCAAAGGCTTAGAAACACCAATTGTATTGATATCAGTGCATGAATGACAAGTAACGACAGTTAAAGAGTCTCATAATAATCACAATAACATCATTTGGAAAGCATTCCTATAACTTTAATTGATTTGTAGTAGTTAGTTAAAAGAGATGTAAATTCTTAGTAACAATGTGAATGTGTTACTATTCTGAGTTTTAAAGGACCTACAGTTTGCTCTGAAGAGATCTTATGAATGTATGAAAGCGTTTATAAGCAGAATTTTTATTATAGTTTATATATTTGCAAAGATTAAGGTGTACAGTGACTACTTTATTTACCGAGTCTTCTACTAGAGGGGCAAACATAATAATAGCAATTAAAATGGAAAACAGCGGGAAGACTGAGCACAGCAGTCTGGTTACAATGGAATTCCTGCTGGTAGGACAACAGGAACACATCAAACAAGAAGCAGCACTGAAGAGAAAAGAAGCCAGCAAAAATAATGAGCTTTTAAATTATAAACAGAAATGGACAACCTTCTCTTTAAACAATGTAAAAAAGGTGAATATAAAATTCAGTTACATGAAATAGGCAGAAAGCAACTATGAACAGAAACACCTTAGACAAGTTATTACAGAATGAGGGCTGTTTGCTGCATGGTTGTCAGTGAAAACGTATTGCTCTTCTATTCCTTTCAAAATTAAAATGCTGCATCTGGGGACAGCTGTTGACTGATAAGGAAGGACTGCCTGGATTTCAGTGACATTATTTCTCTGCAATAGCATGTAGAAATTAATTTAGCTAAAGGGAAGACATGAAAATAAAACTGAAATAGAATGGATTTAAAGATGCTTTTTTCCAAAACTCTGAGTTTATCATTATTATTGTTATTATAATTATTGTTATTATTATTACTATTTAGTCTTTATTTCCCTTCTGTTTCTGGTGCTGAAATGTTTCTTTCAGATGATTCCTTCCTGTCTGTAAATCCAAATAACTGAGATGTAATGACAGTTGTGAGCTTTAGTAAAAGTATTCTATACATGTTTTGATTGAACATTTTACATTCCATATCCTATTTTTAAAGGCTTTATATTAGTTGAGTGAATAGCAGCCAATACAGGATTTGTCTGGAAATGGACCAATAGCCACACCTTTGCTGTCATTTGTGCACAATGCCTAGGGATTTAATGGAATAGAATACCTGCTGTATATGAAAATACTCATTTTACAAGAAAATGAAATGAGGCACTTTTTTGCTGCCTGGAATCAGATAGAAAACCATAAACAAACTAATTCCCTATACACTATATTGGATGATGGTTCTCATACATCCATATTTGGGGATATTTTTCTCAGAAAAAAAAAAATTGCTTTTGTGTTTATCGCACTGAAATTCAGTATCTCTTGCTTGGGAATAATGTAATTAAATATTGCCTAACATTCTGTGGGAATAAGGGTTCATTCCCATCATTCCCAGTGGAAATCTTAATTATAGGTTGCCATGAGATGCTGAGTTATTAAGATACTCATCACTTTACAGTTCTACAAGTTTCCAGTTTTACTTATACTACAAAGGTTGTTCTTCTAGACACAGCAAATGCCTGAAAAAATATCCACAGACCAACAATTTAATATTTAACAGAGGAGACAGTGCATTTTTCTGCCACTCAGGAATGGAGCTCAAAAACACAGCTACTGTGATCTGTAGATGTTCTGATTCTCACGAAGTTTTATTGCGATGACAGTACCCTACTCAAACACCAATGTCTAGACTCACATGACAGAGTATTAATAATTTACTCTTTTATTTATAAAGCTTGTCCCCTTGCACGAATCAAGATGCTCTAAGCTAACTAGTCAAGATGCTCAATTTATTTTAAATGAGGCTGTAATAACTTTTGATAACATGACAAAGAAGGCCTATATAAAGCTTTCAAACAGCAAAGAAATTTGAAAAGCAGTAAGTTTGCAAAAAAAGAAGCACTCACAAGAAATGTACCACATAACCTCAACTCTGCCCTTTCTGTATGTCAGCGTTGTCTTTCTCAGTACATAACTACCTACTGTTCCTATTAAAACAAAAGCCTCTTGCTTTCTCGCTCTGTGCCTAGGATGTGTTGTGCTCAGGGAACACAAGCTGTTCGATTCCCCGTTTGACCCACGTAGTTTATTTGCCGCACACTGTGAAAGCCCTTCTCCAGGCACTTCAGCACTATCCAACGTTCTTGGCCTTGTTCATGGTCCAGCAGGTACTGGGACAGTCTGATCATCAGCCCACAGCAGTCAGTGAGGATTGTTCTACAAATTCCAGTGCACTTGAACTTGACCTGAAGGAGGTGGAAATCCCATGGAGGAGCAGAATGTGGTCCCTTGTAGCAGGACACAAAACGAGGCACAGCTGAGCATGGAGTCACCCCTTCGCCAAATTTATTGTTCTTGTAGTACAGATTCAGAGCAGAAAATAAAAACATCTCTCTGACCAACAGAAGAGGAAAAAAAAAAAACCAAAGAGCAGTTTATCAGTCATTTCCTTTGAAAATAAAACTGTTCTGATATGAGCAAAATTTTAGTGAAATAACTCTAAGTCTATATGCACTGTCATGAATAGCATGTAAAGAAAAAGATTTTTCTCAAAACCTTGTATTTTTATGTATTTACCTTCATGCACACATACAGAGTGAAAGTAGAGAATCTGGTTCAGAAAAAAAAAAAAAAAAAAAAAGTTAATATGTGCATTATGATTCAGAGATTTAAAAAAAAAAAAAAAAACAAAACACTACTGAAAATCAAATCCCTGATGTTGTTTCAATCCAAATCTTGGCTTTCCCGTTTACCACACAAACATCAGATTGTTTCTCTCTTTTGAAAATTAAGGTCTTTTTCAACAAAAGTCCTTCTTTCTCTCCGCTTCTACTAACTCTTTCTCCTCTTGGGACAGAAGCATACCAGTTTTTGTTATTACAGTTTCCAGATTAAAACCATCTCTCTGGCAACAATCAAGCAAAAATTTGTTAAGTAAGTGACTCATCAAAAAGGAAAAGAAAAGAAAAAGTCTATGAAAATCTGTGAGATCAGTTTAGTCTGTTTAAGATAATTCAGAGCTGCCCATCAAAAGGGATAATCCTTGATTCCTCTCCACAAGCTGTTGGTATTTCTTCCTTTCTGCTGCACTGGAATTTGTATAGATACATGGTATAAGTTCATTAGAAAATAAAATCCATTCTCTTTTCAGCTGAAGGCCTGGTTTGTCATAATATTGGTCATTTCCTTAATTTTTTTCAAATACTAAAATCATAATCATACAAAAGAATATTTATTAAAGACTAGTTGTTCCCTCACAATGTCAGTGAGGAGTAGCTGGTCTGACTTTCTTCTCAAGATTAGGACTTCAACATTATTCATCCTGGGAAAACTTCCATCAGTATAGCCAGGAATTTGTATAAGCCAGGAATGATGAAAACTTGAATAATTGTGTCAGCATTTAATCTGTGCAAACAGTGAAATTCAGAGTTAAACAGAACAAGGGAAATCTTACTAAAATCCATACTAAGTGTGGTACCTTGAAAAACATTTTCAATACATAGTTTAGATGTTATTTAATAATCTGAGATAAATGTCCCAAAGAATTATGTGTCATAACACAAAGAAGAGAATTTAAGATAATATATCAGTCACATAAAATTAGTGAAGATTTTGGCTTTAGCTGTAAAATAACAAGGCTTTGACCTGTGTTTTTCTGAGGCAAAATCAAGTTTTTGCCAAAGTCAATCTGTTATGAAATACCAGCCAACTATTAGAGCATCCTAGGAGCTCATTAAATATCCTCCATATTTATTGTTTTGGAAATTCTACAAGTAACAATAGATCAATATACAGGTCCATGAAACAGTGCAAATATTAGCTGTCTCTACCTAATATATTCACTGAGCAATATCTAAGCAGTGTCCTTGAAGAAAGCTGCTAAACCAGAAGGGTTTGCTGTTGCTTTCCTAGGCTGGCATTATGCGTCTTTTTTTTCCAAAACTAAAGAAAAAGTGTCGAACTCAGACACTTCTCTCTGTAGAGGAAGAAGGAGGCAGGATTGCTTTCCAGTGTAAGTCTGTGCCTCTCCTGAGAACACCGACAGCAACGCGGGACTCCAGAACAGGCGCGATTTCTTAACCGACTGTGCCACCGTGAGGCCAGAGTACACAAATGCGCTAAAAACACACAAGTACCTTGTCTTTGGCATCAAATGTTTTTAAAATCAGGAGCCTTTGTAAGCACTTACATGTTTGGTTTAGACATTTAGAAAATTCGAAATGTAAGAATTCATAAAGCCGAGAGACACACTATTTTTTCTTCAAATACATTACAAAACGTTTGACAAAGAATAAATTAGAATGAACACCAATTTTCTTCTCTTTCATTTCCTTCATATTTACCACTATGTATAAAAGTTCACAAAATTACAAAAAGTGAGGGATAAGAATAAAGTTATTGAGGATTATATGAATTAAGGATGGCTGCATTAATGTGAATTTCTTTTCAGTTCTTTCAGATTAAATCAATGTAACTATAACCTATTGCATGTATCTGTGCCATGTGTGGCCCAGAATATACACATTACTACATAAGGTTCTTGAATGACCCAAATGGAAGCTCGCAGATAACATTTAATACCTAATTAAGACAAAGCACAGCAGCAGCCATGGCTTCTTAGATGAGGGAACAGGAGGAAAGAAAGAGCTCTCAGCTTTCATATCATAACAGACCAGTTAATGCATTCTCCCACAAACAGGAAGAAGAATCCCTGGTCCTCTTCATCCACCAAGGGATCCAGATCCACCATCCCAGAGCACACCTCTCCCACCATGTAGAGGGATGTAGTGAGGCTGGAGTATGGACTGTGTAGGAGGAATGATAGGGGAATGGCAGACAAGGAGGAGGGAGAAAGACTGTTTTCTTATTATATCTGGAGTCTATTTAACAAAAATGTAACCTTCTCAGCCAGTTGTTCTCATTACCACATTCTTGAGCCATACTCTCCAAGTTCAACAGAAGAAGAGTGGTTCTTCCACCCCCAGCTAATACGATTCCCTGATGTGCAGGGTCATATCTCGGGGAACATAAAGTTAAGCCTTTTCAATTAAAAAAAAAAAAACATGAAACTTAACAGTGGAAAAGGCCCCAGCTGGGATGAAGGTGAAGATGAGAAGCAGGAAGAGGAGGAAGGCAGTATGCTGAGTCGGGGGCTAGCAGTGCAGCTTGGGGGGTTATCTCCCCACTGTGGCATTAGGTGTACCAACCAGCCACATCCTTAGAGCTGATCCAGACACTGCAGCTGCTGTTAACTTTATCTCCTAAGACTCCAAAGCATCTGCTAGGAATGAGGTAAAAAGAGACAGCAAAATTTACCCTATTCCTACTTCAAATCCCATACACATTTTTAAAAGCCCATGTACGAAATACATTTCAGACAGATCACAAGAAAGCACATTCAGTTTAAAACGAAGAAGTCACTCACTGTCATTGCCTAGGTACAAGGTAACTATCTACTTCAGGGACAGTCACTTTCCAGGTTCCATCAACAACAAGGGCAAAAAGGCTCAATTCAGAGGCCTGAACATATGTAGTGACTTTGAGACACCACAGGATTTCCGAAGAACCTGCGTACTGCTGGCAAATGTAACACAAATCTACAGGGAACCTGTAGTTGACTCAAAAGGCCTGCATGAGACTTGTAACACCTACATTTGGGCAACAGAATTGTGCCCTAATTCTCAGCTGACTATACCAAGAGCTTAGATATTGAAGACCCATGTAGACAACTACCTACAGAAATTACATTTCAGTCTCTTAGTCCAGAACTAATTCTCATATTTAAGATTTGAACTGAAATATGATAAGACCTTGCAACCTGACATATCATCTAGAGAGCCAGCTAGAGGTATTTAGTGCCCTTTGAGATGCCTTCAGATACATCACCTGAATCTCAGCTGCCTCTCCAGAATGAGCTGGAGCTTCCCACACATTGTGTCATCTCTGCCAATACCTGCAGATGCCATGAATAACCCAGTGTGCCTCAGAGGACAGTGAGTGCCTTAAACTTAAACTTAGTTCATCCCAGTTGAGATGAATGCATGATGATTTATGCAGCTCATAGAGGCTGCAGCACTAAGCTTGCCAGAACAGAGATGCAGATATAGTTGAAATATCCCACTCCCTGAGCGAGGGCTATACCTCTTACAAGTGGTTTTGAACCTGAAAGGCCTGTGAATGCTTCTTAAAAGAGTAAAAAAATATAGCAAGGAATAATAAGGCTTATATATAAACCAAACTACATTAAAACCTACTTATAAAAGAATTATTCTATGTCATAGGTCTTGCACCTTCAATGAAAATTGTTTAGGTACACACAAACCAAAGAAATTTAATGCCATTTCCCTGAGCTGTAAGTAAGTGAGAGCTTCAGCTGCTCTTCCCACCTGAATTAGAAAGCTGGAGGAGACTGTAAGCAAAATGTCTGAATCCTGACCTGATACCCCCAGGGAGACACTCATGTACACTCCTCTACAAAATCCCTACTGATCGGGTTAGCTGACCTCTTGCTGAGGGAACCAGTTGTTATGAACCTACAACAGACATCTGATGTTTCCTATGCACTGTACAAGTAACTTTGGTACCTAGGATGCAATGGTAAAAAGTTTGACTGGTGATTCTAAATAGAAATCGTGTGGTTTTTTGCCTGTTAACATTTCCCCAACTGCCAAAAGATGGCAAATGAGAAAGCTACAAAACTAAATAATTAACTCCAGATTTCTCAACTTCTTCTCACTCAGATGGTTTCCTGCCTCCCCATGCTCTGCTGCCTCATGTTTTTGAAGCACATCTCAGGATCTCTTCCTTTGACAGACCTTAAGTACAGCTTATAATGGAACCTCAAAAGATCAAGCCCAAGTGCTGAGAAGGCAGAAGAAGCCAGTAGAGTGGCAGGAGACCGTGCACCATCCTGGCAACAACTGCAGAGTAGCAGGGGTGCTGCAGTGTGTCTCCCTGTGCTGCATCACACGACGTGGGGAGGATTGAGAGGTTTGTATGTTACTGCTGGAGAATGAACACAAAACTAAAGTAGCCCAAATCTAGTCTTTTCTAACAAAAAGATCCTTGAGCAAAGATCTTCTTCTTTACTACATAACTAAAGACAAGAGTCAAGAATAGGCTTTTCCTTAAAAAAAAAAAAAAAAAAAAAAAGGCACAAAATATCTGGTTTGACCCATTTAACTTTTAATTCTGAACCCCATGGTTTAACCGGGGTAGCAAACATAGCACAACACTAAGAAAAGCAATAGCTAGGTATTCTAATGGAAGGAAGTGAACGTAAAACTTATCCTCAGAACTACAGATCAAGTCAAAATGATATTTTAGAAAAAATAGTCATAGGGGATTCATGTATATCCATACACTCCTCTGGACTTCTGTCAGAGTTTTTGTCAGATAATTTGTTTTTCACCCAATTCATTTGAATATCCCTTCAGTTTTCCAGACTGTCTCAGAAAAGTGCCATTATTTGAGATTACTGCCTCAGTTTAATACGTCACAGTATCTTCATCACTGAATAATGCACAGGACATTGTGTGGCCATAGTTTATTTTGCAGTAAGATTATTTTTAAATATTGCCCTTGACAGCTTTCCTGAGTTTAAGAAAACAAATTTGTCAGAAATTGGGAATGATAGATCAGGAAAATCTATCATATATGATACAGCTATGGTCTTTGATTTTCAGTAAAGGGCACTTTTTCTTGTGGAGAAGACAGAAATGGATACAGCAGACTGATGCCAGCATTGTGACTTGCATAGAGGTACTTTCCTGCTCTGGTTAGAAGCTTATTAACGTTTTATAGTCTTTCTTTCTAAGGACATATCATGAAACAGGCTGTAATTAATTCAGCATGAACATTCAGAAATAAAGCTATCTAAAGTCAGGAAATGTAAGGAAAAAAAAAAAAAAAGGCTAAAAAGCTTTTTTGTTTTCATTTTGATGCCAGTAGAAAGATATATTAGGCCCCAGATTGTTCAGTTTATTTTTGCACTTAGTTTCATTGAATGTAATTGAAATTCTCATGAGAGAAAGGCAAATGGATTTGGCCCAGTGTGTTTCCGAACAGACTGTTGTGAGAAAATGATGCAGACACTTAAATGCATCTCCAACTTCTTTATAAAGATATCATTTTCCACATATATCAAATTTCACGCATACTGATTGTCTCTAGACAATTTAGAGAAAGCCAGTTAGATTTAGCACACTTTATTTTGATTTTCTGTTCCTTTTAAAGATTTGACTCAATAGAAGAGAGGCGCTTTGGGAACCATTATTTGTATGGCTAGATCATCCTAACTTTTACAGCCCATGTGCTGAAGTGTACACAGCCTACAATTTACCATTAGAGCATCATATTTTACATAATAATACACAGACAAATGCACAAACACTCACAAAAAATGAAGCAATAATTAGCATTATGAACAATTGCTTGCATCATTGTGTTGAATTGCCCCAGCAGGAGCATGCAAATTAGTCCATCTCAGCCAAGGCCACTTCAATCATTCTACAATTCTGAAAACTTTTTTTTTAAAATTGCTGGTTTTTTCTTTCTTTTTTTCCTTCAACTCAAAATGGAAGATAAATGCCTTTTTTCCTGTCTCATTTCCACACACGGAACTTCTGTCCCAACACTATGCTTGCCATCATCCAGCACTTAGGCTCTGACTGCACATCAAGTCATAAATCAGATATTTTATGTCTTGCAAGGGGTAGAAATGAGAATTAATAGATTTTTTTTCAGCTTCCAGGGAGAATGCAAAAGTTTACAGTCCAAATCAATATACAGCTATTCATATTAATTATTGATGTTATTAATATTAACATTATCCATTATGAAGGGGTTTTTGAGTAATTTTTAGATGTCTACTAATTATTAATTCCACTTACTGTCCTTCATGCCTATTTATAACTAGACCCTTAGCATCCAAGTAGACTAAGAGGGAGAAGATATTATCTTCAAATGTTAAAATTAGCTGTAGATAAATTTTCCTGAACACAACAGTATAAGCTGATCTTAAATCAATTTTCCATCCATTTCAGATGACAGCACTTTGCATCTTCCAGCTCTTGTCTAATTTAACATGAATCTGGCATAGTCTTCCAGGGACTGGAGGTCCAAGTATTGCCTTCAGTTCACTAACTATGAAGATACTGGAGGTAACTCACCATCTATCAGCTACTTCATATTTTCTGCCTGTTTGTAGTCTCTTCCTTTTGTCAGTTTAATTTGCTTTGAAGCAGACTCCTAATCAGTTAGAAAGTCTGTCTAATCAGTCTGATTGACTGTGTATAGACAGTGTGCAGACAAACCACTGTGCAGGACTTCCTAATTTAGACATCTGTCCAAGATATTTCAGGCAAACAGGAACACCCTTCACATTCCCATGGGAAGCACCTTCCATCATCTCATACAAAATAACTGGAGGCATCTTAGACTTCTAGAAAGTGCTAAGTGCTCTAGACTGAGAAGATGTGGCTGAAGGTCCAGTGGAGAAAATAATTATTGCAAAAGAAGAAACAGTGGTAGCAATTTCAGCAACTGAAAAGTGTTTGCCTGCTTGGGTTATAGAGTTGTAAGGGAAAACTACAGTTACCGGAAAATGTTTTTTGCACTTGTAGCTTGACATTAGAATAGGCAAAAAATAAATATGTATCGCATACATTCTGTATCAGGTCAAAATATTGCTCAGGTGTTCTCATTAAAGAAGATTCTCGAATGGTAGGGTTAAAGCAGATCTCACATTGTCTATACATTCCTAATATTATCTCAGATACATCATTTCTTTAAATAAGGAATATTTAGTCACATACAGTCCTCATCCTAAACAAGTACTGACAATACTTGTGACTTCACCTCCCAGCTTCACTCCCACACACACACAGACAAAACATGTCTTTCCAAATGACAAGGAGAAAGGCAACTAAAAGTTAAGTTGCCCATCAGGATGTATCTTGTATCTTAGCTCGCGAGGACACGCTGTATCATCACCACAACTGCTGTGCTCCCCAGGCTGCTCAGCACCAGTGTGAACCCCAGCCTCACTATGTGCTCTGCCTGAACTTTCTGTTCTCTTTGCTATTAACTGTGAATCATGGCTTAACGGTGGATCACAGCAGCTCCAAAGTGAGGGGGTGAAGAAGCCACAGAGGGATACATTTAGTAAGTGGCTTTTTGTTTTCTTGCTTTTCAGTGTTTGAAATCTGCCTGGATGAAGTACTCCTGTTCTGAGAATAGGGTTGAAGTGCAGCTGCAACTGAAAGATTATTTTTCTTCAATGGCATAAAGCCTTTGCTATTGCAGAAGAAAATCTGATTGAAAAGATAAAAAGATTTTAATGTTGATGCCCTACTCTGAATTTCCAGTGATAACAAACAGTATGTAGGAGAATCCAAGGTCACACATTTACATTTTTTAAAGACCCATTTCATATTGGTACTCACTTCTTAATCAGTCTTATAGGGGTTTTTATCGTTCTTAATTATTTCATTCATCGGCAATTTTAAAAGACCTCAATAAACTCTATAAAAGGAAACAAAATAGCACAGAAAAAAAACTGTACCAAACCTTGCCTGAGTGAGAAACGGCACCTTTTACAGAGAATTCTCCCACTCAGAAATACCCGTTCAGCACTCTTCAAAGGGGAAGCTTGGCTGCCAGACCCCAACTAATGCTGTAATTTAAATCCTGAGATCTTTGCCGCTAATAAAAAATTTTTTGGAGCCGATGGCTATATAGACATACCACGAGTGGTATTACTTTCATTTTGCCACTTGAGGGCAGTCACTTCGTGTCCTCTACCAAAATCCTACTATTCAGTAACAATTTCTCATGTTTGCAGCTAAGCTGTCCTGAGCCAAACTGTGTCATTGACATAAAGAAACAGAAAACAAACACAAAATATCTCTTCTGAATAGTCAATCTGGTCTGAAATTCATCTCAATCATCCTTTGGGAGAGAAAGCTAATAAGCTATGAGAAAATCAGCAATCAAGGGACAAGTGCTTGAATGAGAATTCAAAGGGAACAGCTTAAAGGATACTGAGAAAAATTAGATGTTTTCAGTCAGCTAGACCTGAAGTATTTGCCCTGAAGTATGTGAGGCACTTGCTGAAGTAACCTCAGCTTTGTTAGTAGTAGTAGCAGCTGAACCAAATGAAAAGAGGATGAGTGATGTTCATAAAAAAAAAATAAATAAAGAAGAAAAGTAAAAAACATGAAGGAGATCTTGCAAGCAGGGCAGAATTAGGAGAAGACAAAACATTATGGATTAGGCAACTTACTTCAGAACTGTAAAATACTGAAATAATAAAGACATTTGTAAGTTCTTGAAAGGTACAAAGGAAATGGGCAAATGCGAGCCTGGGCTGCCAAGAAAAAAATCTTGTCACACTGCCTTAATATTTGTCTATGATAGAATACAGGGGCTCATGCAGAACAAAGGAGAATTGGATGTCATATATCTTGGGTTTCGTTACATCTTGACAATAGCTCAGATAGTTTTAGCAAAAGAAGGTTAGAAAATCGTGGCTTAGCTAAAGCCACAGTCCAGACAAAACATGCTTGAAAATGTGTGTATAAAGAATAGTTATCAGAGAATTTATAATTCGAGCAGTAGGACACAGGGAGCCTTATTAAATCTGCAGAGGGTATGAAGCTTAAAGTGAAGTGAAGTATTTGTACGTCACAGTCAGAAGTTCATTCAAAACATATTATAGATCTTTTCTTCTTTAACAAACTTCACCTTTTGGATTTCCCATTGATTCTGCCCCTCCATTCAATCAACACTCCTACTCTGCTCTCATTCAAAAGTTCCTCTAGCCACTGCTCCACAGAGTTAATTCAACCCCATGATCTTCCTGAATTACTCTGCAAGTATCCCACTCTGCATTGCCAGGTTCTTCTCCAAAAATCCATTCCTGCTTTACTGTTAGACTCATTCGTTCACAGAAAAAAACCTCCTTTTCCACCGGCCACTCCTGCTTTCTCTATGACAAACCCTACAGATCTTGCATATCTTGACTGTGAGTTGAACAAATGTCATTTGCTATGAACCCATGCTACTTATTTTAAACTTTGTATAATTTTACATCAAGATTCTTACTTTAATTACAAGTTGGTTTTTTTTCTAAATCTGAGTTATTTGACATTTTCAGTAGAAAGATACATTAATTTACAACATAGCCAAAGTCAATTTTCAAGCAAAGACAAGTTTTGCATCAATTAAAGGGCTACTCTCCTTGTTCATATTTCTTCATCCCACGAGTGAGAAACACTGTGGTAAACGTAAACTATATGTATACAAGGAGGATAGTCCTTGGATTTAATCAGTTCTTTTTCTGTATATAAAAGCCACTGCAAAGGCCCTATTGACAGTACTCAAGAAAGCAGCAATACAAGGTGAACAGATGGTAGAAACCCCTTCATTCCAATGACAATAACTGCTCTGAATTTTGATCCTGTACTGTAGCTTTAAAAGTGTGAATTCAGTTCCATTAATAGAAATAACCCTGGAAAGATTATTATTTTGAACAAAGAATAGTAATAAACTTTACTAAAACACTAATATTGTATGGAAAAGAGAAGAAAACTGTTGTTCTTCCTCCAGATATAACAAATTCTACAATATGAAGCATCAGGAGATAGAGAAGATGTTCCTTTTTTTTACTTTCATAGTTTCTCAAATGACCTTCAGACAATCTATCTAAGAGATGTCCTTTGTCTTGGAAGGACAAAGCAAGGCTCCATTTGCCTCTGGAAGGCTGGGCAGCTCTTGATTGAAGGCAGCATCACATTTATTGGAACTGCAGATACCTACTGTTCAAAAGGATTCAGGGATCTGAAGTGTTGCTCAGGTTGATAAGGTTTTATGTTGTATTTAGAACCACTACTGGGCCCCAGTTCTGGGCCCCTCAGTTCAAGAAGGGCAGGGAACTGCTGCAGAGAGTCCAGCGCAGGGCAACAAAGATGATTAAGGGAGTGGAGTATCTCCTTTATGAGCAAAGGCTGAGGAAGCTGGGTCTCTTTAGCTTGGAGAAGAGGAGACTGAGGGGTGACCTCATTAATGTTTACAAATATATAAAGGGTGAGTGTCATGAGGATGGAGACAGGCTCTTCTCGGTGACAACCAATAATAGGACAAGGGGTAATGGGATCAAGCTGGAACACAAGAGGTTCCACTTAAATTTGAGAAGAAACTACTTCTCAGAAAAGGTAACAGAGCACTGGAACAGGCTGCCTAGGAGGTTGTGGAGTCTCCTACTCTGGAGACATTCAAAACCCGCCTGGACACCTTTCTGTGTAATCTCATCTAGGTGTTCCTACTCTGTTAGGGAGATTGGACTAGATGATCTTTCAAGGTCCGTTCCAATCCCTAATATTCTGTGATTCTGTGTGATTCTGTGATTCTGTGAACTGCAAAATAATTTCAGGTAATCTAGCCACAAGACTGAGGGCTACACAGCTTTAACAGGACACTGGACAGGCCAACCAGCTCTTGGAGACTGGACATTATTGCTTCACCCAGGAAAGAATTTAGCACTGTGATTTGAAAGAATTATACTTTCTGAGCTGACCCAGTTGTACTGATTCATTACTAAAAGCAGAGCACAGTGGCTCAGTTTTTAAATATAGTCTGTGATATTCTTTGAGATGAAGGAGAGTGACTACTAAACTTAGGAACAGGCCTTCTGAAAGCCCTGAAAAGAGGTGGGAAAGCTTTTTCAATAGAGACAGTCAGCCTGGCCATAAGGTAGTCTGTACCCTTTAGATACTTTGGAGTTCATCCACAACAATGGTGCAGCTAACTATTATTGCAAAAGAAGTATCTTTAAAAGTGTTTATGTAGCACTGAAAATAATACAGTCCATATTGTATTATAAATATTCACTAACAGAAAATTATTCTTAAAGACTCTAAATCACAAAAACACTTCAGCCTAAAATACATTTCCCTTATAACCTAGGAATCTGAGTCTCCAACACTTGTTCAAATATATCTGTTAGTGAAATCTTTCCTGAGCAGAACTATGGTCCTTTGTAACACGCCGAAATATGTTTCAGGCTTGGTTTCATCTACTGAGTGACCAGACTTAATTCCATTTAGTTTGTGAAATATTAAATTATATGCCTCCCAAAGCATTCTGTCTTGGTAGTGTTAAACTTGAAAAAAAAAAAAAAAAAAATCAAAGGAATATTTGGAATAGGTGTTCAAAATTTGGAAGCTAATAATGTTTCCATAGTATTGATAAAGGGCTGTTGTATCACCTTTATAATTTTCATTATGCTTTAATTTACAGTTACTTTTGATGTAAATTATTATGCTTTTTGACATCTTAAAAGAATGTTGTCAAATATGTAATCACAAGTTCTTACAGTATTTTGAGTTCTTGACAGCATGTACATTCTTGTATACCTATGCAGGAGAAATAGAGCTAGTTGTATTTTGTGTGATAGAAATGTGCAAATGTTTTTAGGAAAACAGAAACATTAGCCTTAATAATTTGAAAGCATTCTTCCCTCTTCAGGATATTTCAAGAAATGTTATCTGACTGGTTTAGATCATTATTAGCTAATGTGAGCCTTTACTATGTTAGCATGGGATTCAATAATTCTGAAGTGGAGGCATACATGATCTAATATCAAGCAAACGTGGGTAAATTATACATCGCTCAAAGAAAAGTGTAGTTTACACTATCTGAATAACACCACATGCTTCCTATGGAAAGTCAATCAAAACACAGATTTCAGAAAGAAAAAAATATTTGCATTACTAATAAGTCTAATAATTCAACAATAAACAACTTCATACAAAATAAGAACAAAAGAAGAAATAAACTATTGCATTCATTATGCTGAAGTGGGAGGACAATTATAGGTCATTATATACTGCAAGAGACATCAGTTCTTAGGTTTAAAATATGCTTTACTGAAGAGCCAGTGGGTTTGGATAAAAGCAGAACTCAAAGAAAGAATGCAAAAACCCATTGGCCTCAAATTTATACACATTCTTTTCTACATTTGAATATAGCAACAATGATCATATTTAAAAGTGCATTTGTCCTGCACAGTGGAATTCACACTGTTTGGGAGACATCATGTTGCCACAACATCTGTCATCCCTTCACTGTGAGCTAAGAGAGGTGGTGAGGGAGATGGTCAGACATGACCACTGTACTGTAGCACCTGTTAGTAGTGACAGAAAATGAGAGTTTTGAAAGATTAATCAGCAACTGGATTTTCCATACTCCCCAAGACTTTCACTGGTGTTAAATCCAAAATACCAGATATGCCCAGCTGAACACCTTTGAGTTCAGAGTGCTGCTGCTAGTTGCTCACAAGACAAGCTCCACTGTCTTTGATGTGTCAGATGAATAGCTGTACAGTGGGCTCCACACCATTTTCTGTAGTCAGTTTTCGCCTGTTTTGATTATTCAGATTGGTGAACTCTTTGGGCAAGAAAGCAGTCCACTCAAGGTCAAGCTGGCTATTGAAATCTCAGGATCACCAAGACCCAGCTTTGATGCTGTTGTGTCACAGAGCCTGGCTGGTAGCAATGCTCCCTGGCATGGATTTGGCTGGAAACAGCTACCTTTTCCCACATGGTGCCCACACTTAGACACTATGAACAAAGCTGGCAGAGTGAATGACACTGAGCTGCTTGGAGGAGGAGGAAGAATTCAGCCACACAGAGCAATGTGCAGTGAACAAGCCTCAAAGCCCTGATTTAATTTGCTTTCTCCCAAGACATACTCAACTGGATTCCTTCAGTCTTGCCTCTTTCAAACCATATAAATAAATAAACAAATAAATACATAAATTAGAAGCTGACAGAATTGTTTCTCTCTTTTTGAAACTAATGACTAATGTAGGAAATGTATTTGGGGGTGGGGGGCCAGGGAGGGAATTGAACAAAAATAAACAAACAAAGAACATGCAAAATAAATGAAAACACATCCAAACCCACACCATTACTCTCATTGTGAGCTATACCTAAACTTCAGAGTTGAAGAATAGCAGGTGGAATACAGAATGTTTCTCTGGGCTTATAAAAATGCTTCTGCAAGGTGTTTTCGCAAACATTTGCCATGTATCTGTGCTATTCAACCTTCCATCCCACTGTCCACTGTTGCAACTGGTCAAGAACTGACAATCTGGTTACTGAAGCAAAAAGCTGGAGACAAATGATGTTACGCATCTTTAGTGAGGCAGGGGTCCCTTTGACAGGCCGCATCTAGGTTATCTTAGCCAGGGACTACTTAATTACCTAGGCAAATACGGTGCTTGATAACAAGTGCTATCTGTTTGATATTCATATTGAATAATATTTCATGTGCATACATCTTTCAAGACAGGGATCCTTCAACTTCTATTGGATTTTTTTAACAGAAATTATTAAAGCCATCATTAAAAAAAAAAAGGGTTTTTTAAAAAAATACATTTCCAGAATACTGAGCTGTCTACAAAGCTGAAGGTGGGATCACGCAATGCATTCATCTATTTATTGAGTAAAGATTTCATTTTTTGTATTTATCAGAGGATAAATGCTTGCTATTAGAGACTACACTGTTTGAGGACTACCCCTCTAGTATCAATCAATTACAGAGATTGGCATGACAATAATAACCAATGTAGAGCCAGGTATTATTCATTTGTATCTGCCTAAGTTACACCAGCCCATGGATCATTAATATGATGTTGGTAAAATGTTATGAAGTCAAGCCATGAGGAGAAGATACACTGTCAGGAGAATATATTTTTCTCTTTTAGTAATGACAAACATTTTGTGATACTATATATCATTTTATACTATACTTTTTACTATACTTTATGCAGCAGTTTCTCTATTGCTCACAAGGACTGTTTGGAGCAGGACAGCATGCAGGCAATGCAAATCCTCCAAATAATTCTATCCGAACACAGTATCAAGGAAAAAAAACCCTTGGGCTTGTGTCTTTATTGGTTATTGCTAACAATCATGAAAATGCAGAAGGTGGCTGCTGCAAAGGCAACTAAGTACCAACATATCATTTGAAGTCGTTCATATGAATTATTTGATTGTAACAAAAAAGTAGTATGGTTTTCTAAGAGCATCAGTGTTTAAAGTGTTCATATGACAGAACTTTGTTTATTGCCAGTTTTCTCTTAACTAGGAAACTCATTAAGAGTAGTTGAAAAACAAACAAACAAACAAACCACCAAAACCACACCTGTTTTCCTTTCTGGCTATTGCTACTTCAAACAATAAATACATCACAGAATCACAGAATCACTGAATGTTAGGGATTGGAAGGGACCTCGAAAGATCAAAGCAATTTCTGATAGTCCTACATTGTTAATATTTTTTATCAATTACTTTAAAAACAAAACAAAACAAACAAACAAACAAAACACAATGAAATCACAGCTGAAATTTTTTGGGGAAAAAAAAAAGCAAATTGCATTCAACTGGTCTGCCCTTTGACAGATAATTTTCATCTCCAGCTGACAGTCTTAACATCAACTCTGTGAGATATTACTCTGTCTCCAAATTAATGGAGAATATAAACAACTATTCACTTCCAGCTAATTGTTCATTTCCTACAGAGCAAAATACACTATAAATCACAAAATGATCCTGCCAATGATGTAATAATAAATTTCATCTTCCTTTCTCATGTTCCAAAATTTCAGGATAATGGGAGCTATGTCATTTTGTTTGGTTTAGATACTGAGAAATATTGTGTATGTCCCTTTATCTCTATAGCTGAAAGCAGCTTAAAATGTTTTGTTACTTTCCAATATTGCATTTGTACAAGAGAAGAAATGGCAATTTTCAGTCTCTCTAAAGATGATTGGAAGAAACTTTCCATGACTGAGAGCTATTCCTGTTTCCTTAATGACATAATGCATTAGTTGATGGTTAAGTACCAAAGGAAAGCTGATGACAAATTATTCTTTTACAGATATAATGCACCTTTAAAAACATAGCTAAACAACAAAGTAAAGAAATTTACTTTAGCAATGTTCAGTAGTTCTCAAAGTTAAAAGGTTTTTTTAAAAAAAAAAAACAAAACTCTAATATAATGCAACCATTTTATCTAAAAAGTATTTGCTATTTATTTTACTTCTCATAAAACTATTAGAATTATTATAGGGCTAGAGCCTGACAAAACTCACTATGGATTGTTTGCATAAGGAATATTTTAATTTAGATTCAGTAGATTATGAAAATTAAGAACTTAATTTTTCTATCTTTAATCTAAAAAGTTTAAAATGTCTATGTCTATTCCTACCTCGAATGCAGTGCTCAAAATAATTATTTTCTCAGCAAATATTCTTGGAAAAATTTCAGAAACTTGCTAAATATTAATTCTGTTAAGGTTGAACATCAAAGTAATTTCAGCTACATATATAAGCTATTAAATATTTTGGGGTTTAAAAGTTTTGAAATTTATTAAAACTGGAAACAATTTTAAATAGCAATTTGAGATATGTTGACTTGTATATATAGGAGCAAGAAAAAATAGATATGAGAAAAAAATCTCAATACACTGGAGGAAATTGGCGCTTTTTTTTCCATAATGACCTTCTAGCATTCTATTCTTCACTTTTCCTTGTATCTCTCTGCTTTTTTCCCGTTTTACTTGAAGTCTTCCTGAGACCTTTGCAAGATCCCAGTAGCTCTGACAGCAATTCCTAACTACGCAGACACTGATGTGTGTTCTGTGTACAGTGTTCTGTGAGTTGAGAATCAGTCAACAACACTTCGTTACCCATACATTCTAACTTAGCAAAGTTAATTAAAGACCAAGAGTCTGATTTTACACCATTTTTCTTCTTTAATACCAGTCTCCACCATCTCACTAGATTATAGGCAATAGGGATGAGGATTTTACCACAAAGGCCAAGTATGTTTCTCCTTTCGGACAATACAATCCAACCAATTTGAGTCCAATTTTTCTCAAGGTGCCATCATTGTCAGCTCCTGACTTTGCCCCAGTTTTTGACATATGCGCAGGACTTTAACAGCTGTTTTAGCATCACTTCATTTGATGTATCAACAGAAATACCATGAATATTATACTTTAAAATCTTCAATAAAGTTACAGGAATATAACCTCATATACTTTCCCACAATAGTGTAGGGATCTCCAGGCTTGCACTTTTCCACGAAGTTGCTGATAATATAAAGAGCTTGGAATGTTGATATGGGCCGAGAACACAGTGAGTGCTTTGGGGTCTATCCCTAAACAATCAGCTTGGTCTTGTTTCTGACATTGCCTAGGGACTGTACTATTTCTTTCATTTTTTTACTGTTCCTTTGAATACCAAAAGAGACAGACTATCACATCTCTCCATTAGTTTCTGCATTACAAAAAGGGAAACCATCCTCAGAGCACAAACTGGGGAATGGGTGGATTCTGTCAGCTACATTCTGCTCCTGTTTTTTTGCAAAAATTAGAGTCAAATAGTAACTAAGGTTATGAGAGTCCAGCTAAATGTTACTTCCTGTTACAGACAAACAACTATACGGACTGTGAACATAGTAGTAAAGTTAGCATATGAGGATAGATTTTAGCATGACAGCATTAATATTTTTGTTAATGAACAAATTAAAAAAAATATTACTATGGTGTGTTAGGGTTATATTGTTTATAAATTTTTACTTAGTACATTTATAAGCTAAGTTCTAAGAATGTTTTAGCATCAGATTTTCATCATTAATTCCAGCTGTATTTTCTATCATTTTCACAAGGTATATATTTTAAAATACCTCATGCATACTGAAAAAAGGAGAGATAAAACTGATATTCATTAACAGCTTAAGGATTATTAAGTATAATGTAAAATACATAATCAGTTACTTTAGTTTACAAATACATACATCAATGAATTGCCTGGAAATAATCTGGTACTTTAAGGGCTTAGTCAGAGAAGAAGGTGGTTTAAATAGAGGCATTTCAGGGTATGCCTAAACCACCAGACAGAAATCTTGTGATAGAAGAACTTCTAAGTCTTTTGCTTTGTTGGAAAGTTAATTTTAGTGCAATAGTAAAATATGTAGCATTTTACATCATTTTATTCTACCATGCAATATTCCTTCCTAGTATAATTTAGCAGATTTTCTAAAGAAGCAAATATTATTAAGAAGCAGCTAGCCTGTCTCTGTGTTGTCTTTATTTACTCTTCTAAAGTGTGTCCTGTCAATGAGACCAAAAAGAGGTTGCCATATTTTAATTCTAAAAGTTGAGTTTCTCTACTTCCCCCACCACAGAATTTCTTCATAATTGTTTTTCCCTATATTTTGGATATTATATTTATCCATATATTTCAGTGTTCAGTTTTGGGACCCTCACTACAAGAAAGACATTGAGGTGCTGGAGCATGTCCAAAGAAGAGCAACAAAACTGGTGAGGGGTCTGAAGCACAAGTCTGATGAGGAGCAGCTGAGGGAACTGGGGCTTTTCAGCCTGGAGAAAAGGAGGCTGGGGGGAGACCTTATCACTGTCTACAACTACTTGAAAGGAGGTTGTAGCATGGAGGGTATTGGTCTCTTCTCCCAAGTGGCAAGTCATAGAGTGAGAGGAAATGACCTCAAGTTGTGTGAAGGGAGGTTCAGATTGGATATTAGGAAAAAATTCTTCGCAGAAAGGGTTGTCAAACATTTGAACAAGCTGCTCAGGGAAGTGGTGGAGTCACCATCTCTGAAGGTGTTCAAAGGATGTGTACATGTGGTGCATAGGGACATGGTTTAGAGGTGGACTTAGTGCTAGGTAATGGTTGAACTGGATCTTAAGGGTCTCTTCCAACCAAAATGGTTCTATGATTCTATGACTATAATGCTCCAATAATAGGTGCAACTCTACCACAATAACATGCGTAGCTTCATCACAGTAAACTAAAAATGTAGCTGTGCCTTTCTGGTTTGGTATGGTTTGTTTTCTTGTACTGTATGCATTTTATCTTTCTGAGGCAAATGGGATTTGTCCAGCAACATGGGCCCATTAATAAAATATGATGCTTTCTTAAAGCTAGTTTTCTAGTTTAGTTTTCTAATTGTCTTTTGCTGCACTGATGGTATTCCTCCCAAGGCCTCTTCTGAGCTGGCAGGTTCTCTTTTGTCTGTGATATATACATTCCACTGGCTCTTGCAGTTGGTACAATCCTTTGTAGTTATGCTATCATTTTACAGACATCAGCACTGGCCAATCTTATGCTTTTTGGTCTGGCTTTGGCAACATGACTTTCATGGACACCAAATCTGAGCTTTTGCTCTTTTCTGTTTGGGGATTTTTTGTTTGTTTGTTTTTGTTTGGTTGGTTTTTTGTTTGTTTTTTGTTCTCTCATACTCATGCAATGCAAGAACTTAACTTTCTTCAATAAGTTTTCATGTGGGCTGACAAATTTCCTTTGCTTGGCAAATTTTAACTACTTCAACAAAAATCAGTTCTTTGTATTTGAGAGCTGGGACAAATCACAACCTGATCTTTTATAAAACCCCCAGCATTCTTGCATCATTAGGTCAGCTGTATCCTCATTTTCTATCTTGCTTTTATATAGGATTTAAAGAGGTTCGCTTTCACATATACCATTCTAGTGTTTCAGTTTACTGGGAAAAAATAAAAGTGCATATAAACTCTTTTGCCATATTCACATATGGCATTCCTAGAGGAGTCAACATCTCAAAGTATGAGACCTTTGAAGAAAAAACATGTGACAACTATCACTCTGCACTTCCAAACTTTTCTTTGCCTGCTCATTGTGCTCTCTCGCACTGTGACTTGGTGTGATGGCTGCACCACTCCACATGAGTGAACAGCGTGGTGGTTCAAGTGTCACCAACGAAGTGTCTGAGCGAAATCAGCCCTGTTGTGCACACTCTGAGAACCACATTGGGCTTCATCTTCTCAGGAACTAAGGAGTCTAGGCCATGTCTTATCAAGAGCTAACAGAACCAGCCTGAGCTGGGACTAGACAGAAGTAAATCTGCTACAGCTGCAGACCTGCACATACATGAAAGGCAAGGGGCTGAATACGAATCAATCACTTTACGCAATAAACACCTCTAGCCCCTCCAAGCCCATCGAGCTCTCCTTCATGGCAGCAGGCTGCACGGTGGTGATCTCCTCCTTGAGCAGGGCCACCTCTCAAGATTACTCCTTGAGGTTGAGAGACCCCATACCCAGCACCAAAAATCTGTAACAAGGGAGGCAACGTTTTTCTTTAAGTCTAAAAATGTATTGCATGCCAATGACATCTATATACATCCACCTATGGGTTAATTATTAGAAGTGTAGTTAATAGTATTTTACTGCTCTCTAAATCATTGCCTAAATCATTGTCTAATCACAAGCTAAATTAATCATCATTTAAATAATTGTCAAATCATTCTAATATAATTGTTAAATCATGGTTTGATTAACATTCAATTATTGCGTAATCACCATTTGATTTCCACTTGATTTTCATTCAAACATCAATTAATAACCATTTGATCATCTTTTGATCATTAATAAACCCCTTTTAGTTAAACCCACAATTGTGACTTCGCTTATTAATCCACCTCTAACAGACATTTTTTTGGAACTGACCGCTAATTCAGCTTTTCTTACTTTACTAGGTGTCCTAGGGGAAAAAAAAGAAGTCTTTAGCCAAAATATGAATTTATAGTGCATATTGCTACCAGATAGTAAAGGTCTGGTTTTCATTATTATTTTGCTCCTTTTCCTAAGGATAAACACAAGGATTAGCAATAAATACAGATTCTGATGGTGTTCAGGACAGACAAGGCATCCACTGTAAAAATACTCATGCAAAGTGTTCAGACAATACGTGTATTGTAAATCAAAAAAGGGAGGAAAGAAACAGAGCTGCCCAGTCCATTCTAAATGAAAAAACATGCTATTGTTTTCCCACGGCATTGTTACAGACAAAGAATGCTGAATAAGTGATGAACTTAGCTTTTGTGCGATTAAGTGCACCAGCTGTATTTCTGAATTTTAACAGTCAACTGGATGATTTTCAGTAATCTTTATAATTAAACATTTGCCTTAATTCTTCCATTATGTTCTTTCACATAATGTAGATTTGAATAGTCACACATAGCAGCTACCAATTCTAAAACAAGTGAGAGGTTTTTAATGTCATGCTGCTTCAAAACAACATCATTTGAGATATCAGGCATCACTGAAATTATGCTTATGGAATATGACACATCATAAATTAATGCAAAACAGCCTAAAAACCAGCACTGTTCTGAGTCTTTATTGCATGTTACTGGCTATCAAAATAGGCTACGACTTTCCTATAAAATCAGGAGAAACAGTCCTTCCCAAAGGACTGTTTCCTCTGAACAGTAAATAAAAAGAGAAATGGGAAAACACAAGCCTGGCTACACAGGAGAATTAATATTTTCAGGGAATGTTCCATACAGCAATAGGGTTTACAAATGATTCACATATATATGCACACAAATATTGCATAATGTTATAATAATTATAGAAGACTATTTTTTCACTTTCTGCACTATAATTTTCTCAGTTGAAGGTATTCTCTGACAAGGGAAAGATAGAACACCATAACCCTCCCTGGTAACTTGGAGGGAGAAACATCTTAATTAGCTGAAGACATGCTGGCTCCAAGGCCTGTTTTTCATATGCAGGATTAGGATAGAGATCCTTCCACTGTAACCCTCTTATATAAATGTTTCCTTCCCTGAGGCTGTATTCAATTTAGAACTGGAATAATGAAGAGTCATTGGAGGCCTGACAGGAACAGGCACACACAGACAAATTTTTGCTCTGTTATTATTTTATTTTTCATGAAGCTTTGAGAAAACTTAAGAAAAGCTTTAAATTCACACCCAATCATCATATCTACCTAGAATGGCAAGCTGAAGCAGACTTTTTCAGCAAATTCCAAACCTTTTGTAGGTGAACTCTAATCAAAAACCACAGAAGTAATGTTAACACTAGTTACCTTTTACAAAAATATTGATGCAGGCTTGCTTCTGCTTCCTGGGACAGCTGAAATTTCTTTGCCAGTGCTGAAGTGATGCATTTATTTAAAGAACCTTTGCATTATGGGAGACACTTCGTTATCAAAAACAACCATTTGAAATGGTAAATTGAGGATCTTCCTTCTGATTTGCTGTGCCTTGAAATAACAGAATCATATCATGTTTTATCCAAAGTTCCTTACTTTGAATACCATCAGACAATTATCTTATTCTTAAGATTTACTAACTAAAATTAAAACTCTTCATCCATAATTGGATGATGTAAGCTAAGTAAAATGAAGTAACTTGCCACATATTCAGGTTTGGTTGCTTTTTCCTTAAAATAAAATTGATATAAACCTGTTCTACTACTTAATCATATATTCAAGAGGGGTTCTTGTTCATAGCAAAAGTCTCACCAACAGAGAAATTTTGTGTGTGTTGAAAAAAAAGTTATTGCAGGAGCCATAATATTTAGGTTTTTAGTTGAAGATAATATAAGTTATAACTGTTCCTTCTTTTGCTGAATTGATAGAAGTTTGAGATGAGATAGGTTCAATAAATTATAAATTTCCTCTTAAAAAAACACCTCCCAAAGCTATCAACTCTCTCTCAGAATGCTGTTTGAACAGCTTCGCATGTCATGAGGAACAAGGATTCAACAAACCTTTTGATAACTTCTCTTTATTTGGAAATTAAGACCAGTTCTACAATATTGCCTTTCATTGCTGCAAAAATAGAAACTGTTGGAAAACTCAAACTTAAAGAGCAATTCAAGTAGAATTTAGAGTGAAGACAATAAACAAACAAACAAACAAACAAACCAGTAATATTCTGATAAGCATTGGAGTAGGGAAAAACATGGCACACTTAACAGAATATAGAGCAGTTGGGGCACTCAGAATTCTCATTTCAATTTCCAGCTTTGTCACAGACTTCTCATTCGACCTTGGTCAAATTTCAATGTGCTCCAGTTCTACATTTGTAAAGCAGAAATCAAAGATTCCTTTTTTCTATCCCTTTGTTCATCAATGATTCAGACTATAAGATATCTGACACATACATATACACCTATATATATATGATAAATACACTAATCACTTTGTGTAGCTGCATCAGGTGAGTACCACGGTATGGTTTTTAGTGACACCAACATTGTAAGCACCACTTACTTGTTCTCCAGGCGGTAAGACAGAATTACTTCAGGGGGTTTTATGTACTGCACACCAGGGAATGAAATTATAGTTTTGGTTCTACAGATTCAACAGAGACATTGCCTACTCTGAGTTTTAGGCAACATCTTGAAGTCTGCTCAAGAGAGTTCTCTCTCAATGAACCTTGCAGCAATAATGACAAATCTCTTGGTCTATCCGTTTTGTCTCTTTTAAGATTAAAGGTTCAACTGACCATCTAGCTTAGTGAAGAGTGTTGTAGCTGCAAAATTAACAAAATGACATGATCTGTGCAAAATGTGCACAGGTAACCAGCATTAAACACTTAAGGTATAGAAAAGCTGTTGTTGCTTTTTGTAAAAGGATTTTCTTTAATGTCTCATTTTCTGATAAATTTATTTGACATTTCATAATTAAGTATTGTAAAGCCCATACTACATCCACATGTTCCATTTTGGATGTAGTTTTAATTTAGAATAGGTTTTCTACAAAAATTAAATGGAAGATCATAACCCAGAATCTTCTACAGATATGTGAGATAAAATACACGTAAAAATTGAGAGTTTATTCCACATATAAGGAAAACTTTCAGCTGAAAAGGCCTGTAATATAGTGGCAATATATCTCTCAAATCCATAAAAACTCAGATTCTAGAGCAAACTAAAAAACGAATGGTATCAGCGATGTATGCAGTAGCTGTTTTAAGAAACCAATGGAAGGGAAATTATAGAGGAAAAAACCCTAGAAGAGAAAAAGATCCTGCTCTGTCCTCCCACCACTCTACCAAAATCTCAGAACCAGTAGCATTTCTTGCTCCTCACCAACTTTAACCTGCTGACTGCACAATCTTGTTCTGTCTTCATTTTTGTGAAGCAATGTTCTTTGTCTCCTCCCACTTCTTTTAGGGTGGCATTTAAAGTAGCTTTCTTAATTCCTGTCTTTACCTTCCTGGAGTTCTGTCCTTACTCTCCTTCTGTTGTCCTTCTAATATCTCATTTCGGCCACCACTCTATGGTCTCTCTTCAAAACATTTCTAAAACATCTTTGGGTGTTTTCTTCCTATTTAACTATGCAAGCAAAAATCTCATTCATGTTCTTATGGATTACCACAATGTTCTTTTTTGGCTTTGGCACATACCTTACTTGTACAACATCACAAAAAAAAAGTTTCAACAATCAATTTTCTGACCCATCACTTTGATTGCAGTATCTTTTTCTGTGCATTCCTATATTTGTGGTTTTACATGCAAAGATTCTACACCTGAGATGGGACGTCTTTGCCATGGACAAGTCATTACCATTGCTATTCCCTTTATTTTTATGATGTCTTTAAAAAGACATCCTGCTCCTGTGTTATGACTCTTGCATATTTGCAAAGACCAGGACTGAATTACCCAACTGTATCCTACTATCCAGTGTCTTTATTCCTTTGACTCTTGGAAATCAGAAAAATATTTTGGTTTGTGGCTGATTTTGTACTGTGCCTAGCCTAATCAGATCCTGATCTAGAATCAAAGTTTTTTCTTACTATGGTAATTCAAATTGCAATTTTTATTGAAATTTCTAGCAAAATTCCAATTTCAAAAAGCAGGCAACTTGGATTATGTGTATTAATTATATTCCATTCAAAGACTGATGAAAACTGTAGTTGCTTACGAAACGGACGTGAATAAAACTGTAACTTTGGTCATCAGCTTCAGAGGTCTGATTTAGCATAACTAGAAGTAAGATACATTTGGCCTTCAAACTGCAAGTCTGAAGGTTGTAACTTCAGGTTGTAACTGCAAGTTACAAGTCTGTGCTATTCAGCTGCTTACTCACTTAATCTTTTATTGCCTTGAGATAGCTAGCACACACTGTCGAAAGGCTCTTTTCAGGTGGAGTATGGTCTGCTGCTCCACTGTCATGTAATTTGATACTAGCTCTGAAAGATACTGCCTGTGTGGATATTCAAGATTTATTTTATACAATTTTATCTGTCAGAGTGTACATACCTCTACAAGCACGATAAAATCACACACATTATAAAATGTCAATGTTCAACCTATTGTACAATTTTATTCCCCTGTTTATCACAATAATATCTGAGCTCATTCAAACATCGACTAAATCTTACAAGTTCTTCCCTAGTAATCCTTTTTTTTTTTCAGAAGGATTTTGTGAAAGTTGCACCTCCCATTCACATCTTGCTGAAGTTCATATTATTTTTCCAGTCTCCTTTTTCTTCACATCCTACAAAACAATATCCCATTAACCTCTTGTTAAGAAGTTCATCTCCTAAAATTATTTTTCTTCTATTTCATGATAGCCACAGTTTTTTCTAGGAACATAAACAGACTCAAAGAAATCCACAGTCACAAGAGAAGATAGACTTAAAAGTGGGGCTCTATGAAGGCATTGAGTTTATGAGTGGGCAGGCACAAGAAGCAGTTGCAGAATTTTCTAATATGAACTCAGAAATTAAACAGAAAAATTAAAATAAAAAAACACTTACAAGTCAATTACATTTTATGAAATTAGTTTTGGAGGAAAAGATTCACTAGCATTTATACGGAATCACAAAAGTACTTGGTTTGGAAATGAAAATTTTTAAGCAGAAAGTCCCAAAACCCCAGCTGCATTAATCAAAACCACTGACCGACTTCTGACATAGGACTTATCAGTAATGAATTTGCTTCTTTGACTGTGATGGGGAAAAAAAAAAATCATTAAATATACACAGCTGTACAACAATGAAAAGATTTCACAGGAAACTGGCAGAAGTCTTAACCAATGCAAAAATATTACTAAGGATGACGATCAACCAACTCAAACTCCAAATGTCCAGTGTTGTCCTGACCACACTAAAGCCAGGAAGAATGATACTTGTATGGGAACAGGCAGGACCAGAGACCTAAATGAAAGTTTCTGTAGATGGTACCCAAAGAAACAACTGAGAATTGCAAATGCCTTGAAAACCAGGAGAACTGCATATGTTTAACTGCCACCTACTCATCAACATTTAAAAAAATACAAGCAACCCACAATCTTCTGTTATTTGGAAAACTAAGAATAGCCACCATCCAAAAATGATTTTTTTTAAATTCTGAATATTTATTTCTCAAGAATACTCAACAGAAGGGGATACAGAAAGTGAAACGAGAAGAAAAGCTAATACCCAGAGTCAAAACAGGCATTCTTCAGTTTTAGAAATTGCTTTAGACAAAGTTTTAGAGGTGCTGGCATGTTACTGAGAAATCTGCCTAAAACACAACTCATGATTTGGGATTAGGAAAAGATGTATTTCCTCTGGTCAGACAGGCAGGGTTCTAATGTTTTTTGGCTGGTTTTAAGTGTTTTAGCAGTGAATGATAACCTAGATCATACAAGATCACTGTGGCACATTTTTGCTGTCAAATTCTCTGCATCTGCAAAGAAGCCAGGTTTTGGCAGCTGTCAGGATTTTTGCTTCTCTCTTCCCTGTTGTGCACTGCAAGCTTTGGTAGTATTTTTTTTTTAGTTAAAGATCTTGTCTGTGTTGCAAGATGCTCTTTGCTGCATTGCAAAATGAACATTGGAGCAGACAGTATTTTGGACAAATCTCTTTTTAAATGCTTCTACATAACAATAAGCACCTGGACTCACTCCAGTCTTAGTGGTTTCCTCCACTAAAACAAACAGGTGTGAGGGAAGAAATCTGAAAGAAAATCAGGATTAAAACTTCACTGTATAAATGACAATCAAAAACATATAGACTGTACATTAAATACTAAATATGACCACAGGCTGAACTCCTAGGAGTCTTAATAAGACAGAAAGGCATAAAACTAAAAATGAAATGTGGACGCTGCACACAGATATGTACTGAAAATAGCTTAACTATTATAGGCGCTACTCAGCACTTTACACTGGACTCTTTTATCCTTGATTATAACGTTACCAGATTTAACTATTTGACCTATGAATTTCAGAATTGTGCAAGCTTCAAAATGTACTTTAGTGTCTTTTTTTTTTTTCACAAAATTTGTCAGGCTAACTCCAAACAAAATAAAAATAAATCTGATGAGCTTTCTTTAGTCCACATGCCTTGCACGAGTAACTGAACTAATCACTCAGATTCAAACATTCAAATCCTTAAAGGTCTGAAAACTACACATGCTCAGAGAGAATTGAACAGTTTTAGCAACAACCACTTCTAAGCTCCCACTCTTACATAGCACACTCAAAAGCAGAGTCAGTAGGACTTTTCATTAACTACTTACCTGGTACCTGTTCTAGAAACCTGAAGTTGTTGACCCTTTTGTTCTCTGACAGCCAACTCTATCTATCTGGCACTAGACTGTATAGAAGAGGAAGATGCAGATTTCAAATGCAAAGGAGACATGAGCAAGGAAAGGGTTCTGCTAAAAGAAGTACATCAGCTCAGGCTTTTCAGAAAGAGCTGAAGGGATAAGGTGAAAAGCCAAAATGACACTTGGAAGTTGTGAAGTGATGAGGAATTGGGACTAAAATATAGAGTCTCTAATTTCTTTGTCCAACCATGTATTATTAGAAAGTGGAAAATCCCACCATCTGGAGAGGAGTTATGTTGAATACTTGCAGAAATAAGGAAGAATAACTAACATCTGTGGGGACTGGTCTGAGAAACCCGAAGATAGGAATTAGGCTGAAGATCCAAAAGGATGAAAAGAAGGAGTTAGAAGAGGACATGAACAATGTATATCAAGATTCCTCAGTTTTTGCTCTTCCACTGTTGACAAATAGCTGTGGAATCAAGACGCAAAGTACTACATCTCACGTTAATATCATTGAATCATAGAATGGTTTAGGTTGGAATGAATATCATCTAGTTCAACCCCTCTGCCATGGGCAGGGACAACTTTCACTAGGTCACTAGATATCCATTAACATAAGTAAACATACTGAAGACCTATCTAGGTATTAGAATTATCACATGACAGTATTTTTTTCTTTAAAAATAACAGATTCCACATACTACATCTAAAAATATGAAAAACCTAAGGTGGACAAGTCAAACACTCAGAAAATATTATGTCTAATGTGAGAATTGAGAATGCTATTACAATCTTAATTTCTCCACTTATGGCATATGCATTATAACAGCATTATGTTCTTATAGGCTATTTTTCTCACTTGGAAGGATGCTTTATATTAAAATGTTAGTAATGTATTTTTAAGCACAGAAAAAATGCTACTATGGGCCTTTATTCCTACAAAGTTTAGAAAGTGTATAAGCAAGCAATGAAGCTGATCATGGAAAATGAGAAAACTCAAGCAGGTTAAAGCATTAAGAAAATCAGACTCCTTTGTACTAAGACAATGCTGGAAGCCCCAAGGGGAAAAAAGGAGAACACATCTGTTTCTATTGATGCCAGGAGACTAAAGGCCAGGCTGTACCCCTGCACACACACAACTTCCATTACCTTCAGCTGAAACAAACTGTAACTTAACGTGGAACTGGGACTTGTGCATAAAAATCAAAACATCATAGTAGAGACACAAGTGTCATAAATTATCATCAGTGCATTTTGCAAGTGTCTAACAATGTTGTACAAACTGAAACATTGACAGTCCCTGCCTTGAAAACTTGAGTATCCTAGTTTAAGAAAATATGCAACCAGCATTATGAGGAGGATACTGAGAAACACTGGCAGAGGCGCCTGCATCCAGAGTTTGGTTATTCTAAACTGTTTACAACCATATCATATTACTTGAACATTCCTGTTCTGAAGATTAGAAACTAATATATTGAATGTACAATGACTTTTTTGCTTTTAAATTCATATTATTTTTATAGTCATCAAGTAATTAATCACAATTTACTTAAATAATTATTCCCTCCCAAATGGTTTGTAAACAACCGTAGATATATACCACTATTTTAAATATATTTTCTTGATGATGGTTTTACTTATAAGAAAGTCTATTTGAGTATTGCTGATATTGCAGTTTCTCTTGCAATGTTCTTCTTCACCATCACAGTACTTTTGGGTCACTATTTCTGCCGTACACATTACACCTCATAAATACAAGCAATTGAACGAAATGTGTTCATTTACTTAATTTACCTAAAGGCATATCTATACATAACAAGCTATAATGGTAATAAAAGAATAAAGAAAGAAAGTAAGGTAATTGAAACAATGGTCATGGAAAGACAGCTTAATCTATTTGCTTTCAAAAAACCTCTGCGGAAACAGTATTTCCAACATCAACACTTTAAAGTAGTGTTTCTTCTTAGTAGGAAGCCTTTAGTAATTTTTATTTTGTGCATAATTTTATTTACGGGAGCTGAAATTATTTCATCTGAATGGTGTCAGAGGGATCAGATGGACATTAACTAATTAGGAGGGATAACTAAGGGTTCTTGTGATGCATTCTTAACATTGTATTTCAACATCAGTAAGGCTGTTCTGATATCCAGTAGGGACTTCACTTACTATATTCACCATGGGAACTGTAAAATAATGTTCAATATCTTACATTGCACTGCTGGTGACATGTGGCAATTGTTTTTTCTGTCATTTTTTTAATGCTTAGGTAAAAGTTTTGCCCAGATCTGTTTTAAAAACTGGTAAAATCTCATAAGAACTCTTTATTAATTGTCTTGTATTCATTAAAATGCACTCTTAAGAAAACCAGAAAACAACTGTTATTAAAGTGTGTGTTAGTACTTAGTTTAATAGTAGAAGATTTAAAAAAAAAAAAAAAAAAAAGGCACTTATGGCAAGCTATGATAAATAAACTCGTTGTAATAGAATTATCTGTGTTCTCCAGGAAACAGCACATTGGCTTGCCCCACAGAGACTCCAAAAACAGAACTTTAGAACATTCAAAAAGAACCTAATGTATGTAACTGCCATATAAGCAAGTCCATATGAGGTAGGCTATTTATTTAGGCAGAAAAAAAGTGGATCGGAGGTCAGAGTTCTTTTTTTTATACTCAGTACAACCATTTTTCCTAGTTTCAGGAATATAAATTTCAAAAAAGCCTATGTGCAGTTGTCCTTGTATCCTGTTATATTCTGGTACTACTTCTGGTTGGGATAGAGTTAATTTTCATCATAATAGCTTGTATGGTGCTATGGTCTGGATTTGTGATCAAAACAGTGTTGATAACACAGGTATGTTTTACTTACTACTGAGCAGTGCTTGCACAGAGTCAAGGTCTTTTCTGCTTCTCACCCCACCCCACCAGCAAGTGGGCTGGGGGTGCACAAGAAATTGAGACACAGTTGGGACAGCTGACCCCACTTGACCAGAGGGATATCACACACCCTATTACTTTGTGGTCAACAATACAAGCTGAGGAAAGAAGAAGGAAGAGAGGACATTCAGGGTGATGATGTTTGTCCTCCCAAGTAACCATTACACATAATGGTGATCTGTTTTCCTGGAGATAGCTGAACTACTGCCTGCTGAGGGGACACAGTGAATTAATCCCTTGGTTTACTTTGCTTGTGCATGCAGTTTTTGCTTTACTTATTAAACCATTTTTTATCTCAATCCTTGAGTTCCCACACTTTTACCCTTTCAATTCTCTTAGTTATCCCACTGCCAGGGTTTGCGAGTGAGCAGCTGTGTGGGGCTGAGATGCCTACCTGGGCTAAACCACACAACAGTTCTCCACATAATATATTCCTTAATTGGTAAGATGTCTTTTAAATCAGATCCACTTTTACCAACCCCTGTGGTCTATGCCATTTTTATCACTGGTACCAAGCAAAGTGGTAAAAAAGCTAAGTCAGCTCCAGGAGATTTATTTTCATTAGGAACTTCCTGAAGGTCCTAATGCTCATCAAAAGTCTTATATACCTTCTATATAAGTATATACTCACATATATATATGTGAGCAACAGTGTGACGAAGTATTTCCTAGCAGAAGAGCTTCAGAAAGCTCCCATAAGCTATTTAATACCGCTATATGATCTATGGCATATATTTTTGACACATTAAATGCTGAGGTGAAATTGAAATGAAAAGTAGGCCCATGGGAGTTCACCTTACTCTGCTCTGAACACAGACCAAGAACTCAGGAAGTATACGCACATTCCCTAAGTTACAGTGACAATGAAGTCAAACCCAGAAGCAACATATCAAGTGATCTTCTTCTGCACATCTCTATTAAAATTCACACCTCAGGTATGCATGCATGCTTGTCCTGTTTACACACTTCCTACAAATTATTCCGTGGATGGACTTGATTCTTGCCAATTGTTCTTATTTTTCAAATTAGTGTATGGCTGGCCACATAGTTACTATTTGGCTACTTGATATAAATGTTTGCAAGTCACTGGTTAATCGGAAAGAAGAAATAGCTTTCCCTAAAGCTATTTGTTAACTGTAACACACTTTCTACTGGGAAGTGTCGCTGCAACAAACTCCAGTAGGTAAGCAGAGATGCAGTCAGATCAATGAAATTCCATATCTATAGTAGCCTTGGATGATATGCAATAAGAATACATCTTCCTTTCTCAAAACTCATGTCATGGCTAGCTCAGAGTTATCCTATGATCATCTAATAGTTCTGAATTTTTCTTTCTTTTCCTTTGTGATTCCCAGTTGATAAGTCTCTAATGTATAGTGGTTTGGTTTGGTTTGGTTTGGTTTGGTTTTTCCATTAAAACTTCATCCCAGTTCTGTGATTTTACTCCTCATCTGGTTAGCATGTTATTCCAATCCTGTAGATTGATAGTCTTTCCTATTGAAATTTAATTCATTTGTACTTATTTGCCAAGACCACTACTGAAAATGCTAAGTAAAATCAAATCAAAGATTACTTTTTTTGAAGTGCTACCCCTAACTTTTCTCCAGAACAATGTCTTGCCTTAACAGGAAACTTTTTGCCATCTTTGTATTCCTAGTTGCTTACAAATATACTATATCTACCTTACCCATATCCCTATATTCTGCAGTTTATCAAATGGCTTCCATAGTAAGGAATTACTGGAGGGAGTCCAGCAGAGGGCTACGAAGATGATTAAGGGCCTAGAGCACCTTTCTTATGAGGAGAGACTGAGAGAGCTGGGTCTGTCAGCCTGGAGAAGGCTGAGAGGGGATCTTATCAATGCTTACAAATATCTGAAGGGTGGATGTCAAGAGGATGGGACCAGACTCCTTTCAGTGGTGCTAAGCAATAGGATGAGGGGTAGCGGGCACAGACTGAAGCACAGGAGGTTTATCTAAACATGAGGAGAAACTCCTTTATTTTGGGGGTGGCAGAGCACTGAAACAGGCTGCCCAGAGAGGTTGTGGAGTTTCCTTCTCTGGAGACATTCAAACTCACCTGGACACATTCCTGTGCAACCTGCTCTAGGTAAACCTGCTTTAGCAGGTGGGTTGGACTAGATGATCTCGAGAGGTCCTTTCCAACCCCAGCCATTCTGTAATTCTGCGTGAATTTCAGTGTTGCATGCTACCACCAACTACTTCATGCAATTGAAATTTTCTATGTCTCTTCTAATTTCTTAAACACTAGTACTGACAATCTCCAGGAATAGAGTACCACTTTTGACTTACAAAAATGTTTTAAGATTTTATGCCATGTTTTTTCCATTACATTTAGATGGAGATTTACTCCTCTGACTTGAACACACTCTTTTGTCACTATGAAAACTGTAACATCAATTTGTATACACTCATTCATTCATTCATTCATTCACCTTCATTGTTTTTCATTTACTCCAGACAGCAATTATCCGGAAAACAAAGTACTCAGTTTGAGGGAGAGAGCCTAGTTTTTTCACCCCATCCTCTCTAAAAAAAGAGCTCAACTTCATCATTTCAGGATTTCTTTACACCTTTAAAAGTGATGGACCTTTTACTGTTTATTATTTCTTTTCACAATCTAATTTAATCTGAATGCTGGCAAATCTCACCTCATCCTTGCTATTTCTAACCTCTAAGACACAACTTTCTCTTCATATGCTGGTTGGCATACTACTTCTAATGTCCTGTTTGAAGTCACCCCCTTTGCAGTTACGTCTGGAGTTCTTCCTTGTACATTGTTCTTCTCACTTATTACAGAAACTTACAAGCTTTCTCCATATTCAGATGTTTAACTGATTTCACTAACCAGTTCCTTCTATTTTCTCTACAGTGTACCCTTTTATATCTGAAAGGCTTAGATTCCAAACAATTTATATTTATACTTACATTTATTTTAAACTGATTCTATTCATTGTTACTAAATAGAATATTATATTATTTGAGTAGAACAGGTTTTCTGAATGTTGCTAAATGACGCACACCTTTATGTTTCTATCCTAAAATAAAATTCTATAGATCTCTCACTCGTGCCCTTCCCTTTTTTTTTTTTGTAATTATGTATATTGGATAGTACTAATTAATACCCCTGGGATAGAAGCATTTACTTCTCTTGATTCTGGAATTTACTGCTAACAAAGAAATAATAATAATTATATAATAATCATTCTTACTTTTCCACAGATCAAGGATTTTCTAGCACACTGGTGATTTAGATGATTGTGTTAGGAGCTGCTGAACCATGTAGCCCAACAGAAGAGAGGCTGCCATGGCTCCATTTCCCCAAGTCTAGTCAGTGACAAGTCTGAGCACATATTCCTAATAGGCACACACAATAAGCATGTGTACACAAATATATATATATATATATATATAAAAATATGCACGTGGCCAACCACACACATCAGCATAGACACAAACATTCAAGCAAACACAGATGGCATGAATGATGTAATCCCGTCCTTCTCTCTGGCATGGGTTGCTGTGACCTGAGGTGTGACTCTTGCTGCTGGCACTTACACCCTGTACACACACACACAGAACAGGGAGTCCTCTCACCCAGTAAAAGACCTAGAAATAGAGTTTAGTGTGAAAACAGGAGACTGCACAGATCAGGCACAGCCAACAGCCAGACAAGCATACTGACTAGCAGCCTGTTCACACGGGACTAGCCCTATTTTCCTCCTCATTCCACTATTTTCCCACACTTGCTCATCCCCATGTCACCTTGATCCCTTCCTTCCCCCACCTTTGGTTCTTGCCCTAAACGTCCCATAATAAGCCTGTACAATCCCAAAATGCTCTTCCTATAAAGCATACTGCAAGGTGTCCTGTACCCCTCAGCAGTAACCCCCTCAACCTGTGAGGCGATGCATAGAGCTTTTTGGTAGACTGCTGGGCCTGAGGCTCCCCTGGGACAGCCTTGAGAGGGCCTGGGCAGGGGCTCCTGTTCTCTGACCCAGTTAGTTGGGTTCCCCTGCCTGCCCACGTGCCCCTGGGCTCCTCTGTGTATGTGGAGATGAGCCTCTAATCACCTAACCTAACACACTGTAAACAGAGATTAAATATCACTGTTGAAATGCTGCCAATGCTGCACATTCAGGTTTGCAATGCCAGTCCATAGAAGAGGTTCAAGGCAGGGAGTAAACAAGAGCAGCCCAAAACTAGTGCAACTGTAGGAGTGCACAGGTACAGGGAATCAAATTAAAGACACTGGCACAGTTAAAAGTCTTACCATAAGCACCATAAAAATAAACACAATGAATTTCCAAAAGGGAACTCAGGCTCAGGATTTTTATCTTTCATCTGAGACACAGAGATCAAGATCCACAGCTTAGTGAGGTTCCGCTCCCCTTTTCTGCTTTCCTCTGCTACTACAGACAACCTTCCTATCTATACCCAGACCACTGAAGCAGGTCTTGTAATTTCAGACATCAACACCATGGAAAACATCAGCATTTCCAACTTGTGTCTATTCCAACACCTTGCTGGGGCACCACTTGGCTACCCAGTGAACAGAGCAGTCACAGCACCTTGGAAACACCTGTGTGCACACATTTGTGTTTTCCTCGGAGCTTGTCTGGCAGGACTTTTCTTCACCAGACACGACCCTCTCTTGCTTGTGAAGTACGAAGCTCTCTCAGACTATGATGATTTGGTGAAGCGTATCTGTTTGAACGGGACTGCCCGGTGTTATTTATGCAGCAACATAGCTGTGCTTGCCCTGCACATGGGATGAGTTCGTGGGATTGTAAACTGTGACAGGAATCCGGCCTTCTTCATGAGCCTGCCAGCTACCCAGCACGTGCACAGCGCTCTGTAAGTAACAAAAATAGACATGCTGCCTACTGGTGGATCTTAAAAATATCAGGACGCCCTTGGTAAGCCAGATGCGTGTGCTGGTGACCTTGAATGCAGTGCCTTTCCTCTGCTCTCCCCTGTCAGCCACAGAGCAAGATCCACTGGCAAAGAAACTCCCACCCCAGAAACAGCTGCATTTTTAGGGGCACAGGCTGCGGGGCGCTTGCGCGCCTTGAGGCCGGGAGGCGAGGGCGAGAGCTGCGCGCCCACACACAAGCGCAGGGATTACAGCGGATTTTGCTTCAAAACAGAGACGCGCACACACAAAGCTCTCCCGGGGGGAAGCTTTCTCTTGCCTCCAGCCCTGCAGCGCTGCAGGAGCCCGCCCGCCCCCGTTCCTCGCCGCTTAGCCCGGTACGGCCGGGCCAGGCACGGCGGGGACGCCCCAGTGCCGGACACGGGGTCGGCGGTTGGAGGGTCCGCGCGCCACCGGCCGTTGGGCGGGAGCGCCGCGCTCCCCACGGCGCGCGGAGGGGACTCCCGAGGCGGGGGGGGCTGGCGCGGGGCGGAGCGGCCCATCCTGCCGCCGTGCCCAGGGAGGGACCCTCGGCCGGCAGCCGCGCCGCGGAGGCACCGTGCCGTCTCTCGCAGACTCCCAGGCAGTAGGGTGCGTGTAGCACCGCGGGAGTGCCAGCCCCTCGGGTGCGGGTGGAGCGCCAGGGCCTCGGGCGGAAAGGCCGTCTCCCCCTCCGCGGCGGGAGCGGAGTGCGGCGGCCCGGGCAGGGGGCGGGGAGGATGACTTCATGCCGCCGGAGCGCCGTGAATTTAGGAGCAGCAGCTGCCGCCGCTGTCGGCGGCGGGATGTGGGGGTGAAGTGACAGCGGGAGCTGCCACCGGCCGAGGGAGGGGCAGCGCCGGGCACCCCGCTCCGCCGAGCGCAGGGGCTCTAGGCCGCCAAGAGCAGCCGCTGCGGGAGGGAGGGAGGAAGATGCGCTGAGCCGGTCGCTGGAAAGGTGAGCGGGAGCTGCCGGCGGTGTGTGCGGGGGCGGGCAGCGAACGCTGCGGCGCTGCCCGGACGGGGAGCCACGGCGCTGCCGCTGCGAACCGCCTGCCTCGGCTCACCCAGCTGCCGGTGCCGCTGCCTGCCCGCTGCTAGCACGGGGAAGGCCGGGCCGGCGGCCCGGGGAGCAGCCGCCGTGCTGCGTGCGCGCAGGCAGCGTCTGGAGCTGCGCTTGGGCATCCGGCGTCCTTCTTCTTTCTCCCCCGTTTCCCTCCAACAGCAGGCGGGCTGCCCTCTCAGAAGCGCCACAGTGTTGCATTTTATCTTTCATTGCCAAAATGTGCAGTGGCTCGGTGCCAGCTCTCCGCTCAGCAGCCCGGGCTGCTCTCCTCACCCTTGTCCGAAGGGATCCGGTCCAGGGGAGGGGGCATTTTGCGTGTGGCGCATCGCGGGACGGGCGCGGAGGCTCTGCGACAGGTGCAGGGCTGCGCTCTGCGCGCCCCAGCCCCGTGTGCGTTCCTCAAGTGGCGGGGAAGACATCTTGGGGCAGGAAGATTTCAGGGGAACAGAAGCAAAAAGGATGTCATCTCGTTTACATTCTTGGATTTGGAAGCTGCTTCACAGGATATTAAAGGGAGTGTAGAAGTTGGAGAAGCAGCCGTTTTACCAAAATGGATTCTGTTGACTTTTTCGGGGACTTCTGTCTGCGTTGGTTTTGTTTGTTTGTTTTCCATTTTTATCATCTAGCCCAATGTTTGGGACAAACAAAATAGCAGCAAAATTCGAATGCCTTTGTTTGCTAAATGGAAGAATTAGTGAGTTGCTCTTCCATCATGTCACCTGTAGAAGTGGAAAAGCAGAAGTACATGCAGCATTGTGGCTTGGCCATTGACATTGCACATTGTTTGTGACACAGACACAGATCTTAACATTTGATGAAGGGTCTTTCGGAATTGAATAGGAGGGGAAAATCTGCCTGGCCTACATCCCTGTCTGATATGTTAGTGATTTGGAGTTGTGTTTTTGTTTTTTTTTTTTGGCTTGGCTCTAAAAAAGGTTGCTCTAAAGCAGGCATGTCAATACAGGAGGCTGGGGTTGACGTGCAGGGGCAGGTCATTAGAATGAGCACTATCATCTGTAGGTAGTAGTGGTTAATGGCTCTATGTGGTTTGGTTTGGAAATGAAAACAATGATTGTGCCTCTGGGAAGAAAAGGAGAAGGTATTCATCTGTCCTTAAGGAAAAAATAAGGAAGCAGGATATTGGAAGCTGAAGGTTATTTTATTCAATGTCTATTTACTTGTGTGTTCATCTTAAAAGATCCTGTTACCTTATGTATTCACAGAGCAGTTCACACAGTTGTGGGATTCCCAGTTATTGTTGAATCTTCTGGTCATGGTGCTAGAGTGATAGAAGTAATACTTAGGGAGTTAACAGGCAGTTGCTTGATCTGTTCTCATTATTTCTGGGAAGATGTTTAAATACGTGTATTTGCCTCAGTACTATTGCTGGGTACGCAGAAGGCAAATGATGGCTACAGGGATGGGAAACGTGTATCAAAGACAATTGAGGCTTCACAAGGCTGGAACAGGGTGGCTGGCAAATCACAGTATAAGGCATCAGTTCAACAGACAAATCTTCGCTTTGAAGCGCAGTCATTAATGATGACCCCATATAAGCTTGTTCCTTTTAAGCATTCCATGACATAACCAATGTATGCATTTCAAGCAAGAAAAAAATCTCTCATTCCATCAAGCCTATATCTCTCTTTACCAAACATTTACTTTGTTCCTGTAAAACACTTCGGAGTCTGAGTTATGACATCTGTACTCTTTTTTTCCTTTCTAGAAAAGAGCATGGCTGGCTGTTTCAGGGGTTGCAATGTTATGATCATTTGCTGATTTCTCCTCTAATTGCAAGAAACCATGTAGCCGAGTTCAGATACTTCTCATATTAGCCCGCCCATTCTGTATAAAGTAAATTCCTTCACTGAAGAGAGAGCATCAATAATGGTCTCCCATTCTGTTGTTGCAAAAACAGGGTAGTATGAATACTCATTGAGGTTGACACATTGTTAGCATAGTAAATTTAGCCGTTTGTGCTTCTTGGCAATCCTAAATAACATTTCAAAACACTATTAGTTAACATTTTTTTAAAACAGTGTGGTGGAGTAGTTGACCAGGAACCATACACTATCATAGATGTGAATGTACATCTGATCGCTTTGACTCTGAAACCTTGAATTGCTTTTGTTTTTATCTTATGTGTACTCCAAAGACAGATTGTGTAATCATGTAAGACACAAGAGTGCATGTGCATGTGTCCATAGAAAAGATGTATATCTAATTATCAGTGTGAATTTAGTTCAATGGTGTAACTGATGTAAATCTGCTTCCTACAGACTTCTTTCACAGGACTCCTCTTCCTGTTACAGTAACTTCCATACCTCTGGCAAGCAAAGAAAAGCATCTTTATTGTGATTAATCTGGGGCAGCAGCCCCACTGACTGTAAGAGCCTAGCTGGCCAGCTGGTTGATGCCAGACAGACTGGGTAGCAGCTGAGATTTAGCTGCCTTTTCCTCAGAGGGTCTGCTATTTTGGAACTCTTCATCTGGGTTAGTTCTTCGAATTTGTAAGAGCTTAATTATCTTTGAGATTTCTAGGCCGCAGTCAGCCTTTGAACCAGCAGGTTCCTTTGACCAGATTTATGAGTAGGGGCCAGATGAGTGTGTTTGCATAAGGCTTCTTTCCTTAGGAGAACAAACTGGAAAACCTAGTAACCTTGAATGCACTTGAAATTGCAGAGGTTTGATTTCACTTGTGATCTTTTCCAAGAGCTGAAATTAAACAGTTCAGTTAATACATTTTCTATTATTATGAGAATGTTTAAAGCTGATGTTCTTAAGTGCTGTTTGAACTAACTGAAATAACCACATTCCAGAGCAAGCATGTAATTTTTCAGTTATGTTGTTACTAGGCTTTGAGTTGGATTATTTTCCCCAAATTAAGAATTCCTTAAAGGAAGGCTTGAGCAGGCTGTGAGTGGACAGATATTATACAATGAATGTAAGGCTATGTACTTTGGCAGGTGCAAAAAATCAGGAGTATTTTAACAATAGTGATACCATTTTTTCTTCTGAAGAAGAAATGTATTGACACTTTCCAAATGCTTGCCCTTTATGTGCAGTAGCTAACATTTCTAGGTGAGAAAAATTTTCTATCTGAGAAATAAATGCCAGGCATAAACTTAATCACCTACTATGCAAATGGATTTCATGTTGGGCTCTTTAATTATTGTCAATAGAAGATCTTTGTATGAGTGGCCAGTCAATTGCAAACGTAGCAATTGCAAACGAAAACTAAGAGTTTTATCCATTTATAATATATTAGTGGTGGAAATAAGATAGGCATTAAGTATCTTTGTATCTTGAATTAGACCTTAGCACTTCACAACCCAGGTAATGAGCTCCTGAGTTGAATATCTGAAATATGGAGATAGAAGTGCAGAGTTCATGTATGTTTCTTGCAGAAGCATGCTGATTTAAGCCTTTCTCTTGAAGAGGACTGCATGTGACAGCAACACAAGCATGAATCCATTTATATGTATTAGTTTTGGGATGCATTGAGGAACTAGTTTCCAGAAAGTCTTCATATTGTATAGTATTGTATACTAAATGACACTATTCAAACAACATTATAAAAGAAAGATCTGATTGTACAAAAACTGTATGCTTCCAGTATATATCCTTGTCTTTCAATCTAAACATATCAGAGGAGAAAGTAACACAAAATGGACTCTCTCATAGAAATGCTGGTGCAAATGTCCCAGCCAAATGCCAGATCAAATAATTTTGGTTTTCTTCCTTTAATTCTTATGGTAGAACCAATAAGATATGATAGTATTGTTTGTCCTCCCTGTCATACTGGAGATAAGCTGCATTTCTGAGCTGGTCACATTTCTGCAGTGGTAAAATGATTCTAGTGTATCTCTGACCTCTTCCCTGCGTGAATGAAGTATAAAACATGAACTCTGCAGATGAGCTGCAGTGGAAGAATTTCCATGTCAGCCAGGGTTTAGTTCTGGCTAGTAGAATTTTTTCTGTTTTGTAACCTTTATTAAAACAAATTTAAACATTGGTTACGTTGCTGTTCTTTGGCTTTACAGGACTCATGGGCAATTTAACCTGCCCTGTGTTCAGAAGTACTGCAGCAACTGGCTGTTCTTTGCACAATTATGCATCCCTTTCTGCACTATAGTCCCAGTGATTCATCAGATGTGATAGGCAAATAGGTCTAATTCCAACATACAATTTTAATTTATCTTACTTTGACTACTTTTTTTGTCACATCTTTGTTCTAGCAAGTATTCCAAAAGACCGAAAGGTACATCAAAGTTATCTCGGCAGCTGTTAGCTAGCCTGTAAAATGTGCTGCAGCTTTAATGAGATCATATACATCTTAATAGATCTTTATAATTATATATATATTATATAATATATATCTATTTGCTAACTATTCACTCATTTGCCTTCTACCTCCTACAGAGTTTCCACTTACACATATGGTGAGCACATAACTGTGGTGAAACTATCTCACCACCTGTTGTTTTAAAATAGCACAGATGCTTATTAATGGTCCTTCCATGATACTGTTTATAGTACATGTTAAACCTCACTTAAAATACTGTGGATCATATTGGTAAAGGATATTATTACTTCAGCAGCAGCCTTAAATTGGTTCCTGTTCAGCATGTCTGCTCAACTTGTTGATTGTAGGTAGGAGAGAAGTAAACTTCATAGGAAAGTCAAAGCTATGATGCTTAATGAGAAAGCTGTCAGTGAATCCTGCACAAAGTGTTCTGTGAAAACAACCACTGCTGTTTGGATAGCTGATCAACCCGAAGAACTGCAAAAAGTATGAGTGCACAAATTCTCTCCATTCAGAAGTCTTGAGCTCAGCTGATGTGAACTCCTTCAGGCCAATGCTCAAAAGCAGATTTTTCACACTTCAAAGCAAGGGGAGGTAAATAATGGCAGAACTTGAGCCTTGATCAAGAGTGTCTCCTAATATATTGTTTTTTCCCATGGAAAAGTCAGCTCTAAACTAGATTTAGGTAAACAAATTTCCCGTCAATTCCCTATTTTCTTTATTTAATTTAATGAGTGACTTTGGTTCTCAACTTTACTTTCAAAGAATTTCTAGAGTTCTACCTAATATTTTTCCTCTGTAGCTCTCTAGATTGGCCTTTTTTTTTTTCCCAAACTTGGTCAAAGTAGAAATTATAAAGGTATTCCTACTTTAAAATTATCTATCCACAGGTGGCACAACAAAAATTATTGATTTTAAGTGGCAGTTCACTATCATTTGACTTCACTGAGATGTAAATTTAAAAGGACAATGAGGATAAACAGACTCTGCTACTTTCAAACATTCCAAGGTGCTTACTTGATGCACAGAAGAATTCCTGATATCTGCATGTTGCTAGTGAATTCCAAGAAAAGGCTATTATGTGCTGCAAAAAAATACATAACAAGAAATGGAATTAAAGATGTCTTATTTGTGTTTAGCAAAATCTCTTAGGAACTGCTAGAAAGTGTCTTTTTTTTTTTTTTAATGAAATATCTATGGACACTTTTTTTTTCTGTGTTGCTTGGGAGATGGCCTTGATTGCTTGGGTTTAGTATAGCTAGTAAATTAAAAAATACTTGTTCATTCTAGACCGGTGAATGTCAGATGCCTGTTTGAACTGTATAGGATGGACAAAAACCTCTTCTAATTCAGAAAAGCTGTGTGGCACATCGTTATTGTTGTAGCCTGTAAGAATATAAAACTGCTATTAAAATAAGACCACTGGCAAAATTCCGACAAAGGATGCTTACAGAAGTAATGCATAAATTAAATAGAGTAATCTTCTTTTGATACAGTCGTCTACTTTTTGGTACTCAGCATTGATTAGCAGTTCTGGGAGCATAAATAATGTTTGCAGTACTACATTTAATCGCAGGAGGCATCGTGTCCTCACTGAATGTGCTTGGTTGGTCTGATTTATGTTCTCAGCCTCCACAGTATCTTTTGGCAGTTACATGTTTCAGTGGATGTGGAGTGTAAAGAAATAAAGTCTCTTTGTTTTGCCTTAGAATTTGTTGCCTAATGATGCAATTGGAGGCCCTCTTGACTGTACTGATGTGAGAAATGTTAAACAATTGTTTCCATTTCTGTTTCTCATGAGTCATGATTTCACATATCTATCACAATCTCTTTTTCCTCAAAAACAGTGTTGTCTTGGTCTTTTTATTCTCTATACATGTATAGACTGTTCCATATCTGATTCATTCTTTATCAATTTTAATATACTTCTTGCAAGTGCAACGGTCAGAATTTAGGAACCCTGTTTAGTAGCATGATAATTTCTGTTTCTGTTCCATTCCTTTCCTAGAGTTTTTACTATGCATATTTTTTTCCCAGTTACTGACTATATGTTTCATTTGGGCTGATCTCCTGTGTCCCTGTTAGGTTTACTTTTATTTTAGGATCAGTTCAATAATATGTTTATATGACTGGAGGGAACTGGCAGAAGGCATAAAAGTTGATAGCTTGATATCAAAAATGTGTGTTTTCAATGTAAGAAAGAACAAATGGTAGTGTTGTCCTATAGAGCAAGAAAGATTCAGCCACAAACCCTTCCTCTGTTTTGTGTTACTCTTGTTTTAAAATAGCGGAATGATGGCAGCTTTACCGATTTGGGCTAATGTTTGTGAGCGCAGACATGGCAAGCAGACAATAAAAGAGAATAGGATTCACTAATGCATGTAAGAATTGGAGCATGTGAAAAAATGAAACACTTCATTTTTAAAAACAAACAAACAAAAAAACCCAAGCTAAAAATAGACTGTGTTTTAAGTAACTGTTATTTGTAAGGTCTCATGGAGTCAAAGCATGATAGGAGATGTGAGTGGAGTAAGCATGACTATAGAAGCTATATGACTTGAGAAAGAGATATAGCTTATGGAAATTGATTACAGCATGCCCTAAAAGCCTAGGGAAACCACAGGTTTTGGTCAGTGAAGTAAGCCCATCTTATCATATATTTGTTTATATACAGGCTACTAATGTTTACATTCAGTTCTTAGACAAACAGCAAAACGTTTTCCAAGCAGAATACTTATCCCAAACAGGGAGTCCTCTAAGTTGTCCTGAATAGCTAAGATGCCTTGCTGAAAACTTTTTTGTTGTTGTTATAGTGTTTATTTGCCTGCAGGGAGTTTACATGTTGATCTGTTGAATGGCAGCTATAATATTATAAGGTAGTAAAGAATTGTATAATGCCAGTGTCATTCACTCTGAGTGACAATGAGAAAAAATAATCCCACCACTGCTACATGTCCTTTTGGACAGTAATTTTTGTATCTATGCCTAATGTGGTACTACTAGGGCCTGACTGGGACAACGGCAATATTCTCTTGAATTTTACAAAAGCAAAACCAGTGATCTAGATGGTGAAAAGCAGGCTCAAAGTATTCACCCATCCCCAACATATGCACAGAACATCTCCAGAACAAATAAAGTTTGGATGGGTATTTATAGAAGATGAGCACGATAGCCAAGCGCCCGGAGGAGCCCAGATACTGTATAAGAAATTTAAGCATGTAACATCACTTCCTCACTGATAGTTTATTATTCATTGGATGTTTGTGTAACAATAGGCTTTTAATATATTCAAAGCTAATAATGGAGAATTATTAAATTAGCACATAAGAAAGGAATTGCATGAAGATATTTTGTATGGTATGATGCATTAGCTAACTGTCACTCTAGAAGAAGATACTTTTCAATCTACACTCTGCACATCTACACAAATGCTGTACAGACCAAAGAGCAAGAAGTGTTTCTGTTATCACCCTTTCCTCAGGTACTGGGGAAATGCATTATTTATGTAGCACCTTTTATCATGGAAGACCTCAAAAGACTTTACAGCACTTCCATTTTCATTGGCAGCATTTGCAAGTAAGGGATGAAAGCTGTTATTTAAACATTGTTTTCCCACAGTTGTATAGCTGATAAGACTGCAGATCAGAGAGTTATTTATGCTAATCTCCAGAAAAAGGTACTGGTTTCTGATAGCATGGTTCAGCATGCTGCAGCAGTCATTTCCTTCCAAGCAGAAAATTCTCTTTCCTATCACTTTTGTGCCTCATAGAAGCAATTTTTAAAGGCCATTCATCCATTACAGACTGCAGCTCTGCTTCTCAAGCAGTATTTTTACTGGGACAACACACTATGCAAATGTATCTTCTCTAAGTTTACTGTTCTTCTGTCCTTCTCTAGCCTTCTTGGCCTGGCTAAGCTAGGCACTGGTACTGGTTTTACACATTTGGTTGGTTGGTTGGTTTTTTTTTTTGGGGGGGAGGGGTTTGGTAAGAGTTTTTTTGTTTGTTTTGGTTTTGTTTTGTTTGTTTGGTCTTTTAGTGAATTTTGTCAGTAAGTAAAACTTTTGAGTTTATAGTTGAGTCTCTCTTGGTAGCATAGCATTTTGTAAATATTTGTTATTAACTACTCTCTCATTTACTTGGATGCTAAAAGATTGCATACCTTAAACAAATGCATATGATTTCTTAAGCAAACTACAAGGGAAAATTCTAGAAAGAAAAAAATTTTATCACTGTTCTAGGGCTGTCATCCAGATGACTGTGTATCTTCCTGTGGTAGTATGTTGCATTCATTTCCTCCTGCAGTGGGAGGAAAAAAGTGCCAAAAAATTTCCAAGTTTCCCCTGCTTTCCAAGCTGTGTGATCTGAGCCAATTACTGAGCATCATTACTGAATGTCATGTGTTCCTTGAGTCTTAGGCAGCACCTGAGCGTCTCGTTTTGGTGTCTAGGGATGCTTTGGGCAAGTATGTTCTTCTCTCCAGCTCCTGAGAGGGTCAGCTGCCCTTGTCTCTGTGCTTAGTAGTGATTCATTACAGTCTCCTCACAGGGCTGCTCTTCAGCGTCTTCTCTCATAATTCTATTCTTACGTTAATTTTGTTATCAGATAGGAGGTTTTTGAGGGATTTTTTGTTTGTATGGAACAGGTATCAGCAAGATCAGAGTTGCGATCTTTGCTCTAAATTAAGCAGTGTCTGTGAATACTTCTGAGTACTAGAACAGTTTCATACATAACTCTTCAGCTGCTGCCAAGGATTTTGGTACATTTTTGGCTTGTGTCAACTTGTTCTCCTGAACAAAGCTTGGTCTGGGAATTGGTGGGAATTAGGTGCCATTTCCCAGCAGGTAATTTGAATGTTGTTTAGAAAATAAATTCTCCTATTAGCAGCCTTCTAGTTTACCTGACTTTCCCTTGATGTGGTTGCTGTTGAGGCAGGCCAGATTTTCAGCTAATTTGTCTGGCTATTCTCAGTTCAAACTGATGAAAACAGTTGAAGCTTTCTATGCATCCCGTGAGATCTGTTTTTCAACTAATGCTCCTTCTGTGACACTCTTCTTGAACGCTTAATCATATTTGCCATTCATTCTGTTGAAGAAATTTCAGCTTTCCATCTCTTTTTCTGAAGTATTTCTGTTCTGCTCAGAGAGCAGTAATTCCAGTGAAAAGTTTAGTTTATCTCTATTCCCTGAGCACATTTGAAGGCTTTGTCAAGGAAGGGAGATATATAAAAATAATTTGGAGTATCATGGATTTCACAGTAACAGTTGTAGAAACTTTCAGTAGTTTCACTCTCTACATGTGTATATTTTGTGATGTGAAAATCCAAGAGAAGTCACAGTTTAACACCTGAGTTTTATTGATTATCCCCATGTAGTGTTCATTTATAAAGGTAATTAACATTCTGATAACAGTGGCCAAAATGCTAGGCTTTTATTTTGACCAAGGTTGGTCTCTCTCTTGAGATTCTTGTGAAAGTAAGGACATAGATGTGTACAGGTTGTAAAGGTTAGCATAAGCAGGAGTTAACTGTCACCAGAAGAATGGGAGGGTGAATCTAGTGAGGGTCTTTCTGGATAAGTACAAGACTTAACCTATTTGTACATGCATACTGATGTTGATATGTCAGTTTGAGCAGCGGATGAGTTTTTCGCTCCTCTACACAAAGTGCCTTATCTGTGGAACTTACGAGTGTGAGACTAGTATGAGAGAAGAAGTAGTTCCTTTTATAAAGATTAGTAATAGCAAAATTCAAGTAACCAAAAGTAAAGGTAACTGTGATCACCACTCTGAACTTTTCCTCTCTTTTCTTCAGCATGTGTATGTATTTGAGTGGTAGTCAGGTGCTTCTATCTTATAGTTTGGGCATAAAGACTTCTTAGAAACTAAGGAACAAAGGCTTCTCTGTTGGGTTCTTTGTTTTGTTTTTATTTTAGGTTCCTATTTTTCTCTCCAACTAGCTAGCTCACTTAAAGCTAAAATGTTACGCTTGGCATGGAGGGTGTTCATATTCAACCCAGCTGGTGTGTCACTAAGTGAAAAAGTATTCATGGAAGCATGAAGATTCAGTAGGATTAAATAGCAAAGTTTCATGCAGGAGCAGCCTTTGAAAGCTAAAAGCAAGCTAAAGAAAGAGGCATTAATTGTGGGAAGTTAACATGTAAAATGGGAATCAGAAGAGAAGACTCTTTTAATCCTTGCAGCTACTGAAAGACTTGAATCAGAGATCTTCAGTTTACAAGTGATCAAGTATAAAGAGAGATAGGAAAGAAGCCTATTAAGGATAAAGAAAAATTGTTGAAGTGGCTGTTACGTACCTCCCCATAATCGGCTGTCTGTGAAAAGAGTTTATTCTCTCTTACCCTTGAGTGTAATTTTAGACATATTTGACCAGGAGTGTTGGTTATTTGAGGTGACATGGATGATATCTGAGAGTGAGACACATATGAAATCAGTATCCTTGTGCTTCTATAAATAACAAAGATTGCACGCAAGGCCTTGCTGAATGCTGGCTTGTCTGTTGACTGAAAGGGCTAGGTATTTACAAGTTTAATTCAAGTCTTCTTCATTCAAGCGCTTTATTGTTCAAAACCTAACCAAAGCAGAACATAGGTCACTTTGTGCCTCTCTTTCCCTATTTACTGACTGCTCCAAGAGCTTCACGTAGAACTTAATGAAAACACATTCTGGCTTTTGTAGTCATTTGCTTGGTTTCACCTGGGAAGTCTGCACACAACTATATCTGACAATAATCAGTTACTTCTGAAGGATCCTTTGTCGACCTCTGAAAATACTTTTGTCTCTGAACATAAGAGAAATAAACCAAGACTGGAATAAGCTCTAAAAATGCCAGGCTGTGTGCCGCACCATCTGCACTTGGATCATCCACAGCGCACCTACTTGGACTGTGCACATGCCCTTTCCGTGGAAAATGGAGTGGTGATGCACAGAATGGGAATGCCTAGGTCTCATTTATGCCTTCATTTATCATGAAAAGCCTACAAAGTACTCATGAAATAAGCAGCTGTAATGTAACTGGGATCTCTTTTTTGGTCTCACTGACTGGCATGTCTTGCTACTTTTTCTACAGTCAAGCTTTTTTTGGAGTTTCTTCTCATCTCAAAGTGATAGAAACTACTCTACTACCTGCACTGAGCAGTATTTCAGCCTCTCTATTTGGTGGAGCTTCTCCAGCAGGATCTACCAGACAGTATGGCTTACCCCAACCCTTCTGATGGAAATACTAGTTTTGGAAAGTAATTTCTATTTCCACAATTGCTTGGAATATAATGTGCTTGGTGGTTTCTCATCTGTCTGAAGCAGAAGGAAAAGTACCTACTTACATGTGAGGCTTGTCTCAACATTCAAATGTCCTGCCAGGTGCGTTGAGGGAGCTAAAATGGCTTTACTTCAAACAATCCATTTCAGAAAGAAAGTAGTTTACTAGCTTGTCATTTATAGTCTTCATTATGTGAAGTGCCTTTCTGACAAGATACTTCATATAATAACTGAAATAATTTTTACTCCTTCCTCAGGCTTCTTAGGAGAAGTCATAGGCAAGAAAGATTTTTTTTTTTATGTCCAAAGGACACTTTTCTACAAGCATTTGATGAAGTCCATTTATTTCTGTAGAACTTCTATGGCATCCGTCTCATCTTCTAACATCTGTAACAAAGTTGACAGTCTGTTTCTGTTACTGTGCTTATATAAGCTACCAAAAAAGTGGAAATTTTTTGTCCCACATTGTTGGGTACAACTGGCTCAAAAAAACCCAGCAGTGCCACCCAAATTTAGATTAAACTGCTCACCATTCCTTCTTTGATGGTCCTGTACTCTTCAGTTGAGTATTTTGGAATAGCAAGGAAATTACAGGAGTCAGAAGAAAGATAATATAGTATTTTTTATGAAAAATGATCAATACAATGACTTGGTTACCAAGATCTGTTGATCTGATATGAAAAACAGCAGAAAAAACTATATCCTTTTCATTTATGGCTTTGAAGGACAGGATTATAATTAATGCAAATCACCGATAGTTAATGAAAAAAGGTCATTTTCAAGTGACCCTGACACAGTGGCTTTATATATTTTGGAGGTTACACATTTAGCTAAAGGAAATAGGCTTAATAGTGTATTTTACTTGGTGAAAACTGAAGTTAATGCTGTTTCATGTGTACCAACTCAAACACCTTGTATGTTACCTCCTAGGTTTGCTATTTAGTTCCAGATGCCAGGCAACACAGTGGTAGATGGTTACAGCAGAATATATGATGTGTCAAATTCATAGTTACAAGAGACTTATCTGCTCAGAAAATACCCATGAGTATCTATCTGATGAAGAACATCTGGTTTTCCCTTTCTTGCTCAGTCTCTGCAATGGTCCACAATGTTTCTAGTAGTTCCTTTATCTTACTCTTTCCTCCCTCACCTCCCCCCACACCAACAAAGAAAAGCAAGGGGGAAGTTCTTCCTCCAGTAGAAAGTAAAAAGAGAATTCAGAAGTGCTCCAAAGAGCTATAAAGATAGAATCATAGAATAGTTTGGGTTGTGAAGGACCTTCAGAGGTCATCTAGTCCAACCCCTCTGCAATGCGCAGGGACATCTTCAGCTAGATCAGGTTGCGTATCTGGAGATCTACATAATTTCATACAGCTTCCATATTTTCACCAATGAAAAAATTTGTTTTTCTATCAATAACTTACCTTTACATAGAAATTTTCAACCTTCATATTGAAATAGAACCTTGAAATCAAAGAAATGAAAATTAAGTTTACTTGTTCAGAAGTGTTGGTAGTCAGATGGTTGTTTAAATATAGCAAATTTGTCAACAGTACCCTAAATTAGCTCTCCATAAGGCTCAATAATCATGTTTGTTAAATGACAGGGACAGTACAAAGAGGATTATGAGTTCTTGCAGGCCATCTTAAAGACCTGTATGACTAGTGGGTTTTTTTGGCCACTTATATGTGATGCGTCTTCATGTTCATTGCAAATTTATGTACTAAATCCACCAAAATGATCGCTTTCTTGCTAAAAAACTATGAAACTGTTGAAACATTGAAACTGGGCATTTTCGTTTCTTTCCATGTGACTCATCGTTTTGTTTGCCTTTTAAATGTTTTATACCTCATTAATTCTTAGTGATTGCATTGTGTGTGTTGGTTCTTTTTACTTTGTTTGTACTGGACAATATGAGCTTTTTATTTGTCTTTTTGCATTTTGAACTTTGGTACAGACTGTTCTCCATTACAGCTCCTTGTTCCATCTACAACAGGGTAAGATTCTTCCAGACATCAGCATGTTGCCTAAAATTTAAGAGGGGGGATTAATGTCGCATTATCTTCCCTACTTTTCATGTAGTAGATATAATGAAGACTTGACTGCTGTGAAAACAGAAGACTGCCAGCTGTGCAATATGTGTGTTATCTAGTAGCACGAAGAGAACCTCTTGTATAAGTTGCAGTCAGAGGATGCTAACATTAATTATTGAAAGTGGTGTGAGAAACACAAGATGAAGAAATGTGGAAAAAAAGGTCACCAATTATAAGTAAAATAATTTGATGAGTCTCTGAGAAGCAGCTTTTAAAATATAAACCAAGAACAAAATAAGAAAAAAACCCTTTAATTTATAAATTACTCGGTTTTCAGTGCTGTGGCCAGACCTCTGTATAAGAATTACCTTTGTAGAGTTCTTTGTCTTCAGCCTCTAGCAATTCCAGCTCACTGTTATTGTATGCTTCCCCTTTTTGTTTTCTCTCAAAGGACAAATATGAATGTCAGCTCTGTCCTCTGAACCATACGTCTGAGTGATTGCTTCATACTATACATCTACTGCCACTTTTTTTTCCTAGCTTATTTTACAAATTTATAGTTAAAAAGCAAATTCACTCAAAGGCTTTCATAATTGCAGTATACTGATGAGGAAAACTCACTGCAAAAATGCATTATGATGTCATTTTTTCCAGATACTGCTAACAGATGGAATTTCTTACTACTTTTCTTTAAATCTGTTTTACTGCTTCAAAAATTGATTTTAAATTAAGATCTTATTTCAATGCCTAATTGCCCTATGTATTCCTAAGGCTTTCTCTAGTGTGCCAGTTTATAATGGTGATTGTCATTCTGCCTCCTGTAGTGTGCTACGCAGCTTGTAGATCAGAGGTATGTGTAAGACTTTATTAGGTAGAGTATGTGTTAGTAGCAAAATACATAGCAGTGTTTCTCTTTCAAGCTCTTGTCAAGCTCAAGGCCAAAGAATGTATATTCTTGCAAATTTAGCAGTTAAATATGCAAAAACTTCATCTTCTCTTGAGAAATTAAATATTTCTGGCCTTATGGACCAAATCTGATGAGAATTCAACCAGTGAAAATTCTCCAGTAAAGTTAATTAAAGCTGGTATCCTGAGAATGCTTTGCATTAATTTTGTATCAGATTATACTGCTACTTTTTGCAACCTTAATTAATCAAATCTTAATGGTTACTCAATGTGTAGCAGTGTTTGGGGCTTAAAAAAAAAATACCAGGCAGCATGTTCCTAATTGAATATTGGTATCTGGAGAGGGAAGGAGTAGATATTGGTTCCCTTTTCCAAAGGGGGAATAGACCGAGCAGGGGGAAGAGAAAGAGGTAAAGGGCAGCTTGTCCTTTAGGACAAGAAACAGCAGCAAAAGGCAGACGGCAAAGTAATTAACAGGTCTTTCTCCAAAAGAGAAGGTGGCCTTTACTGTGCCTAATTACACAGACTGTGATTTAAAACATGCTGTCTTCATCTCACAGTTGGATCTTTCAGTGCCTGGTTCGTGCAGGCAGTCTGCTTAAGTTTTAGGCCTGTGAGCAGACATATAGGTAGTCTCTGTCTGAGACCACAAGCTGAGAAGACAGATTGCCATACAAAGAATCAAAATTCTCATCCTTTGTGGATTAGTGTTGTAGATCAATCATTTCTAAATTAATGGCTTTGGCCTGTGATGTTAGTGTTTTGAATTGTACCAGAACACAAAGGAGTATCAAGTTGAGTCTAAACCTGGGCTGTTGTCCTCCAGCAAGTAAAGGGCTAAAATCTGATTTTTATAAACTCTATGCAGATATGTGATTAAAGGCAAAATATCTATTTACTTGTATTATATATCAGGAACAAGCAAGTCTACTACAGGCCAAACTAATGCCAGGGGATCATCTTGCCGAGACTCAAATGTGCGTATGAGGGCTGTATTTCACCTATGACATGGTGACAGTGGCAACTTTTTAAACTCGCTAATCATGGATTAAACCATGTTTCTGTCAACCAGTACTCTTTGCTTCTACAGTGCTTTTAAGGAGACTGGGCTCCTGAGCTGAGAAAATATCCAGAAACTATTAATACATGTACCTTTTAGAAAACTGAATTCAAGACTGTAATCTTTCCTATTTTATTTAAAAACACTAAGCATCTCGAACAGCTTACCAGACTCTTTCTATGTGTATACCATCTGTCTCTCACCTAAGACTGTTTGTGATCTGCGAACTAGGACTCTCTGATCCTAAACTCACTAAGAACGAGGCAGCAGTGTGCCATTGCCATCATTTGGACCACTGGGTACAAAAGGGATATTGACATACCAACTCAAGCTTAGTGGAGGCTACCAAAACCATCATGAGGCTGGAACACATGATCTATGAGCAGGGGCTGAGGGAACCAAGTTTGTTCAGTAAGGAGAAGATGCTACAAGGAGAATTAACTGCACTACTCAAGGAAAGGTGATAGAGATAATGCAGGCTTTTTTTTGGAGGTGTACAGCAAAAGGGTAGGTGGCAATGGTCACAAGTTGTAATGAGAGAAATTCTAACTACATGAAAGAGAGATCTCTCATTGTGAGAATGGTTTAGCACTGGTATGGGTTGTCCAACATGCCTGGGGAGCCTCCATCCTTAGTGATACGCAGAATTCATCTTGAGCAACCAGACTGAAGTTTGAAGTTAGCTTAGCTTTGAGCAAGTAGTTGTTGGAATTGATGGCCTCCAGATGTCCCTTCCAGCCAAAGTTTTTCTACAATTCAGAGAGATCTGTTATTTACTGGGTGTGCCTGTACAAACCTATGAGTCCTGACTCAGGATATGAGTTTAACTTAATACCTTCTGTGTGGAGATAACTTATCTAACATATAATGCCCTCATGCCAAGGATGGAGGAGACCTGGACTCTAGAGTGTCCTCAACCTCAATTGAGGAACCTGAACCCATGTCCAAGCAGAGGACAGAACCACCGGTATAAAAAGTGTGTTTAAACTGGTTTATTGTGTATAAGCACAATTGCTTTACTTCTGGTTCTGTGCTGTTTTGCAGACAAGAGAATGCATGAGTCTGTAGACTGTGATTTATATGCTAAAAAAAAAGGAAGACTCCACTTCTGGATCATGCTCCTTAAATTATGTTTGTTGTCTTTAATTGACTGTGCGGTAAAATTTACGAGCAGTTCTGGAAGTCATTCTAGCTGTAGGTGTTAGTACAAGACAAGCTTTTCACTCAGTGCTTATTTCACAGGAATAACCTGATCTAAGATCATGCAAGAGACTTGCCCCACAGAAAGTATCCAAATGCAGTAGAACAATACTCAGTTGCCAAGATGATATGGTTCTCTTCTACTTGAGGAACAAAGCTATGGCAAGCTGGCATTCTCTGTAACTTGTGAGGCATGACCACAGTGTTCTTTGTGCTTCTGTTTCCCTTAAAGCTGCCTCACAAAGTGAAATTCTCACTAGGACAATGAGATGTAAACCAAATAAGCAATTCCATATTTAAGTGTTAATGAATTTGTCATTGTTTAATTACCTTACTCTGGTGACGTGTGACAACAGGCATTGCAAACTAAATTTATCCTTCTATCAAGTTCACCCACCTAGAAGATATTCAAGAAAAGCTCCATCACGTGCTAAAATCTGTGAAATTGAAACCAAACCTGGGAAGTAAATTAATTGAAATAAATAACTGTACATCATTCAAACTGGTGTGGGACAAGAAACAACAGAAATCAAGCAAAGAGTGTAGAAGTTCCTGATTTTGTGCTGGTTTGGTTTGTTTGTTTTGTGTGTGTGTGTTTGTTTGTTTGTGGCGGTGGTGTTGTGGTGGTTGTTTTGTTTGTTCTTTTTTGTGAATGTTACTAAGTCTGTTCTAGGAGACCTTGTAGCTTCCTTTCCTGATGTGTATTCACTTTCAGCAAGTGCCAAAGTCTTTCTGCACAGGCTTCTTAAGGAAAGGTAACGAAAAATACTTGTTCTGGAAAAAGATAACACCTTTTTTGGGGGGGGAATCAGAAAATAAGGTGTGTTTGCAGGTTGTGTTCCTAGTGTGAAAACATGAAGTAATCACTTCATATAGAGCACAGGTTTTTTTGTCTAATCATCCTGCACTATATTAGTTTATACTTTGCTTTTATCTATTAGAATTATTGCTTTCTTATAACGAAACTAGCATAGATTATAGCTACTAAATTCAATGTGGATCTGTTTGGTGTTAACCATGATCAAAACAATATTTTAAAGACTTCTTCACAGCAAATAGAAGTAGTCTTGCAACATAGCATGTTTTCATCTGTGTGTTTAGAGGAAAAAGATATTCAGCCTTATAATAGCATGCTGAGAGTAATTTTCTTAATGAAGCATGTGAGCTGACTTAAAGCTACTTATTCTTCTAGATGCACTTCATCAAACTTTTGTTTCCAAGAACGAACCTTTTCCTTGTCTAGTATCAGGTATGGTTCTGTTTCTGGAACTCCTTGGACCTGTTATTGTTGTTTTATAGCGCCCAAGATTAATAGGAAGAATGCTGAAGAAAATATCTGAGCTAATCAATACATAGAGTAAACCCACAAACAAACATGTCACCTCTTGCAATATGCTTGCATCCTCGGCACTTCTTCTGAGAGGCATTAATTCAACTGAGTAATGTGGGGTGATCTTGGAAAAAAAACTATTAATTTGTTTCTACAGTGACTGCTTTCTTGGAAGTAGCCTATAGTCTTGAAAAGCTGCTATATACTCCTCCTCTACCTTTCTTGGTATAGAAACCTAAAAATGTCAAAGTTAATCTCATGTTTAAGTTATTTAAAGTAACAGAGAAAAGATTCCTTGTTCTCTCTCATGTAAAACAAGAGCTTCAGTCTTGGTTAAAATCACATTGCTTCTGGTGTCTGTAAAAGTCACGGCTACAGTGATCATGATCTTTGAGAGCACTGATATTTTCCTGGTCTGTGATGGTGAAGACTGGCAAGCAGAGAATAGTGCCTCATTATTTGTCCCTCATTATATTAACATACTTGCCATGTGGCCTTTGCTTGGAAAAAGCCTGCCTCTTATCAGCTGGGGGTTATCAGGGATGTATAAGGGATGGGATCATTGCATGCCTGTGATTCCCCAGACTTTGGTGAAAGAAAGTGACAGAACAGCAGCGTTGGCAATTAGTGAAGCTGAAGGAAGGCATAGGAAGGCATAATAAGTACTTCTCATGGCCATCTATATCCACTTAGTATCTTGTGGTGAATATGAATTTTATTGGTGTTGGTGCCCAGGTGCTGACAATGAGGTGGCTGCAGGGGCCTATGTGAGGAGAGGTGGGGGCTGCCCCATGCTGGACACAGCTGGTTCCAGCCAGCCCTGTGGCAGAGGTTTGCCTGCAACCTGCGGAGATGACCACCACGGAGCAGTTGTTTGCCTGGCACTGTGTGCCATACTAGGGCTGTCTGGTGGCTTCCCGAAGAGAACCACAGCCCAGGGAGAGCCTGTGCTGGAACCCATGGGAAGGACCAGTGCTGGAGCAGGGGAAAAGTGAGAGGAGGAAAGGAGCAGCAGAGTGGAGCTGTTACAGACTGGCCTGACTGCAACCTCCTGTTCCCCATCTGGAGGATGGAAGCTGAGGGAGTGAAGCAGAGCCTGGGAAGAAGAGGGGGATGGAGGGAAGGTGTTGTTTTAACTTGTTTTTATTTCTCACAATCCAAACATAATTTAATTGGCAGTAAATTAATTTCCCCAAATTCAAATCTGTTTTGCCAGCACTGGTAATAGGTAACAGATCTGCCTGTCTTTATCTTGATTCACTGGCTTCTTCATCTTATTTTCTCCACTCAGGGGTAGTGTGAGAGTGGCTGGGTGGGCATCTGGCAGCCAGCCTAGGTCAACCCATTACAGGTGATGCTTTGAAGCTAATTATTTTAGATACAAATAATTTTTTAAATAGACAAACATTTGGAATATGAAGCAGTTCTTGTACAGCTTATACAAAATTCACTAAGCTCACAAACTCTACTTGTAAGTATGTCTAGATGCAAGTAGTTATGCAGATGGAGCAAGTATTTAATGGTACTCATCTTGGCAGGTATACCTATGTATATTTACATGGATAAATGAGGTCATTTTCAAAGTTTCCTGACCCTGAACACTCAAGCTGTTGTATAGGAAACCTTCATGGTATCTACTAATTTTCTCTGGTGTTAGGGTCATTTTGACTTTCATCTAGGTTCAAAGGTGGACATTTTTAATTTGGATAGGGTGGAAGCTTACAACTGGCTGTGAATATCCCAAGATCTTTGCTAGGAGGAATAATGGTTATAAAGGTTATAAATGGTTATAAAGGAGGTTATTTTGTCTTTTTTTGCCAAGGGAAACTTAATGTTGTTTGTTTCTTCCTGCTCAGTCTCAGGGTCCACTTGGGTTTATTTTTATGTGCTTTCTTACCATGATCTGCTTATATGTCTTTTCATTGGTCCTCAGTTACTTAATTATTTTATTGTCTTTATTTCTGAAGTTTAGTTTTTACTTGAACAAGGTACTTCGATAGTGACTATGAGATATATGTGTTTTTCTGTTGCTTTAGATTTGGAGCAAAATCATCTATATAGTTACCTTCTTCCTTTTTGAAGTTATACCTACAGCTTGCATTTTATGGAAAAAAAATGGTATTCAGAAACATCTATGGGTGATTCTTTTTCTTGAAAGTTTTTTCGCTTTGCCAGGATTTCAGAACTGGAAGTCTTAGGAAATATTCTGCTCATATGGGCATTCTTACTGTAAGCAGACAACTGGTAGTTCCTTTCATTATCCACAATACACCAGCAGGTAGAAAAAAAGGAGAGATTCAGTGCTTACGTGGTCCCTGAAGGGTTAGGTAAGCTATTCCAGTCTAGTATGGAAGTACTTGTGTAGTCTGACAACATTAATTCCTCTCAGCCACTCTTTGTGTGGTAGTAAGGGTTTCTGTTTCTTCTTCTGCTCATACCCATGTATTTATGCACATATACAGAAAACATGGCTTTCACTTTGTTGTTTTGGGGGTTTTTTGTTTTATCCATGTAGGAAGAAATGTATGTTCAAATTCTTCTTAGGCTTTTCTAACATTTCTTAGCACTCAGCAACTGCTGTGAAAGGGAGAATTGTGAGCTAGAATTAAGAGCTTGAGCTGCAGAAAATATGTGTCAGTTTGGTTGGATAACTCTTCTTGGCATGAGCATAAAATGTCACTGTATGCTTTTTTAATAGGCCATCTCTTAAAGTGATTGTGCAATTTGTTATGGTTGGCTGAAGTCAATGTGCTCTGTGTGCTCTGTGAGAGTCAAGGAATTTCTACTGTGTTTATATGCTTCTTTCACCTCCTCTTGTAAATTGTCTGCTGTACTATCTTCCTCCATTTGGCCCTTTCTTCTTTTAGAGACATTAGGAGCTTAAGAATTAAGTACTTGAGCTTTAGTTTGGCTTGAAATTGGGGACAAAAGCAATATTTGGCCCTCAAATTTGAAGCTGTAACTAGCACCTATTTTAAGTAACTATGGTTTGGACTGCCCGTGTCTTCCTCAGTTGCTGTTAAGTATCATATTCATCAGGGTACCTGGGTTTGCATCTAGAAATGCATCTTAAATCTGAGTGTCATGGACAGATTGTGTAATGCAGTACAATTGCTAATTAAATATTAGTACATGCAAGCCATTTTTTAGCATCCATCTGGAGAGTTGTCAGCATTGTTAAGGACAGCTCTCTAAAGCACAGATTTTTCAATCCCAAGTGTTCAAAATGATCCTAGGGTCACAAAGGATTATTCAGGAAGAAGGTTGTTTGTTTTGCTTTTTTCCTCTTTGCTTAATTATATCCTTTTTAAACGTGGACATGCAAAAGATGTCAGTAAGGTTCCTGCCTTCAAACTTAAGGCAAATGTGAGGGCTTTCTTTTTGTATTTTTATATTAGAAATTATTTGACCTGTCTTAAATGCCTATAAATAGTGCAAAGAGTAAAATGCAAACTGAACATACTAAAGGATTTCCTCATTATAAAGGGTTTCCCTACTAATGCTTTTGTCTCCTCCAGCTATCATGCTTCAGTTTCAGGTTTCAGACTGTTTGCTTATCGTAAAGGACAACTTTTCAAATGTTGCAGCTCTTCAGGTCTTGACCTCTGTGCTTTCAAAACAGCATTGATACTAATTTGAGTTTGAGCTGTGTTTTTTATGTGGTTTGAAAGAATAGAGACTTGAAATGCATCACTCTGGGAGGGTCACACTTATTAAGCTTTGCTGAATCGTATTCTTGGATAGCTTGGCTGCTATGCATGTATGTGGCTACACATATGGATATGGAAAATTACCCCTTTATACCACCTCATGTTTGTTTTTGAGAAGCCCATTCCTGTGCCTACCACAGTCTACTCTTCTTAAGAAAAAAAATCACCTTTAATACTTAGGATCTTGCAAACAATATTAAATTGCTGCTCTCTTGCCCTTCTTCTTTCAAAAAGACTGCTGGTGGACTTGCCTCTGCAAGGGCCTTAACTTAAACCTTCTTCCTGTTTTCTCTGGGTCTAGGAAACATCCTTTCTCTCTCTACGTCGATGCTGAACAAACACAATTCTCCATAGACAAGTGTTTCTGAGCATGCTAAGGTGGACAAGGAAAATAAAAGAATATGAAGTAAAATATTTCCTTTCATTAAAATCTGTTTTGTACTATTAGACCTCCCTTTGATCCCTCAGCCTGGTGCATTGTAAGATATTTGACCCTCTAGAGCTGACTGATGCTTTAACAAGTGCCCTGTGTTTATATTGCTCTGCATGTTGGTACAGAAATTAACTAACTTAAGATTCCCAAATAAGCCAGCAATAAGAAAACAAAATATATTTGCCCACCCTTTCAACAGCACTAGAAGTTTGTACCAAGAAAAATGCTTTTTGAGCCTGGATAGATAGAATGTTTCACAGAACAGTTTCTCAAGGGCTGCTCCAAGGTACCTCCAAAAACAACCCGAGTTCATGGCATCTGTAATGTGATTTTAACAATGTGGAATCTTGTCCTAAAGAGTTCTGAAATCAACTTACTTATTTTATAATGAATTGCAACATGGAATATTTGCATGTACGTTCCTACTATTGAGGTGATTAAATTTATAATAAACTTCATATAAACAGAGTTTCTTTTTTCCTGACTGATGGCAGGCATATTCAACATTAAATAGAGACTTTTTTTTCCCCTTGAATGAAATAGAGGAAGACAAAGAACAATTAAGATTAATTTTAAGAATTATTAAGATTAATTTTTTCAATGTAAACATGCAGGTCTCATACCTGGAGCAAATCCGGCAAGCATGTATTTGACATATTTACCTCCCTGTTATAATGCAGGAGGTATGTCCTGGATTTTGCAAGCAGTAACATTGTTTTTTGTTATCTTAGGTAGCTACCAAAACTTCCCAGGTGACCACTATCTAATATCGTGGTAATAATATCAGTGGTCCATTATAAAGAAACAGTGAAGTATTCCTGCTGGAAACAAGTCTAAAAAAAGCACATTTGAGATGATTATTTCAGGAAGCCCTAAGTAGGCTATGCTGTTGCATAGCAACAGAGCCAGGCAGTCCTTAGACTCTCAAGCAGACAGTGTACACAAGGGAAGAGAATGCAAAAATGATGGAAACCTTGAAAAATGTAATGCTGAGACTAAGAGAAACCAAAGTGAAATGATATGCAATATAAAGTGTGAATTTATCGTGTAAGGAACAATAAATTGAACTGCTTTTAAGTTACAATTTATGACAGCATTTTAGTTTTTGTGCCTCTTTTTGTTGCTTCTAGACAGTAATTAAAAGAAAGGTAGAGTATCTGGTAGCTGGGAAAACTAATTCAAATGTAAAGTAGATGTTAAATGCCTGCAATGGGAAAAAATTTGCATGGAAAAGTTAATTTATTATTGATGACCCCAAAACCTGACCAAGTATACTATGAATGAAATACTGATAAATGTATTGTGGCACAAAGAGCTTCAAATACATTATTAAAAAGCTGCTTGTCTCACGTTCACAGGTCTCCAGGCTGGCCCAGTGGTATTTATCTTTGCAAATCGTGAAAAATATTGTGGCATTTGGTGTATTCTTGGCAAACCTGAAGCTTGCTTGTGAAATGTAAGATCTTAACAGAAGCATATTATACTACAGCACCTTTTGTTTTTGCAACAGATAATTGATTTTACTAAAAGCAAATACAGGAAACAGTATTTAATATTTGGTAACATGCAGTTCCAGATGAACTTGCTACCAAAAAAGGCAAATTCCTTCATTCCGGAACCGTTTTTGCCACTGCCCAAGAAGAATCAGTAATAAGCTCAAGCTCTTCTGTTTTGGATGCTGCAGCACATACTTTCATGATGAGTCACAACTGCATGATTTTAAAAGCTAGTCACATGCAGACAGTTGAGGTATTCCTCCAGAAACTGCTGAAAAGATATATAATACAACAAATGTTGCATCTGTCTAGTAGCTTACAATATCTTAAAGATTTGAGGAAATTGTCTTGAAAGCAGAAGGTTGTTTTTTAAATATGAAGGAAGAATTTAAGGATAGCTAAACTGTGGAGCATTTAAATACTTTGAATACTTGATAGCCAAAGTATACAATGTATTGAAACATTGAAGAATCCTAGCTAAAAGGTCTAGAAAGAAACCCTATGAAAATGGTAGTGCATCCTCCTGTCCACACAGGATAATGTATATATAGCCTAAATTTTAAATGCTGTCATGATACTGTTATCTAGACATTTTCTTTTTGCTGTTCTAACTGTATTCTTCCCCTTTGAAATGCTTTTGTTACCTACTAACTGCTGTTGCAGATGCTGTAAACACATCCATCAAATTGGCAGAAGGCAGAACATCACAAAATGCAAACTTTAGTGAACTTGAGAATGAGAGCAGTGTAATAGGAGAGAGGACACTATTCAGCCAGATCTCTTGCAGTGAGATAAGAAGAAAGGAGGTCTTCTACGGCAACCTCGTGCACTGCAGTTTCAAAGGAAAATGGATATTGTAATGACATGAGTGTTGCCTGGAAACAAAGTATGCACCATAATTGTGTTAGATCCTGGTTCAGCAGCAAGTGGTAGAAATACTCTGTGTTCCAATGGTGGACAATTAAAATATTTAAAATGGAGTCTTCAGGAAGGAGGAAAGTGATACCTGTTTTCTTAGTAAATAGGCACCACAATCTTAAAAGCAGTCTTTTTAGTGACTAGTAAATACAAAGATGCCATACAAAGAATTAGTATAAAATATTGTTAAGCACTTGATCAGGTTATCTTTCTATTATAAGGTGTCTGAGGTTTTTGCCCCCTCCCATAAAATACCTTTTCAGTGAGCCAAACTCCTCATTCAAATCAGTGACCCTATGTGAAGTCCATGAGTCCAGTTAGCCCGCTGGGTACCTCTTAGTGGGGCAGCTGGAGGAGGCTAGCACAGTCCGAGCTGACTTTCTGGTTGTACAGCCTTTCCTGGTTTCTGTAACTGAGCTGTGAGTTCCGTGAGGTAACTGCGGTTTCCTGCCCATCTCCATCTGCTTTTTTTCTTCCTGGTCTTGTCCTCCAGACAGAGTACCTTTTTGGATGGTATCTCCCCAGCTGAAAATCCAGAGTACCTTTGGATGAAAATCCAGCTGAAATCTGATTTTTCATGCCGATATTATGGTTCTGTAATTCCATCACATTCTCCCAGCCCAGCACATCCAAGTTTTGGCAGTGCTAGCTAGTACGTTCTTGCTAACCAGTACCTTTACTGACATTTTAAAACAGTAAAGAGCAAGGCTCATATTAGTTTTTACCATAGCATTAACAAAGTTATGCATTTTTATCAGATTGGGCATATATTAATATGGAAGAGGTGGTCCGCATTTCTTGGCTTGTAACTAGCTAAAGATCATGAATCTTCATGTTGGTTTCATGGTTTGCTGTTAGGAATTGCAGCAAGTAAAATATTAATAAATTGTTTAGCCATTCAAATCTATAGTTCAGCTGAGTATTTCAGTCCTTATAAATGAATGGAGGTTGTCTTGCACCATGGAGCTCTTTCTTAAAAAACACAGCTTGTTCCCATTTAACTGGAAAAATATACAACAATGTACTGCATAATGTATCTATGCTATTTCTTGTTTGATTTTATTTTTTTAATTTAATGAGAATGAATTCTTTCTGTACTTTGACCTCAAAAGCATTAGTATTAGTAAAGTAACATGTAAGAAGATATATATCTGCAGGGGAAAAAAAAAAAAATCTTGAGGGGGAAATAGGTGTTATGTGGAGAAAGATTTTATATATGCTGAATTTACAAATTCAATGGACCAGAATCCTTTTTGGCCATCTATAGTAGGGTTAAGGACACATAACTTAGTGCACATATCATAAAGGTCTCTGCTCACCTTCTAGACTTTTTTTTCCCATTCAGTAGAAAGAGATAAGCACACTGGAGGTGCCACTTGCATTCATTTTAAGACAAATGTTTAATATGGATCAGATTAATCACCTCATATAGGCACCTACCTACATAGGTGTACACAGGCTTTTGAAACTAGTCCAATGAATCTCATTCTTAGCCCCTTCCATAGCATTAAGCTTCTCCCAAAAATTGGAAATCTGTTTGATAGAAATGAATGGCTGAATGGCTTCCACATTACTGCCTTTGTAACACTGTTTAGAAAGCTCATACTGACCTGTAGGTACTTCACAGAATTATTTTGTTATCAGACCTCCAGTAAAATGTTGGCTAGACCTACAATTTTCTTCAGTTGGAAGTTGTCTACAAGGATTACAGTGGCTTACAGCAGTTTGGCCCAAAATGTTTACAGGCTACTGATCGTAACTGTTCAGTGATTTGTTCTTTTTTTCCCCATAAAGCTATATACATGCTGTTGTATATAGCAGTGAATGGAGGAGATGTGTCTATTAGAAAAATAGTAACTACAGTGCTTATAACAATTTCTCTACAAAACAGACATCAGAGACCCTACTGTTTACTCATGAGAATTGTGTTGATTGATACCTTTAAAGGACTGGCTGTGCAGGCAGGCACTGGACAGAGTGTCTGAGAGAACAAACTTGCTTATAGCATGAATCCTGAATTAATGGCAAGGTTTGGAAGATACAGAAATGCTAAAGTATTATCTATAGGTTGTGATTCTTTTTAAGCAGTGATGGTTGATGGTAGCTTACCCTCTTCCATTCCCTAACCTGGATTCCCCATGTGAATACTTAAATCTTGTGATTTGTTTCCTGCATAAGGTGTTAATTTCAAAATATAGTAACATTTATTGTTATTTATAGTTACTTCCATTAACCTCAATAGTTGTCTGTGGGAATGACAACTTCTGTACTGTATCTTTCCAAAGAACCAAGGTCTCTGAAGTAATGTTAGTGAGCTGAAATTAAGTAGTAGATGAGAGACTAAATCCTTATGGTCACAGACATAATGAAATTTGCCTGAGCAAGGACATAGTAACAATTTAACTATTTGAGTTTTAGTTCTGTAAATCTCTTTAGATAAAACATAACATAGATAATGCAGAAGGAAAACCTATTAACTGTCTTAGTGAATGATCTCTTTGTATAGGTTATGAGCTGAAGGATACTAAACTTCATAGTGCTTTTTTCATGCAGATTTAAGATAGCTTCTTAATTTTTTTTTTCTGTTTAAAAACGGATCTCAGGTGGTAATTTTCTTTGTTCTGTTTCATTGTTTAACCAGATGAATTGCCCACTACTTTCCATTAGGATCTTCTTAGTACTACTAGGAGTACTCCATAGACTATGTTCACAGTAAAATATGTTAACTGTCAAAAGGTAAGTGACCTGTTCTACATTACTGTTTTGTAGAGCTGGTCACTTCAGAAACATCATACAGAAAAAAATACATACCGGATTTTCAAAGTGCAGATTAAAATAGTGTCCATTTCAGTATCTGGCATGGACATTTATATTTCCTTTCATTGGCTTCCAAGAGTTAATGCTATTTTGTTGCTTATCTGTGTCTGTGGACAAGGAGTGCTATTGTATAGCACAACAGATATAATCTCTTGTGGAAGAAGTATACTTTTGTTAAATTGTTCCTCCCTTTCAACATAGCAGACCATGCAAGAGGTGGGAATGTAGGTACAGGTTGCTGTGGAATAGAATTATCTCCTCACTAGAAAGAGCGCTCTCTCTAAGCTAAGGCTAGATTTGGAACCCAAATTTATTTTAAAAGCATAATTATACACCTTCTCTAAAACAGACATGCTATTAAATGACAAGTTCTCTCTTTTTTTTTTTTTCCTTCCCTTATGAAAGCTGAATATAGATAATTGTATTTAAATAATGTGCTGATCATGATACAACATTTAGCAGCCAAAGCCTGGAAGAGTTTTATTTGAAAATCCCTTATTCAATGCCATCATTAAGTGTATGTGGAGAAAGCGGGGAAGTAAACATGAAGCATCGTACATCTTAGTCTTACACTGCAGGTTTTCTAAGAAAATGGCAGCTCTCCTGTGCTAGCCAGCAACATATGCCAAATCCCATAGACAAACAATTTGTCAAGTGCCCGTCCTTATACTGTGTTCCTTTTAAAAAAATAATAAACACCAATTAGTGAAGGTACTTAAATGAGTTTGGGCTTGTTTTAGGTAGCTAGTCTCTTAAACAGGCTAAATTCGACAACCCAGGCACTCTTAGCCCATAAACTGGCTTTTAATTCATGCTGATGTGCCACGTAATTTCTGTACTTTCACTTCCAGACTCTTGAGAACAATGTTGCTGTGTAACACTCAGTTTCACTGAATGATTATGGAGTGCAGTGAAATGGGAATTTCATTTGTGAAGCCATCACTAACTTTTTAGGTGTTTGTGGGTTTTTTTGTTTTTTTTTTTTTGAGTTCTTTCAATATATCTGAAGCATGTAGATGAAGGAAAACAGTTGTAGAAATTTGACAGTTACCTTCAGAAAATTGGGAGATAAGATTTGTTATATAAAGCATGGAGATGGAAAATTTAGGACAGAAAAGGAATTGTGGAGATCAAGCAGTATTCAGGGAACTTTCTGAAAACACAAATACTGATTGTTTTTGTACCTATCAAATTATACCATTCTTGTCATCCTTCTTTTCTCCTCCTACATTCCGAGGATACTAATTGTACTCCTTATGATGCTTACCTGTAAAATGTCTTCACTTGCATGGGATCTAGAAGTAGGCCTTTTGTAGGTTAGCAGTATATGTTACCCAGAATATTCATTAATAATACAGAGATGTCTTGTTACACTGGCTAAAATCCAAGATAGCAACTATGCCAATCTACCTTCCTCATCCTCCATAATTCTTTAAGTGTTTTCAGATAATTTTCAGCACAATTTTCTTTGGGATGAAGGATTTGGGAGGGGAAAGAGACAGAAGTCTAAGAGACTCACATTTCTAGAAGCTTTATGAAATTAAGAAACTGAGGAAATGAAAGATACCAAATGAAAATTCCCAGGGCTGTATTGCAAACTCTAACCCATTATCAGGCCAAGTGACTCTGTATGGGGGAAAGGCAAAGCACAGCTGCAGGAGACTTCAGATGGGACAGTATCTTAACAGTTACCAGGACATCCAACCCCATGACAGCAGGTTTCATTAGTCTTCATGCTAACAGAACGGCTTTCTTTAGTTTACTGGTTCAATTGGCAGAAGCAGTGAGGTTTGCAGCCCTCTTGTTTCACTTCAATACCATGTAACAGAGTATTGGTTTTGCAACTTAAAAAAACCCCAAACCAATAAACCTAAAACTGATGGGACTGTGGCCACAATATTTAATGCTGGAGTATCTGTTAATGTGAGTAGTTAGGATATTCAAATTATGTTTCACAGAATTATTAGCAAATTCCATTCCTTTCACACAGACTGAAAGAAAAAAAGGGTTTTTGGAGTGAATGGTAATTCCTTAATGACTGGTGCAGTGAATAATTGCAGGCTGCTGGGCACTGAGCCATTCATTGGAAGGAGAGCTCTCGGGTGGTGTCAGTGGAGTTCCATATTTATGCAGTAATGTCTCAAGATAATGCCAATACAAAACAGAATGGTGTTTGACATTTAGGAGATGAAACAGACAGGAAAACTTGGAAGTGTTAATAAATGTATGTTTGGTAACATTCTTTTTTGATCAGAATGTTTTTAGTGATACCATATTGAGCCTATAGAAAATGAACCTTTACAATAAAGTTCTCTGTAAGTACATTTTCGTATGGCTTTATAGGTTGTTTCATAGCTAAAATTAAATAAGCTTGAGATTTACCCTGGTGCCCTCCATGTTGTATGGAATGTTTCAAGAAAAATGTAATCTTCCAGCAGAGTATTCTGTGGAGTGCAGTTTGTACAGTCCAGGGAATTGCGGATGGAGTACAACACTGCTCCTTTTGCCAGCCTTACAGCCTTTAGCTTGTTCTGTGTCAGTCATAGTCTTCTCTACTTACTCTATTCCTGAGGTACTGATATGCAGCTTCCAAAGTACCAAATTTTTTTCTGTGGTATTTTCTCTATGATAAAATAAATTAATGTGTTGCTTATGCTTATGAAAACATAATTTAATTGAGAGGCACTACATTATTTTATGTGTGTCAGGAAGGCTTTCCGTCAATGCTGACCTCTTTCCATTCCCTAGGTGTTTGTTGTTAGGTTTTGTCAGTTTGGGTTTTGTTTGGTTGGTTAGTTGGTTTGTTTGTTGTTTGGATTTTGTGTTTTCTGGGGGTTTTTTTGTTTGGGAGTAGTAGTTGTTGTTTTGGTTTGGCTTTTTTTAGCAATTTCCTGTTTCAGAGTGGTTGTTCATAGGAATAAACTTATCCTGTCAGCCATTCAGCATTTGTCATGAACACCAAAACCTGATAGCAATGATTTTTGTTTTTGTCAGTCAGTCTTGCAATAATACTTGATATGGTTCTATTTAGACTAAATAAGATATGGTGCAGAACCCTTTTCTTGGCTTCTCAGACACATCATATGCACACCGCCATGCAGCTGACTGAAGTTGGGGAGGTGAGAAACAGAATTAAGATGAAGAATGGACAGCATTTGTGAAGTTATTCAGAGTTCAGGGTGCGAAAGGTGTTGGCTGTTTTTTATGTATCTATTTTTACATTAAAAGTTTATAAAAAAAAATCTGTTTTTTTCTTTTTATTTAAAGAGGGGAAGCTGAATCTTTTGGGGCTGTTGGTGTTTGTGATGACTTCAGGGGCCTCTTCAGTGTCCAGCAACTGCAGTAGGAACTGATTAAAAAGATTTGTACACTATGCAAATGTGACATTTCAGCTACTTTAGCAACAACAGCTAAAGCTTTCTCACTGTATGCAACTGTGCAGTGTTGCCCTTATGCCCCTACCCCCAGTGTCTGACTAGAATTCTATAAATGAAGAAAAAGAAAAAAAAAAAATCTTAAAAGGTTAGACCTATAGCAGTTACAGCAGACACTCCAGAAGGGATGAAAATCTTTCTCTTGCAGAGGTTGAAATAGGAGTTTCCTTGTGTGTTGGGCAGATCTTACATTAATACACACCATCACATTATTCGATAATAACATGAGAAATAATTATTTTCTAATGAAAAGAAGTTCTGAGTTTATATCTAGCTTAGAGAGCATTGTTTTCTAGTCTCTGCATTACAATTCAGCTATTCTACTTGTTCTGTTGGCATATTTCCACTCATTTCAGTGACTTTGTGGTAATGCATTCACTTTGGTGCAAATACCACACCAAAATAAATCAGTTGAATCTGAAGAGGTCTGCATACAGTGCCAAAACTAATCATACTAACAGAAAGGAAAATACACAAAGCATAGCTGTGTCTGCATATGAGCACAGTGTTCTGCATGTAGAAGCATTATTGATTTGTACTTTCTTACTCCTTACGCTCTGCATTTTGTACAGAAAAGTACTTTCTTCCGCCCCCTATCTACCTCCTACTTCCCAGCTAATATTAAAAGCAGAGACAGCTCTGTAAAGAAATTATGTTGCTGAGGTCATTGCTTTTATAAAGTACTCACTAGCACTTTATGAACTATGAAAAAATGAAGTTGTTTAAAATACTGTTGAATACAGATTGTATAAAATCCCCACACCTTTTTTCCTTTATACTCTGTTTATTTTCTAATTTCTCCAAACTTTGAGATTGGGGCATCTTCTTTTGTTGCTCACTGCATAGCCAATCTACTCCACAGTGAGAACCCACTAGTTATTCTGTTCCCATTTCATAATGTTACCCGTTCTGGTGTTCTAAGTGCTGTTCCTTTTTTCTCCCACCCAGGTACTGCTATGTGGATATTTGTTAGCAATGACTGATGTGGAATCTACATATGCAGACTTTATTGCTTCAGGAAGAACAGGTAGAAGAAATGCATTACACGACATACTTGTGTCCTCTCCGGGTGGGAACTCTAGTGAACTAGCCTTAAAATTATCAGAGCTTGATATAAACAAAGCAGGTGAGTACATTTTGATCTTACATTTATTTAAAACTAAAATGAAAATAGTAGTATACAAAACATGTTTTTTGTGCACGCATTATTCACTTGTCCCTCAGCAACAAAAGTTTTCTTTTTTGGACAACAGAAGATGAGCAGGGGTTCTTTATGATGAGGCCCAGATTTCATAAATGGGAAGGGTGCACGCAAGAGTATTTGCAAGTACAACATACTACTGAAAAAAAAAAAGTCCTTCTGCAGCGAATACCTAGTGGCAGAGTCTACATTGAGATAAATGTTATGGAAAATCGAGTATAAGGAAGAAAATAAGGAAGCCTTTATCAAAACCCAACTCTTCACAATATTCTTTAGTGGAAGCTCTTTGATTTGAAGCTGGTAGGAGCAGCCGTGTGTCTGCTTGAGACATTATTGTGAAGGTTAATTTTGTTTTCAGCTGCAAGAGGACAGAGCAATCGCAATGCATTGTTGTTTTATTTGGCTCTTTGTTTCTGGGTAAATAGTCTCTTTCCCCTTTCTGCTGATACTTTATCATCCTTTTAAGGTGACTAGCACTAACGTAATCTGAAATCTTATTTCACCTCTAATATTACAAAAATTTTAATTGTTTGTGCATCTTCAGCTGAGAGGAAAAGGAGGGACAGTATATGCTGAAGGGCCTTACATTAAGCAAAAATAGTAATATGGCTGTGCGATTATTTCCATGTCATGTAGGTGGGGGTTAATGAATGGATCCTACAGATATTTGAAAGCCCTTTTCAAATCTTAGGAAATAAGTCTTATGCTTATTTTAATAACAACAGGAGAAGACAAATGCAGCAAAGGACAAATTGCTGATAAGCAGCTGCCTGGTTTGTGCACACATTATTCTTGGAGACAACGGCAAGCATTCTGAGAGGCAGTATCATCACTGGACAATCAGATGTGGGCAGCGTGACGTTTGGTTGACTGTAGTGCTGATTGGAGGGGAGGATTCTTTTTTGGCTTTCAGACTAACATGTGTCCTAAGTCATTCCTTCTGCAGTTGCCAGTTTAGGGCTTATAGCTTCTAGATACATGCAAGGCTTTTAATTTTTTTTTCTATTTAAAAAGAAAAGCCTTATTAGTATATGTGTAGGTGTGTCTATTTATTTTGATGTGGGGATACATGTAAAATGTTGGAAAACTATAAAGTAGGTAGCATTTGAAATGCATAATGCCAGCCTTCCTTCTTGCTTTAATTTTCTTCAGTTTCAAATTTACACTTATTAAAATTGCCTTTGATTTTGTCCATTGAGAAGATATAAACAATCCTTATTTTTAAGTTAAACTGCTGGAGTCATTTTAAGCCAGAACTGTGTTCTCTTGTAAGCTATATAAAGAGTGAGACTTTGTGCCTGTAATGCATGTTGGTATGCATTTTGTACATGCATACACCACAGTGATAAGAATGGTTTAAATAACTATCAGGTTAATTTTTAATACATAAATCAGGAGTCTACTTAGTTTTTCTTGGACACCTCTTTTGCAGCTTAGGTAACTGAATCATTGCGTAAAAATGTATAGAGTTGCTCATAAATTACCTTAGGTAGTAGATACATAAAAATCCCTGCATACTTCTTCAGGAGGTTACGCAGTTTGAATTAGGCACAATTAATTTTGTTTGCTTGCTTGCATTTGTGGGGTTTTTTGTTTGTTTTCGATGTTGTTGTTATTAGGTGCTGGATAAAACCCTCCAAACCACAAATATTAGAAAATGCATTGTATTATAATTGGTATGAGTGTTAGCGTATTATTCTCTCATGTCTTTCCAAACCAAAGAGAGGCTAAAAACTATATTGCATCCCAGATTCCACTTCAGAATATACTAGTGCTTGCAGGATGCATATATGCACCACACCTGACAGGATTAAGAAGAAAACATGTTTAGGGGTTATATCTTAGTTCTTTTATGGTCCATGTCAGACAATTTATGCTAAGTACTACTTAATTATGCAAATACAGGCATCAAGTTTAGATTCTTTTTTTTGTTTTACTCTTATTACAACATTTTTTTGCAAAAGTACAAGTACATTTGCTTTCAACTGCATGGAGTAATGGCAGAGTAGGGTAATACAGATTTAAAAAAAAAAAGAGGTTATTATAAAACATATGCAAATTAAGCTACCCAGGCATATTTCACTTTGAAAAGCCTACAGATACATTTCCTGTAAAGAACAGGAGCAGCTTTGAACAGCACTAGGCAGTGACACCTTCTTCAAAGACCACATATTTTCTGTTATTCACTCTTTGATATTGTAAGTGAGTGCTGGTTAATCCCCTCATTGATGAGCCAATGACAAATAATCAAGAGTTTACTGCATAACTATATATAATACATATAATTACTTTATAATACTCTCTGTCTCTCTCTCTCTCTCTCCAAAACAACAGTTCCAGTGTTCTTTGTCCATAATAAACTAACAACATGCTAATACCTATGGAATGGACTTATTTACCAGACTTCAAAGTATAGGTTCCAAGTACTCTGGCAACACATTTTATCTAAATTTAGTAAAAGCAACACTCTGTACATCTGATAAGTAGAAAACTGCAACAGAAATCATAAGACAGAATGCAAAAGAAAAACTTTAGTAGGGAAATCAGCAGGTAGCTCACCTGCTCGACTCTCTCAAGGTGAAGAATGCAGTTCCAATAAATTTTATATTCACTTTTTCTTACGAGTCATTGTAGCTAAATAAAGTAGTAAGGAGAAAGTACAATGAAGAACAACGACCAGTCTCTGCAACTCTCGTCTTTAAAACAAACTGCTGTTTGTTGAGGTGTCTGCAGATATGCCACAGAATGCGGATCCAGTGCAGAAAACTGGAAAGGAAAATTCCTTGTAAAAGTTGTAATGGTCCAGTCATCTACAAAAAAGGGGGGATAGTAGAGGCATTAAAGCCATACCAAACTGGAATGAAAGATGAGTTGTAGAAATTTGTGATTAAAAGTGATTTTAGTTCATGGTAGAAATGTTTTAGGTGTAAGCACTGGGAACTCTTATACACGCTGAAGAGTCAGTAATGTTACAGGAAGAAAAATCAGTTAAAAGCTGCACATTAGCAGAACTAGTAACTGTTCCTAGCTTACAACTCACACAACTGTATTATGGTTTGTGGTGTCACGTTATTTGGGTTGGGTTTTTTTAATATTGCCTGTTGGTTTCAAAATGCTGTGTAAGATTCACAATTCTTACTCTTAGGAGCTTATAGCCATCAAGTTTTTAAGGAAGAATAGTTGAAGAGTGTGCTCAGGTAATTTTTGCATTCTTAGAACACAGAAGCAAAATTATTTTCATAAATGTATTTTAAGGCTTTTGGTAGGACAGCTCTGCCAGCAGAAAGTCTGTAGTACCAAGACAGTGTATTATAGGTTAAATGGATTTAGGCTAGTGAGTTTTTTCAATGACTTGAGAAAATCTTGTAAGTGATATATTAAACCCTTAGTGCTTCCTCTGAATGTTTGTGCACTGTGTTTAACATCTAGGTAGTGAAATGTTTGGACTTTGTGTCAAAGATTATTTTTCTTTTAAACACAAATACCTTGCAAGTTTTTTTCTCTTCATTTTTTTTTCCTAAATAAGAATTATTTCAGAAAATCTTGACTTGCCCAGATAGTATGAGGAGACTTCCTTGTAGTCAGAATAAATGGAGGAATAAGCAGGCAAAAAAGGAATTTAAAAAATCAGATTCCACTCATCTGGACTCTTGCAGTATCAGAACAAACGTAGGAGGCTTTCTAGAAAGTGTTTGGACAACTTGAGCAAAAGGAATTTCTGTCAAATAGGAAATAATTGCATGTAGATCCATCCTGATGGAATCCTTTGTAATGTGCCAGATAAAACTGAGAAATAAAGAGTTTTCTGAGAAAGTGCCTTGCAAAACAACATTTTATTTATTACTTAACCCATAACAAACAGAACAAACTTCATTGTTTTATAGTTTCATCAACCTTCCATACATCTTTTCATCAGGTTGAATGTGATAATTACCAATACCCTCTAAGGCATTTCACCACCTAAATATTCAGTGGATGCACAAAACACAGCTATCACATCTGAGTTTTTTGCAATATTCTTTGCAATGCAAATAATTTTTCCCCCATTAGCAATGTCATTTCTTGGATTTTTATGGTGCTGTCGAGGGTTAAGATTGCGGGGTGACAATAAAACCCTGGCAGATGTATTGTTAACCCCCTCTTCCCCCCCACTTCCCCCTTTTGCCCCTCCCTCTCCCCCCTTCCCACTCAGGACAGGTGATCGGGAGGGAAAGAAGGACAGAGAGAAGAGAGTTGGAAAAAAATTAAAGATGTTTTACTAATGCTACTAATAGGAATAGAGAAAATAATACAAAATATACAAAACCAATCTTGAAAGTCTCAGCAACTGCAGAGCCAGCACCCAAAGTCCTGGATTAGACTCCACAGCCAACCAGAGCTGGATTCAGTCTCTCACTAGGCCTCAGTTCGCAGGGACGACTAGCAAGGTCCTCTCCTAATGTCGGCCATAAGCAGAAGAGAAAGGAAAAGAGGGACGAGATCCTCGTGATCTCCCATTTTATATGAAGTATTCACGTGAATGGAATGTTATACACAGTTGGTCAGTTGTTTCTCGTCGCCCCTCTCGCGAGATGTCCATCCATGCTTATCAATAAGTTTGCATTCCATTGCTAGGTTTTACCAAAACATGTGTCTGGTTCTCCAGGAAAATGCAGTTAATACGAAGGCTGTAGCTACACAGGCAAAAGTCACTGAAAGAGAAACTTGTTTTTAAAAAAACCAGGACAGGTGCTTATTTCTATAAACAGAAATAAAGCTGTGGATGTACGGTGTGATTTGAAATGGAGAAACAATAACTATCTTTACTGAGAGCCCTGTCTTTATTCTAAAGATCTATAGATTAATGTAAAGATACTCTTCTCTCTACTTAGACCTCTTTATAACTTAGTCCATGGAGTTTTCTTCTCTTAACTACTAGTTCAATGCAAATTACTCGTAATCCTTGCAAAATATTAGACAATTTACATGTTGACATTATTCCTTGCCTAAAGTTATTCCTTATTCTATACCTATAGCTAATTAGTCCTGTGTTCAGGGACTTGTGTCTGACTTGCACTTAGCTTCCAGCTGTGTGAACCTGTTAGGTCTTTAATCTTTAGGTGAAATAAAATACTTTGCATATAGGTACTTATACACCATTGTCAATTCACTACTTAGCCTTCTTTAGACAGGTTTTATGAGTTGTCTGCTCATTGTGCCACTGTAAGATGGTTTCGGTTCCTCAGATTGTTCCGTGGCTTGCGGTGAAACAGCTGGACTGAACGCTGTGGGCCATGGTGAATGAAGAGTTGGGTTTCTGGGAGCAAGACCTCTTTGTTTCATGGTGGATCACTTGTCCTTTTCTTGTATATTGCAGAAGGAGAAGGAGATGCACAACGAAATTCAAGTGAACAAACCGGGGAGGCCCAAGGGGAGGCAGCAAAGCAAGAAAGCTGACATCCGACTTTGACCGACTGGAGCAGCTGCTGGATGTTTTCAGACTGCAAGAGCATGCTGGAACAAATTTGTTTCCATGAGCAAGCTGGTGGAAAAGAAAGTGCATGTGTCTTCACTGCTGGAACCCACTCAACACAATGCTAAAAATGGGGGTACAAGCTGTGGCAGAAGACAGAATTTTCTCTACCTCTGTCATAAGCAATGGTTGAACATGTATTGATTTTTTGGGATAGTGTCATCAGATGGATCCCTTCATAATGACTACTTGATGGGAACACTTTAAGAAAGTAGAACAGGTAAATCTTGTAGCAAATGGCCTTTGAAACGTCAGAGGATCTAATTGTGTATCTTTAGAAAAGGCTTGTGCGGTCCTCAGAGTTTAAAATTCTCTGGCCAAAGTGTTCACCCATTAAAAGAACTGTAAAGAAAGCACTGTTTTTAGAACTTTGCATCTGTTTTACAGCTCTGTTATTTACCATGGTTTTTGTATTGTATGACTTAGATGCTCCACACTGCCCCTTCTCAACTGCTTTATGAAGAATATTTCTGTTACTGTGAATTTTTCTACCACGCGTTTTGAAAGGGCTGTTTTTTTGCATAATGTGGTGATGTGCACATGATGGATTTAAAACGTCAACTGCTAAATTGATTATGCCTAAACCTAAATGACTCAACAACACTAATTTGTTACTAGATGAGCCTTCAAAACGATTTGTTAATGTGAATACTTAGGCGTGTTTTGTGTCCTTGGTACAGTTTTGCCACTTGCCTGTAGCTAGTTGCATATCAGAGACTCAAATTGAATCTTCTATGTTATTCTTCCCTATTTTTCTAATTTTACTCCCAATTTCTTATCTTTCTCTGAGATATTTTTTAAAAATGTTAGTCCAAGTATTTTATTGTTATGGTAGTTTTAAGAATACATCTATAAGCTTATATGGGTAAAAATTCAAACAAATTCCGTGGTGCTAGAGATTTTCCTGGTTCCCATTGTTGAAGATAGGCCTTTGTTTACACACGGGAGAATAACTGGCATAGGTTATTGCCAATTACGTATTCTGGAATGAGTTTTAGATTGCAGGATGGTCCAACTAGTGGATCATGAGCTGGATCCAGCCAGGGGGCTATTTTTTCTGTCCCCTACTTTTGCCTCAGTTGATCAGGCTGTTGAGTTTGCACAGCCAGTAGCCTGCTACTGATGCACCAGGTACAGCCAAGTGCTAGAAGCTGCTACAGCAGCGTTTTCCCTGGGATGTGAAGAGGAGAGTGAGAGACTTGGCATCTAGCACCCAAAAGACTGTATTTTTCCCATTTCAGCTATTCCAAAATGACAGCCCACACTGGACCTTCATTGAAATACCAGGATAACTTGTCCATCTACAGGACTACTTAAAATAGCTACAAATTAATAACGTATTCTGCAGTAGCTATGCTGACTGATTTCCTTCCCTGTCCTGCCCCAACAGATAAGGCCGAATCCTGCAAAATGGGGCAGCCACACTGCTGTGTGACTAAGGTAAAGAGTGACTGACAAGTAAGCCGTGGCAATCACACAAGCACCAATCACAAAGTCAGAAGGTTTGTTTTCTTCTATTAACAGGTGGTGATGTCACTTTCTTTATAAATAGTATATATATTATATATATTTTTGTGTTGTTGTTGGTTTTAAATGTTATGCACTTTTTAATGTTTGTAAACTTTTACTAATGAATAGTGTGATTGCTTCCTAAATATATTACTCATCAGTTAACAAAACATCTTTGTGGCCACAGCTGTTTGTTTCTACCATATGTATCATAGTATTTGTCACCTGAAATTCTTTTGTGAGATGCGTGGAGAAAAAACAAAACAAAACACTTCTGATCAGTATTATGAGCTCATTTATTAGTGTTAATAAAAAAACAGGCCAGCAGTCTGCTTGTGGCTCGTTAGTGTAATATTAACTCTCACCTTTTATGGTTTGGAAGCCAAATGCCTCTGTCTTACTAACTGCCAAGCACCCTATGTCCTTGGTAACAGAAACAGTCCATTTGCTTTGAAAATACTGTTACCCTTAAATGAATTATTTATTCATTTGTTTCACTTGGTGTTCCTTTCAAAGTTAACACACTGACTTTTTTTTTAATTATTTTTCTCCTCCTTGCTCTTGCATCTGGTCTTCAAGCTGAACTGGTTCCCCCTTTGTAATGGACTAGTTACATTCAATCTAGCACAAACACCAGAAGGAAATAAGATTCTAGAGCTTTTTATAATGTTACTTTATTGATGACCTATGAAACAACATGAATAAAATGTCATGGGAAAAGGTAATAGTGGAATAAGTAATTGCAGTAAAGTGTTGGTTTTCCTTATTTTCCTTCAGTGTTTTCCTTTATTTCAATACACTTTCCTTCTTAATTTTTGTGTTGTGAAATAAAATTCATTTCAGCTTTTCCTCTAATTTGTGTTTGTTATTCTATTTCTCCTCTTGTTTTCTTTAGCTTTTAAAAGAATTATGGAGGCCTTTGCTGGTTTTAGAAACATATGTCTTTGTGATGGAAAATAGCGCTGTTAATTTTAGGGTAAAAGGCTGTTTGTGTTCCTCATCCCCTAAAAGTGTACAAGTGCTTGCTTTATCACTTGAACTGTGCTGGATCTCTTTATTTGGGGTGTTTCTATAGCATCTCTAAGCAGGCCTCACTTTCTGTAAATGCGTAGGTAGTCTGTGCCAAATCATCTTGAGCACTATTTAAGCAATTACAAAAAAGCTAGTTGAAGTATAGTCGCACCTTTATTTCTGTATTATTGCATCATATACTGATGGCAGAATCAGACTTGGAGTTATTTTTCCCTTTGCTAGCTATTGTTTTCTGTAAGCCTGCCACGGTGGCTTCTGTTCCAGTATCATCTTCAAGTTTTATTGTTCTCATGATGGGTAAAATGTTTCAATGTTTCTTAGAAAAATCTCTCCAAAAGCTACATAAGCTCAACAAAGTCAGGTCTGGACTATCAGCTTGATAGAACAGTCGTTAAGTTTTGGGGTTGGTTTTTTTTTTTTATTTTGTTTTGGGTTTTTGTTTTGTTGGTTGTTTGGGTTTTTTTGTTTGTTTTGTGGGTTCGTTTGTTTGTTTGGGCTTTTTTACACTGTCTCTTTAGTTGTATGCTTTTAGTGCTTCCTTCACCCTGCCAGCCCTGTCACTTTAAAAATTAGGCTCTGTACTCATGTTCTTGTTGCCCGTAACAAAGTCTATGTCTATGTGCACAAGCATTGCACTTGCAAGGTTTAGATTCTCCATCTACTTGAAACACAAATAATACAGAACTAGAACTGGACAGAGGTATTGGCATTTCTTCTTATTATTTCCATTAATGTTGTCCATGTGCTTGAAAAATCTTATATTAAAAGACAGCAGCAAGCACACACATACTATTATTTCCTCAAACTATCATTTAAAGCCAAAAGTTCACTATGACCTTCCACACAACAGTTATTAACTAGATAAGAAAAAAGCCAGTATACCTGCTGCTCATCTCTGCTATTGCCCTTGCCATGTTTTTTACACAATTTTAAAGTAGGAAAAAGTGTTTTATGGTATGAGTGATAGATCTTGTGGAGTTAGATTTCTTGCAAATGGGTAATGAAATTATCTGGTCTCCAGGAGGGAGCAACTACCAAAGTGGTTAAGCTGGAACTTCTATAGTATGAATGCCTTCTTCAGCTAAATAGTGAAGAATGCCAGATGTGCTTAATGGTTATATATTATGTTTCAGAAACATCATTTTTTTACCAAAAAAAAGACTTCTGAACTTCTGCTGAGACTGAGCACAAGTAATGTAACCTCAACTTGGACAAAGTCTGCCTTACCTCAGCAGTATTCCTATCTTAATTTGCTGTATTTTTGCCCTGACATGTTTCTTTGTTTTGCTCTTGTCTTCCTGGCTGGTTTATTTTCTGTCCTGTGCTTCCCTCATGTAATATAATACCCTAGAAATATATGGATATGGAGTCCTGTATTGGATTTTATGTATATTTAACTGACTAAAGTCTTGCAGTGGAAAGGTTGTACCTCTTCATCTTTTTCATCAATGAGAAGCGTCTACTTCAAAGTTCTCAGCATGAGAGAAGAAATAGAGCCAGGAAGGAAACATGAATTCAATAAGACAGGCCAGCAATATAAGGAGGATGTATTTTCTTAATAGTAAGGCAGGTGATGCTCAAGGCAGAAAATAGCTACCTCCATCATCTAATGAACAGTCAGGAAGTATTGGTTTTAGCAAAAAAAAAAAAAAAAAGAGAAATTGTTCAACTTGGGTGATATTTTGACTTCAGCACCAACTTCTTGTTTTCAACAGTGCTCTAGAACATAAACATGCATAAAAATCTGTGGCGCTTACCCTTGAGACAAATGAGAATCATCAGGTTTTAACAAAAGAGATTTCTTAGATAACTTAGAATACAGGATACTCTCTGGAAAGCAGAAACTTTTAACATCAAGGAAAATGATAGAAGTCAAAGTAGGAATGTTCTGACTGTTCTCTGCAGGCCCAGGGTGAACTCTGTTCTTTCCTGCTTTTTTTCCTCATGATCAGGGATACTGTACTGAATGTGAGAGAATAAGGACAGAGATGGTCACAATGGATGTTTGGTACATCTCTGCTACTTTATTATTTATGAATGTAGTGCCAATATCTGAGAGAAAATAATGGTCAAATTAGGATAACAGAGTACAGAATTGTTTCCTATTGTTGTGTGTGACTAATAAATCTAATTGTGAGTTAGCAAAATGTGAACACATCTTGAAAGCAGAGAGTAAAGCTAACCACAGAGTGCGCTCCAGCTGACAAGAAGCATCCCCATCTTCTGAAAGCAGCAGGACTTCACACTCTATACTCTTACATTGATTCTTACATTATGGCTTGGAGTTGCTGATGTTTTAGGATGGAGGACAGGACAGGTTGTTAACTCATGCCATGTGCGTACAAATGATTTCTCAATGTTTTCAGGCGACACATTATGCTTCAGTATCCTGAAACCTAGTGTTTATAAAATGACCAATGCTAGTGATGATTTGCTCAGGGTTCCTCAAGTAAACTTTTAGCATGTTAGCCAACAATATACATTTTTAATCCCATTTGATATTAAGAAATTCTGTGGTGATGATCCATGAGTGTAGTTTAACAGGTGATAGCCTGACACAGGCTTGACCAAGGCAGATCCTCTTGAGTGCTCCCAAAATGTCTTGAGACAAAAACATTTACAAAATATCCACACTACTTTCTTGCACTGGCAAAGACATATGATAATGATGTTTTGTATTTGTTAAATAATAAACCTATCAAGGGTTAACCATTTAATGCTTAAATCTACTTCCATGAAAAAATAACACCTTTTGATCTTGAAATATTAGTTTTTAACATACAAAAGGATGAGAGATGAAATTTTAAAAAGTAACTCGGCAGTAATTTATAGGAAATAGTGACATATCTGAGAGCTGAATGGGAGTTATTTGTAGGGAGACCAAACCTTGAGCAGCTCTACAAACTACTGTTGGGGTATTAAAGCTACCTGTTAGTAGTCAGTACTAGTGTGGCTCAAATAATGCATTTGTTAGCAGGTGAAATGATCTATTCTGCATGTATTTTGTTGCATTAGCATGTAAATTAAGTCTCATTATGTTCATCAAACATGGATATTGCAAACAGATGTACAGAAGCAGTTAAATATTAACACATAAATGGTGGCTTCCAAGGCAGCAAAGTGAAAACAAGATTTTTTTTACCATGTAGCATGGTGACAGATCCATTCTGCTACTAGTGTGCTTCTATTTGTATGTTGCTTTTCTCACTAAACAAAAAGAACACAGATGTGATTGTGCAAAGAAACTCAGTATTGCAATGTGCATGTCAGCAAAACCATGCTTTTGCTTTAATAGAGTTCTGTTGTCACCTGGGACCTCAAATGGCAAGTATCTATAGACAATGTATGAGCCATATCTTTGATGTGGGAATGTTTTACTGTTCATTGTCAGTGGTATTTCACTGTTTCCTGCTAGTTCATTTGACTTACTTCCCTGTAAAATGATTTCTACTGCCCACATTCTTTTCAGTTCAGTGATTTAGCTGGCTATACATGTAGGGATGTGTACTGTGTAAGTCAAAAACTCATATACAGTGATGATATCTATCTGCTGCTTTAATATTTCCCTTTATCAAGAGAACAGGACATATGTGAGTCATTGTGATCAGGAACTACTCAGAAACATCCTGGGACTGCTGTCACTGGTGCGAATCCAATAACTACTCTTGGAAGAGACCTTGCCAGGTTTTTGGTGAAATAGTGTTACAGTTACAGACAAATTATAATAAAGACTAAGACTACAAGTAAATTTGAGGGGGAAGGTTAAGGTTGCAGTTTTACACAGATAGCCTGAAAATCATATCCTCAGTGAAGTGTGACTACTAAATTAGATTTGGCAAACTTACAAATCTCAACATTCTAAGAAATTTGGTTATAACCCATATAACATGTCACTGTATTTGGAAATCTTTTTCAGGCTAATGACCTTGACAAGGATGGCATGCACTTTATCAAAACACACGTTGATCGCAAGATGCCATAGAAAACAGAATTAGTCAGTCTGACTGTACAGCTAAGAAAAAAGAGTCACTGCTGCACGTTGCCCTCCCTCACATACAGCTTCTGCAGATAGTACTTGTGACTGCTGCAACACGCTGGATTTTAATTTGGTTGGAACAGGATTTTCAAGAGACCCTGTGGAATACATCTAAACCATACATTATATCACCAGGCAGGGCTGATCATATGTTATGAATTAATTACTTCTTCCTATCTGATGTTAAAATGAATCAGATTTACTATTTACGCTAATGTGTGCTTCTGAATACCCATGTGGTAATAAATACCACAATACTTTAGGCTTTAGTGCAATAGGATGTCTTGTAGTAATTTGTGATGTCCTACGGATCACTATGGATCTGTACATAATTTTGCTTATTTTACACTGAAAATACACTAGATATTTTCCAGTTAAATATCACAGACCAAATGGGAATAAGCAATATAAAAATACTGTGTGATATTTAGCTTTTTGCAGTATATACTCATCTCTTTTTACTAATCCTCAAAGTTATACACAAGTACAAATAGGACACAACTTACATGTTTCAGTAAAAAATCTTCATTTCCACAGCCTCATCTTTGATCCTGCAATGCGGTCAAAATGTAGAATGTGTAACATCTCATTATAGTCATCATTTCCCTAGCAACAGACTGATATCCTTAAGACATTATACAGCACACTTCAGAGAACAGGGCATACTGTGGGGGAAGATGATGGATGACTTAACAGGTCTTTCTCATCTATAATTCCTCTCATCCAGGGAAAGAATTAAAAGCTCTCTCCGGACCCAAACACAACACCCTAATTTGTTTGGAAGCGCAAACACCAATGCTATATAATAATGATACAACAAAAATTGCTATTATTGTGGTGATGTTATGGAGGTCTCCTGCCTCCCCAAAAAAAAAAGAAAATGCAAGCAGCCCGGAAAGTAATGAATAAATAGCACACGGACACCTCCTGGTGGCACTGGGTAGTATTTTAAATAGAAGGATCAGAAACTGAGCAGACCTGTATAAACAAAGGCCCAGACAGCCAGAGTGGATCTGGGATGATTAAAGTGTTGAGAAATTATTTGGAAATCATGAGAGCAAAGTATTTTAAATGCATCTTCTACATGATAGAGTTACAGGCTTGCTTTTTGTCCTTAATCTCTTAAAACACCTGTTATTTTTCAGAGCTTCCCCAGGATCTGCATCCATACCCCATTAATATGGTCTCTGTAACTGCTGAAAATAAAATTAGGGTTTTAAAGTAGGCTGTGCAACTGATTCCAGTAGCTGAACTGAGACTGGGAAGGCATTATTCTCTTGTCTTCATACAAACTCAGATTGCTAAGAGGACAGCCCACAGAATTCCATCCTGGATTCAGCACTCTGACAGCACAGTCAGAACACTGTACCTCCCCAGTGACCTTTTCTGTCAGCAAATTAAGAACCTGAGGGTATCAAATAGGCTTTAAATTAAGTCGTCATAGCAAAACCAAAGAATACTCCCCTGATATTGGTGAGAAGTTTGTGCTAACTGGTATTTCTGAAAATTAAAAAAAAAAAAATGTCATCAAGGCAAATTCAGAAGAACAAAAAGCAGACCTCTTTTTCTTGGTGATGTTCCCATGATCAGAGCCAAGCAACTAGAGACCAATAAGGATTTGGTGGCTGTTACCATAAGTAGCCCAAGATGTATCAAAGGGAAAAGGAACACACTAGATCAGCTTTTTAATGCAGAAAGGAAGAGGTCAGATAGAAAGGTGGATGAGAAGCCACTTAAGTTTAGTGATCTTTTATATAAGCTTGTCTGTCATTTGCTCACAGAAAGGCTTCTTGTTGGAGCATACAAAAGGACACAATGTACTCCTAAACTGTATCACTTACCCCAGACATGACACCAGGAAAGGCTGGTAAAACTTATAAGTTACTATGCTATACAAGTGCAGAAGTCTCAGAAAGCTTCTTTTCTGAAGATTAACAATACCACGCAGCAGCTGGAGTCCTACCACCTCTTCCACCTCACCTGCCAAATTGTGTCCTGTTGTTGACTTTAGGCTTTAGTTTTTTTCTTTCTTCAGAGTAATACAACTTTTCAACATGTTTTTACAAAAGACCAGAAGAGTCCTGAAAGAGGATGTCAATCTTGAATACTTAAACCACACCAGACACAAAAAATCTCAGAGGAAACCTTCTTCACTCCACCAATGCTGGTGCCTGTTTATATACATACAGGTGAGAAGATCGAAGCCTTCTACTGTCTCCAGTCCAAATGGCTCTCTAAGGGATCACTTTTAACCCATGATGGTATGTTACTGCCTCTCTCTTTGTTTCAGTGTTAATTCCATCACATTTCAAGAAGGTTTGGCAGATGTTAGAAGCTCTGGAAAAGACCACAATCTAAATACTTGCCTTTCTAAAGGCAGGACTTGCCAAAATAGAGGACTGTCAATTCACCTTGACAACATAATGTTTGCTTATGATAACACCTAATCAATACTGTCACAACTCTGGTGAGTAAACCCAGTTTCTACCTTCTTTCTCAATGTCTGAAAAATGACCTAGTGCTGCAGTTGGTTCCATTTTATACCAACAAATTTCTTATTAAACTATCTATGATATGTTCCTTCTTCAAAATGAAGTCTTTTGACCAATTTTTTTAGGATTGTAAAACAGTTCTGCATGAGGCAAAGCCAAACAGAGAATTTACATTCCCTTTAAAGTAGCCTGTCTCTCCTTTCACAAATTCAGGGTCCACAGTATATTTTAATATTATGAATCATGGCAGTGATGGTAAGTTCTTTTGAAATGGTGCAAAAATGTTATGCTTGTATCACTCAAAAAAATGAAAATTGCTATTTAACTCTTCCAAACACAGTTCTGCCATGTGCACAGCTTTCTCCAGCTGAGTTACTGGTATACCTAAATGTATGTAGCCACCTGTGAACCTTACCAATTGTGGATTTTTTTACTTTTTTTGGGAACACAGTCTTTCCTAAAACTTCCTTGTTTTCAAAAGCTAAAAATGACAAATCTCCCTGATGAAAACCATGTACTTTCCTGATATATATATATATGTTTGTGAATATTCAAAGACTGGAAAAAATAGGCAGACTTCTCTTTCGTTGCTTGTTACTGTCCTATGAAAGTTAAAGCAAAACAAGTTGCCAGGAAAATCCACACCCTTTACTAAATAGCATTCTTCTACCAAATTTTGGCCATAAAATATCTGATGTTAATGTCAGCTCAGTGTATTGTCACTGTATTGCCCTGGAGACACTGTTCTTTCAAAGGATTAAATACCCTATTTATTCTATCAAGGTGATTTTGCCATCAATTATGTTGATGCAAAACTTGTATACAAATGCATCCACATGATATTTTTATCAGTGTTTGACCTGCAGGAGACCTGCTTTCATATCAGCTACCTCCAAGGCCAGTCAACATCTTCTTAAGAGCTCACAACCTCTTTCTGGTCCCTCCCTGCTGTCTCCCATGAAATGTTCAGGCTTTGTTCTCTGAAGCATTATTCTGTTTCTCTTAAATACTTCAGTGATTGTGGGAATGGCAGGACATGCGGTTCCAGCCACCTGGAGGATAAAGGAAGATCAATACTAACATGACCATCTGGACAAATAATACTAACACGATTAAATTACAGCAATTAGTCAAAACATAAAGGGCCTTGGACAGGTTATACAGGAGTATGCTTTTTATGAGTGGAAGGAGTGAGGCCAGTGAGAATGATATCTCGGGCTGGAAAACCGCCCCGCTATGTATGACATATAAATATTGGGCCTGGGCATGTGAATGAGTGGGTTGGAAAACTGTCCACAAGATATGCACGGGAACGTGACTAAAAACAGTCACGAGATGAGTGTGGTGTGTTTCTAATAACAATTATCGAAAATAAACCATCCTGGCTAACCACTTGGTCCAGGCCTGTAACTGTAAACCTATAAATTGAGAACTGTTAATTAAAGAAAGCTCAGCTCAGCTCAGCTCTGCCTGGCTCTGCTCTCACTGTCTGCGTCTCTGTCTGTGTCTTCAGGTGCATCGTTCTCAATCGCTCCAAGTGATTGATATTCATGTGTTGTGAAGTCAGAAAACATTTAGAACTTACTACTTTTATCTTCCTTATTAGAATTTTTTTTTTCTCTGCTGTTTTTATGTCTTTATTGGGTATAAGAGTATGCAAATGAGATGACAAGTAAGTGCTGTCAGTGGTAAGACAGCTACAAGTCTCTGCTTTTAAACCTCCAGAGGTATTTGATATGAATTTGAAAATTGTTCTTACACGAAAACTTGAAAACTTTTTCATATATGAAAAAGCTGTGGATGGGGTTGTGCCAATGATTTTATTTTAAAGAACATGATAACACTACTGTATTTCATAGTATCGTATCTCTTTGCACTTACGTGGTAGAAGGAGAAGGGAGATATGTGTCACCTTGGAATTTATTTCCTTTCCATTTATTACCATGTTCTTTTCTATTTTAGGATTTGGATAGTGCTGTGAAGTGAATATAACAGAGGAACTATCATAACAACTTAGACCAGTGTCTGGACTTGAACATGATATTTAATAGAATTCAATATAATTACATATAATCTATTACTTATTTACTAATATGTTTCATACATATTAGTAAACTGATCTCCTTTTTTTGCTGTTTAGGTACCATATACTGACATTTCTCTCTTTCTGAAGACTGAATACATTGCTTGTTTGAGCCTGAGATGTCTACTTTTAATGCTTAGAAGATCACCCCATTTTGGCCTTTTTGAATAAAATAAAAATGTTTTTTAAACACTTTTACACAGGAAACTTCCAGCTTCAGAGAAGCATATGAACTCAGTAGCCAACAGCTTTGAGGTGAAAATTCATGTTTTATTATTCTGCTGTTTTGTCTACATCCCAGAGAACATTTAGGAAGGGTTTCAGAAAGACCCTGATGAGTTTTTTTCATGATATGGAGTCATATCGACCAAGAAAATCAATCTATACCACTACTCAGCCAGGAGTAACACGTCTTTCCAACTTAAGATCTGAATGAGTTCAGACCAGTGAAAAGCTCCCTTTCTTACTAGTTGTTTCCTGAACTGTGTTTCATCCATAAAATCTCTCTATCTACACCTATATATCTTTATTTATATCTACATCTATATCTCCATCTAATCATATGGATTAACTATAGCTATATGGAGATATACTAACTATATTTATACAGATATAATCACATAGCTATTATAGATATATATTACATTTCTCTGTAATTTATAATGAGTAGAATGGTACAATTTCCCCAAGCACAAAAATGGCTTGACTTACCGACTACAATCATATGGCAATTCAGTCCTTTTTTCGGTTTCAGCAACAGGAAAAGCAGAACACATTTTTCATGAGCATTATTTCTTAGGGACAAGGTTTAGAGGTGGACTTGACATTATTAGGTTAACAGTTGGACTCTATGGTCTTAAAGGTCTTTTCCAACCAAAATGATTCTATGATTATCATAATACCTAAATACTCTAAATTATTTTTGACTTTGTTTGGACACATGAACTATTTAATTCAATGCTGTATGTTTGATCATATGAACATTGTAGAGATGTAATGGCAAGTTAGCATTTATATTCCAGTAAAGATAGGACACCAAGCCTTCTGCAGATACTTTACAGGAAAACTATGCAATTTTATCTTAAAATCTTTCATGCTGTAGTTTGTCAGCTTGGGCTTTGAAATCTGTGATTTCTCTGACCCACTCTGTCAGACGGCATCACAAGGTACAAACGCCCTGCACATGAAGTGAAGGTGCAGCATATAACCTTGAAGTGTCACACATGAAAAAGGTTAGCCCTTTCAGTTATCATCCTTCAGCCATGAGTTGATATATTCACACATCCTTACCAGAAAGCCAAATAAATGTTTGAGGGAAGGGTTCTCTTGCAGAAATTGTTTTTCTCTAAGCTCATTTAGTGTGTACGGCAGCCACCAAGTATGAGAATACCAAGGCTAGAACTGCCTCCTAAAATCTTCATTCTTCCAAGAAGTTGGGTTGCTTCTCTTTTAGACAGCTATTCGTCACTTCTGCCATCTGATCTTTTAGAGTCAAAACTCAAAACCTTAAATAAGGGACCTAAATATAGCTCAAGGTCTAGATGATCTGTCCATTTGTGCTTGAAGTTGAGATCACTTCCCCTTTCCTGTTGAAAGCCACAGAAACCTTGGGGCATTTTATTCTCTGAAGTACCTCAAGCAAATGTGGAACAGGACAAGGGCCAGATGATCATGACAGTACACCGTGTTGCAGTCCAATATTTAGTCTTCCTGGGACACCACTTTGTCGGAGGATGTAGCAGCAGTGCCTATTTCCACAACAGTCTGAAGATTAAAGCTTTGATCCGTGACATCAAAGGTTCAGAACAAATTCCATCCTTTGTCTGAGGCTTTGAATCTCCATCATCTACCTTCTAGGCAAGAAAGTATCCTGGTGCTCAGACTTTCAAGCCTTCTTTTTAAAGCATTTCCAACTGTGTAAAAAGGAATTAAAGGCCTTACCTTCTCCCAGGTGAATGCCTTAACCATTCAACTACCTGACAATGAGTCCAAAGCTACACTGATTGTTTTCATTAAGGAAAAACAGTAGGATTGATAAACTCATCTTCAAAGGAAACTTCTCAAAGGGATTTACATGCTTAATAAGAGCAGTCAATCCAGAAAAGAGAAAGGCACCCACAAGCCCAAAGGGAGAGATTTACGTCCTTGATAAGCAGGTCTTAAACACCACCTTGTGCTGTTCTTTATAGGCTTATGCACAGACACATGACTTCTCTAAATCCCATTTCTATGCCAGTAGCCCAGAGTCAGTCTGGGCACCTCAAAGGACAGAGAACTGCAACAGTTGCATCCGCCTCATGAGCACGGTCCAACTTTACTTAACCGTCTTCAGCTCTCACAGGAGACATCACTAACCATGACTGATCTGAAATCCATTTTCACTCCAACAACAAGAATAACAAAACCTCCTTAAATTATAACTATTCAACCAATCAGTGGCATCTAGGAGCGGATTTCATTCTGGCATTAATATTCCAGGCTAATTTGGGGTGAGGCTTGTGACAAACAGTTGCTTTTGAAGCAGTCAGTTAACCACTGCTTCCCCATCCTAATCTTTGCCTTTATAATACAACCTGCCTTTTTCATGTATGATGTTGCTATTTCATAAAAAACCCCAAAATAGCATTTATCAAGAGAAACATACAACTAGATGAATACAACTGGGGTGAGGAGGAGGTGAAGAAAAAACATCTACAAAGTCATTGGAGTTAGTTCTTTCCTGACCTGGAGAGTTGCTTTTACAGTATTCTAAAAAAAATAATAATTTGACAAGATTCTTTATAAATAAAGAGTTATTTTTTTCAGTGAAAAAATATATGTCAAACAAACAAAATAATAATAATAATAATAATAACAACAACAACAACAACAACAACAACCAATAGATCTTATACAGCTGTGTTTAACAAAAAGATGTATCTGGTATGCTTAGAAATAGGAATATATATGACAGAAATGCATACCATACATTTATGACTATTAATAGAGATATTAATTAAGTCTGACACTGAAATTGAGTAGTCATCTGCAAAAAGAAAATTACAAGTGGGAGTTTTGCCTTTACTCCATCTCTCTGCAATATGTTGTCCCTAAGTGGATGTGAGGCTGCAGGGGCAAATTTAGTTCCTATGATGTAAATCTGAAGTAATAGTGATGAATTGAGTATCACAGTTATTTATAGGCTTTGAGAGCAGTAAGCAACTGTACCCTGTAATTTCTGCATCAGGCTCCTGCTGTAGATCAGCTTAATAATTTAGCAGGATTTAAATCTCTGTATAGATGTATTTATTCCTGGGGCGTGTTGGCTGCATAATTGCTACTTCAGGCCCACCGGCGGGGGGCGGTCCAACATCAGACTGGATTTTCTATTATGCAAAATGTCTTTATCCTAAAAAATTCTCCCTAACGGAATCCAGCAAAGATATTTCAGACCTCAGTTCTCTCTTTGAGCATACGAATACAATATTGTTACTGTTTACAGTGTTAGAGCTGTATGGCAGCATCTGAGAATAGCATATTGTTTTGATACTTCACAAGGCCAAACACAACATTGGAAACACAAACAAAAATCCAGCCCTTCAGACAAAACCTTGATTATTTTTATTCCCCCTCGCCCCCCCCCATTAATTTGCCATTTAGCATTGAAACTTTATTTGAGGAGTCATGAGGAGGGATTATTATTGTTGTCGTTGCTGTTATTAATGATAGTTAATAATAATAACAACAACAAAAATAACATGGAAGTATAAAAATAAAATACTGAGTTATTGTTTTTTGTCATAGCTTGACTCTGCAAGACTTTCTCACAAAATAGTCACCCAAATAGAAACATGACATCATCCATATAATGTTAAAAAATAAAATCACAAATAAAATCACTGCATGCACGTATTTAATTCATGGCAAGTAATTAATTTAATTTAATGGTATGTATCAGCAACAGACATCTCCTACATGCCTCCAAGTTTTATCCTTAGGACATATCCACCCTGGGGACTGACGTACCAGTGAAACTGGGTGATGCCATCTCTCTACTTCACCCATACCTTTTTAATGAGAGGGGAAATAGGAGGGTCTCATATACTATTAGTAAACCCTCTTTTCCTCAGACATGGTGCTTTTTGGAACTTATTAACTATATTTGCTGAGGTTGAGTGCTGTCTTCAGTACATTCGACTTTCACATTGTCAAAAACAGCAGCTTTTTAGGCCAGCAGATGCAATTTCCTTCTAATGAAAACCATTACTGTGAGTGGGAACTGTGAGTTGATGCACACAAAATTTTTACCTCCCCGTGGGCCTGAGGGGCACAAGAGCACAAGCCTGGGTCCTTCAATTGAGATGTTCAGTGCTATGTTCTAGAAGGGATCATCCCATGCTTGCTAGACCCTACAGACCAAATCCTTTCTAAGATGTGTCTGGTACAGATTGTACAACATTTTTCCTTCATTCAAAGTATGTAAAGAGAAAGGTAACTTTGTCAACATGATACACTGCAATTAAACATAATTGTAGTGATACATGTGAAATCTGTTGGAGGAATTTTTCGTGGTTTGAATGCTTAAAATGGATGTTTAAAATTAAAACATTTACAAGATCAGAGAACACAGCAGACAGCCAGACAATGTGCAGAGAAATTCTGAAAACCTGATGCACACCAAGCTTCTGGTTCAATTTCTGGTTTACAGCAGTGTTTTTAAGAGTACAGTAGGACAGTCAGATTTCTTCTGCAAGGACATGTCATATTAACTGCTTCTGTGAATACCTTTCCTCAAACTTCCCCAGCCTGTTTCTTCTCTTTGAAGGGTGTCACTAGCGACTCTGGTTCTAAAAATGCTGAGCTTTGTCCCCAGTCCTGCTGGTCACAGAATATGTTACCTTTCTGCTCCAGCTGGGACTGGACCTCTCCAAGAGCACACAGGCTTTTGGCTTTCTGTTGCAGCCCCTTGGTAGGTGTGAAGCAGCCAGACATGCCAGACTGAAGAAGAACTGTACAGTCATGTCAGAATTTTAAAAACTTAAAACATGTTCATGGGTGAAAGGCTAAGAAGAGCCACATATGAGATGTGGATGTAAACTCACACAAAATAAAAAAATATTTATTTGAGGAATTTTGCCCTGGCACTTTTATCTTAATGTTATTTTATACATTATCTGTTGAGAAAACAAAATAGAATACTTCTTAAAATCAACAAACTCCTCAAGGATAACATAGAAGGGGTATAAGGAAAATATCCACCAGCACCAGCACACTGCAGTCATAAATGTGTTTTAATCAATGTGGAATACTGTCTTAAAATGTCCTTTGGCACACAGTATTAAATAAAAGCCAAATTCACATACTTTTTAAAAATTATTATTATTTTGCAAGTATTTAGCTTTCTTCATGCACAAGAAAGATGACTGTAAGCAAGAGTCAGGGGACGCAATTTCAGCTCTTCATTCTGCTTGTGATTTTTTTGTGTGATTTCACTTCCCCTTTCCATGCCTTACACTGCCAGTGTCAGTAACAATTTAAGATCAAAAGATTTCCTTAGTTTCTGGCCATTATTTTGATAAGTAATAGCTTCTATATCCAAATGGGTTTTTTTAGACTGAGTATCTTAGAGCAAAGATCAGCTTAATTCAGGCTCTGAGTTCCTGGTGTGTCTCATAGTATTGAATAAAAATGGAAACCTTCACTCAGTTCCAGTTTTGAGACCAATGTATGCAAATCTTTTAAATCAATATGAAATTCCACAGATAACCAGAGGAGAGATGGAAATATTAAGCTATGTCTAATCAAATACTCCCCAGTGAATCAAATAATCAAAGATTTTTGCACTTCTGAATTCTACAGTTTGATCAAATAACACAAAGTATTTAACAATATACTGTTAAAATAATTCTGTGCTAGCATGTGTCCCTTCTATTTCTGTTTTCTGTGATTAAAATGGAAGTATGCCACCACCCAGCTGTTGAATTAGTTCAGTATGATGGGCCAATTGCTGAAAATAAAAGCATCGATTAGTATTTTTGTGTTTCTTGTTGGATCCCATGTATATTTGGTGACTTTTTATAAAGATATGGAAAGCTTCATGCCAGATAATAAATCCACATTAAAGTGGAATATTATATGAGTTCTTTTTAATAGAACTTACATTAATTATCAAAGTCACTCATGAGCAACTATTCATCATCATGAATAATGTTTTACAATCTAGTCTGTGCCAAATGTGTCAAGACTCTTAGTAAGTATTCACATGAATCTGGAAGTATCAGTGGAGTTGTATCATATGGTCAAATTAATCTTTTATCCAAACATCTAACTACATAGCAAAGCCAACTTGTGCAGAGGAAGCCACCTCAGAGTAGCTCTGACTGAGAGCCACTACCTTAACCACAATAACTTTCAGCTTGTTGATAACTTTGATCTACACCTAAAAAGCCATTATTGCAATATTTGGTTGAGTTGGGTGATAGAGAGGCTGAAGAGTCGATTTTTACCACACACCATAAGCAGATGTAGTCACTGATATTTCTTAGTATTGGAAAACAACATGGGACATGCAGATATCTGGCATTTGGAAAAAGAATACCACAAATCATTATGAGTCAGAGGGAATTCTCACCATGGTTAGGTACCAAATGCTACTAGTAAGACGTGATAGAGGGAGAAAGGGCAAAGACATATCTGGAGTGAGGTGGTGGTTCTGAAAGGACAAATACTATAAGGCAATCACTGGGAAATCAGCTACAACTAGAACAGGCCTGGAGAATTCATTAATTGGGCTCTTTTTGTTTAATTTAAGGAAATAACATCCAATTTAAACATACTTGGATGAGACAAAACTAATTATTCATCTAAAACTAGATGAAGCTTTAATGGTTTCCTTCTTTGCTGAAGTACTATGCAAAAATGCTTTGTTTTAAGAAGGATTTGTACCACCATGTATATGGCTACATATTCCTAAAGAGAAGAATGGCAACTGTGCGAATTTAGTCACATCTCACAAGGTGATCAGGAATGATATGGACTACATAATCTGTCTAGGTTTTTGTCTAAGAATAGGAGAATTATGAGATCACATTCTGGGACAGAAGATGGCAAGAAGGTGACTATATTAAGTGGTAAATAAAAAAGGAAACCAATATGTGTAAATATCTTATTTTGAAATAAAAACTAAGTTCAGTCAATAAATTCTGCTCTCACTGTGATTTAATATGCTCTTTTCCTCTGAATGGTAAAGATACACAGTAAAATCACAAGTGATTATAAATATAGATTAAATTGTAATGCCTTTTTAATTTCTCAATTAAAGAAAATTTCCTAGAAGGATCAAACCACCTCATGCCATCCACATTAACATGGTATACATGCATAATTGTAATTTTAATTGCCATACAAAGCATTTGGAGAAAAGCAGAATATTTCATCATCTGTGTGGTCAATTCTTTTTCCAATGTATAGAAGCAACAAATTTTTACATGCTTACCCAGCAAAGTCCATCTTCTAATCAAACACTTAGGGAACAGAGACTTGTAAAGTGCTTTGTGGAACTCCCTCATATAAAATGGCTTTGTAAAATCAGCTTTACAGCAGTGCTTTGTTTAACAGTAATCTCTCAGCTCTAGTTTGTACTTTGCCTTAGAAAACAAGATCATGTCCTAAACCAACAAGCTGGAGAGTGGAAGTGTGTTGGAAATGAAACATAAACAGTGCAGGAGACTTACTAAAAGTCAATCTGTTTGGCTTACATATTCTGTAGTCTGATTTTGCCACTCATTTTTTAAGAAGTATTCTGCTAGTAGAACTGTGAAAACTAACACCCCACCATTCAAAAACTGTTATATAGGTTGCAAATGCCAATATATATATAAGAAGAAAACAGCAGAGGTACTACATGATGTGAAACTTTAACTGTGTCTCTAATCAGGACTTGGAAGCAGATAATATACGAAAACTGTGTGTACTGTGTAATTTGCAAGTTCAGCATAAAAATACAGAGTCATAAAAGACCAGAATTTTGTGCTTAATTGCATAAATTTGGAATTACTGATTTTTTTGAGCCCTGGTTATTGCAAAGTAAATAAAGCTCCTTCAGATAGAGAAGAGCAGCTGAGGCAGTGAGATGGCGATACAAATGCAATCCTGTTTTAAAAGAGAAAATATGAGCAAAAGCTGTAAAACAAAAGGAATATGTAAGCAAAGAACTCAATAATCCTCCTGTTTCTTCAGTCTTGAAACTTCAGTTTATCAGTACTGGCTTTACAGATGCCACAAGCATACCTTAGTCTGCAGAAGAAAGATGGTATCCTAACCAGAGGAGAGTGACACCACACCTTGGGCAAGAATGAGCTGGTCTTGCTGTTTTCTGGAGCTCTGGTTCCTCCCCTCTGCTCTGGGCAGTATGAGGTAGTTCAAGGACTAGAAAAAGGGTGATGGGAGAACATGTCTGGCAGAAGCACAAACAATTTGCGAAATTGACTTCTCCACAAGTTCCTACTGTTCTAACAGTTTAACATTTTCCATACCTGCTATTTTGGTCCAGTCTCTAAATATTCACCTATCTGAGGGAGCAAAATGTCAGGATTTCTTGAAAACACAAGGAATAAGAAAGGGTAACTTGCAACGGTTCATATTTCAGCGAGACTGAACAGCAATGAACAGGAATGCCTACCTTCCTCATTTTGTCCCTTCTATTTTTGAAATGGCTGCTACAAAACCATGAAAGGATTTAAGCCCATTTAAGTAATCAAAAAATTCACCCCTGTGAGACTTGTATAATGGACCCATTAAGGTTTCATATAGAATCTTAGAGACAGAAAAACCCAATCCTACACACAGAGCTGTATTTTAAGTGTTGAGGTTTTTGTGCTTCTGGATCAGAAAAAGATGAAGCATTTTAATGGGCATCGGATATTAAAACAAACAAACAAAACAAATCAAAACAACAACAACAAGAACAACAACCAGAGATCAAGAAGGATATTTCACATCAGATGTGGGAGATCAGAAACTTACAGTCTTTTTGCAAATCCTTGAAGAAAAACCTCCGCATTTTGTCCAACAGGCTGAGCTGAAGTGACTCTTGATTTTATCTGCTCTTTAAACATAAACTAGCAATGGAAGTGTCAGCTCTTTCTTATCCAAAGACTGGGTAATAATTCTAATTTTGATGCAGACAGCCTTCCCTGTCCTGGCACAGCTGCTCATGTAGCCAGCAAGATGGACAAATCTGATAGGAGGGTGTTGGAGCTGGGTAAGTCCCCAAACCACTTGAGCCCGTGAACATCTGGGCCAGCACAAGGAGGATGAGGTCAGAATACAGAGCTGAGAAACTATGGTAATTGGAGAAGGACAACTGTTTCTGGTGGCAATGATGGTTTACTGATAATGAAGGTATAGCATTGCTCCAGCAATAGAGTGTCTGGTGGAATAAAATAGTTTTCTTCTGTTGTTTGCTATCCAACTGAAGAGTTAACGCCTCAGATAAAGTCACAGTCCCTGCACTCCTCCTATTACTGGCTACTTCACCTAAGAATATACACCTAACATCATGGCATCCTAGAATTTAAATTATTGTTTTATTTTTGGTTTGGGCATTATTACATCTCATCTGCTCTAATACTTCCAGCTTAGACTCAGCTTTATAAATTGAGCAACTCACGTTTGGAGAAAGCAAAAACTGTTCACTTCAGCACAGCTTACGAATTTTCATTGTGGCTTCTGGTCTTGTTCTATCTAATTTGGGAGTCCCGCAGCAAACAAAACTATAAAAGTGTATTGAAAAAAACCTGGATGGGTAAAAAGATTGATAGTAAAATCACAATACTGCAATCCTGAATATAAATTGGGACTATACCCCACCAAAGTACAAAAGGCACTCTTGTAGTAATTTAATTGCACAATTATTTCAGTAGGAGAGTAATCATTCTTGTCTGTAGTCCTCGATCAGTATTAATTGTAAGAAAAAGCTTATTAGGAATATTTAGGTTTTAAAGTCCATGTGTGCAAACATATCTGAATTCCCAGAAGCTAGTTGTAGTGCAAAATGTATTAATTGAAATGCCACTGTGGGAAATACTTCTTTATCCAATGTTCATCATTAACATGAAAGACAGCAAACAGGTTTTGATTTTCTATAAAGATTTTAGTCATCACAACAAAGATTCAAATGGTGAAAGAAGTATTTGAAATGTTAATGAAATTCTGATCATTTTACAGGGCTTAGTCCTCTTATGACACTTCTGCCCCAAATGAAGGATTTGCATGGCTCTGCAAAGATTCAGGACAATGTATTGTCAGACTCTGGATCCCAGAGTCATTTTCTAAAGTGGCCTGTCTGAACTATCTACGAGACTCACAGCCCATTGCCCACAGCAATCTTCCTGACCTGGGGAGACTGTTTGCTATGTGAATATTTCTAAATGCCAGAATCCTCTCTCCATTGCATTTTACTAAATATATCCTGTGATCAATATGTGCCTTTCAGATTATAAAAATCCAGCTATTTTGATAGAGATCTGATAGGACGAGGAGCTGCATGACAAATGGGGCTTTTACACATAGGTGATGGCTTATGTTTATTGTGTGACCAGTCAGGCTCTGCCAGTCATGAGCATCAAGCCCAGGGAAAAAGACAACCTGATGTATCAGTCATACACCTGGGATCTGTGAGTATAGTCCTCCAGTTCTTCTGCAAGAGGCCTTGACAGATTCTGGCAGAAAGATTTGGTATCACTGCTTCCCTGGTTTCTGAAATTCACGACCCTCTCAAACCTTAGGCCACGATTCCACATCTCTAGGCACTTTTGAAAATGCTGATTTATGCAACCAAAGATCCAGACTAAGCTGTAACTTTTATCTATGCCCACAAAATGTAGGGAATGTCTTTGTAATTTATCAAAAACTTATAACTTATCATTCAGAACTTATCCCTGTGAGCAGACTATTGGTTTTTTACCAACTGTGGCAGGATGCAAATCTCCCTCTCTCCCCCTCCCTCCTTCAGTATGGAAGGAGTGGGCACATCTCCGTCTCTCTCTGCTACTTGAGGCTAACAGCTTCTTTTGTTTGGCCACAGAGCACCCTGGCCAGGGCCATTAGGAGAAGGGAGTGCCGAGGTGCCAGTGAGCCGCTGGGCACCTGCGGCCAGTGTGGGGGATGTTTGGAGGCTTCAGGGGCACCCACAGCCAGGGTGGGGGTGCAGAGAAGCTACTGGAATGCCTACAGTCAGATCTGATCAGCTAATATAAAAACGGGATTCTCGTCGAGACTCGGCCCATTGTCGCGGGTCTCTCGGAGCACGAGCAAGATGCTGCCGCCGAGAGCGCCCTCCTGGGATGGAGACTCCGCTTGCCTTGCCGACACGGGTGTAAGTAAATTAACCCTCACAGGACTGTGGGTGTATCTATACTTTCTGTGCACATATGCACATGTAACTTTCCGTGCTCAATATAAGCACGTGTAAAATTAATCCTCGCATAATCGCTGGTGTATTTTCCTCCCGTGCTTCCACATAAGCATGTGTAACTTTCCATGCACATTTGCATGCGTACTTTCCATGCTTAATACAAGCACGTGTACTTTCCGTGCACATTTGCACATGTAACTTTCCATGCTCAATACGAGCACGTGTATAAATTATTTTCTCACACAATCACGAGTGTATTTTCCTCCCATGCTTCCACATAAGCACGTGTAATATTCTGTGCACATTTGCACGTGTATTAACCCTTGCAGGATTGCAAGTGTACACTTTCCATACTCACTACGAGTACGTGTATCTCTTTAAAATAATCCCACACCATGTTTAGGCAAGTGTGTACTCCTCCGGGACTCAGGGACGGCTCCGGCATTGTTTTGAGTGAAGCCACATGCATGCACTCTGTGGACCGCCTGTTGCATTAGTTGCTGCCCCTTAATAATTTTCCTCAACTGATATCTGAACCTGTATTTAAGTCACCTTTGGAGTGCTAAAACCCTGTTTCTCACCAGTTTAATAAAAGTTGTTTTGGACCTTGTTGTCCCTTAAACTAACCTCGGGGTGCCTCCGTGACACCAACTAAAACTGAAAAAAATATCTCTTTACCAGCTGAATCATCGAATCATAGAATGGTTTGGGTTGGAAGGGACCTTCAGAGCTCACCTAGTCCAACTCTCCTCCAATGAGCAGGGACATCTTCAACTAGATCAGGTTGCTCAGAGCCCCCCTCCAGCTTGGCCTTGAATGTCTCCAGAAATGGGGATCTACCACCTCTCTGGGTGTGCTGGTTTGACTGAAAATGAGTTAATTTTCTTCATGCAGTTAGAAACCTTTCTTTTTCATAGCTAGCACGGGCACTATTTGGACTTAGTTTGAGAACAAGAGATAACACCCCAGCACAGTGTTAATGTTTTAATTCCTCTGGTCTGAGAGCCAAGGACGTTCTGAGTGTTCTGCCCACAGGTGTGGTTTCTAACTGCGTGAAGAGTATTAACTCATTTTCAGTCAAACCAGCAGACTGGGCAACCTGTTCCAGTGTTTCACCACCCTTATTATAATAATTTACTTCCTCATGTCTAGCCTGAATCTCCCCCTGCCTTTTTATTAAAATCATTACCCTTGTCCTGTTGGAATAGACCCTGCTAAAAAGTCTGTCCCTGTCTTTCTTGAAGGCCCCTTTTAAGTACTGAAAGGCTGCAATAAGGTCTCTCTGGAGCCTTCTACAGGCTGAACAACCCCAACTCTCTCAGCCTGTCCTCATAAGAGAGGAATTCCATGCCTGTGATTGTCTTAGTGGCCACTTCTGGCCCTTCTCCAGCAGGTCCATGTCTTTCCTGTATGAGAACTTCAGAACTGGGCACATGACTCCAGGTGGGGTCTCACCGGAGCAGAGCAGAGGGGCAAAATCACCTCCCTCGACCTGCTGGCCACGCTGCTTTTGATGCAGCCCAATATACAACTGGCCTTCTGGACTGCAAGTGCACATTGCCAGCTCATGGCCAGCTCTTCATGCACCCATACCCCCAAGTCCTTCTGCCCAGAGCTGCTTCCAACCCCTTCATCCCCCAGCCTGTATTGATACCAGGGCTTACCCTGACTCTTAGGTGACACCTCTATATTCCTACTTAATTTCTGAGTTTACTGCAGATTATGTTTTACCTCTTTTATTTGGAATTCCTTCTGGAATTTGGCCATCAGAAATCATGTCTATGTTAGTGATTTTGTTTCAATTCTTTAAAATAAGTGCGAGCAAGGAAGATGTGACTTTTACATTTAAGGCCATACTTTCTTGGTCCTTCTCAGAGATACTGAATAATCTGAACAGAAGGTGTTCAGACTGTATTACTCTCTAGAGGCAAAAATTCCTATCATCATTGCTGCCTCTGCAAAACAACCCATATGGAAAAGGAGCTAAATATATACTGCTGTCTACAAGCTTACCATAACATAGCAAACGTAACCTAAGATGCATTAGTAGAAATACTCCCAGCAGAGATGAAGACCTCAAAGTGATGCAGTAAGATCACCTTTCAGGGACGGTTTAAAATTCTGATCATGTATGAAATATGAACTACCATGGGATAGGTGCAAATAAAGGGTACTGGGATTAATATGGAAATGGAGACCATACTTTCTGAGGACAGTTCAGTAGAGGTATATTCTGTTCAGGCTAACAAGCCAAATACTGAAACAGAATGCATGCTTATGGCCTATAAATACATCAAAGAGATAAACAATAGGGAAAATAAAATGAGCGAGAAATCAGTGTTGGTGCAAACATACAAAGTGCAAACTAGCAAATAATAAATTTAGTATAGAATTTGAAAAAAAAAAAAGTTACAGTAATGTCATTGCAGAACAGACTTGTATTTGGAGTAGCAGGTCTACAGCAGAATAACACAGGCCACCTTTTTTTCCCTAGCATGAAGCTAAGGTAAATTTATTAATGCATTCCTGTAGCACAGTGGCTATAACAGAGGACTAGTCCCCTGTTCCCCACATGGACATCACAACTAAAAGCTACTTTTCAGCGTCAGGAGTCTTTTAAGGTATGCTGTCCAGATGCATAGTTACGCAATGGGTATTCACACACCAGCCACAAGAGCCAGGAGATCCTTGTAGCTCTGCAGCAGATGGCCACTTTCCCATTCATTTTATAAGCCAGCTCCTATTTCTTTTGCTTCTTAGATGAGTAATGAGATGGCAAAGTCAATCAATGATCTACAATCATATTTGCAGAGTGAAACTCAGCAGTATGTCTGTTTTCAGTATAGGATTCAGCCTGAAGAAATCTAGGGTAGGATTTGACTACTCTAATGGGGGCATTGACTATCTACCTGCCTCTTATTCTGAAACAGGCTTTACATTTGGCCAGGTGGGTTGTACCCTCAATCCTATAGACTATATTAACTACAGAGACAAATCTCTATAGACTATATTGGTGAACTTGACAGGTAGCTCAGATGTGAGCATCACATTGTAGACACCTAAAGATGGGTGAGCTGGAGTTCATAGAACCATTTAGGTTGGAAAAGACCTTTAAGATCATTGAGTCCAACCATAAACTGAGCACTGCCAAGTCCAAATTATCTCCTGCTCCAGCTTTTAACAAAAATAACCACAAATTTCAAAGAGGAACAACAAACCAAACAAAGCACTCCTCTGAAACCCTTTATTAAATTGAGAATATAAAATAAAAATTGTGTTTATATTTTTGTTATAAAATATTTGCCTGCTGAGAGATTAAATTATTCTGGGTCTTTAGTTTTGAATTTGCAGTCCAAGTACAGAAATACCATGGAAGGCAGTGCACGCCCAATATGCTACCCTAGTGGTTAGGTAAACAGCAAACACTTGCCAGCTACAGGCTCATTTAAGTTTTATGTTAAAGATTTCATGGATAATTTGCGAAGCTTAGGACTCTGCAACATGGTGACAAACTGGTTCCTTCTGGCACGGTCTGTAATTTCATAAGCCTAAACTCTATAGATCAAAGGCAAATCTGAGATGTGTTTTTAGTATGGTTCTAAACTACCTAAAAAAATGCAGCTAGAATTACTATATATATTCAAGTTTCTAGTCTCAAAGAATTATTTTCATCCTGGTTTACATGCTGGCCGTTTGGTATGCAGCATCTGGATGTATTTGTCCCATGCTAAGGGTCTATGGAGAAGATAACATGATAATAATCTCTGATTTAATTTAGGTTTTATGTATTTCTTTTGCTTCCTTTGTGTTGCATTCCCAGATATACTGTGATTGGGAGAGTAACTGTGATTCTATGGACGAGTAAATCTATATCAACCAGCTCGTCTAGAATAACAAGAGAAATTATTTACATGTGCCTGTAAAGATAGCAGGAAGTTCTTCAAGATTTATTGTAGTTTACATAGAAAAACTTTATTTGTTGCTCATGACATATTGCCACAATCGAAATAAAAGATCTTAAGAATTAATTCTAAAATAATTTATTGGAGAAAAAATCTTAAAGTGTTTTTGTTGCCAAAAATGTGGAGGGTTCTTGTAAAAGGAACAGAAGTGTTTCAATATGTGTCAAGCATTATTCATATTCATTAGTAGCACCATTTTCCAAAACTTTTGCTCAAATGATATTCTGTAGCAGGAGATACCCTCAGGTATTAATTTCATATCCGCAGCGCTTTCAGTTAAGACAACGACAGGAGGAAAAAAGGGGGAGGAATGCATTGCCTGCAATTATTTTCAGGACATGAATTTGAAAACCATTTTTTTTGTGGTTTTCTTGTGACTGCCCATAGTTGTCCCCAAACAAAGGGGCACCTGTGGTGGCCCCACGCTGCGCTGCACGCCTGCACCCTCCTGTTGGGCTCACAGGTGCTGAGCGCGACGGGCGGCTGCCGGAGGACAGCGGGGCCCGGCCGGCCAGGGGGAGAGGGGCGGGCTGGCGGCAGAGCGCTGAGGCACAGCGGGCAGGTAGGAGGGCTCGGCAGCGGCAGGCGCTGCCCGCGGGGGAGGCGGAGAGACCGGCTGGCTCCCTCGCCCCGCCCGCCCCGGGGCTGGGACTGTGGCCGTGGCCGTGAGGAGCCACCGCCCGGGTCCGCCCGCCGCGCGTCCCGGCCAATGGGAGCGGCGGTTGTTAGCGGGCCGGGAGGTGGCGGCGTTGCCACAGCAGCGGCGGGGCCGGAGCGGGCGGTTGGGCAGCGCCATGGAAGGGCTGGAAGGTGAGGAGCAGCGGCGGGGGATTCTCTCCCTTCGCCGGAGCCGCGGTCGGGCACCTGGTGCGGGCCGCGCCTTTGTGCTGCGGCGGGGCGTGCTGGGCCGGCGGCGGGAGCTGCGGCTCGGGCGCCGCCTCTCCTGTTCTCGGAGCCCCCTGAGGCGGCGCGGCGGCCTCGCCCCGCTCCGCAGCTGGGAGTGCTGGGGGTGGTGGGGCTGAGGCGGGGGAGTGGGCAGAACGGGGCAGAGTGCTTTTGGGGCGGTGAGCAGGCGGGAGGCAGCGGCTCCCTGCGCGGAGCCCCGCGGGCCGGGGGGCAGGGCCGGCGGGCAGGGCCGCGCTGCGCTTTGTCTCGGGCGCTGCTCGGGTCTCCCAGCCGAACCGCGGGGTTGTGGCCGTTCCCCGCCGGCCCCTCCTGCCTGGCCGAGCTCGGGGTGCCCGGAGCCCGCTCGGTGTTGCGCCCTAGGCGGCGGTGCCCTGGACGCGGGGCGGGGCGGCATCGAGTCGTGCACGCATCTTTGCCAGGCATCCTTTCATGGCGAACAGATGGTGAAGGTACATGTTAGGATACGCCTATAATGTTAGGGAAGTGTGTTCAGTGCAGTGAAGACTAAGTATGTACTTGCTGATAGAGTATTAGCAACTTTATCCTGTGCCAGCTGTGTTAAAGAAGATATCATCACCCTCCAGAGGATCCATCATAACGTAGGTATCAGTGTGGAATTTGTGAAGCTACAGCTTGCTATCTGAGCGTTTCGGTAGCCCTGTCATCACTGTGTTTGGCAAGCTTCTTTAACCATATTACTTAAGAAAAAATACAGGCCTGTTCTAACTATCACAAAACAGTCATTAAGCCTTCCATGCTGTGCTTCACTAGGTGTAACTGAGTGCTTAAATAGGAGTGGGCACAAACTAGCCTTTGTTCTTTATCCCTTCTAGCACAGTTGGAGAACAGAAGTAATTCTTACTGAATACATGTCTTCTGTCTCTACTAGATTTTACAGTTATCAGATTCTGTTCTTATGCTTAGGGACTTCATCAATTTCCACAAAATGACTTGGTAGTAAAATGACAAGAGGTTCTCTTCTGTTTGATTTATTCATTATACTTTGCTGACTATTAATGCCTTTTAAATTCTTAAGGTAGTGTCCAGTGTTTATCAAGTAATCCTTTACCAAGCATTCGAATTCTCATGACAGTCCTGTGACAACCATAAGTTGCATGTCCAGAAGTGGAAAACTTGGTTTAATTTCGAGTTGGCTATGTATTTCACTGCAGCTGGGACTGCATATCATCTGCAGCCCATCCATCAATTGATTTGTCGGTGAGCTAACTTAGCAAGGCCCAACTATGCCAACTGTGTTGTATAAGCTGGAGCACCTTCAGAACAGAGGGTGGGAAGAAAGCAGATCCACAGATAACAGCAGAAGCCTGAAAAAACATGTCATTATTGGAGTACAATTTGCCTGACTGTTTTGACTTTGCTGATTTTTAAGTCTTCTGGAAATGGTTTACATTTTGTTTGTATTTCAGTAGGTACTGGGATGATGGGAGGAAGAACTGCTAAGTCATAGGTGAAATCTCATGTTTACTCTGTAAACCTTTTCTTGAAAGTATTTTCAAAAGCTAGAGCTTATCAAAGCATTTTTCCATAATGTGAAACGTTCCTTCTAAACACTCAAGATTAATTTGAGAATAACACAGATGATAAGCTGTTTCTAAAACTTCAGATGTCCTTGCATTGTGAACACTCATATCCCATGCTGTTGCCCAGCATCTTTGAATGTTAGAGTTCTCAAAAGTGAAGAATATAATATTTTGCATTTTTGTGGGTCACTTCATGCTATGTTTTTCTTTCTCTAAACAAGTTCCCACAACATAAAATACTTCCTTTTTTTTGCTTCAAAACATTTGAAGCAAGTGGTTTTCATTTTACAGTTTTTCAGTTTAAGCTGCCTCTCTTGATGCACATTAGGTTAGGCTCAGGTACCTTTCTACAGAAACTTTATCCCCAAGACAGGAAAAGTGTAGGCAAAACCAATAACAACAGTAAATTATTTCATAGGATTTTATGCTTTTTTTCCCAGTGTTTAGAAGCACAGTTGCACAGTCATATCCATCTGATATGGAAGTATGGGCTGCTTCTGAAATCTGGCTCAGCCTCCTCCCTCTCTATGGTAGTGCTTAGCAAAATCAATTCCCAGAGCTGATTTGTGCAGCGGGTCCTGGCAGTTCTGTATGCAAGGGATGCAGTTATGGTGGAGCACAAGACTGATGTTTGGCAAAACTCTGCTGGTGTGTTCTTATGACTGTGGAAGACCCCTTTGGGCTCAGGGTGCTTGGCCTGAACTTTTCACCCTCAGGAGCTGGTGCTTTGTGTTTCTGAAGCTCAGCATTGTAGATGAAAGATCTGTTTTATTTCTGTTTGTTTAAGCATGCTATTAGCAAGGAATAACTCTATTCAGTTTATAAGGATTCTTTCCATAATGTAGAGAGTTGAATGTGTATTAGTTGGCTTGTGGAGCTTGCATTAGTGACATTTAAAAAGCTAAATAATATTTCCAGTGTTGTAGTTGCATTTTCTCACTGTGCGCAAGTGTAAATGTTCAGTGAAATGACAAAGTAGGTTTCTGTATGACTTAAATGTTTCTTTTGAAATTTTGTTGCTTTTGTTAAGTCTTTTGCTTTATTATTTTATTTGTATATCAGTATTGTTATATGACTAGATTGTTACTGTAAGTCAGGTTTATAACTTTCAAGTTTGCTAAGAGGAATCAGTGCACACACATCATTACAAGCGACTGATGCTTACTTTGAAAGTTAAATCTAAAGTTGCTAGTTCAGCATTTGTTACTTTGCAGCCTGTGTGCTGTTTGGCTGTTATTCAATTTTTATTTAATTTCTTGGTGAAAATACTTAGAGCAATAGACTGTGTTTTAAAATGTAGCGATCTCTTAGGAGAGGTTAAAAATCCTTTCCTGAGTAGTCAACCATGTGCTGAATCTCAGGACCATTTTCAATGGGTTAATGGGCTTGTTCATCTTGCTTCTGGACGGCAAGAAAAAAACCTGTCACATTGGCATGTTTGCTCTGTGCTTTGCTGGAAGGAGATGGAGCAGGGCATCCAAGAACTGAATTACTGACTTCATTTAGGCCAGAGCAGTTCAATGGTGGCATCTGATCGGCTTCTCTACAGCCTGTTGTTTTTTCTGGGAGGATGCCGGGAACAGCTGCTTGAGCTGACTAAATGCCTCTTCCCACACTTGTTCACAGCCCATCCCAGCAGGTCGGGACTGCTACTGCCTGAGGAGTAAAGGGCAGGGGGGCAGCTGTGTCCGAGGGTAAAAGTCCAGCTCTCTGTAGTAGGTAGTAGCAGTGCTGCCCCAGCCCCAGCATTCTCCTTCAGCAGCCAGAGAAGGCTGGTTGTGGTTGGAAGGGGCTGGGTGGCTGCTTGCTCAGGAAATAGCCTGCAGTCTCAAACCCAGAGATTTCCCTTGCAGATGCCAAGTAAGGACTACTGTGAGTAAGCATTCAGACTCTGAGCAGTCTGGGTGTGCCCTTGAGGTCTCATAAGAATAAGGGTCGATGTACGGCATCTTCTGCTGAGAGCTGACATCTGTGCTGTAATAGCATTTGTCTGTGGACACTTCACTGGCACTGATAATGTCTGAGACAACCTGCTCCACCCCGAACAGTGCAAGTATTATAGTTCAGAGTTTTCTATTGGTAATGTGGCTGTTGAAAGCAAATGCTTAGGCTTGCTTTGGCAGAATTTCTGAATAAGCTAATGCTCAGTCTTTTTTTCCGTTTTCCCCCATTAGTGTAGGAATTTATTTATTTTTAAAAAACAAAACAATATTAGTATGAGACTTCCTTTCCTTTCAGTATTCATCTTTGTCTTGTCTCACTGGATGCATGCAGCAGCTTCCTTACTTTGGCAGCCATTTTCTTAAGCACTGTTTGAGAGAGGCTCCTACCTTTTGGGAATGCTTCAGCTTTTTTAGATCTCTATGTCCAACAGAAGGAAGAATTAATTTTATGGTACTGTTCTTAAATCAACAAGTTGGAAACTGTTAAAGATTAAAATGCAAAACTAATATTCATATATATTCTTTTTAAGAATTTTTTTCTCATAGTCATTTAAACACTGATAAATATGACTTTGCATTGAACTGCTATGTTTCACTAGACACAATTATACCTCTGTTGTGATCTAATTTTGACATCTCATACACTGGATAATTGTGGTCAACATATTTACTTTTTCTGAGGCTATTATGGGTTTTTTTTGGTTAATGTTTATGTTTTGGGGAAGAATTTAAAATTAAAAGTTTTACTTAAGGAAGAATTCTGAAGTTCAGGTTGATATGCTAGGAAGTGCGCTGTTACAAAATGTTTCACCTTTAAAGGAAAGGAAGTAATATGTGTGGACAGGAATTTGAGTGTGTCAGATTAGTTTCTTCAGCATTTTAGGACTAGCAGATTTTACCCCTTTTTCTATAGCATTTGTAGAATTCTTGCATTTTTAACTTGACTTGCAGAAGCTAGACTGATCTTTTAATTGAATTCAATTGGTTGAATATAGTGAGAAGATGAATGTATTTTACCTGCACACACACTCAGTTATTATCAAATATCAAATACGGTTATTATCAAAAACAGTTGTTGCATTTCAGTAAAATCTGCTTTCAGGCTTATATTAAACAGTTGACTAGAGGGGTGAGGATTTTACTTACTTTTTTGAGAAATTCTGAACAGGGGAAGCAAACTAGGAATGAATATATTATAAATGAAGTTTACTATCAAAATTGGGTTTAGCACATGATTTTATTGTTAGCCAAGTAATATTCTCATAAGCAGGCAGGCTTAGATTGGGATTCCTCTGTCTGATTACATTTGGGTAGTAGAGTATGTTAAGTTTAAGGCTAGTTTGAGAAGGCGCATGTTCACTTGACTGCCTGCTTACAGTCATCATAGTGCTTGTAGCCTAATACAGGAGAATAATGAGTTTATGATTACAAAACAGAATTGTGTAATGTACATAAATTTTGCAGGTCACGTGCTTTCTGGTAGCCTTAGTTGATTATAAAGCTAATTAATAGACCAGATAATGTATCAGGAAGTCAAATCGATCAAATAGCATTGCTTATTTGACTTTCGTTTTGTTGTGTTTCATACACATTGCAGGGGAAGCTCTCATCGATTTTTCTGGATAATCATCATGACTGAGTGCCCCTCTGAAGTGCCTGTACTGATATTAACACTCATAGTATGGGAAAAAAATGGGAGGAACTGGAGGTCCATGTAGTTGCAAGGCTACAGTCTTGTTGGGATCACATGTAGGTGGTAGGACAGCTCACAGGACTGTGGTGTTGTGGTGGATGAATACAGGTTCTTCAGGAAGAACCAGCTGGATTGCAAGGATGGAAGTTGCCCTTTATGTGGGACAGCAGTGGGAATGCATGGAGCTTTGCTGTGGAGCTTCTTAGGACCTTATGGATCAGGGTTAGAAGGCAGACCAATGCAGGAATTATTGTGGGTGTTTAGGAGGCTTCTGGTATGCATTGATGACAAATTCCTGGCCCAGATGGTGGAGGAGCTGACAAGGGAAGGCACTCCTGCTGGTCTTCACACCTACAAACATGTGAGATGTGAAGGTCAGGGGCAGCTTTACCTGCAGTGACCAAGGGATGATTGAATTCAGGATTTTGAGAGGAGGCGGCTGGGCAAGTAGCAGGATCCCAACCCTTAACTTCAGGAGAGCAGACTTTGGCTGGTTTAGGGATCTCCTTGAAAGAGATATGAGATACCATGAGATATGGCCCTTGAGAGCAGTCCAGGAGAGCTGCTTATTTTTGAGAATGTATAGCGTGGCTTTGGCATCTTTTCACATTAAAAGTTAAGCTTCATATGAGGAAGGGAGGAAAAAAGGACAGATGGTTGTAGAAAAGGGGAGTACACCATGATGCAATTTGTGCATCTGCTGCTTTTACAACCATTCTTAACTGCATGCAATTCATTTCTCAGTCACAAAAAAACTTCTTCACAGAATACTCCTTCAGGTTGTCACTTTGAGGCACTGGGACCCTCCTTGATATGTTATTTTCAAGGAAGTAATATCAAACCAACCATCATCAGACTCATGTTCAATGCAGTAACAGTAATTTTGGCAAATATAATGCACTAGCATTGTCAGGCTGAAGAGCTGATATAAAAACATGCAGAGGTACTATGAAAATCTTGAGCTTTTCAGCTTGAAGAAATACAAGTTATACTGCTTTTTGTTACCTTTTGGAAGCAGAAGTGACAGGTTTATTCAATACTAGACTGCACTGTCAATACAAAAAGTAGAAAAGAATTCATGAGGCTTTCCTCAAAAATTAGGGGTAGATAGGTAAAGGCAGATTTGTCTGCTATTTGTTACACGATTGTGAATAATCTAGTTGGATTAAAAACTCAAAAACTCTTCCTGCAAGCTGCTAAATAGCATATAGGTGAGAAGGAATTTGCTCAGTGGGGTACATCATGAACAATGTCGATTATCAAGCAAACTTAGCAAAGTATGGCAAATACTGCCTGCTGTTAAGCAGTATGTCATATATGTCTGACTTTCATTTGCATTTCAGAAGTCATTTTGGCAAAATAAAGAAAAGTTGCAAAACTTACACCCGGATTTTCGGTTGTTATTGGCATACTTTTTTTCACTTTTGTACATTTTGTGTATTCGTGTTTTCATTATTTTATTTAGTGCTCTTTAAAAATTAATGCTCTAATTGGTATTTGGCTGTTCAAAGAATTGTTTCCTACCTATGTCACTGCATTGGTATCATTTTTAGGTGACTGCTGTTTATGGTATTTGTCATTAGTCTTTTCAGACTGTTGTTCGTTAATGTGTTGATTAAAAAGTATAACCCAGTCAGTACTGATTAGTGGACATCCACAGGAGATTGACAGTCCCCAGAGAACAAGATGTTGTGGCTTGATGGTATAGATTCCAATTAATGTGAGGAATGCAATATATTTTTTTCATACCTGAAGTATGTGGGACTCTTAAGTGGAAAATACTTCACTTTTGGATATGAGAGTTATGCTAAAAGCAATAAATAGAATTTTGCAGGAGAAGAATTTGGCAAGCACTCTTCAAACAATAACTTTCAGTAGTTGTAGATGACTTACCGATTTCAAGTAGGTACCTAGTCTCAAGGCTGGAATTCATACCAGAGTGTTTCTGCAAGTTTGAATTCAGTGAGGCTTGATGGTTCTGATTAGCACGGTTGTCTGGCCAAAGTCACTTAGTACTGTCACTGCTGCAGATAAAAGGTTTTGAAGGGTGGTCAGTCAGATTTCACATGACAAAATACTGTTACTAAGTGCAATCTTGTTTCTTGGAAGCATTCTCTACTTTGTATATAAACGTGCAGACACCTAATTGAGTATACAAAGCTCTCCAAAAGAGAAAACTGCAATAAAACTTCAATAAATTGCTGTTCAGCAATGCCGAAGACTTCTGTTCCCTCTAGGTATGGAGTCTATTTACACAACTGCTTAATTTGTAAACATGACAGCAAGAGCTAGCATTATGCCTGTGACTATGTCAGATCGACCTTGTGTGCATTGATGGGTCCACACATTGTACTGAGAAATATAAATGTGAGAACAGGCAGCTTGCACTTTCTGCTTTAAATCACTTGCTGGATTTAGACATGAGAGGAGAGAGAGAAAAAAAGTTGTTCCCTGGAAATCTAGGTTTCAAGGAAATCTAAACTCATCTATAAGAATATTGAAAGCACTGTGCTACATCTGGAAACTGAATGTACAGCTATCCTGTCAGGCTTTGAGGTCCACTCTAACTTTACACAGTGAAACTCCAGCTTCAAGAACAGAAAGTGTGGGTAAGTAGTCTGTGACCGTATTCAAAAGGAATGTGTGCAATAACTTATGTGTAGGTAGGGAAAAATAATTTTGAAGGTGATTGTACTCTGAAAGTAGCTGGAAGAGGAAGAACTCTGACAGGGACATTTTAGAAACACAAATGATGGGATTATTGTAGTGTTGCTGGTAAAATTTGCAATCTAGTTGTTTAATTCAGATACCCAGCATCTTACTAGGTTGAACTCTGTTTTTATTTGAGACCTGGCCTCAGGCAAACAGTAGGAGAATAGGGTGGAAAGCTGTTTATCATAGTTCTGGCATCACCTCAGCAGAAGTACTACTTCTTCCTTTGGTATTCACATAACTATTTTGAACATATTTCTTTTTTTCCCAAAGTGTGTTTAGATTAGATAAACGGTAATAATTATGTCTGTCCTTTTCCAAGTTAACTGTATTAATTCCTGTTTAATACAAGCATGTAAACTGCTGCTGATTAGTGGTAGTAAAGATGATAAAAGGAAAAAGAAGTGTAGCTGCTGAATCTTGGGTGGTCTGTGGTTGTATAACCAAAATGAGGGTAATCCCTGTGTTGTTGCTAGACTTAAAGAAGGCTGAAGAAAATTGCTATGACACCATCTTACTACCAATCTCTATTCTCAGACTCATATACCAAGCAAATCCTTCTTCTGTTTCTTGATTTGAGGGTTCACTTTTAACCTGTTCCCCCCATCTCCCAATACAACTCAGTTGAACAACCATTTCTGATGCATTTAAAAACAAATAAACAATAAAACCAAACAATCAAAACAAAAAAGCTACAAACAGAACTCTTTTCCAACTTTTACAATTTTATTCTCATGTTTTATTTTTAAATTATCAGATTACATGTTGCTGACATTGCTAGCCCTTATGTAAGGGAAGACTCCTGGGCTCCTAGAGATAAATGTTAACTCATGGTTTTGTTGTGCTTATGGTGGGTTGGTGGGGGTTTGTTTGTTTGTTTCATTTTTTGTGGTGGGGGCGTTTATTTTATGTGTGGTGTGTTGTGGGGTTTTTTTTGTTGGTGTTTTGTTCTGTTTTTTTGGTTGGGGAGATTGTTTGATTGTTGTTTTTCATTTTTGTCATGGTTTAATCCAAGCTAGCAATACAACCACAATAGCTGCTCACTCACTACTTCCCCTACCCGCCCCAAGTAGGGGAGAGAATCGAAAGCGAAGGGAGAAACTTGGATTGAGATAAACACAGGTTAATAAAATAACAAAATACTAATACGCTACTAGTAAGTATATATATATAAAATAGAAATAGAATATAAAATAAAAGATACTCAATGCAATTCCTCACAAACTCAGTCCACACCAAGCAGCCAGTCCCAGGAGGCAGCACCTGGTCCCCAACAGCTGATGTTGAAGAGAGAGAGGAAAAAGAAAAGGGCAGAAAGGCCCAAAGGCCTCTGCAAAATGGCAAAAGACCAAACTAAATGTCCCAAACAGACCTTTCCCAGCTTTGACAAAAAGAGCAAAGAAGAATGCATGAGAGAGGGAGACCAGAAGATCCCGACTCTCCTTGAATATGAAGCCTGATGCTAATGGGATAGAATATTCTTATTGATCAGTCTGGATATCAGTCAAGCTCTGCCTCTTCCATGCCCCCCTTCCTCGATGCCTCCCACCTGTGGGCAGAGCACCAAGTGTCCTTGACTCTCAGACCAGAGCAATTAAAAACATTAGCTCTGTGCTTGGGTGTTCTCTTGTCCAAATAATGACCATGTTAGCTATGAGAAAGAAAGGTTTCTATCTGCGTGAAGAAAATTAACTCATTTTCAGTCGAACCAGCACAGGGTTTTTTTCACCTTAAATGTGAGGAAAATCACAGAGGAATGATTGAAGGCTAAGTGTGCAAATATAAAGTACTGTAGGCTTCCCATTTTTAACAAAACTTAAGGGACTTTAATTTTTTAAAATAACTTCCTTTTCCGCTTTGGCTCACTGATTTGTATTATGGAGGAGGAGGTGTTGGCAGTAGAAATGGCTCTTGGCAAGTGTGACTGAGTACCTGCCAGCGGCAGGGGAGGGTGGAAATGCTGTAGGGAAATCCAATTTTGTAACTGTAGCTGCAGTTGAGTGCTAACTGGCATTCCTTGTGCACTGGTATGTCCTGTGTAAACACTGCTTGATCAGGTGAGCGTCTATCAAGTCTACTTCTTTTCATGGTGAGTTTAAACACAACCTTGAATTCTTCTGTTCAGTGAACAGAAGAAAATGGTGGAAACTGTAGTGCTTTTTTCTTCTACTAAGGCAGATAGTTGAAAGAACTCTTCTCTTGGTCAGATCCTTAATCTTATACTATACACCTTATTTCAAGATCACAAATTCTGATTTATTTCAGTTAATTTCTTACATACACAAACTGTCACTTTGTATTTCTATAAAATGCCTCTCACTTGTTTCAAAGCTGAGGATTGATTTAGAATAATGTGATAAAAGGAAGTTGAAGTTTTTATCAAAAATGTTAGGGAATAACACTTTTCATACGATTTATGTCTCTTAAGATGGATTGTGCACTGCAGTATATTAATACATTAATGTAGTTATGGTGAATTTCATTCAAGTAATTGAAAAAGGCAGAAATAGACCTTATAGTTACATGTTGGTGCTAGAAATCTCACGCAGTTTTCATCTTTACGTTTGCAAAAAAAGATTTTCAGTGGGATCCACATCTACATTTGTTTGCCATGAAACATTTTGTTAAATTATCCATTATCTTTGTGACTGGTCCTACTGACAATTGACAGGTGTGTATGTTTAGATGGAAAATTGTTTTCCACTGGGGAACTGGGAACAAAAAGTGATCAAATCATCAAATGTTACTATGTTCATAACTTCATTAATTTAAGCCACTGGTTTCCCTGAAATACAAGTCAATTCAAAGTGGTTTTGTTTTAACTTAGTATAAATAGAGGGAGCTGTATTGTCTGCAATAGCCAGACTGAGTACAGAGAAAGCACCTGGTAGCTCTCAATCCAAACTTACTACCTCTTTATTGATGTGTATGTGGTATAAAAAGAACGCTCTATCTCTAGTACAGTGCTAAATAGAATAGATGCCTGTTATTGGGTAACCCTACGTAGTTTTTCATCTCTGCCATGACTCCATTGCATAATGTGTGCTATATGAATATATTTGCTTGTATAGGCTTGGATACTTTAATTTGTTGTTCTTTTATCTGGTTCTATGAATTTGTTGTATGTCAAGTATACAATTTATATTTTTTTTAGCAATGCTTGAATAGTAACATCAGAAATGCTTTTGTAAACTGTCAGTAAAAATCTGAATAAAATATATAGTAAAAATAACATTAAATATTTTTTTTTTCCTTTACAAGAGAAAGTGGAATAGTTTAACATAATAGAGAAAAATAAATGATGGGATGTGACTCATATTTGATACTATAACAGGTGATTCTTTTCCAAAGACAGAAATACACACTAAATATCATTATTCTTGGTGTGTGTTTTGGCTGTCATTGTGACTTACAGTGAATCTGTCATTTGCATGTTGACATACAGGCATCACTTTAAAGGTTCAGGGTTTCATATTGTAAATTATCGGAATTTATGCTGCAAGTTACCAGGCCTGGCTGCTTCCAGAAGTGTATCAAGGACTGATGTATCATCTTTTCCTTTCTGATCTGCATAGTCTCTGCACAGTTCAAAGAATGCGTATTTTTGGCAGCAACCACTGATATGGCTAAGTATATGGAGTTAGCAATCCAGGAAGAAATTTTGATCATGAATTAAATGAATTTTCTTACAGAAGTATGTGTGTTTTGGTTTTTTTTAAGGTGAGGTTATAGTGGAAACTGGAGATCTGTTGCCCTGTAAGATTTGTGGAAGGACTTTCTTTCCAGCGGCGCTGGTAAGTGGTTTGAGCTCTTAGATCTGATAAACTGGTAAGAGAGTTAAGCCATGGTCACTATAGCTAAATAAAGCACATCTGGGTGCTTGGTTTTGGTGTTGGTATGGGGTTTTTTTGTTTGTTTGTTTTCTCATAAACTATTACTCGTTCTAGTTATCTCACTTTTGAAGCTTAGAAGGAGGTTATTTTTATTTCAGCGTCCCAGCACTTTCTGAAAATACGCGCTTCTAAAATCATCTTCTCTACGGTCACAGAATCATTCCTTGCACATGTAAGCCCTAACATAATGCAGTGCCAGCTAGTAAACTAAGTGTCTTGTTAGGTACCTTCAAAATGCTGTGTTCTCCAGTCTTAATAGAAATTGCTGTCCTTCAGCATGAATAAGGACTTCAGGCACCTCTGATTTGTCTTGACACTCAATGCAAATGCGGTCTACCTGCCATCAAATTTTATTTGCAAGGAGCAAATACATGCACCTCTTATTTTTCTTCTTCATTTCCCAATTTTTTGGGAGAACGTGTATGCATTTGTGACTTCTGTAGTTCTGTTCTAAAGTACTGGCTGGCATATATGATAGATTGAAAGCAATCTGATCTTATTCATCAAGAGTTGGGCCTTGTTTGCTGATTGATTCTGTATTCTCCTTTCGTTTTTTTTTTTTTCTACTTGTAGAAAAAACATGGACCCATTTGCCAAAAAACTTCTGCCAAGAAAAGGAAGACATTTGATTCCAGCCGACAGAGAGCAGAAGGAACTGACATTCCCACAGTAAAACCTCTTAAGCCACGGGTATGTTATAATTTGCTCTGCATATGAACATTTTAGGAAAACTATGTATGCATAGTAAGAATGCTTATTTCTGCTGGCTATTTGTGATAATTAGATCAACTAGGATCTGGAAGAAATCTACTATAATATTGTGTACTGAAATAAGGCACATACTTGGCTTGAAGTAAGAGCTTCATATATATAAAGCTCCTTCTTTTTTGGCTTCTTAGCCAGAACCACCCAAAAAACCTTCCAATTGGAGACGAAAGCATGAGGAATTTATAGCAACTATACGAGCAGCCAAAGGACTTAATCTTAAAGACGGTGGAAAACTCCCTCCACCACCTCCACCATCATATGACCCTGGTATGTAAAACAATCGAGTTCTTTATGAATTTGTTTTTTAAACTTAATTTGTGAAAATTTAAATTGGAAAGGAATTTGTTGGAATACATTATTCACAAGTTCTTGAAGATGACTGTCTAATTATCCCTATGCAGATACTGGTTTGTGATTGTGGGTCTGACTGACTAGCTTCCTTGCATAGCAGCTTTCAATGCTCATTACTTTTGTTTTCAATGCATTGAAAGGTAGTTGTGGTCAGTTTGCAGGTCATTACTGTGTTATAAACCATAGGCTGGACAAATTGTTTCAACACCTCACTTCTTTCCACAACAGTGTAACCGCTCAGAAAGGGTGGGATACCTTTTTGATTAGCTACTAGTGCTGGGCACCCACAGCCTGTTCATATTGTAGGAATGCAGGTCACGTATGTTCTTCAAATGTAGTCTCTCTCATTTCTTGCTGAGTTCACATTTAGTTTCATGTATGTAGTGCCTGCTCTAGTGTGCATGTGATCCTTCCTCTTGTGGTGGGGGTACTTGTGTTTTGGGTGAGATGTGTGGGATTTGTATTAACAAGGGAGTGACAGTCCTCAGGTGCCTTCAGAACCGAGGCTGGGTAAAGCATTTAAACAGTCTGATGTGAGAATAAAATAGATAATAATAGATACTAGATGTGATAGTACTTTGGGGAATATATTTCTTCCTCTTGTCATAAGAGCTCAACCATTTTGGAGTGCCCATCTCTAACTAGCTGCTAGTCTTTTTCCTTTCAAATAAGAGAGTTCTGTATTAATATTTCCTAGTTAATTGCATGCTTTGCATTTATAAGAAAGCAGTATCTCTGATTCTTTGATCTCCTGTTCCACCTTTTCCTTAGAAGTGTGGACTAGCCTCCTGGTATTAAAAAGGACCTTAAGTCACCCCATTTGCATTGAACTTGACTGCATATATGTACTGCCCACTTATTTTGGTTAGTTTGTATTTTATAAAGCTTACATTGAATCCTAACAGCTCTTTGGGACAGTACAAACAGTACTTCCAGATAGCCAGGTGGCTGTCTGGTGCTAAGCATTTTACAAAAGAATGAAGATACAATCCCTGATTCTTAAGAGCCTACATTAATCCTCTATAGTCTGATCTATTTATTTTAGGGGGCATTCAAAGTCTTTTGTGGGAACTGAGCTGTGCCCCAGCTAGTAATGTCTTTTCTTATTATCTAGGGGGTTCCATAGCTGCTTTATTGATCTGTTTAGCTTTGTTTATTTTTTTTAATAAAACTTTGAGCCTGTCTTGGTTTGACCGTATAGATACTACGGTTCTTTTAAATTTCTCTCTCTTAAGGTATAGTTTGTGTTTGAGTATTCTGACAGTAGTAGAGTTTATATAAAATAAATAAATAAAAATCTGTTGTTATCACATGAGATTCCCAGGCTGTCCCTTCTCTGAAGGATTTCTGTGTTCTTCCTGTGTCCTTTGCTCACACTTCTTGGGTCACAGTTCATGGCTTGGTGGCCACTACATCATTTGACTTTCTCAAAATAGTTTGTTAATCTAAAGGGATAACTACTTAAGCCAGATCTGCTGCATTTGGAGTAGTAACACGTAATACAATTCTTATTTTAAATTGTATAATATTTAACTGTAATCTCGGAGGCGGTGACTGTTGAATATCTCACTGGTTTCTTCAATACATGTCTAAAAACACCTAGGATCATACTAATTTAACCTGCCTTGCCAGTCTCTAGTTCTTCTGAAATTGATGTTTGTATGGTTTTGAATGCTATAATCTGGGGAATTCAACATTGATATCTCTAGACACTAAAACGTCTATCTGAAATTGCAGTCCAAACATTTTGCTTTCCAAGGGCAGTATATTTTAAGGAGTTTATTTCCAGCATACAGATGTGGGGTCTTTTAGTGTTTTAAACATTTACATAGCCTTTCTGGGGGTTTTTTGTGTGGTTGGTTTTTTTTGTTTGGTTGTTTTCCCCTAATTTATATTTCCTGCAAGTAGTACTGTTTGTAATGTGACTAAATTAATCTTGAAAAAACATACATCCATCAATTACCCTGTTTTGCATGTCTCTATAGATATCTCCTAATTTTGGCTGGATTTCCTCTGATTTTTTTTTTGTTAAATTCCAGATTTATTTTTTTTTTTTTTTAATATTCGTTTCCAATATTGCAGTTAGTATGTCTCATTTCTTTCAAAATTGCCAGAGGAAACAGATTTTTGTTGTTTTTTGCTATTTGTATGGGAAATGTTTTAATGCTTTTTCTTATTCTGAACAAACTGAACTATGTTTTTGAATTTATTTTTTTTTTATTATTGTTTTTTTTTTTAGCCTCTTCTGTTCTCAACTTCCTTCCAGCTGATATACTTGCTATATCCATATACCTCTTTGGCTACCTCCTCTGCTGAATAGCATCTCTCAAAGTGTTTCTGATTTTTCTTAGGTTTTTTCTCTTCCTCAACTTTCTCTCATTTTTCTCTTTCCTTCTCATTCTTATCCATCAAACAAGAAACATCTTTTTTGCTACACGTGGACAATATTCTGTTCCCCAGTAATGAGTATTTCGTTTTCAGATTTAAGAGGCCTTCATTTTCTCTGGGGGTGGGGTTGATCTTAGAAGACTTTAAAACACTATTTTTTTGAAACATGTTATTAATGCTAGATTTTTATGTTTTTAAGATTACATTCAGTGTCCATATTGTCAGAGGAGGTTTAATGAAAATGCAGCTGACAGACACATCAATTTCTGTAAGGAACAAGCAGCACGTATTACTAATAAGGGAAAATTGGCAGCTGATACCAAAGGGAAGCTTCCTACTCGAACACAGGTGAACTACAATATTTTTCTTCTAACTTGCAAATCAAGCTTGTTAAATAGTATGTTGCTCTTAAATGGAATTAGCTATTTTATTCTGTACTTTTATTACTTGTGCTAAACTGAAATTAGACACTAAACATGGAAGAGGCTTTTGCTTTCTTATGAGAGTTGCAGAGATCCGTAGATCAGATGGCAGCAGATGCAAAGCCAAAATCAGTCGTAAGTGTAATTCAGAGATTTGTGAAAATGCCATGTAGGGGTAGCAGCAGGAAGTAGATATGCAGTGTTTTTAAAGAAAGTTGAACTTCTGTTGTGCAAGTGTTCTGAATCCAATTCAAGACTGTTCCTTAAGTGGACAAACAAAGGTAGATAACTACAGAACGGATGTCAGAAATATTTTGGCTAATTACAGGCTTAGAGGATTTCAGGCCTATTAAGGTAAGAGGTACAGTAGTTATGATGAGAACAAATGAAGGATTAAAGCATATGTGTGTTTTCCATTTAGTGGTAATGTTCTTTTTTTATGGAAGCTGTGAAGAGTCAAATAGCAAGAAGCAGTTACTTAGTGATTCTTGCACTATATTCCGAATCAGTGCTGGGACTCGTTCAGAGCACACAGGTGAGAGGATCTGAAAGACAAAAATGATCCTGTCCTTGAGTATTCTTTTTAAAATTAACTAGTAATGAGGTGATAATGTTAATCCTGTGAGTTCGCTATGGAAAACTATGAACAAAGCTGTAGAGAGGGGAAAATAAACAAAGACATAGAGTTAAATGAAAAAACAAAACCAGTTAAATAATCCGTCTTACCTAGTATCATCTGTATGTATGAGAAAGCAGAGTAGCAGAAGCCATTCGCATGATCCTGTACCAGAAACAGTTTACCTAAGTAGGTAATCACAGTTGTTTTCTCGCAGTACCTGAGACAACTACCTGTCTTGTTATATAGATAGTTTGATTTAATTGCTTAAATTTCTAGGTTGTATTTTGTTACAGTGCAAACCTGCTGCAGTTAAGAAGATGCCTTCTGTAGGATCAATGCCACCGTCATCATCATCACGCTTACCACAGCCAAGTGGTGTTAGCAAAACGGTTGTAGGTATGAAATGAATGTTATTAATTCTCCATTTCCTTTCTAAATATTAGTTCTCAAATTATGTAGTAAAAGCAGTGTAATTTTAATAGCTGGAAGGATTTCTACAGCATTGCCCAGTGATTTAAACTGTTGAAGTAGAAAAATTCATAGGAGTTCAGTGTTACACAAGTGGATAAGATGGTGTCTATTTTTCATAATACAATTTTTTTAATCGATGTCTTTGTGATCTGTTTTTTTTTTTTTTAACTTAAATATATAACGGCTATATAATTTATTGTTGAAATTGATATAGTAGTTTGTAAAAATTCATTTAAAGTTGAAAGGGACACTGATTGCCATATTTCCATCAAGACTCTTGAGCACATAGGATTCTTTTCTGTTTTATATATTGGGTCAAATTAGGTTTTCTTCTGAATTAAACATGCAAAATCACTGTGTGTAGTAATGCATAATTGTAGCTAATATTCTTCTCTCGATGGAGTTTTTTCTGTTGCTTAGTTTTGTAACTAATTTGTATGCTGAATATGATGTGAATTGGTGAAAATACATAGTCAAGCCATGTATATTGTAACTATGCAAACACTGGTCTTATTCTGATTTCAGATATCATCAGATATCAAACATGCTCTGTTTGTACATACTTGGACATTCCAGACTTCTTTCCTTTTGCTTTTTTAAGGAAAGTAATTGAGCCCCAATGTTTTTTTATTGGAATAGAACATTATGTTTCCATTGGATATCTTCTGTAAATTTCCAGAAACCTATTTGCTTTTTCCTAGTATCTTGAAACTTGTTCTTATCTTGATATTTCTAAAACTCTTGTTTTGAATTTACAATTTAAAACTAAATAATAATTGTATCTTTCCAGCAGCAAAATTTTACATTTTCTTTTATTTCCATGCTTGCTTTCAACTGCAAGGTGCCTCTTCAAATAAAGCACTATCTTCATCTGGATCCAGTGGGAGCAAAATTCAGACATTATCCCCAGCTCACAAAAACTCATTGGGACCAGCGAGCCCACAAGCAGGGTAAGTTTCCATTTAGTGTTGTTGTTTATGCTTTATTTCATATTTTAGTTGTGCTAGTTCTAGAAGTCTCTCTGGTCTATTTCACTTGCATTTCTTTTGTCCTGAGAGCTTCAGAAGTGCAGTGTTTTTGAATTTATCCTTTCTTTATAAACACAATTAATGTTTAAGGAACATTTAAGTAGGCAAAGATTTATTTTCTAATCTTAAAAGAATGCCAAAGGAGAGCAAGTGATAAAAATAGATATAAAGTAGATGAAAAAGTTATCGAATATGCAGAAGTGGTTGGAGCTATAATTTTTTTTCTTTGTAAAAGTGAAGAGACTTAAAAAAGGAGGAAACATGAAGCATAATTTCCTTCAATTTGTGGAAATTAAATAAAGAGGTCTCTGCCACAAGCCAGTTTTGACAGGATCTTCCCTCGTAGCGCAAAAGCGTGGATACTTTGCCTCTTCCCTTTCCTGTCTTAGAATACTCAAGAGGCAAGAAATAAATGAGCTCAAATAAGGCAATGGAAACCAGTACTCTACAACAGCAACAAGAAGTTGTAGATGTAGTTTACTGGAGTTCAGTGAAAGTGCTGGTGCAATCAAGGATGTTAGTGATATTTCGCTGGGAGGGGTACTCAGTATACACTGTCTCAAATAAATATATGGAAGGGATCGAAGTAAAGTAGCGCAATTTTACAGAAGACTGAGGAGCACCAAGGAGTGCTGGGAGAAAACAAAAAATGCAACAAAGTGATTGCAGTTTTAATATGGGTGATTGAAGGAGACTTATAAAAATGTGTATCAGATTGGTGAAAGTTGTATAAGGTGGAGAAAAACAATGGCTTAACCTTGTGAGAAAGAAAAAGGACATTCTGAAAGAACTAATGGGGATGAACAGCTTTATTAATTACACATAACTAGTGATTTTTAGTTTATCTCTCTTAAGTCTTACAAGTTATGCACAAGCTCTGTCACACCTCCCTCGTAACACCATGTAGCGTGAGGATGTAGTTCTATCACTCCATGTTCTGCCCACTCATACTAAGTCTTTCAGACACTTACTGGAAGTAAAGCCCATGAGGTTGTCAGAATTCTTTTTCTTTTTATTGTTTCCCTCCCCTCAGCCCTCCAGTGTCTTTGGCCTACAGTTCAGCTTCACTACTGTTTGTAGGCATCTATGCTTTGACTATCATAAAATCCCAGCCTCTGTTACTCACTGATTTTTATATCCCATTTTTCCATTTTCAGAAGTTGAATTGACACCTACTGATGAGTGGCAAACAAATAGGTCTGCAAATCATAGTAAAAAACGCTGGGATAATTTGAAGGCATGTGTCTGACCCCAGTGGTGAATCCCAGCTGCCTGGAAAGGTTTTTTCCTGTTGATAGGGTTTCTAATTGCAGTCTGTATTGATTTGTGGGTAGGTACAGATTTGGTCTTCACTTCCTAACAAGGAAGCTATATTAATTTTACTAGTCAGTTGCTCGCTGAATTTACTACTTTGTATTCTGTAGTCTTCCATTTCCTCTTCTGAAGCTTGGAGGAAGAATTGCGACGTGACCAAGCCAAACAGCAGTTAATATGTGGAGAGATGTTTGCACAGGTTCTCTCTGTTCACACATGCCATTAACTGCAAATAGATGACTTCCAGTTGGCATAGCTCTCAGATAATTATCTCTGCTGAGAGGCAGTGAATGTTAGCTTGGCTTATAACATCCTGAATTGCTTACACGATTTCCAGTGTATGGATGTGAGTGTTTCTGCCTGCAGTCCACACTTCTCTGTTCTGAAAAGCTTGTGTTCTCTTCTTGTCTTTGCCAACCAGTCCTTATGATTTCTTACTGGCCATTACTAACTAGTCTTCTCACTGTTAAATGTGTCTCTTTCTTAAGCATTCTACCTGAGACTGAGCAATTCTTCCTTTTACTTTTGACTATGTTGCATTCACTTCTGAGAACAAGCTAGTTGGAATTTAAGTTAGAAGGAAAGAGGTGTAGGAGCAGTTACAACACAGAAGTGTTAAACGCCCCATATTGGCCACTTGTGACAATTTTGACCTTAATAATCTCAGCCATAGTATTGGGTTATAAGGGAAAAATACTTAGGGTTCTATTGAAATACCTACAAAATTACATCAGAGCAGGGACTGGGACACTAACAGTCAACATCCTAAGTAAGAATAGCTAATATTGTAGTGACACAGATTTTAAACATTAAAACATCTTATAGTTTGGGCTGTAGTGAATTTCAGCTAGAATTATTTTATAAATATTTTATATTTTTATTTTATAAAAGCAATTTTGAAGTTTTCATCATAATAAAAGGGTTTTTTTTATAAATGAGGTATTTCTTTTGCTACATTTACAATTTAACCAGTAACATGACAAGTCATAGCATGAGATCTGGGATTCTGTTGTACCAAAGTCAGGCAGAGCTGATGATGTCATGTTCTTCCTTCTGAGTTGTTAGTGGACTGATTTACTAAGCACAGTGTTGCACATGTATGGTTTTAAGGCCAGTCTTTCAAATGGAATGTTAAGAGATCTCGTGATTTTTTTTTTTAATTATTATTTTTGGCAGGTCTTTAAGAGCATACACACTTTTTTGACCAGGCTAAGTTCCAGTTGTTGCTGTAAGAAACAAGCTCCTGCAGTTTGCCCTAACGCAAACTGTGGTTTTTTGTTAGGTTGGTTGGTTTTTTGGGTTGTTTTTTTTTACATATTTTTGCCTAGATTTTTTTTTAACTCCAGGTTTGGTAGAGAGGTAGCGAGGCTTAATAGTAGGATTACAATTGTATTGTGCAATATCGAGGATGAATTATATGGATATTGGAAGGAAAAAATTGAATCAGACACTGTTACTTTCTGTAGAATCATGCTACTTGTTCTCTGTGGCGAATATGCAAAGTGGTAAGAAACAGCCATCTGCTGGCTAATGTAACAGCCAGTGATTAAAATATACAAGCGTGCGGTTTCCCTCTTGCTCTTTAGGTGGCGCTGTTGAACTGCTCCGTGAAACTTCTGAGCGACACATGAAGCTGTTTCATGTGTTTGTGTTAAACATGAAGGCTAAAAATGAACTGGGTCTCTAAGGTGTTCAGTTCTGTAAAGGAAAGATTCTAGAACTTCATTTGATATGAAGTGCAACTTCAATATCACAGTATTTTTTAATTTTATTTATTATTTTATTTATTATTTTATTTATTATTATTTTATTTATTATTATTTAATTATTATTTTATTTATTATTTGCAAACAAATTTTATGAACTCCCTTATTTTAATTCATTTTTTATATACTTTTTTTTTTTTAATCTGAATTCTTCTTTTCTGCTCTCCAAGTACAGGAGTACTGAGAGAGCACACAACAGTATCATCAACAAAAGCTGGGTCAGTGTTAGTGAGGCTTGCTTTGTACATGTAGATCAAGATGTGTCAACTGAGCTCTGCTGTGAGAGTTTTCTTATTCTGCCTGGACAGTGTAAGAGCACAGGCAGTTATAAGTATTAATGGAAGTGTAGCATAATGGCATCATTTCTGAGTTCTAGAGAAGCAAGTGAGAGGGAAAGAGTAGAATGTGACTCTGTACTGTAGTCAGTAGGAAAAACTTCATTCATTTCATCTATCTGATGTTGAAGAATTGGGAAAAGTAAAACCAATGCTGCAGAGATTGTAGTTAGTCTTGTATTTTGATAGTGAATCATGTTAAGATCCTGAGTTTCATACATATTTTGTAAGAGACCAGCACTATCTTACGTTTCTTGAGGGGTAGGGCACTTCTAGGATGCTGTCAGAAGTAATCAGATCTTCAGGAGAAGAAAAAGGGGTGTATTCTTCCTATCCTAAGCCTACACAAATGGGCTAACTCCACCCTTGCATGCAAACTGTTTCGCATAGCAGAACTTGACACTGCTATTTGTGGCCAGCCAGAGATCTTCTGCATGTACAAACTGTCTATGTACATTTCATTTATGACCAGTATGGTTGTTGTTTGTTGTTTTTGTTTTTTTTGGTTTTTGTTTGTTTGTTTTTACTGGGACTTAGATAGTTATGTGGTTTTCAGTATAGAAAATGAACCTTTAGAAATTACTTTGTCATTTTTATTTTATTTTGGAGATAAAACATACTATTTAATGTTAAGCTGATCAAAGTTATGCCTTCTGGGAGTCATGTCTATTAGTGACAGATCCAGTACTGTCTTACAGCTGTAATGAAATGTGAGTTGCACACTTAACCTAAAATTTACTGATACTGGTTACATATATATTTGCCATACAGCATGTGTAGCATTTAAAGACTTTATATTTTTTAAATGGTTTGTTTCTTTCATTAAGACTATAACTTAAATAGCTTTGTTCAATGAAATCAAGGTAAATAAGAAATTGTCTTGGTGGTCTTTTCATTTCAGAAGATTTTTATGATTGTGCTTTTTTCATTAGTACATGAAAGTGCTGTCAGCTTTGAGTTTTGGTTTTGTTTTGTTTGTTTGTTTGTGTGGGTTTTGTTTGTTTATATTTAAGTGTGGAAGAATACTGTAGTTGTTTATTTGGCAGTATTGTGACTGTTTCTAGGTTATTGTCATCTGAATTCTACGCTGCAGGTACCTGGAGTTCAGAGATTATGTTGACAAATTGTTAAAGGTTTAGGAAAAAGCTAAGAAAATCATGATAGGTTGGAGTATGTGGCTTGCTGCATGAAAACCATCAGTCTTCCTTCTCAGTCCTTGGGAAATATTTAAAGAGTATGTATTTGGTCAAACACGAGTTGATTAAGCATTTCCCGACTTAATTAGTTTGAATTATAACATCTGTTTGGGAGGCAGAATGGGAAGAACAACTCTAGGGGAGCTTATATTATACCCTGCGTTATTTGGGACTGAATTGTCAAGACTAAAATCTCTGTGTTCCCTGCTGACTTGATAATGAATGAATATAATTTAGTACTGTTGAATTGTTCTTCCTCATAGAGAGATTTCCTCTGATGCTTCACAGATGTAATGTGGATTGCAAGGTTCACATCAGAAGCTTCCCAAAAAACAAATTAAGTTGCAAACATATGGGTTCTGTGGCTTTTAATATGAATTTATTGAAGAAAGAGTATGAAAAGTTGTATGATATGGGTGTTGGAGGTACACAAGAGCCTTTTTTTATATATATTAAAAGCTATGTTGAAAATAACACTCTTCCTTGACAGCAATTAGCTGTTTAGTAATTTTTCTTGCATTGTAATTTATTAAGGCTATATGACAAGAATCAGAAAGTTGCATAGTAATTTTAAGAAATTATTTCTCTCTTTGTGAGGTTGTGTTTTGTTGGTTTTGTTTGTTTGTTTTACCTTATGACATCCCTTTAGGGGTGAGAAGCTTACAGAAGAGCTAAGCTTTGCTTACCCAGCCATTTCAATCAATCTTGCTTGGTTTGTTTCTTCATAGTTCTTTAATTTCAGAAAGATCAATAAAAATACTGTGTCATCATTTCCCAGATAAGGCTTAAGTTACTAGGCTTTTTTGAGAATAAGAAGAAATTTCTATTGCATTGTTAATGTAGGACTGGAGATATAATGGGCTTTTTTGCACGTTTTACAGTATGGTTTTAGATGATAAAAATACAGAACTTTGCTTGAAGACCTAATTTTTCTAATATAAGTTGTAGTTTCTCAAAAGCTAAAGATATTCTTATGATGCTGTATGGGGGGGGTGGTGGTTTGTTTTATTTAATTTTTATTTAATTAATGTTTTTAAAATTTTATTTATAGTTTATTCTTTTTGGTTTGTAAATGTTATCCATAATAGTAAAAAAAAATATTGAATTATTGCCTGTATGTATAGTTCTACCTATTATGAAAGGGTTTTTTTCATATGAAAACAAAGTTGTTTTTCTTTCAGGCTTTCCTCTGTTCTTTGCTCATCTCCATAAGAGAAAATAAAATGGAAGGCATATTATTCTCTTTGGGCACAATGTTCAGCCTTTACAAACAAACAGAAGTGAAAAAGGAAAAAATTTCCTCTTGCTAGTTCTAAAGTTAAGGGGGCTCATTTTTACATCTCTGTTATAGTAACTTTATTAAGGTATTAGAAAATGACTTGTAATTATGAGCCCCCTTTTCTAGTTGTGATAAGCTTAACCTTATAAGAGCTATTACTAAAAGAAAAAAAAGCCAAATGCAACTCTGTTGTGCAAATTGTGAGGATAACTGGTGTTAGCTTTTTGCTTTGTTTAAAACAGCATTTTAAAAAGTAAAGAAGCAACTGGAAACCTAATCCAAATATAAGGCTATGAAATCCTCTCTTCTTTAAAGTACTCTTTTGTTTCCTGGACTATTGAAGTCTAATTTGCACAGTTTTTAAGTTAATGGTTGTACTTTGAGAATATAAGTATTTAATTTTATTTTTTTTTATTTTTTTTTTTTTGCAATAGCTTAAATAGAAATCTAGCAATCTCCTTATGAGTACCCCTTTATATATTTTAGTAGTAAGATGGACAAGTTAGGCCCACCACTGCGAACTGGAAGAGATGTGCAAAGGTTTTATGACACTGACACAAAAACAGGCAGTACCATCAAAAGACCAAATGAGTTGTTGCCTATTAAGAAGTAAGTATTACAAATCAGCTTGGTTTATCTATTTTGCAGAAATGTTACTCTAAAGAATTGGAATAGTAAAAGTGTAACCCTGACAGACATCTACTGCTCAGTATGTCTTCAATATAGATGCTGTGGGAGAAGAGTATGTAATGTAATTAGTATAAGTATCTGTTTCATACTAGGTAAACAACTTCATAGGAGGACAGGAAAGGTGAAGGCTTTTCTCAGACTTGATTTCTTCTGTCACTGACTGATAATGGACTGAGTAATGAACATCTATAGTTGTAAACCTGAGATAAAACTGAATTAGCATGATGTAAAGCTGACGTAAGCATTTAAGCCTGATAGCTGCACAAATATCTGCCTTACAGACAAATATTTTATAACAAAGTAATTTTGTTCTCTTAAAGTCAAATAGTTGTCTATTACTTCTGTAAGACAGCCAGGGTGGTCCAAGACTATAAGCAAGACAGGCTTTGTGAGGAGAGGTAAACTCTTGCATTAAGTCAAACTTATCTCATAGAAAGACTTGTGAATATTCACTAAGTTTAAGATCTAAGTTGGGAAGAAAGGCCATTCCAATATTTTAAAAAGGGAATAGACACTATATTGTTTTTAATCCTTTGATATAATTTGGAAATGCCAAATTCAAATGGGCTGATTCTTTGTAAACAATACCTTAAAGAATACTGTGAAAGATAAATTAGTAACGAATTATGTGTCACATACATGGGATGTAATACTTAAAATAGTAGAAAAGTGTCTAAATCTCTTGATGCTGTTTTAGTGTTGTAATCAAAACTGAAGTACCTTTGAGGCAGGGCCAGAATGTTTGAACTTGGGTTTCTATTTGAAGAAACAAAAGAAATGAAGAGGGGCTGGGGGAAGCTTTTCTTAGACAAACAGAAATGTTTTTTGTTGTTCCTTTACATTCTTGGTTAGAGCTATAAATCCTGTGAACTGTCAAAAATTAGGTCAGTTTTTCATTTTATAATGCATTACTAAGATGTTGAAAATTTGTCTTCATAAGTTACTAAACTTGCTTACAATAGCCCCTATCTCTGGAGCGATTTTTCTGCTCAAGAGAACTTCTTTAAGAGTATAGACACTTATTCTGCTCTTCATAACATCATTATTGTTCTTAATTCACAGACCCAGTGGGCATTTGAATAAATCTGCCTTCTTTGCGGGAAGTTATTCAATAGGTTATATGCCAACAGCACTGGACAGATGTGAATAGCTACTTGCCATTGTTCAATTCAGTGCAGTAGTGTGGATGGTTACAGTTCACAGCAAAGGATTTTGGACTTGGGCATGCATGCTGTTAGTGATAAGGAACTTATTTATGATTTTGCATAGAACTATGAGCTGTTGGTGACAGTGACAGCTATCAAGAATATCATAAAATGCCCTGTCTAGGAAGCAAGCTTGATATTTCAGTATTTCATAACAAAATCCAGTCGCATTGTGAAAGCATAAATAAAAAAAGGCAAGCTTCTTTTACAAATCTCATTCAGTTTCTAGTTTTGCAAGTAGTTGTAATTCAACTAGACAAATGACATGAGCTGTTTTAGGAAGGGAGGTCCCCTTCTATCTTCTTTCTTTTGAAACTGAGAATGGATAATAAACATCTTTAAAGGTATGTCTGTATTTTAAGAGTTCAAGGTGGCTTTGGTACACAGGCTCATCTGCCATTAGGCTCCATTAATACTTCATGTGATACAACTTAGATTAGGGATTTAGATAATTTTGCAAAAACAAAACAAAAAATCCAACCAAACAGATGAAACAACAGATCTGGACAAGTAGATAGAAGTGGCAGAGGTTGGGCAGATTGGAAGAGACAAAGCTCTGGTGACAAAAATGGAGATAATCAGGAATGTCTGACTTTGTTGGAAGACATCTGTATCTAGAGATCAGATTACAATTTAAGGATGCAATTTCAAGATTTCTCATCATGAAACCTGATGCTAATTGTGTGTCTAGATCTGGGATGAATTAAGTTGTAGGCAGTGGCAGCCTGCTACTTCTGTTGATTTACTCATCAAAATGGCAGAAATCATTGCAGTTAATTATAAGACTCATATTAAAGTTTCTAGTCTAAATACAATTTTTTTTTTTTCTGTACATTTAGAAAATGAATTGGGAAAATAAAATCTATAGAAATTATGCAGAATACTATGTTTAAACATTTCAGAATTAAGATGTCCCATTAAACCTTTAATGAATTATGTTTATCTGTTCCTGGGACTCTGCATCCCTCAATAAACAGCGTGGACAGTGTACTTTCAGTGTGGCTTTTCAATATTCCGCCCTCCCCTCCCTCCACTTACGAATCATAGTTTAAGGACACTGATTTCTGGGAAACTTCTCTAGTATACACCTAGTATTAGAGTATCAAGTGAATTTTCAGACTACCTAGTGGCATGAGGGTATATTATACATATTTTAGAGAATGGAACAGCTGAAATACAAGAAAGAATAGTGGACAGTTATTCGTATTAATTTCTTTCAGATATCTAGGATTCCTAGCATTATGTTAAAAACAAAAGTGCTAATTCAGTGTACACCTTGAAGAGGCTTCACTTAAAGAAATTAATGCTGTTAGTTTTGAAAAAGTAATATGTTGATTCCAAGTTGAAAATCCAGAGACAACTGAGTAATACTTTTGAAAAACTTTAAATTTAACTTGGAGTTGTCTGAATAGGAATTTGAAGCACAGTCATTCTTTGTATCATTGTCTGATCATCCCCGATCCATTATGATCAATACCAATTCTGTGTCTACAGCTGAATTTTTTTATGTGCTTTCCTAGCTTCCGTAACAAGTAACAGTTGAGTATATTCGTTCCACTATTGAGATCTAGTGAATTTTACTCAATTATAAAGAAAGGTTTCTCTTCCATGTAAAATGAGATGAGGGAAACGACACAGAGTATTTAGCATCTGTACTGTTGTGCATACTTGTAGCAATGTAATTTAGGTTACACTTAGAACTTTTATCCTGGCCCTCTGTAACTTTTGAAAGACTGACATAACTTTTAATAGGCTTCCATTCTGATAGAACTTACTACTTTTTTCTTTTTTCTTTTTTCTTTTTTTTTTTTTTTTAATTAATAAAACCATCATTAGACTCTCCTTGCTAAATACTGGCTGGTGTTCTGCTCAGTGAGCCAGAATCTTTGGTGGTTCCACTCTACCTGTTGCATGTAGAAGCCATTTGTGTTAAACTTGAATACTTTAGATAGATATAATTTCACACAGAATCACAGAATGTTAGGGATTGGAAGGGACCTCAAAAGATCATCTAGTCCAATACCCCTGCCAGAGCAGGAACAGCTAGATGAGGTTACACAGGAAGGTGTCCAGGCAGGTTTTGAATGTCTCCAGAGTAGGAGACTCCACAGCCTCCCTGGGCAGCCTGTTCCAGTGCTCTGGCACCCTCACTGAGAAGAAGTTTCTTCTCAAATTTAAATGGAACCTCCTGTGTTCAGTTTATACCCATTACCCCTTGTTTTATCACTGGTAGTCACTGAGAAGAGCCTGGCTCCATCCTCATGACACTCACCCTTTACATATTTATAAACGTTAATGAGGTCACCCCTCAGTCTCCTCCAAGCTTAAGAGCCCCAGCTTCCTCAGCCTTTCCTCCCTTAATCATCTTTGTTGCCCTGCGCTGGACTCTCTCCAGCAGTTCCCTGTCCTTCTTCAACTGAGGGGCCCAGAACTGGACACAATATTCCAGATGGGGTCTCACCAGGGCAGAGTAGAGGGGAAGGAGAACCTCTCTCGACCTACTGACCACCCCACTTCTAATACACCCCAGGATGCCATTGGCCTTCCTGGCCACAAGGGCACAGTGCTGGCTTATGATCATTCTGCTGTCCACCAGGACCCCCAGGTCCCTTTCCCCTACCCTGCTCTCTAATAGGTCGTTCCCCAACTTATACTGGAACCTGGGGTTGTTCCTGCCCAGATGCAATACTCTACACTTTCCCTTGTTATATTTAATTAAATTTTTCCCCACCCAGCTCTCCAGCCTGTCCAGGTCTCGCTGGATGGCAGCACAGCCTTCTGGCGTGTCAGCCACTCCTCCCAGCTTGGTGTCATCAGCAAACTTACTGACAGTGCACTCTAGTCCCTCCTCCAGGTAGGTGATGAATATATGGAATAGTACCGGTCCCAGTACCGACCCTTGAGGGACTCCACTAGATACAGGCCTCCAACCAGACTCTGCCCCATTGACCATGACTCTCTGGCTTCTTTCCTTCAACCAGTTTGTAGTCCACCTCACTACCTGATTGTCTAGACCACACTTGTTCAGTTTAGCTGTGAGGATGCTCAGGGAGACTGCATCAAATGCTCTACTGAAATCAAGATAGACCACACTTGATTTAATATTAAAATTTAGTTCCTGACTTCCGCTTTTGTGCTTAAGAATTTGATCACTTTTCCACTGAAGTTTTTAAGTGATGGAAGGAGCCAAAAAGTCGTCTTTGGCCAACACTCATAACATGAAGGAAGAAATATTTAATGCAACGTGTTTAAAATGTGCGTGTTGTTACATTCTTCCTCAGTTGTGTTGGTGTTGCATTTGAAGTTACTGGAAATAAATGTATTTCCTTATATATACTTTGAAAACCAGACCCAGACCAAGTTGTTTATAATTCTGAAAGGAGCAGTTAGGTTCATTTGAAGGGAAGAAAAAAAGAAATTACTTTTGAGCTTTTCCTGGTTTGGTTCTTGGTGACTAATTTTTTTAAATGGAGTCTTGTTTCAGTGTTTTAGTTTGGTTTTTTTTTATAATGACCATGAGCCAGTCCCATTTATGTGTTGGTGTTCAAGAATGAGAACAGAAAAACTTGGTCTTATACAAGATGTCATAGTCACTGCAATCTTGCCAAAGAAGACGTCCCAGTGAATGGTAGTTGTTTTGAGCAATGACAAAAAATTCTGTCCTTGGTCACTGATTACAAAAGGATGCCCCTTCCTATCTCTTGTTTTTAGTGCTACTCAGGTTTTTCAGGGGCATCTGATGTTTATCTACTCATCAAAGCAAGCAGTGAGATGTTTTGTCTGTTTAGGATGTGCTATGCATTGCCTGCTGGCTTCTTGTAAAACCTGTGAGGCTTGTGCTCATACAGCTGAAGCCAACTTTAAGAACACAGTTACAGGCTAGAAAAAAATGAGGCCCTGATGCTCAGTTGGATGGATTCCCGTTACTCCTTCTATTTATATTTGCAATTGCAAAATTTGTGCTTTGAAGAAAGAGTATCTACAGGATTATCTGAGAAGTATGCATCCTAAATAAAGTCTGTGGCTATGAAGCAAAAACAAAAAGTCTTGTGACTCACTTCATATTCGTTACACAGTGTTGAGAATACGGCATCCTTTCTACATTTTTTTAACTAAGACCTGCAGTCAACTGCTCTCTGTTTCTCTGAAAGTTCTGCCAGTCCTGAGAAGTGACTTGTAGTCTGTCAAGGTAGACATTAGAACATACTAAATAACCAATAGTGCAGAATCTACCTGTATTTTGGTGTGATAGCAAGTGAAACGCTGTTCCGTTTAGCTTGTCATTATAAGACTGAAGTTAGAGTCCAAATGCAAGTTCATGGCAAAGCTTTTCTGTGTGCTCTGGGTAGGAATTAAGTGATATTTTTCATACAATTAATTGGTGTGTAGATTGATGAACTAATTCTTTTATATCATTTGTAAATGCATATTATTTTTGTGTGTATATAATTTATCAGATGTTTATTCTCTTTCAGAGGCACAACAAAAACACGGACATCAACCCCTCCTAGTGTGGCAAGAACCATGAGCACAGGTGCTCTAACAAACAAAAGAAAAACTAGCAATTCAGACTCAAGGTAGCGTTTAACTTTGTGGATTTTATCAGCAATAATACTTTTATTAAAAGGGAGTACTTATTACTAAAGAAATAGGGGAAAATATTCTCTTCAGTTAATAGATAATTCATGGTCAATCTTATTTGGCGTGTTTAAGATACTTAATATATTTTGCATATTTAGCATCTAACGGAACACCTGTGTCATCAGCTCTCTCAGATGTGCACAAAAAATTCTTAGAAATGTCGAAAACCTCTTAGGAGCTGTTGAAAAAATAAGGAAGTGGTCTTCCAAATGGGAAGTGAGTGGTTCAGTTGAAATGGCATTAAATTTGCATGCCAAGCACACAAATTTTCTGATGTCTGCCCTTTAAAAGGGTAGGATAAAAATCATATCGCTGTTTTAGTCTTTCTTGTTTTAACAAGCTAAGTTTTAAGTTTTCAAACACTACAGTTAATCTAACTAGAGAATCAAATATTTGATGCTTCTCCTAAAATTTCAGCATTTTTTGTTTTCTTGAAAGGAAGAGGGGTATCTGGAGATAAGTAGGGAAGTCTGGGTAGAGATATAAGGTATATAATAAATAAATAAATAGGAAGTGTAAGTATGAAAATGACAGTAACAATAGCAGTCATTCACTTTAAAGATTAGAATAATCTTGCATCAAGTTACGCTAAGCTGTATTACAGAGAATGTTCTTTATCTGGGAATGTCCAGGTCTGACGGTAAAATGGGGTATGACAGTGGAGACCACGCACTCAATGGAGGAAGTTCAAAAAGCAGTGAAGGAAATTCAGCTGTACATTTATCCAAGTTCTGCCATGAATGTGGAACAAGGTATCCAGTGGAATGGGCGAAATTTTGCTGTGAGTGTGGAATTCGAAGAATGGTTGTGTGAACATATTCTTGAAAGCAAAAAGAAAAAGAGAAATCAGAAGCATCTGCTATGTACTGCTGCATGGAAAGCTAGAGCACTCCGTCCAGTTAGACTTCATGCTGCAAAGGTGTTGAAACATCGCATTGTAATTTTCTGAGTGCAATCTTCTGGTTACAAAGTTATTTATAAACAAATATATATACTGTATATAAAAATAGCAAGTACCTAAAACTGTGCCATTCAAGGAAATACTCTTTAATCCCTGTTAGAAATATATAAAATTAAGGTAAAAATGTGTTAAGTAACTTAGGTAGCAGAAGTGGTTTAATGTAATTTTTCTTGTAAATCCTGCTAGGTAAAGGATTATTTAAATCACCTCTGTAGGATAATGCTTAGCCATGTGTAACTAGCCATGAAGAACTTGGGCTTCAAAAGTTTCTCTGTGAAAGCATTTCCTTCATATGTGACAGTAACTTAGATGCTGTGTTGTAAGTGAAAACAACATGAGCAACTCCTTATAAATTCCTAGTTAAAAGTGAAAAAGTCTGGATTCTTTTAAACTCTTTAACAGTGATATCCCAATTGGACTTTCTAGTAACATCCTAGGCTTTTATTTAAAGAATTTAAGTGGAAAAACTACCTGAGAACTTTATTCACATGTAAGATGAAACAATTTTTTTTGTGGCTTTCTATGTTCTGTTTTCCAAAGAGAATGTTAATATTTGTATGTATTTGTAAGGACAAATATGGTATCGTCTTTTTATTAAGTTCCTTTTGTTCAGAAATACTTGTCGTCTTCCTCCTGTGCTCCACTATGATTAGCATCTACAACTTTGATGCTTTTTGTCTTCAAAGGTTTCCAAAGGTCCTGCTCCTTTTTTCTCCTCCCTCATTTCCTGAAGGAGAGGCAAAGTCTCTGCTTATCCTACCTAAATGTTGAACTCTTCTTTTGAAAACAGCCTTCTTGATGTATCCAATACAAAAGAAAATAGAGTCCCATTAAAATGTAGGTTATTAGGACAGTAGAACTTGATGTGTACATAGTGACTTTTTTTATTCTTATTCCTGTGCAAATAGCACAGCTCATATGTGAGTGCATAATGGAGTAACTGTGCTCCACAGGTTTATGTGTTAATACCTTACATGTTTTTTTTGCAATCTTGTCCATTCTTGGGCTCTGAATAGCAGTCTCTTAAAGTTAGTGACAGACTTTTATTTGTTGAGAAGAAGGGTCAGGCCCTGGAAGAAGTTGTTGTGTTTTTTTTTTTTATAAATTACACAGGCTATTAAAACCATTCACAAGCCAAATCACTTGTATTTGAATGTAGTAATTTGTTTTGTGAATTTGTTTTGTTTTGCCTTGAAGTGCTGGCACCATCTTATGCTTGAAAGAACAATCTGAAAGAACTTAATTGTGCCTTTCCCACAATAAATACAGTCTTTTTGTCAGAAATGATTACTTTCAGGTCACAAACACCATTAGTATCAATTATATAATTTCTTTCTAGCTTATACAAAAAATAATGTAGTGTTTCATTATAGCAGTATGATCATTGTTTGCATTTTCACAACCTGTGATCACCATCAATGGGGGCCAATTTTGAAGAAAGTGTGATTGAAGAAAAGCATCTCCAAAGCAGGTACCAGTCTTGGAGGGTGGAGAGATTTAAGAGACTTGATGTGGTCGTGTTGCAGGCCACAAGCTATTGATGTTTTAGAATTAGTTCAATGATGTTGAATTGTCTGACACTTTCTATACAAAGAGATTTTGAGAGATTATCCTTCATTCAGGATAGTCTTGTTTTATTATGTTTTGTGTAAGGTGGCTACTGAGCATGATAGGATGGATGACTGGTAACAATAGTTAGAACTGACAAATCTTAGCCAAATTATCTTCTAGGTGGTTTAGGTTCTAGGATCCATATTTTTGCACATTCATATTTGTATTTGGAAAAGCTGGAGTCCTGTGTCCTTTGCATAGATAAGCCTGCTTTAGAAAATTTGCCCTGGGCTTGGGTCATGGAGGTCTGCAGACTGAATTATTGCAAGCTGCATGTTCATCAGCAAAGATCAAAGTTCAGAATAGGTTTGAGTTAGTGAGGAATCAATTCCTTTGTCTGGCTCAATGAATTTCCAGTTCTTGTTTCTGCTGGAAAAATGCAGCTTACCATTTAGTGAAAATGCTTTCTACAAAGAGAAAGTTTAGTAAGGAAATAAATACCTTCCAGGATTTTGAGGATTACCGTAACTGTATAAAAAACAGTGACTGTTTCTCCTTTGAGTTGTAGGTGGCAGGTTTCCTAGTTTTAAATTAATCCACATGCAGTTACCTTAGTTTCTGCTTTTTGAGCTGTTTGTGTAACTGTTTGCTTCCAATGCAGCGCTTGGTAAATTACTTGAGTCACACATTTACTTCATTTACAGTTCTTTGATTTATAGCAAGGAGTAGAGAAGGGATTAACCTGAACTAAAGAGTTTTAAAAAGATTTCCTGACCTTTCAATTTGCCATTACAAGAAGGTCTAGTGAAACATAAATGATTGTTGATAGCAACATTGGGTAATGTGTGTTTAAATCTACAATAACTATAAGCAGACAATGGAAATATAATTGGCTGTGCAGTTTACCACTGTATAGTGAGACTATCAGAGGCCTAATATGTTTCCATTTCATCAACTGGTTTTGTTACTGAGTGACTTGAGTCTTTGGTGTTACAGACCATAGACTGTATTATACAGGTTGTGAGCACAGATCACTGTGATTCCATCTCAATTGCATGTTCGTTAGGAAATAGTAGATTTGTTTTAATAATGCTCCTGCAAAACTGAGTATGGGAAACAAATTTGCTATATTTAAAGAAAAAATAAACTGTTATGGGAGATGGACTTTGAATCTTTAGGTACATCACATGTGTCAGGAAGTTCCCAAATTTAATTTATAACAAGCTAGGTCCAAACCCCATGGTGCTCTGGGCACCGAACCCCCCGCAATGCCTGCTCAGCCTCCTCCACAAGGTGGTAACTCCGAAATGTATTGTAAGACATGACTCAGTCCTCAGGCGTCATGGGAGTTCTCTATTGTCTGAGACTAGGTCTTAATTCACCATTGCAATTGAGAGGTAGCGCCTGAAGCACCATGCCCTAGCCCTCCCCCCTGTATCCTGTATATGGATACATACACTGACAGTATTCCAAAATGTCTCAAGAATCAAAATATTTATAATTGCGAAGATAAAACTGCTAGATGATCTGTGCACCACTGATGCACTTCACTGATGAGTCTGAATTTACCCAGTGTCAAGCTCTGGATGCCCTGTTAACAGATGTTTAACTTAAAAGCCTAAATTCCTTAGAGTTCATGTGTAAAATTAGGATGATATGTTTATTCCACTTGGTATCTATCTTTCCAGTTCTCTGTGTGTGTGTATATATATATGGGATGTGTGCATGAGCACACCTGTATTTTCTGAGAACTCGTAAGTTATACAAATGTAAAAAGTTGTTTTGGTAGAGCAAAGTTGATACAAAACAGAACTGGATGCTGCTGAAGGATTGTGAAATCTCAGACAGCAGACTAATGTAGCTACTGTCCATTTAAAGTGAACTTTATTGATGTGATTCTTTTAATAATTTGTATACCAATGTCTGATGCTATAACAGACTTTTACTGTCTGCCACTACATCTTCCTAACGTGCTTACTTAGGTTCTTCCATTCAATTGAAAAAGAAAAAAAAAAGTCAAAGGTAAAATTCCACATAAAGAAACAAGGAAAAGGCTGGTTTTGAGGTCTGGCCTTGAGGATATTTGCATTTCCATTCTACTTTTGTGAATATCTGTTATACAAGAGACATCTCTGTGCCAGAAAGGAGCACAGGATCATTGGAACTCTACTGATACAAGTGCAATGGAGTTATGAAAAATACCAATTTCACTGGTAGAAACAACATAGTATAAAGCTTAATCTTTACATGATGTGTCATACACAGGTTTGTATTTATGCATGATACCCTAGGTAGTTTCACATCTGAAATCTCTAAATATACAGCAACTTTGGTATAATGCTACAGGGATAGTTATACCCCCAGTCTTACACACCGCTCCAGGGGAGTGGGTGTGGGGAGGTGCTTTACCACTGTTTCAGCTTGTACCTATGAGATTAACATTTAGGCAGAACTTTTCAAATTTGCCAAAGAGACTCCAGGAGTCACTGAGCTCCTGAGTGGGTGTGAGGAGCTCACCCCACAGGGCTGGGGTGGGGGAGGTGGCGTGGGGGGAGCTCCCCATGGTGCTTCAGGCACCGAACCCCCCGCAATGCCTGCTCAGCCTCCTCCACAAGGTGGTAACTCCGAAATGTATTGTAAGACATGACTCAGTCCTCAGGCGTCATGGGAGTTCTCTATTGTCTGAGACTAGGTCTTAATTCACCATTGCAACTGAGAGGTAGCGCCTGAAGCGACGTGTGCAAAGCAAAGGGTTTTGTGATGCCTGGTTATGCAATCAGTGGAAGGAGGTACGGCTGCAGTAGTTTAAATGTTAATAAATGAGGTCTGTAGCAGTGCACACTGGTGTAGGCCCTGTAAGTACTCTGAGTATAAAATGAAATGGTATTGTCTATGTATTGCAAAGTTCTCAAGAAGTGCTAGTTTCCATCACCTAGACTTCGTAAATGTGCAAAGAACAAACTTGTTACAAGGTTTTGGGTTTTTTTTTTATCTTGAATGACAAATGTGTGTTTTATAAAAGCACTTTTGGCATTTTTAATTCTTTTCAGTTTGACTAAGCTATGAATAATTATATGGATTGTATGACAGTAGAATTTTCATTTTTGGTGAAAGTGGTTTTGGTGACCGATGAAAATAGTTTTATTGCCTTTCACATAAAACTCACTCCAACTCGTGGTGGTTTTGTTGCTGATGTTTTTGTTTTGGGTTTTTTTCAACTTGCTAAGTAAGTTTTGAGTTACCTAATTGTGTTGTTGGAAGAAATGATAGAAAAAAGATTCTCTAGCTGTGTTCAGCAGTTACTTGGTAGATATTTTCTTCCCAATATTCACAATATAAGAGATTACTCTTGCATACTAGTGCAGTGGGTTGTTTTGTTTTGATATGTCATTCTAGAATATACATTTCTGGAGGATCCTACTTAGTCTCATTCCATTTCATGTTGCCAGAAAAGAGCTTATTCAGATTTCCTCTAAATTAGTGTTTCTTCTTTACAAAAATAATCAATAGGGAAATCACATTTCTGCAATGTGAACATTAGCTTTTGAGTTAGCAAATCAAATATTCAGTCTGATGTACCTGAATTTTGGACTTAAGTTCCAAATACTAGTGCATGGTTTATCATAGTTCTGTATTTGGATTTCTGGCAGAAGCAGGAATGGATTTGGGTCTGATCTGTAAAGTACTGAGTGTTCTACGACTGTTACAATACCTACTTTATATGATTGCTCTAGGTCCTGGTTTCCATCCTTCATATGATATACTTAGTGTGTATCTTCATAAGTTTATTTATTGATGTTCCATGTTTTTAAATGAAGTGTTTATTCATGTGTTTGAGGTAATTAATTTTGTCAGCACTGTGTTTATTATGTTTGCCTTGCCCCTCAGAACATTAAATATTTGTGTTTGTGACCATCCAGTATTTTTTTTGCAGAATTCCTGGGTTTGTTTGCATCTTATTTGGTATAATATGTTTATTTTAAACTGTCAGTTCTATTTTAATAAATGTAAATCACTACCCAATGCTAATTTGCCACTTGTTAACAATAAAGCAAATATGCCAATAAAACTTTGTGATGCACACATTTTTGGAGCCAAATGTGAAATTGTCTTAAATAAAATAGCATAGGTATAGGTAGCATCTTTTCAACTGTATGAATATTGTGATGTCTTTGGTCTGAGGTGCACCAGCCCTGATGTGAGGATCGTCCACTGTCCTCTCCTCTAGTGATCGGGGAGAGAACCACTTGGTTATTCCTTTCAAAGGACAGGTCTTTTTGATTGATTTGTGAGATGACATTTGGACTCCTCAGTTGCCTTGAAAACTACTCTATACCAGATATTTAAATCAATGTGATCTGCTTATATAAAGTTAACTCTCTGTCTCTTCTTTTTCCCAACTACATAGCGATTTTAGTTTATACAGAGCCTATCACGGTCATACCTGTAGTAAATTATTGTTGTTTTTTTTTCTTTTTAATAAGGCTGTAAGGTATAATAAAATCTAAGCTTGATCTGGGCTTGTTCTCCTTCATGAGGTTAGAGCATTTGTGTTGATGAAATGATTAAGCAGGAAAAAAAAAAAGTTCTATTTTTCACTTATGTGAGCAGAAGTTGTAATAAGGGTTTGGGTTCCTGATTTTTTTTTGCTAAGTACAGATGAATAGAGACCAATTCCTCTTTTCTTTCAGCTTTTTAGGGGAAAGATCCTCCTACTGGGCTCTTCTGTTTACTTCACCACACCCTGTTCAGAGGAGGGCGGATAGGTTTTCCCTTCATTCGGGATGAAATTCATTTATGTGCCAAGGGTCTGCGAAATCTGTTGTCACTGCTGAGATTCTGTGAGATTCCTCATGCTGGCATCCTTGTTCTTCTAGTTCATCATGAACTGTTCCAATCAGATAGCAGGAGAGAAAACAAACAACAAAAAGAACCCAACAAAAACCTCAGCAGCTGCTGAATGAAACCTATCATAAAGCAAACATCTCTTTTTCTCAGCACAAAGCTGAAGAGATAGAACTGGAAGGAAACACATAGCGAGCCAGGAGAGGTTTACTCCTGCGTCTTCATCTAAAGAACTACAGCTCTAAACATCTGTTTGGCGGTGTAAAGTAGGATCTGAGCATTCTCTTCCAGTGGCCTTCCTTTATCTGGCTTCCTAAACACCAGGAATTCTTTGGTCTTGTTATCAACCACAGAGCACCTAACTAATTTTTACTGTTCGAAATGCACGTGGTCTTGCTCACAGAGGTTAGTCACCCCTTTCTGCTTTCTCAGCAGCAACAGTACTAAAGTTAATTTTGATACTTTAAATACCTAAATTGTTTTCCCTTGACACCTTCCCGTAAATTCCTTTTATTTCTAAATTATGGGTTTGACCTCCTTGTATTCCTTCTTTGCTGTGGCCAAATAAATAAATCTAGAAATTGACGTGGCAGGGTGGTAGGCGTGGTGGTGATACTCTGCAAGGTTTTCATCTCTTCGCCCATTCCTCAGAGCAGTTTATTGCTATCACATTTCTGATTTCAAGAGAGACCAAAGAAGGTTCTCGAATGGAAGGAACAAATCACAGAACACAAGTCACTGCATTTAGCAGTTAGTCTTTGCATGCATGTGGTGACTCAGGAAATTTGGCAACACAAATCAGGCAGGATTTTTATTAAGAGAAGCAATTGGCGGGTCGGGGGGGGGAAGTGGAATACAATTTCATAATCACTCGATTTGAATTTCTTGTCTGGATCTAAGCTTGGTCTTTTTAGCAGGACAGGCCTGAAACTCCTTGATTTGCCTCAAGATTTAAGTAGTGGGCTGCTGCTCAAGTCATTTATGCTGACTGAAATTCCAGTTTTCTAATAGCTACTATTGCATTTGTTGTGTGCTTTTAATTCCCACTGATCTTTTCTTGATAAGTGGTTATTAGCAAATAAACCTTGGCTTTAAACTGTTCCTGAGTTTCCAAACAAAAGCAACTGTTCTTCAGTCTCTGAGACAATTCCTCAGTCTCCTGGGACTTTTTCAGTAGAAGGGATTTCCAGAGAAGCCCTTACAATAGCGGTTACATTCTCTGATCTGCAGTATGATATTGGGAAATCTGTTTCCTGTTACGTAAAAGAGTTATGGGTTGGGTTTGTGTTTGTTGTTTTGTTTTCTGTGTTTGGAGTTAAAGTTGCAATCTCTTGCATCAAGAGCTAAAAAGAATATGTGAGAGTCTCAGTCACAGTTTTACAAAGATACTACTCCTACCTCAAGAAGTTTCTTCACCATAAATAGATGATGTGTTGAAGGAAAGCGTAACGCTATGTTTTCTTTGCTCTCAACCTCTTCTCTCACCGTTAGCAGTAGGGCACGCCAGGTTTCATGGATTCAGTACAGTGATCTTAGCCCAGTCAAAGGAGATCTATGCAGTTTTTTGAAGCACGTCCCACCATTTTTTCAGGTCTTTGCTCTGAATACAAACGATTTATCAGAGTAGCTCCACAGAAAATTTAGCATAGATACAACAATGTATGTTGCCTTACTCTGAACCAGGAAACAACAGGCTGGCTTAACTAAAAATTTCCTGAAGTATTTAGTTCAAGGCAGATTCCTGGTATGGAAATACTTACCTAAACTGGTGAGGTTATGAGCAACTAAGAAATGGGTATTTTATAATGGGAAGTCCCAAGCAGCTGGAGGTTATATTACCAGCTGTGCTTTTAATGACTAACTATGAAAAAAGGCTAAAAAAGGAGTAATGACAACCAAAAAGTCAGCAACCCAATTCCATAGGAGACAAATATTTTATTACCAAAGGAGTTATAATATCAAAGTAAGAAACTGTAAAAGAGTTATAAACAACTATAAAAATACTTCTATTTATCCAAAATTAAATATGAACACTTTATTAGTTAAATGCCAATATATTATTCTCTGAAAATATTCACACATTTTATGTCATGTTTGTCTAACATGTTAAACACTTTATGTAAAATAATTGCATATAAGAAATCACAATCTGAAGGCAAGAAATTCTAGTTCCTCCTGCAGCGAACTCCGTGATAACCAAACCCACAAGGCTGGTGCTGCTTCCAGTCAGCTGAACAAACTTGCATTCAGGCATCTCCTTTCTCGCTTTCCGTAGGTCTCACTGTCTTGCCAGTAGACGTGTGCTACATCTCTCAAAAGTCAGTACCCTTCTTAAGTTTTTCAAAAAGTTAACCTTTTCCCTGTTTTTCCAAACGTTAATCAGTTTGCAGACCCATTAGATACCCATGCTGACAACATTATTGCATCAGCAGAACAGACCAAGATGTGCTGCTTGTTTGGTAAATTGTTCCTTTTGGTCCTTGATGCATTTTATATAGACGTAAGGAAACCAGCTACTTTTTCCATACTGTTCTGTTCACCTGCAGCTTCTAAGGAGGTTTTATAAATTGCAGTAGGTGTGTAAATAGATTGCTTTTGTATGATGTTATAATGTAGTTACTCAGAAGATCAGAAAATTCAAAGCCGTTTCCAGAGCACGAAGGTGGAACACAGCCTTCTGCAAAGTCCTTTGTTTCAAACACTGGTCCTTTGTTTCCACTTCTTGGACTTCAGCAGCTTGGTTTAGCCGTTTCTGCTCATTCCATCTCCAGGAAGAAGACATGGTAGCTTTCCATCAGAATTCTGGCATAAAGTGTTCAATATAAGCGAGCAGAGTTACTCGAAGAATGCACATAGAATGCAAAGATACTAAGTAATGCCACTTAGGAAAAAAAGCAGGATTTGCCTGGAATCACCTGGAAATTATTTTTTCAAATTTATTCCAGCAGGATCGAAGGCTAGATGTATTTTCTTTCAGTTCACAAAATTCTTGGTTACATTTCTTTTTGGACTGTTCACCTGTTTCTGTATCTTCTTTATTATGTGTATTTAGCTGTGTGCAAACCTGAAAAAGAACCGTTTGTATTGTTAATTGAGAAGTGCTTATTCTTATCATATAGACATCTTTTAAAACAAACTGATTCCATTACATCTCAATAAATAATAGAGATATCTTACATGGTAATTAAGCCAGAAAGCTGGGCTACTCATGAAATGTGCTGTGGCAGAACACAGCCTGTGTCATTCTGATGCCCTCACTCTAAGTACAGCCCTGACTGCCCCCTGCCCACGGAACTGGGAGAATGTGGCTTTAACACAGAGCAAATGTGGGTGGCCGAAACCAGTGAACATGTACATCCTCTGTCAGTGGTTTAAAATTTATCCTCCATTGTTTGAAGGACTGGAAAAGTAAAGTCAATTAAATCATGAGCCAAACCTCAAAAGATACGAATACATGTGTGGTACCTTGAGGCTGGTGGAACAGAACAGTCCTGTTCCCAGAGGTTGGTGCTGTGGCCTGGTGTTCCCGATCCCACTCGGAGACAAGATGATTGTAGTTCTTGTCCATATTCAATGACTGTTCATGGTTTTTACCAAATTACTTTAATTGGTCTTTAAATAAAACCAGGCATCCAGGAGGTTAGGCGTTTCAAGGGTGACACACTTTGAGTTCTATGACATAACTGGGACACTGTTCATGGTAAGGCAAACGTTGGATTCACCACAGGTGGCTAAGCAAAATACAGACACCAACATTACTGTGAAGATCTGGTCCTAGATTATAAGAGTTTCTCCATTTCAAGGAAAAAAATGATGAGTTAAATGCAGCCTTCAATCTAACTATGTAAGCCAATCATAAAGAATTATATCCTGTGGTGCCTGTGGGGAGGCTTTTTGATGTTGGTCAATATTTTTGTGTTCAGTACGTAACTATGATCCACACTTAAAAGAATGTTCTTCCTTTGCTATGGTAGTCTCTAAATCATTGCACTAGATTTGAGTGACATATCAAAGAGCAGATTTTGCCGATGACTACAAATGCAAATATTTTCATATTTAACTGTTCTTGTTGAGTTTGAGATATGGTAGTTAAAATAAAGATCAAGGATCAAAGGGTTAAGGAAAAAAGAGGAACAACTAATTATTTGTTGAAACAAATTTAAACATTGATGCTAGGGTAGAATTCCAGTAGGAAGTAAAAGATATGCTTTGATACACTAGAGAAGTTCAAGGCCTTCTTTGCACAAGTGTGGTCTTTGTCTCTCACAGGAGAATGAATTAAAGTATCTCAGTATTGAAACAGGGCATACATTTTTATTATAGACTTCATAATCATTGACTTAGTCTTTGCAATGGGCTTAAAGTCTTTTAACAAAACATACGCTATGCAGAGCAAAATTCATCATGCATTTAATGTGTGCACGATAGTTGCACCTTTGAGAGGTAAATATAAATGTCTGCACTGAAAGGCCCTAAGGAATGAGCCACCTACTTCCAATAAACTGTAAACCATCATTGCTACTCACCTTTTCTTTTTTATGTCTTTCACATTTGCACTGTAGGACCTGTAATGTCCCACATGAGACTAGTGCTGCTTTCCATCTGAAGTCTTTGCTGATTTTTTGCTTATGAAAGAATCTGAGCATGTTGCATGCCATACTCTGTAGTGATTCTATTTCCTGTAAAGAGAGCAGGAAAAATATGTCCTGAAAAGTCTATGTACCATTCATACATTATAATGTTGGTTTGTTTTTAAGAAAAAGCTCCATCAGTTAACATTAGTTTATTTTCCTTTCATAGTGTCAGTCTTTTCCAATAAAACATGACCAATCTGACCTACCTGCCATCTATTCAAAATGTTTAAAGTATCCGTTTGTAGTAGTAGTAGTAGTGGTAGTAGTAGTAGTAGTAGTAATAATAATAATAATAATAATAATAATAATAATAATAATAATGTAGGGGTGTTAAGGAGAAATTGTAGCCAAAACAAAATCGCCTGATGTAGTTAGGAGAACAGCGAATGATGTTTGGAGTTGGTCCTTTTATCAAGTGGTGACAAAATTTGCAGCAGCAGCTGAAAATTGTGCTTTCCATCATTTGAGATCTGCCCAAACTATTACTTCTAAAGCATTCAGTTCTGAAGTGAAAAGCTTAGCTAATATGTTTTCTGTTGAAAAATTAAAACAGATGTTGGGAAATACTTATGTTTATTTCCATTGGCAAAATCAAATAAGTTTTATGTACTATTTTGGGTAAAAATATAAAATAATCTTTATAGTAGGGAAGAATAAAGCACTTAAGCACTTCTTAGATATGGAATTGCTTAATATTTTAATTTTAAAAATATCAACATATTTGACAAATTGTATTATTCCAAATTCAAAATAGTAACAACCCTGAATATCATGATTTGACTATTAAAAGACAATTTTATTCTCTATCACAATAGATTGGACTGTACAAAGAACCCAGTTGAGTTTGTTTTCTCTAAAGTAAATATTGAGAAGTTAGATTTTACCTGAGTATCATTGCAGAAAAACATTTTGGTATTTTCATGTTTTTTATTCTTGCAGCACCTGTCACGATACTCTGCAGACATATTTACCTGTAAAATATAATATGTTTAATCATGGAAGTACTTTTAATCAAGTGAGCCAAGTTTCTCACTAACAGCTGATTATGTCAACAATAAATTGTTCTGTAGGATCTCCTGAGGTATAGCAGGGTTGGTGTAAAATTCTGAGAATCATTTTGGTTGGAAAGGACATTTAAGATCATTGAGCCCAACACTGCCAAGTCCACTACTAAACTATGTCCCTAAGCACCGTGTCTACACATCTTTTAAACACCTCCAGGGATGGTGACTCAACCACTTTCCTGGGCTTGTTCCAATGCTTGACAACCCTTTCCGGGAAGACATTTTTCCCAATATCCAATCTAAACCTCCCCTGGGACAACTCGAGGCCATTTTCTCTCATCCTATTGCTTGTTACTTGGGAGAAGAGACCAACACCCTCCATGCTACAACCTCCTTTCAGGTAGTTGCAGACAGTGATAAGGTCTCCCTGGCCTCCTCTCCTTCAAGCTCAACAGCCTCAGTTCCCTCAGTGACTCCTCATAAGACTTGCACTCCAGACCCTTCACCAGGTTTGTTGCTCTTCTTTGGACACACCCCAGCACCTGAATGTCCAGATATGATTTCTAAAGGTATTCACAGGATCACACAGAATCACAGAATGGTTAAGGTTGAAAGGGACCTCTGGAGGTCATCTGGTCTAAACCTCTGCTCAATCAAGCAGGGCCAGTTCAGAAGTTCAGATGGCTTTTAAATATCTCCAAGGATGGACACTCCACAACGTCACTGGCCAACCTGTGTCAGTGCTCAGTCATCCTCACAGTGAAAAACTGTTTCCCGATGTTCAGAGGGAAACTCTTGCGTTTCAGTTTGTGCCCATTGCCTCCAGTCCTGTCACCGGGCACCACTGAGGAGATCCTAGCTCTGCCCTCTTTGTAACCTCCCTTCAGGTGTTTATAGACATTGATGAGATTCCCCTGAGACTTTTCTTCTTCAGGCTGAACAGTCCCAGCTCTCTCAGTCTTCCTTGTTTGGATGGATGCTCCAGGGCCTTTATCATCTTCATCATTCTATCATTCTATCATTCTACTTTCATGCTTATCATTAAGATGACAACTGAACTCAACTCAACAAAATTCCTTCCATTTCTTCTTCAGCCTGTATCCAGATAACCTAATACAACCATAAGGGCTTCTAAAAAGGCAGCTCTTGACAATACTATATTAGCTCTCCTCACTTAGAGATGCATGTGAACACATCAGGCAATGTAATTCTTAAAGTTTTTCTGCTTGTACCATAAGAGAATAAAGTTTTGCTGCAGTCACACAGCACCAAGACTTATAAATAAATAAATCATTAGTCACTCTAAAACCTGTATACCTGTGGCTTAATTTGCTAACTCCTAAGGGATTTACCCATTCTCACTGACTTTCTCAGATCATCATTAGTATAACATATAGTAACAGTTTCTGAAGATAGTTTATTGGCTGTGACTAAGGGAAGTCCCAGCTTCAGAAAAGGCATTAGTGAAAATTCAAATTAACTTATGGAGGTCTAGTATATAACCCACTAGTCATCTCCATAACTGCCTCCAAATATCAGGATGAAGAACTGAAAGTTATTTACTCTGGCTCTGTAATTGGAGGAAAGTTCCTAGTGGACAGTTGATATAATCCAAATGGCATTGTCCGTAGTATTTGGTGTTAAGTTATAGTGACAAGAATATACACTATTTTTACAAAGAGCATAAATTAATCTCTCTGAAACTGAGAAAAATAAATACAGGAAAATAAAGAAAATTGCAGAGTAGTCGCTTGTGCATACCTATTCTAGGAAGGAACAGCTTCAGAGTTCACTAGATTGCCATTACTTTCACAAAGATTAGTTGATTAAGGTTTGCTTATTTATTTATTTAGGTAATAGTTTTAGTCCTCATACAGTCTCCTAAGAGACTCTATCAGTGATAATATTTATTACAATAAAAAAAGATAAAGACTTTTCAAATGCATCTGGATGACTGGCATTGCTCTGCTGAAATCCTTGAGGGCACCCTGGGGCACCAAGAGCATCAAGCTGCAGCCTGCAGTCAGGGAGAGGAGAGGCATTGCCACCTCCAGCCCAGGACATCCATCTGGCTTCCCTGGCCCTGCAGCTCCAGCAGAGCTGGGATGTGCCTCGTGGCTCCCCACCACAGGAAGATGGCAGGATCTGCTGCCCAGAGGCAGTTACTCCTGTAATTTCAGGTAGTGAAACCCTAGAACAGGTTGCCTGGAGAGGTGGTAGATGCCCCATCCCTGGAGACCTTCAAGGCCAGGCTGGATGGGGCTCTGAGCAACCTGATCTAGTTGAAGATCATAGTATCACAGTATGTTTGGGATTGGAAGGGACCTCAAAAGATCATCTAGTCCAATCCCCCTGCTGGAGCAGGAACACCTAGGTGAGGTCGCACAGGAACATGTCCAGGTGGGTCTTGAATGTCTCCAGAGAAGGAGACTCCACAACCCCTCTGGGCAGCCTGTTCCAGTGCTCTGTCACCCTCACTGAGAAAAGTTTTTTCTCAAATTTAAGTGGAACCTCTTGTGTTCCAGCTTGATCCCATTACCCCTTGTCCTATCATTGTTTGCCACCGAGAAGAGCCTGGCTCCATCCTCATGACACTCACCCTTTATATATTTATAAGCATTAATAAGGTCACCCCTCAGTCTTCTCCAAACTAAAGAGACTCAGCTCCCTCAGCCCTTCTTCATAAGGGAGGTGCTCCACTCCTTTAACCATCTTTGTTGCCCTACGCTGGACCGTCTCCAGCAGTTCCCTGTCCTTCTTGAACTGAGGGGCACAGAACTGGACACAATATTCTAGATGCGATCTCACCAGGGCAGAGTAGAGGAGAAGGAGAACCTGTCTTGACCTAGTAACCACCCCCCTTCTAATACACCCCAGGATGCCATTGGCCTTCCTGGCTACAAGGGCACAGTGCTGGCTTATGGTCATCCTGCTGTTCACCAGGACCCCAGGTCCCTTTCCCCTGTGCTGCTCTCTAATAGGTCATTCCCCAACTGGTCATCGCAGAGGGGGTGGACTAGATGACCTCTGAAGGTCCCTTCCAAACCAAACTATTCTATGATTCATACTGTTTTCTCTTGTAGGTCAGCTATCTTATAATACCTGTTCACCAACACGTTTTGTTTTGTTTTGTTCTCTACGAAACACTTGTCTTTGTCAGAAATAAGATGACAAAGTAAAGGGGCTGCTTGTCCATTCTAATATGGCCACTAATATTTTCTCCAGCTTTGGTGCCTTGTTCAGAATAAGGTCATTTATCTATGGATAAGTGCCTTTCTCACTTCATGATCTCAGGAAACACAACATAATCAGAATGTTTTTGAAGATCAAATGATCATTTTCTGACCATAAAGTATTTAGTTTACAGATGAGGGCTGATGTGTCTTTGTAGGGAAAAGTTGTAAAACACTGGCATAATGATCTGAAGGATGTTGGTGGATTATAAGTGTGAAGAAATACAGTGGCTCCTGATTTCACCTTTGGAAAAGCACTGTATATCACTCGCATTTCATGCAAATAGGTCTTGATTTAAGACTGCAACAGAATGGTGAGCTCTTGTTTAGTGACAAATGGTCACAAAAATCCCGTTTTCGTAGAAATGCCTCTGGTAACACAATTTTAGAAAGCGCTCTCTGCCATGGAAGTGTTCTTGGCAGATGAATTTAATTATTAATAATTCATGATGAAGAGTTGGAAGGTAGGTTTTGAGCATGGATTTGTAAACTGTTAAGATACTTCTTTGCAAAGCTGTAATAAATCTGGATGATAAAGCCATAATAGAGGAGATTTACAATGGTCAAAGTTATGTTTTTCTACACCGACATCTAGAAAAGTTGATTCTGTGTGGGCTAAACAAGATAAATTAACAAGTAATACACAAAGACACTTATTGTATGAATTTTGTGCCTCTGCATTTATATTCAATGGACAACATAAAACTTTAGTCAAGAAGTTTACAATCAGTAAAAAAAATTACAGGTTGTATAATGCTTTCTTCTCTTGTTAAGGAAATGTAACAGAAGTAGTCATTAAATTACTTCAGGAAAGAGTACTCTTTAATGTAATATTATACTATTTAGGGCCTAATGGTTCATGTGTCTAACTACATGGTGTGCAGGCAAAAATAACTGTATCACAGTATTCGTACATGCAAATAGGCAGCATCCACAGATTTCAGAGATTTTAAAGAGACTGAATTGTTGCAAGCCCTCAAATAAAGCCACCATTCCAGGATAATGTCTGATTTAAAACTGGTCTTTTATTGTGTGTTAACATTGGAGCTTTTTTTTTTTTAATTACTATTTCCTATAATCTAAAAATGATCAACATTTTTAGAAAGCCCAAGAGCTATTACCTACCAGCTCATTGATGTCGTAGCTTAGTATATTCTCATACTTCACACGGATTTCAGTTGTTTTATTTCCCATTGCACAACTAGATGAATTCACTGGAGACAGAACAAGGAGCAGTGGCACAACCCAAAAGATAGATCTGAAAAAAGCTGGATTACAACAAAAGCGGTTAAGTACATATTAAATGCCATAGAGTGTTAACCAATGTATTCTGCAATGTGTTTACATATTTTAAAAGAGATCTTTATACAACCAAATGACTTGCGCCTTGAGGGAAGGATTCAGATCCAGATTAAGACACTATTTGGGTGTCTAAACTCCCTCATACTCAAGGATGATTTAGCCAGCATGGTTAATAGCCTACAGCTATTGAGCTGACCAGGTATTTGGTGTCTACTTGGGCTGAATTCATCTCCAGGCTTCACCGCAAGCACTGACGAGGTCTCTCTATTGACCATAATTGGTTCATAATCATCTAATACACGTGCAGACAATTAAGTGTCTTAGTCAGGTATCTGTAGACACTGAAGTGTCTTAATCTGCAGCTGAATCCCATCCTAATTACCAATTTTTCTTATGACAGAAAAAAATCTACAAATGCCCATGAATACATCTTTACATCAAAAGCGTGTTTAAACATATTTTTGGGCTGACCAAATAGACAAATCCATACCAGTGGCCGTAACATCAGTTAAGGCGGCAATACACCCTATCTGCAAGATTTCAGCAGTCTTTTGGAGGAAATCTCACTGCCCCTCACTTTATTTTTCCCTTTAGTGGACCATCTTGCTTTGCTCAGCCCCCTGATCTGCTGTCCTTGTATGACTTCCAGGAAAATATGAGTTCTGTGAGGATGGACAGAGGAGCCTGAAGGGACTGACAGGATAACTAGAGGCTGCAGGTGACTGGCCTGATACTGGGAACAAGGGAGACTGGGTACAGAACGATATCAGGATTAGAAAGCTCATAACCGGACTCTGGCCTACAGCTAGACTGGCTAGGATGATGCTTAAATTGAAAGTTTTCTAAAACAACAACAACAACAAAAACAGAGCTAGAAATTTAGTTTGGAAGATTAACAAAGATCACAGCAGGTTCCCAGACTGGTATAAGCTGTTTCTACCCATCTCTGTTACTCAGTAAGAACAACAACTGCATACAGAGTAATTGGGGTTGCAGCGGGAAGGGCAGAAGGGATGCCCTGACCCCAGCTGCTATTTTCCATCTTCTCCATTGAGGATGAGAGCATTGCCTACAGCCAATCCAACACTTGGACGTGGGTGTCTCTGGACTTGGAATCACTAGTAAATCCCAGCTGCAGAGAGAAATCTTGAATAACTAAGAAGAAAGCCATGGAACTTGACCATAATCTTTACTACACCACCCAACCTCCATGATGCAAGAACTGCTGTCACACACATCTGCCCTTCATAGAAACACAGTCCCTCGCAGCCCTTCCCAGCTGACTCCCACCACACACTGCTGCTTCAAAGCAGAATGCAAAACACTTTTTCTGACTATTAAAGCCTTTCTTTCTGATAGATTCCTTGTGAACACACTGTTATGCACACCTCTGTCCTAGAAACAGGACTGGACTTTTTTACCTGTACAAGCTGAATTCCAAAATTATCCCTGTGGCAAACTGCCTGATAAACTATAATGGGAAATTCGATGGCCTGGAAACCAAATTTTCTAACCTCTTCTTATACTGACCAACAGAGGTCTATTCATATGTCAAAAAAATCTAGCCTGGAAAGCTACATGGATCTTAAATGGATCCTACGTGTAATAAATATAAAAACTAGCTAAGACAAATATATAATGATTTTCAAGCTCCAAAAGGATAACTGAACTCCACAGAGCTTTATTTTTGTAGACCTCTATGCTAACTATATCTATGCCAAGCGAATTATCAATTTGTAGGACTGAGATTTAATATTTTAAAAGAAGTGTACAAAAAATGCAAGAAGTCAATTACAACACATTTTTCTAATATACCATTGCACCTCTTGGTTCCAGTGGAAAAAGAAAAAAGAAAAAAAAAGAAAAAGAACTGCAATGCTTGTTTCCAAGTAACAGTGATACAAGTGACTTGTATATGCTGCTTCCAAGTTATGCTTCAAAAGACACAAATAACGACCTTCTATATTCAAAACAATCTGACAGATTCCATTACTTAAAACTTGGCTTGTCCAGCAACAAGTGGAGATAATAGGTGAAAACTGCAAAGTCACTTATTTTATTTTGATGTTCTCTGTATTATACAGATTATTATTGTGTTTTTTGTTTTTTGTTTTTTGTTTTTTTTTTAATGAGGAAATTACAGAAGCAGAGCAGATGATTCTGAAAGAGATGTTGCATACTCATGACCCGTTGCAGGATCATGATGAAACCTGTTCAGATGTTCCTAAATGAGTCCTTTGGAACACATTAGATGAGTGTCACAAAATGAGGTCCTGGAGCTTTTGACAAAAAATTGAAAGAACTTTTCTTAAAGTTGGGTAACTTCAAAAGAAATGGAATTGACTACGCTAAATATGACCAGCGCTTCAAAAGAATGGGAGTGTGTATTACTGGTAATACCCCATCCTTTTGGTAAACTCCCAAAAACCTCATATCTGGAAAGCCCCAAAAAAATCTCCCAAAAAAAGCCAGGAAGAGGTAGTATTCCACTATTTCCAAACACAAAGAAGCCCCTCTTGTTTTTCTAATTAAAAAACCCCTCTTGTGCATGCAGCCTGCAAGTGGCACTCCAGGCGCGCCCCTGCGTGAGGCGGATTCCCGGCCGGACCCCGCGGCTCCCCTGCAGCAGCTGGCTGCCTGCGGGACCCCCCGCCTACCCCAAATCACTGCATCTCCGCGGACGGCACCCTCTGCCTCGCTGTCCCGGCCGCCCAGCCCGTCTCCGCAGCCCGCAGTCCCCAAGGGGAGCGGTTAATAGCAGGATTTTCCCGCTCTGCAAAGGTGCGGCCAGGCGCTCCGCGGGTCACTCCTGCCGCCCGCCGAGCGAGGAGACGAGGCTGCGCCGGCCCGAGGGCGAAGCATCCCCGGAGCTGCAGAGCGGCACCTGCTCCGGACGCGCCCTGCGGGGCGGCAGGTGCCCGCGGTGCAACGCGGGGCAGCGCCGAGCAATGCAGAGTAATGCTTTCCCGCAGCTCCCCCGCCTCGCACCGCCCCGCTGCCCTCGCCACTCCCGGGGCCTGGTTCCCGGCAGCGGGAGGGATGGGAATCGGGCGCTTTTGCTTTCATTCTAAGGGCAAAAGGAAAAAAAAAAAGAGAAACTGGGAATTTCCCCGACCGTCACCGCGGGTTTAAAAGGGCACCGGGCGGCACCCCGCCGCCACAGCAGGAGAAGCGGCGGGGCCGGGAACGCGGAGACAGCGGAGCCGGTAAGGAACCAGCGCGGCTGGGGGTGCGGAGAGCCGCGGCGGAGCCGGAGCCCAGCCCAGCCCGGGCGCAGGTGGCGCGGGGCGTCCCGCGCGGCTCTGGACGCCGACCCTGCGGAGCGGCGCGGTGCGCAGTGCGTGCTCCTTACCATGGAACATGGTCCGCGGGGGGGGTTGGCAGGGAGCTGCGCCGGCGGCTCCGCGGTCATGGTGGTGGCGCCCTCTCGCCCATGGTGTCCGCAGGCGGCGGAGCGCCGCGCATGGGGGCGAGAGGAGCTGGGGCGGCCGGGCGGGATTCAGCAGCACCCCGCCGCCCGCCTGCCCTGGGGGGGCGCGGCGCTGTCAGAGGCGGCTGCGGGACGGCAGGGCTTGGCTTTTCCCATGGGGCTTCCGCCGCCGGCAGGTAGTTTCACTTTCTGCTCCGCCGACGGCCGCGGTGCTCCCCGCAGCGGCGCCGGGCTCCGCGGCCTCAGTGAGGCGAAGCGAGCGCGGGCGGCCGGCCGGGCGCCCCCCTCCGCCGCGGGAGAGGCTCGGCGGGCGTCCCGGGCCGAGCGGAGAAGAGCGGCGGCGGGCAGCGGCTGGGACCGGGGCGCACTCAGGGGAGGGCGAGAGTTGCGAGCGCCGTCGGGATCCCCGCGGGCGGCCCGGAGCGGCTGTGGCGGGGCCGTGCTGTGCCGGCGGGGGTTACATAGAGCCCCGGCTACACGCCCAGTACCGTGTGCGCGGCCAGGGAGGGAAGGATGGACCTTGGCAGCGCGCGTGGAAAGAGCCGCTCATCCGCGGGGACGAAGTCCTTAAAAAAATTAAAAAAGGGTGGAATTAAAAAAAAAAAAAAGACACACGTGTTCTGGAGTCGCTCTTTTGGAGGAAAGAGACTTGGTTTGTGAGCTGCTCCGCAGTGCCCTATCGCTCGCTCAGTTGTCCCTGAGTGCGTCCCGGGAGGCGGGACTGCCAAGAGGGCTCCGTTTCTGGTCGAGGGTTACCCCAGGATGCTGGCACCAGACCAAAGGAGCAAGGTGGATAGCTTACTGCAGACCTCGCCCATCCACCCCTCCCCCAGTAGCTCATCTTGAGAAATCTGAGAGGGTTAACAAGAGAAGATGGATGGCTCAGGAGGGTGTTTAAGTGTAGAGGAAGTTCAAGTTCTAAAAGACATAACTGTAGCCAGATTTTTATTTTTTTATTTTTATTTTTATTTTTTTTTTTGGTAAATTGAGAATGCGAAAGTTTATGCTTTGGTGAAAAGGCTTGGAATAAAATAAGGTATGAAATGTCTTTGAAGCAGCCCCTTGACATCCCCTCCTGCCTAATGTACTTTTTGAATGATGAGTTCTACATCACTTTTTCTGCTCTGCAGCAGCACAGAGAGCTGATTCCCTAGCCCCTCTCCCTTCTTGTAAGGGATGAATACTGGAATGTGAATATCAAGGAGCAAATACACAGACTTGGCAAAGGAGTAAACTGCTCAGGATGTTTTCCTCCTGTTCTCTCATCCTGGAATTGTGCCACTTCATTCACACGGGAGGAGGTACTTAGCCCTCTTTACTTGCCTCTGGACTACACTGTGCTTTGGATTTGGTATATATTTCTCAGGAGTTTTTATTTGGAAAAAAATTGAATCAATCCTCTTCAGAAGTAATCTGATAAGATTCAAGAGTGAGGGTGTTTTCCACCCGTTCAGCTTTGAGAAGGTTGACTTTTCTAACAATTTCACATCACTACTATACTGTTTGGGCAAGGGACAGTGATCAATATCAACACAGCTTTATACAAAGAGCAGGCACCTGCCTTTGCTTGTTCTCTTAATGTGTGCTGGGCTGGATGTGAGGGATGGCTCAGATCTTGAACTTGGACAAGGATTTTGCCTCACAAATAGCTACATCATCTGGTTCTTAAATGTTTCTTGAGTTGTCACCCGTATTTTCATTTGTTGTCTTCTCTTCACTCTTCCTCCAAACATTGTCTGAAAACACCCCTCTGTGAATATTTGAATTTTCTGGTGTGTGCAGGTCAGAGAATGCCATGGAACTCTTCTTTTTTAGGGGAAGTGTACCTAGTGTAATGCAAGCAAATTTATGACCAGCTGTTTCTAGCGTCCGGCACTTAGAAACTAGCGCTTTCAAAACTCGGAGGCTTAGAAAAAGCTGCATTATAAATTGCCAGTCATGCAAAAACATATCCACGAGATCAATTTTCCTTCTAGGCAAGTACTGGTTCTGATTTCTTGTGATAATACATGTGCACTCACAAAATCAGGTATTTTATACAGATGCTAGTAAATTGTCAGGGTGTAAAATATAAGGCAAGATGCCTCTAGCTGCTTTGATTATGGTAGTTTTCTGTCCATCTGAACCATCATAAAGACAGATTATCGTTTCAATTTCAGTTTTAAAAAATAGTAGGGTTCATGGCGGAAGTCAGGGTAGTAGCCTTACTCATTAATGGGAATGTGATTCTGAAAGGTGGTGCTTGAGTGTCAATAGTTTTGCTCTTTTCTTTGTAGTGGCAGGGTCTTGTCGGCTGTTTTTAAGAAGAGGAAGAGTCTGTCTGTTGAATGTATGTGAAACTTTTGCTTTAGTCAAAGCGACAAATAGATGCTGTGATCTGTACGTTGGCCTTAATCATGTATTTAGATCTCAATCAATTTGTATTATGTGACCTAACCTTGGACCGTGGCATACACATACAATATAGATGTCATTTAATGTATTCATGTGTGGAGGGTGTTTAAATATGCAAAGTTTGACAGTAACTTTTATATTCTGGATCATTAGATGCCCTTCATTTTTGAAGTATGTCCTTTAGTGATTTAATAATGATTTTTTTTCTGAAAAGCTTACCTGCAGAAAGATCAAGTGCAAGTCTTCAGAGGACTATGTTCAGCAGACACAATTGCCTATTTTTTAAAGAAAGAACAGAAACCAACCAGTTGAAATTTTAAAATAAATAATTTAAGACTGATTCTATGAATATCACCTTAATAGCCCATTTTAATCAAGAACTGATGAAAGGAGTCTTGAAGGTATAAATGTTTAGTCTGAGACTTAGCTAATCTAAAGGACTGACACGGGTTTGCCCATTTTGAGAAATGCAGTTGGTGCCGAACTGTAAATAGCAAGCTCTCCCTCTGGAGTTGAATTAAGCCGTGGTTTGACTGTGGCTGTGGGTAAAAGCTTCACGGAAGGAACAAAACTGAAACATTTCTGCAGAATTTCTCAGGCATTAAGTGTCCCACTTCTTTTTAATACCTTGACAATTTATAGGGTTGTCTGTTTTTACAAGAGATATGTTAGCTTTGCTATGTAAATAATTTGAGTAGGTAAAATTAAAAACAAGCAGCCTCTTGAAAGAAGTTGTCTAATGCTGAGCATTAGTGCAAATATATGCAGTTTTCTCTTTCACGTTGCTTTCAAAAATGATTTTTAAAACTGTAAAAGAAGGTATTGCAAATTGCATAGCTAACAGCTGAAAGGCACCAGTAATTTTATCTGCTCATGGATGAACATATTCAATGATCCCGTTCAGTACATTTTCCGAGGACAGTTTATCTAAATTAGTTCAAATTTAAAGATCCATTGTCTCCTGACTTCGTCAAATTTATTCCTAGGAAAGTAGCTATTTTGGCATTACATATTAATCTCTGCCAGGATACCAGTATTCCTGGGTAGCTACTTGATTGCAAAGCACATGATTTCTTGTTAAGATTCAGTTCTCAAAAGACTAAGTACTTCTGGGAATGTCGCCGTCTTTCTGCAGCTGTTACTTGTCAGCTTGAAAAGACATTTTGCTTATGGCTTTAGATTTTACCATCAATTGCTTGCAAATATACAGTACCAGTAGTGAATGATCGTATTATTGGATAAAATTAGTTGAAAAGTTATAAATTTTTTATTTTATTTTTGGAGTAAAATGTATGTGTTGCAGTCGTCACAAACTGATGTAACTCAGAAAAGTGTGGCCACTGTTATTAATGTTGTTATTTTTAAGAATAAATGCGTTGGGTACTTAAATTACTCTTATCTAACTATGGTGGGTGGGGACAAGGAGAAACATATTCCCTCCTACCCACCCTCCAAAAAAATCCAAAACCATAAGAGGATCCCTGTTTAACTGGGATTTGGAGTTAAGTTTATTGTGCACCCAAAACTCGATACTCAGGTCTGGGAAGTTCTAATCTTCTGTTGTATTTAAGCAAGGCCAAAAGACCTAATTTTGTCATTGCACCAGACCACCCGTTTTGTTGCTGCTACTTTTTCTACACACATTTGCCCTGTCATTGGGGCGTGTGCTGAAAAAAACATGAACAGACTGATGAAGTGGTTTTTAATGCAGAATTACAGAATTATATCTTACATTCACTCAAATGTTAAGTATGTATCTCGTGTGTGTGTGTGTGTGTGTGAGAGAGAGAGAATTCAAGCTAATTTTCCCAACTGAGGTTCGGGAAGAAAAAAGATGGTTTTGGAAAACCATTAAGATAAGAACTGTGGGAGCATGGGAAGCTCACAGGAAATTTTTGTTGTCAAGCTGTGGAAAAACTTATTCCTTCAATAGAAAGTGGTAATTCTTTTACCTTCCTGTCTTGTACTACAGGAAGATGCCAATAAAGATTTTATCACAGTAACATGCCCCATAAAGGGATTTTGATAAACGATCCCTGGGAAGGGAGAGTTTCCGAAGAGCAGCACTACCGCTGTTGAGGAGATGGTGTAAGGCGGTAGTAGTGGGAATCAGGATCCTCACTCCTGGCTGCCAGGAGCACTGCCCACATTCCCAGCCATCCATCCATCCCAGAGCTTGGTCTCTAAGTCCAGCTTTGCCCGTGCTGGTCTGACAGTATGAGGAGGCCGGTACCTCTTCGGGCTTCCAGCCTGCGGGTTATGATGCTCAACCCAAGGAGCAAGAAACATCCCCCTGCCAGCACCTTCTGGGCTCTCACTGCCCCTCCTGTTACAGCTCTTCTTCTTGATGATGAATTATTGTATTTGAGGGTTGATTGCAGATAGGAAGTGGGGTGTTAGTTCAGCACACAGAGGAGAAGGCTCAATTTCAGAAATGCACATCTATCTTTAAATGAGGCAGAGCAGCCTCCACAATTTCTCCAAGAGCTTTGGTCCCCACTCACCCAGTGGTGGGTCAGACAGCAGGCAGGCATGGGGATCACTGGGCATTGAGCGCAGGATACAGCCCTCCGCCTCTTCCTCCCAGCGATGCTGCAGGCCAGGCATTGGGCAGATGCCTGTAGAAGGGCCATGGGACACGACAACTATTCCTGGTTCCATTTGTTGGTGGCCGGGGTGTGCCCGCAACCCAGCCCTTATTGTGCCCGAGAGTCACATCAGCTGCTTGCCTCAGCTCCGTGGCAATGAGAGGCTTCAGCAGGGTTCTCCACTGCACCGAGTGGTGGCTTTTGAGCTGGTTGTTGTCTGATTTGGTGCCTCAGATGAGGTTCTTGTGTGTGGGAGACATGAATATTTCATCCGGGAGAAATTATGAAAATCCTGCATCTGCTTTAGTGAGCCACAGAAAAAAGAAGGTCTGGGGGGGGGGGGGGGGTCTGTCAGTTTATTTATTTTTGCTTTTCCTACTTTAAAAAGTACTGTTTCAGGGAGCAGGGGGGAGATTTGGTGGCAGCAATGGTCTTTGCAGATATTCGCCCGTATTGAAATTATGAAAATTTCATTGCATTTTAGGGTCTTGGAGGGTCATTTGGTTTTGGTCTTGTGCTTTTGAGAGTTTTTTTTCCAAAATTATAATCGATTACATTTTATGATTTGTGTGGACCTATGTGTCTTTTAGTGGTGGCTCTTTTTTTTTACAAAGTTACAAATACAAGTACAAAAAGGAGTTTGTTGAACTTTTCTTTTTAATTTTCTCTCCTCTCCTTCATTGCCCATTATTTATCTTCAGAAAATGTGGTTGGTGAATAACAGCCACAGCAAATTGTCCCTGAAATATTACTCCACTTTTTTGTTTTCTTTTTTCTATTTTATCTTTTAATTTTTATTTATTAATTTATTTATTTTAAGACAACTGGGACTCTTCCTTCTGGTTTTAAAAGCAGGCAGAGGTTCACCCTGGAAAGTGACAGCAACTTTGGTGGATTAAAGGTTCAGGTGTCTTACTAAATTCATTGAAAGACCTTTCTTTTTCAATCTGAAAGTTTTTGGTTTTGTTTGTTTGATTTGGTTTTTGTTTTTTTGTAAAATCCCTTCTCTGAAAAAATCCTTGTTTTATGAAAGGATATTCTGTGTCTTTCATGCATAAAAGAGTTGGCTAATTTCTCCAAGTGTGAAAACAAAATTGAATGTGATGAATTCTGTGAACTTCAGGGTTTTTAAATTTTGTTAACCATGTCTTCCCAGTCTTGACAACTTTTACTTGGCTTTTTCGGTCCAGCAATGTGTCTAAATCTATGCACTTTAAAAAGTCTTATGAATCTTATGAAATGCACTCCGAACTACTAAGGAGCGGCACTTATTACATGGTAGCAAACTATCTTGAAGAGGAAGACTGTTCCTAAAATTGATTTTTAAAAAAATCAATTGATACAAAGAAAGTGTTTAAAACAGAGATCATGTGTTTTAAATGTGGACTTCGTGGGCCTAATCCTGCAAGCATGTGCCTGATTAGCCTTGATTTCAGCACTCCTAACTTACAGGCTTCTTTTTAAGCAAAAGATTCGTCAGCAGATTTGAAGCTCTGCTGAAAATAAAGCATCTCCACATTGAGGTTTTGTGTTATTTCTGATATTTATTTTGCTGCTGTGTGGAGTTACACTAAAATAATTTGAAACACATCTCTGTCTTTAAAGATCCCCATGAAAAATGTGCCTTTCTCTCTTGTTTGCGGTGAGTGTGAGATGTGTGCCTGATTAGAGCCGGGAAGGAGAGAGGGTTTAGAAGAAAGCAAAATTACCAATAGAATACAGTGTGCTAATGCAATTTACCCAATAAATGTCACTTGGCAAATTAAAACAGTTTATGCATTATGAGACTTTAATTTGCTTTTTTACAGAGAAAGTATGCTTAAATATTACATTAATACGTAGCAAATGTGTTTTATAGGAACAGTGTACAGGCACTGTGTGTTTTGTTTTATCGTAACCATTTTAAAGGGCTGGCTTTGAAGCAATCAATGGATACGTGTGCTTGTTCTGTGGTGTTTGAGCCTTTCGGAGTCTTTGATTTATGTTGCCTCCTTCAGCAGAGGTAACAATACTGGCTCTTGAAGATGGCAAGTGACCTGAGACGAAAATGTGTGAAGACTCATAAATTTTTTCCAACCTACAAAAATAGATCAAATAACAATGTAAACTCTAAAACTAAAAGGAAGAAATGAGTGAGTGGTCAATAGTAACTTTTTTACTGTTTTAAATTACATTCAGAAATTGTTCTCAAAATTTTCAAGTCACATTTTTAAAAATGATGGTGAAGGACCAAAGAGAGGCATAGTTGTCCAGACTCTCTTTTCCTTGCACCATAATTATTACTGGCTAATTAATCAGTCATTAATAAGCTGTTGTGATTTCAGGAACTTATTCTAGAATACCCCGCTTTGCATTGAAGATCCGAGCCTCTTTCAAGGTAGATTCCTATTAAAAAGACATCTAATTTTGAAGGATCAACAGCAATGGCAGATGGAGCTAATGAAGGTTAGTAAATCAATAGAAAAACTTTCCTGACTCAGCAGTTTGTATCCTCTTCCTCTCAAGAAGTATTGAAGAAATGTACTGTACATCTCTTATTTCTTAGCCCTGGCTTATTTGCTTGATTTCTGGGCCATCCTGTTATGGAAGGAAAAATAACTTATTAGTAATTCACAGGCTGTTTCACAGACAGAGTTCCATTTTGCCACCTGTTTTATTTGATGTGTTTTTATATGGGTACTGAGAAGCTGTGGCATTTTCAGTGTGTGTCACACCCAATGTTGTCTGTTATCTTTTCTGACCCAGATGATACAATTTAGTGCCTTTTTTCTGTGTATGGTTAAGATTAGGGAACAACTGTGAGCAAGGCAGCTGAAGATGTTTCTAGGTAAGACTGTGTGACTGGGACATTTAAGGACCTGAATGGGGGTTGCAGTAGGGGGACATGGGACTCTTTGGGAGTGCTAGTCCATTACTGGCAACCTGGATCCCTAAATTAAGGGTGGTTTTATAAAGTGGTAGAACTGCCACAACTTATTCCATGGAGGCAGACTCTTGCAGACATCATGGCATCATATATGTTGTTTTCATTTGCTTCTGAGGAGCACCCTAGAAAGTGATCCCTGTGCCATGGTGTCTTCACATTTCTCTTATGATCCCTTAGGGCACTTCTGGTACTGCTGATGCACCCATACTTGGGGTACCCCTGGGAAAAATACCAGTCTCAAATCCATGTGGCATCCTTCTCAGGCTTATCTTGCTTGCCCCAGTTCAGTATTCCTTGTCCCGTGCTCTTCTTATAAGGGTCTTGTTTGAATGGAAACATTACCCAGTCATGCTCATAACACAGCTTGTGAACCTGGGCAAAAACTCTTCCCCAGTGCTTATTGGTGTATATACTAGCGGGTCAAAACCTCAACAACTTGCTTACATGGGTTTGGATCTGGACAGGATCTTCTAGCTGCAGTTCCTGAGGCGTGAGTTAAAACTGCTGTAGCCTCCATTTCTGTGGCATGTAAAGCTCTCCTCCTCACTAGGAACAGCCTCTAGGCTATAATCAGAGCTCACTGCTGTCCTTAGTTTGGCAAGCAGAAGACTTGGGAACTTCCTGGGTTTGTGTGTTTTTAGGAAAGAGGCTCTAGGAACTGAGTGTCTAGGAGACAAGATAGAAAGTACTAAATGTTCTCTGAGTGTCTAGGAGACAAGATAGAAAGTACTAAATGTTCTAATTCTAGTAAAAGGAAAAAAAATAATCTTTACTGTTGTATAAACCAAGGTACCTTGGTTCTTAGCACTCAGAGATGATAAACAGAGAATGTACCCATAAAAAGTTGGAGTCAAGGTCTCAATGCATTAGAGAATTCAGCTCCACGGCAGCCATTGACTATGGACCCCTCAACAGCAGCAGCCTCTCCTGTGGCCTCACCATAGATGAGTAAAATAGAGAAACAAGCTTGTGCTATGTGAGCAGGTCACAACATTTTTAAAAGCCAAGTCTGTCTCACAAGCAGTATTTTAGTTGATACGGCAGTGCAAAGCTAACATTATAAAAAGAGTTTGAACTGAAATATCAGGAGTATTTTCCATTGAAACTGTAACAATCTGAAGATATAATGGTGCTTGGGCATCATCATTATCACCACGACTTAGACTTCATCTCCCAAGGACCAATCTTTCTTGGGCATTGCAATTCAGCATGTGAATATTGGTGTGCATATAGATTACCAACAGGCATCTAGTGTATAGGAAGGTTATCAGCTTTTCAACTTTTGCTCCTTGAAAAGTTACCAGCCTCCTCCTATTCTGTTCTTCCTGTTCACACTGGTTGGAGTCCATGTGCAGCACCAGGCTGTGTTCCCCTTCTAATGTGTATCCTCTGCTCATCTAAATGCCACCTGAGGAAGGATAGTGGAATAACTGTTAACCAGGTGCTGAAATGAGGCTTAAGCTCGCTGGAAACCTGCCTCTCACTGACTCTGTCAAAAGATATCTTCTCACCCATTGTCCTGCAAAGGCGGCCTCCATGGTCAGTAACTTTTGGTAGGCAAATTACCTAGGAGCCCACCAAGGAAACTTACATCCTACAGTGACGTTTCAAGCTTGTCTAAATCCAAGATGGAGATCTACCCAGGCAGTCAAGAAATTGCTGTGGTCAGAAAAAGACAGGGCAGCCTCATTAGGGAGGGGGAACAGAAGAACATCCTTCTGCTCCCAGCCCAGGACGTGAGCTTCAGAAAGTGATCAAGTCATTTTCCTGGAGGCACATCTGTAGAGAATCACATGGGATGTCTGCTTCCATCCGTTGCCTCTTTGAATTCAGTGGGATACTCACCTCCCAGGTCCTTCTGGTGTCAATTAAATCTATTATTATTTCTTTTCTAAAAGCATTTCAAAAAGCTTCTAGGTCCAGTAAAGTAAAGAAATGGTCAGTATTGTTAAGGTTGAAGTCACTGCTATTAAGCACAGCTTGGATGAGTGCCTTAGGAACAGCCAGGGTGAGCATGCAAAGGCAGGACAGGGCCTGACCAGCTGGCAAACAAACATTAATTACTCAGGATTCCTTCCCTCCCTTTTCAGCCCTGCACCCAGGGTGTGCACCGGTAATGCAGCCCTGGTGTGCCAACCTGAGAAGAAACTGGCTCCATATGAATGATAAGGTGGCTGGTGTTCCCAGGAAGCTGGGGTGTGACAGCTTTCTCTTCCCAGGGCGTCTGCATCATCTATGGCCACAGGGGAGTAGAAGGCTACAGCATTTTGCTTTTTCCTCCAGAAGGACTTTGTAAGAATACTTTGCGGTCATCTTGCCCCACCACAGACAGGAATTGAAGACCATAAATAGGGCAGATTGACATTTATTTTAAAATAGTGTTTAAAAAACAAATACACCAGCAAATAGCAAGGTGAAGTGGGCATGATTTTCCCATTGCAACACTAATTATGGAAATGTTGGAGATCCTCTTGGAACAAACTCAGGGGCTAGCCTGCTTCTTTTTCCCTAGCTGTCCTTAGGAAGCCTGCCAGAATGAAATCAGCCTGGTGATAAACTCCTTTTGCAGAGGTAGCCTGTGGCACAGGTGAGAGCCTGGCTATTGTGGCAAGAGATGGGATGGTGGTGGGGTGGGACAAAGGTGGGGTCAATTCATTACTTGCCTGTGCTGACAGCCGCAGGAGTAGCAGCTGGGATGAAGCTCTGCTCACCTCCTGGGCTACGTGTCCCTGTCATGGACTCAGCCGCTGCTCAGTACCTTGACCTCTTATGGTGTATTGGCATCACTGCACTCAAGGTAAACAAGGAAAGTGGTTGTTTAATAATAAAATGACAAGACCATGCATTTACATGCAGTGCTAGCTGGCACCATGGGTGTCAGCCACAGCCAGCTCCCACAGAGGTTTTTGCTTGTTAAATTGCATCACCACATTTGACTGGTCCTGTTTGAACAAGGGCACCAGGCACTTGGGAGGAGGAGGAGGAGGAGAAAAAATGGTTAGGCTGGAAATTACCCTCATCTTTCACCCAGGCAGCTCTCTGCATGTTGCTCTGGAGGCGAGACAGGCTCTGGTTGTGCTACATGTGAAATGACTGCCACATGCTACATGTCAATCAGATAGATAAGTCAGGTGTGAGATGTACCGAAAAAAGGGGTGGTCTGGTAAGGAGTTGTGAGCATGTATGACATGAGAATGTGCAGCTTGTGCTGCACTATTTTATGGACCATGTGGAAATTTGTGGCACGATGCTATAAGCTAGACAGTCTGGAAAAGCTGAAGGTGCAATCAGGAATACAGGATGCTTTGGCCCCAAGAGAATGAAATTGCTTATATGATGCTTTGCTCACTAGGGAAGATCTGGCTGCTGGTGTTCCCTGCAGTATTCATGCTTTTTAAAATGAAATTGTTCATTTCTTACAATTCAGAAGTACTACTGGAAGTAAGGACTGGGATTCACATATAGCTTTTATTTTTCTGTAATAAATGCTGAAGAGTTAGGAGATGAAACAAATTTGCACAATATAGGTATGGGAAAAATGAATAAAGCGTGCTTCACTAGGGCATCTCTAACTTCTGTTATTATCAGGATATCTCGCAAATCATTCTTTATTTAAAATATCTTCACCAAAAAGGGTTGAAGGTCTTTGTTTCCCTTCTAAGGCTACTTGGAGGGGAGAAGGTGAGCTGGGTTGGAGTTTTTAAGCTGGAAAAATCCCCCAGGATGACTGTAATGCTTAGTTTTAAATATGTAAAACTGATGATTGAACAGCTTCTTGGCTGCTACTTTCTTCTTGTGTCCCTTTACTTTTAAACTTAACAAAGGCATGTATGTTCCCAGCCTAACAATATTATTGATAGATTATTTTAGGAAAAGTTAAGTAAAAAGAGGCTGGTTGACTTTTGAAAGGAGGACTAGCGCTGAAGAAAAATACTTGTTAAGATGCATGTAACTTGTTCACTCCAGCTGCCCACAAGCAGGAGAAAAATTGGCATGGCTCACACAAAGCATTTTTAATGTTCCAGTTAAAACTTGGTATGATCTGTCAGCTGTAGCAAATGTTTGCACTGGCTATTTCAGATATATGTCAGTGTTTGCTGGCTCTGCCTGCATGTGTAAATGTTAAAGGGTTCCCTTCCCTTGCTGTTCGAGGGTGCTTGCAGTAGGATGGGAAAGAAGGACCTCTGCTCCAGAGCAGTGTGGAAAGCATGTGGCAGAGGCTCGTGGAAACCACTCCATTGCTCCGCGTAGGCAGGGCCAAAATAAAAGGTGTTGTGTACAGTGGAAACATCTGCATGCTGTTTCTGATGTAATTTATTATTTGCTTTGGTCTTTATCAAAGAGCAATCTGATTTCCCTTCCTCCTTTTCAAGAACCAATGAAGATTTTGTTTGCTTTCCCCTTTCTGTGCTGTCTGTGAGACGATCAATTTTTTGCCCTTGGAAGGGCATGAATACAGATTGATTTCAGAGATACATACTTCTGAATAAGATACGCCAAAAAAAAAGTAGTATTGGTAGAAGTCCAAGACTAGAAGATAGTTTATTTGATTTGTAGAGTGACAAACTGGTAAGTGTAATTCTAACTGAACCCAATGACATAGACGACAGTGATTATTATACAGTTAACTGCTTCAGCTAAATGCCACTTTCACCCAGAACTGCTATCAATAATTATCATGGTGGCTACAAACTCAGAACTACCACTGCTAAGTGTCCTTCTGATCTTTTCTTTCACACAGAAAAAGAAGCATGCAGATATAAATATTTTTATCTAATAGGTCATTTGCCTCTTGCCCTGAAGAAAACTACTCATTAGGTAGAAGTAATGCTCTACAGTGTCACAAAGTAGAAGATAATTACGGGATATGAAGACATGCTGGAAACCATGAGAATTATTTATGATATGCATATATTACCTCTGGTGGAGCTTCAAGTCAAACAGGTCAGTAAGCCAAAAACTTCTGAACTCTGCCACTAAGGTATTGAGTAATGCTGATGGTTATAAAGCACCCGATATTTTTTAATCCAAGTGAATAATCGTACATCTCAAGATGCCATGCTATTTCAGATGCTTTTGGAGAACAAAAACTGTATGAGCGTAGAATAAAATAAATTTATTCAACAAATATGCTTTTTGTTTTTGACTACCCCCATTCTGTGGTAGAGATGAACGCAGTTTTAATCATACCTGAAATCACACTTGAGAATTCTGAGTAGGTCTTTAACAAAGAAAGTTGCCTAAATTCAACAGTTTACAAAAATAATGTATCTTCAATCTCATCTTCAAAGCCACAAATGCCTGACAGTCATTCTGAGTCCTTGTCATCTGTCTCCTAATATAATAGGTGAGTGGATCCCAGCTCAGGGGTTGGGAGAGACATGTTACTCAATGCTTGTTTAGTCTGATAGATTTTGGCCAACACATACTGGCTGAAACTTGGCAGTCTAGGTAGGCTGTGAAGTTAAATTCTGCACAGACATGTTTACCTTCTTGTTAGCAACAAAACTTGGTTTTGGGGTTACATCAAATACTGTGGTTTGATAACAAGACCTGTAGTCTCATCAGTTTGCAAATTTAAGTGGCTGATGTTTTACACTTTCCCCATAGCTCATTGCTGGCTTAGACCATATCCTTAACAAATGCCAGTTTAATAAGGTAAGACATGCTGTATAGTTCCAGAAGTTTTAGTAAGTGTTCCTGTAGCTGCTGGTTTATTTGAGATTATAACACTCCAACCTCCTGTTGCATATAGTCATCTGAAATTGTATGTGCTTCACGAATGGATTAGGTGATTTTCATAGTAGTTTCATACTAGTTGCTTCTGAATACACCAAAATTTCCTAATGTGCTATATTTTACAGGTGTCTCCTTCTGGATTTAGATTGTGCATTCTTGGAAATAATGCAATTAGGAAAAATAAAATAACCTATACAGAAATGGCTCGGTTTCTGGAGGACCTATTGTCTTCCTAATTAATCTTAAAGTTCAGGTCTGCAAATCTATTCAGGCTATGACATGGAGAAGTGGTGCCCTAACGATTTTTTTTAAGATGTTTTGATATATGAGGGTGTGAAGTGCTGACAGTGAAGGATGTAAAATCATCTTTTATAAACTTCAGTGATTCAAACATTTATTAAATAATTGACTTTCTTATAGCACTAGGTCAAGCTATAATGCAATAGTTGTTTGACATTGGTCTGGTAAGCTTCTTTCAGAGTTTCTTTACTTCTTCTCTTAGAGCTTCTGCCTTTTTAGTAAGAGAATTATATCAGAATTAGACAAGCCCATTGTCAACCCTTTTCTCTGCCAAAAATAAATGAGATATTAGTTCTTGTGGTCAGGAGAAAAAAAATTCAAAGGCTCAATAGAATAAATAAGCTTGTTAGAACCAGGATTTCAAAACCTTAAGCCAATTTTGGAAATGTTTAATTGTTGTCGGTACTTTACAAAAGAGAGCTTATTTAAAGCCTGTTAGTACCTGGCTTGTAAGCAAATACATTGTGCAAGGAATCCTTTCCTACCCACTGCATCACCATTGCAGTGTCGTCTTCTTAGCCTAATGCTGCCTTTTCAGCAGTGCTCTTACTGGATTCATACCTTCTTATCCCAAAATGCTGTTTTCATCGGTTGATGTGAGCAGCAAGTCAGTAATCATGAAGATAAGCAATTCCTCCAAGTTCTGTGGAAACTGGCAGCTGAGTGGAAGAAACCCAATGCCTTGACTGGAGTGGCTTTAATATAAACTCACACTTTGTTGTACATCAGATAATCAATGTGGGAGAGAGAATTATGAAACCTTGCAGTTTGCAACCAACCTGAGGGGCAAAGCTAGAGAAAAACAAATGTGTTTTGGTCCCTGTGTGTTTGTGGGTGGGTTTTTTCTGTACATGGCTCTGTACTACCACACCTCTGTGCAGGAACAGCACTTAGGGGTACATCTGAAGTGTCCTAACAGCTGTTCTTGATGTTTTTTCCTAATGAAGCAGAGCCAGAAATTGCATGCGCTTTTCTAAACACAGAAGTTCAAAAGTGAATGACACTATTGTTTGTTCATAGTTTTGTCCGCAGGTTTGTGTTGCCCTGAGAAATTATGATAGATCACATTTATGAACATATATGAGTTTGTATGATCATGCATGTGTGAGCTTTGCAGAGCTTAAGAGGAATATTACTGTTGAAATGGTGTTTTCTGGAGCCCTTTTCCCGCGCTTTATATTTCTCTGGAAGTTGTTCTGTGGGTTTGAAAAATGTAGTAAGAAAATATTTTTGCAGATGTGGATGCTCTAAATATTTGTTCATTTAAGGGTTTTGGAATTGTTGTTCTGCAAAACACTTGTCGGTGGCCTTAAGACAGCTGGCTGATCATGTTGAGCAGGCGCTCCTCCAGACACTGAGTGCTTACAGGATGGTATCTCATGCGGTTCTGCAGGGGAGATATGGATCTTGTGTGACTGCAAATGGCAGTGGTGAGCTATGTCTCTTGAGATACAGTCCTTTGATAAAAGCATTTCAGAACTTCCATTCTAATATTAGATAAAGGTAAAACCCCCTGCAATAAAAGTACAGCCACCCAAGGCCCTCTTCTCAATGAAAAAAAACAACTAAACAAACTTGAACAAACCATTAATTTTGTATTATTTTATTTGCTGTTTTACATATCCACTCTAATATCATTTTTTTTTTTTTTATTTGTTAGATTTGATCTTCTTCAGAGGTATGACATGGCATCATGGTGCTCTAATACATGATATATATTTTAAATAGATTTCTCCCCAGCCTAATTAGTGAGGTTTATTTTATATGAGTAAAACTCCAAGATGCTGAGTCTTCCCATCTGTTGTCATGATTTTGAGTACAGCCATGTCTGAATGGTGTAGAATTTTATAACAACTTTTCAGTCTTGAAAACTGTTGACAATATAAACCAAGAGTTTCTGTAGGCTAGTGCTTTGTTTCTGAACCTGTCACTGAAGAAAGAATGAGGAAGGGAGAACAGCAAAATTATTCGAGGAGACTTTCTCCTGAGAGGAGGTCAAACACTGCTGTTACAAGTAATTAGAAGAAGTAGTGCAACCCTGCTTGACATCTGTGTATTGCACCTGCTTTGCAAAACAGGGCTCCAAGTAGGGATGCTTAGGCTGGGTGAGGATGGGTCCTTGTCCTTCTGATCCTGAGCTCTAATTCTCCAATTTGTTCTCAAGCAGAAGAGGATTTCTCTGACAAGCTTCCTTTAAATGAAGGATTAAAGAATAGAGAATTGCATTGAGAAGAAAGAGGTATAAACAAAAATGGATTTCATTGCTTCAGTGCAACCTCATGTACCAGAGTTGTTTATAGATTTTAACTTACTAATTAAAAAACAAAAGCAGATTATTTCAATCTTGGATATACCACAGGATCACCATCTCTCTGTATGAATTCTTGAGAGAAGGATGACAAGCTGTCAGAAATGAGTAAAAATTATGTTCTTGTTCAAAAGATATACAAGTGATGGTGTGACACTGAGTAGCTAAGACTTCCAGGAAAGAGAAAGCTGACAAATGAATCAGCAAGCATGAAGAAAGAATATTTAAAATATCAAAGACTAGACATCTGTTATGAAATATGAATTTCTTTCTTGTCTTCAATTTCAGACAAGACTCCTTTCTCAGGCTACTCTGTGGTCTCCTTTTGGGAATGTAGTGATTAGAAGTATCTGCCTATTCAAGCAATTTCATTCAGAAATGAGGAGAGAAAACAAACGTATGCTATGAAATAAATTATACAGTATGCCTTTTTCAATGACCTTCATTAACATAAACATAATATTGTAATATATTAATCTTTTTCACCTTCTGTTCTCAGTCTTCTTTCCATATTTTAGACTAGAATATCTGATACACCCTTACATAAAAGATAATCAGAATTTTTGCTGATTATTTTAACCTGTATGTGAAGTGCAAACTTCTAGGCTTTATACCAACGATCTTAATTTCAATAGAGTGTTGTTTGTCTGCCTCCGATTCTGAGTCATTTGGAAATAATCTTTGTAGGGAGTTGTGTCTGTAATTTATACTGTTAAGAGGTATTGTCCTTCTCCAGTAATAGAATTCATGGCAGCAATGAAGAGGCAGGATGTTGCATTAGCCAAAACTTTAGGTACCCCCAAATTAAAATTGTTTGAAATAGTTTGAAAATCAGAGCTGCTTGCACTGTCCGCAAACTTGGAAAACAGGGCAAGTACTGAGAAAACAGATGTGGTACTTCTTTTTAGTAGGAAAAATGGAGAAGGGAAGGAGGAAGAGAAGGGCTGGGTGGGTGGTTGTGGACCGGTCAACAAACTCCAATTCCCAGACAAATTCTGGAATAAAAATTCCAAATAGATGTAAGTACTTGGAAGATCAATATGAGATGAGTTATAATCAACAAGTTGTGTTGAGCCAGTGTGATTTCCTTCTTTGATATGGTCTGCCTTTGTGCCTTGGACAGCTTCATTCTGTCCTTCATCCTTCAAAAACTTTTTTGCTCCTCATTCATGTCCTGTTTTATACTTTCTTCCTGAGTTCAGATTATTGAGGACCCACAACTCTGTCAAGCTGATTTCTTTTTAAGTTTCCTCATTCTTATTTTTAGATGGTGCAATTTCTTTAATTTTTCTCTGACGAAGTGTACTGCTTTTCTGCCAGTGAAGTATAATCAGTTCCTTGAAATGGGTGTCTCCTATCTTGGTGTCCAATGTTCTTCCTCTTTTTTTTCCTAGAAATGCTAAACCGGCATGAGATGATTCTGCTACTTGACCTGCCTGTATATGAAAAGCTGATTCTCCTAGAAGTGCTGCTGACCATTGGAAGCCTACTTCTGTCAGTCCTTTCTTCGCCTTCTCTGTTAAACTGCCCACTGCCCCCGAAGTCATTAGTAGAATTTGCTTTTCTTTCCCACCACTAGGAGGCAGATATTTGGTCAACCACACTGTCACTCTTCTGACAGAGTGCTGAGTCTCCTCAGCTTTACCTGCTCACTTCCAGTGGAATATCTTCTACTACACATATGCCAAGGGGCTGCTCCCCGGCACAAGGGAACAACACGCCTCTCCCCCAACCCAGCTGTCCTCTGACACTGCACATCCAGCCTGTACCAATTACCAATTACCAATAAATTCTTAATTATGCTAACTGGCATAGGTAACCACACTTAATATTTATCATGTTCAGCATCTTCTGTTCAGTTTCCAACATTTCTTTCATTGGTACAGATGTCTGAAGTGTTCTGCAGAAGGACTGTTTGGTTTTGTTTCCTGGCCACTTTGGATGGCTTATTTTAAGTAATAACCATGCCAGATTTCTCTCTCATTTCTTGGACAATATAGTTGGCAGGTCGTCAGGAAAGACATTTCCCATGAAGAGAGGAAATATTAGTGGTAAAGCACTGCTGAAATACAGATTTGGAAGAAGGTGCAGGAGCATCTTCAAGGAAAAAAAGAAAAGTTGACAAGAATTGATGCAGATGCTTAATATGAAAGGAGCAGAAATCCTGTAGTGTGAAAGGAAGCTACCAGGCTGATCTCTTTTGGCTACTAAAGACAGAGAATAGGATTATTACTCACAGGTAACTCTAGAGACTGAGCAAAATGGGAAAGAGCTGCATAAACTAATGGAGGATTGAAGGCAGAACAAATGCATGTAAATAGGTTACAAACAACTTCAAACTAGAGACTGGAAGGTGAATGTGAACTAAGGGAGAAAACACATTTATGGAGCAGTTTCCACTAGAAGAAGCCTTTAGGATATGTTATGGCAGGGGTAAAAAGAGGAAAAAAAACCACCCAAACCAAAACAAAAAAGAAGTGTAGTTACAGTATGAAAAGACTCTTGCTGGGAGGTTGCAGGAGACACAGTAAAATGGCCTTCCAGTCATGAGCCTTAGAAAAGGTCTACAAAAGTCTGTCTCAGATTCATTTTAATTTTCTCTTTTGATGGAAAACATTCTTATATACCCTACATAATTAAAAGCAGGGACTGATTTAGCAAAACCACACAAAAGTCCATACTGTGATTCTTTGAAGCTGTGAGTTAAAAAGAGTAATTTTCTGCAGAGAGAAAAGATTCATTATCTGGTTTTAATGATTATTTAATGGGCTAACTGCTAACTCTGGGTTATGTTTAGCTTATTATTTGTCCCAAAGAATTGATCACTCATCTTTAAATCAATGGTTGCCTAGTTAAAAGCAATTAAGATATAATTTGATTGCTTGTGTACAGGTAAAATATTGTCTTGGCCTATAACGGTGGTAACAAGCCTAAAGTTACAATTTTGTCAGAGTTTTGGAGGTTTTAACAAGATATGTACATTGTTTTTGGCATTCCTGTAAGCCTCTAATTTGCATGATGTACTTTGTGTTTATGTTCAAGGGCAGAATAAGGAGGCACATGTGGGTTTTGTTTTGTTTTTTTATCTTATATTATCATATTTAAAAATAAATTTTTGCCAGGAAAAAAAAAAAGAATCTGTGCAAGTCTTTTTTGCTGGGAGTTCTGGCTGAGCACCCTGACACTGGCAGAATCAGTGTTTGCCACTTAATTCTTCCAGTTTGTCTGAGTAGGAGGGTAAATTCCCAGTAGATTGTGCTGATTGTGCGTGGCCTCAAAATACTGAAATAAGACACTGCAAAGACCAGTCACAAGAACCATAATGAAAGTGTGTTGTTCTTATTTACTAAACTTAATTTGTGCTTCTGTGGATTCGTGTTATTACAAATTAGATTCTTTACAAAGGGTAATTGTTTTTGTGAAAATCAAAAAGAACATAAGACACATAACAAATGTAAGAAGAGACACATTACCACCACTTCATTCTCAATTTATAAGGAGAATGAATTTTGAAAAGATCTTTATTGTTTATTTCAGATTTCACTAGTACAAAAGTTTAAAATCAAAATTATTAAATTCTCACAAGGGAGATTGTATTCAGCATTATTACTATTTACTTAATTGCTAGCATGAGTGTTCACACAGTAACAAAGATTAGGCTACTCGAACAGTTCAACCTGGAATAGTCAAATAGCCTGCTGTGGGCTGGATTGGAACTACATAGCCATTTTCAAGCCTGGAGTACGTGTGGCAGGTGATGGATGTGTCCACTGTTTTTCCTGGAGCGCCCATATTACATTTTTTGGCTGCGCTTTCCTAGGAATCAGTTGTTTTATTTGTTCTATTTGCAGCCATGGAGGTGAAACTCAACATTTCACTGTGCTGGAACCATTTCACTGCTTCAGTGGAGGCTGGGAAAAATGCTAGTAACACTTTTCTAAGGGATACTTCTGTGTAAAATCATTCATCTTTCTTATGACAGTCTGTGGGTGAATTTTTTATTTATTTTTTTTTACTTATCAGTTCCAATATCTATTACCGCTATATAGGCAAAAATAAAACACATAATATAAAAATTACTTGTTCTACTTTGTTAATGAACATCAGGAGTAGTGGATGGCATTTTAAGTGCTACAGAACACTGCTGTTATGCATTAACTTTTCTTTTTGTATTTATAAGGCTGTACTTTTTTAAAAAATAGTTTTCATTTAAAAAATTGGCTTCTTTCACGTGATGTGTACTTTAAGTGCAGTGATGAACATGACACATGGTGGAATTCTGACCTTAATGAAAGATTGCTTATTTTGATATGCCATATCAATTATTACCTTATATAAATAGCACATAGAAAACTTCACATAAAAATGAAACAGCAGGGTACTTTCTCAACAGTCAGACACAATGTTGGAATATCTTGTAAGGATTAAGTGCAGAAGATGCAGGGTTTTTTCCCCTGGTTCCTGTTTCACTTTGCTTTCTCTTCTGTTTAAAGAAGGAAAGAAGGGACTTCAGATCATGAAGGACCATCAAATAAACATGAGCACTTATAAAGATGATGTCATCTTTGTACTTTATGCATGGGGGCATGAAAGAAGAACAGGGAAAATGATATTCTGTATGTGGCATCAGCTATTCTCCTGCTGGCTTGCAGTGTCACTTTTTATATCACCGCTATGAAAGAAATACCATTAAAAAAAAAAATTGAAACAGCTCAGAAAACAGCCACAAGAAAAAAATGTGAATATTGTCTTCAAAAAGAGCTCAGTTGGCTCAGTTTATCCTAGAGTTAGTCGCTATTGGGTGTGATGCTGAGTGCCAAGGACAGCTCTGGCAAGAAGAGCATCTTCTATCTCCAGGTGAGGAGCAAGTGGGAGCTAGAGGTGGGTGTCACACAGACAGAGCCGGGGAAGCACCGAGGAGACTTAGAAGCTTTGCTGAAGTCTGATGAAGAAGTGGAGTATTGTGCTGATGAACGGGGTGGTTTAGTGCAGGAAGATAGTGCAGATAAAGTAACATATTTTTTTTTCTGAACTTATAGTGTGAGATCATTTTAATCTGTTTAATAAAGGAGGTTATCTTATTAGTATATACATTTTGGGGCCAGGAATATCTATAAATGTGCAACCAGTATGTCATGTTCATTGGAAAAACGTTGCTTGCGGCTAATCCTCCACGAGAGGGAGCTAGAACTGTCCTTAAAATGTTAGCAATAAAGCCTGAAAAATAACACCGCCTAAGCTCGACCTGAAGCGCTTACATTATCTTCTGCCAAAGCCCACGTTTTGGCTCAAACACCACACGCAACGAGCTGGTCCTGTATAGGCTTTGCCCACTGTCGTGTCAGGGCATCCGAGCGTCCCTGTGCTAGGCACAGCACAGCAGCTGGGAACAGAGCTGCAATCGCTGCTGCCTACTCCTGGTTTTTCTATGTATCTGAGGTATACTGTGCCAAGGATTTATTAGCACTGCAAAGAAACTCTGCTGTGACGGTGCAAAACTGCAAGTGTCTCACTGCTATTAGCCCTGTTGGGATAACTAGCGAAAAATGCTGATCCTTATCTGCAAGTGTAGTCTATTGTGCTGCGTATCTGAGGCAGTAACCGCAGGAAGCAAAGTGGGAGGGTGAAACTGGAAATAAAATATGCAGTGCCTCACTATGCAATAAAAAAGTAAGAATAGTTTTTGGATCATTGAGCTGTATGTGTAAAACTGCACTTCCTTATGACTTAAACACAAAAAAATCAACAAAGCCGCTAATTGGAACCACCTTCTAGGAATACATGTGCTACATGGGAAAAAACAGACATAAGACCAGTTAGTGGGTGATAATGGATTTCAGAATGACTCAGAGTTTTGAAATCAACTTCAGTAAAGAATAACTGGTCTGAAAGAAGAGTCAGGGATACTAAAAAATGCTACCACTAAAAAAACTTCCTCTGGCAAGTAAATGTCCCTTAAGAAGGTCAGCTGGATCTGCTGGTTGAACACATGAAGTATGGATCTAACTGAGCAAGGGTGTGTGCTGAGACAGGCCTGCGAATAAGCTTTTCCACGGAGATTCCTGGGTCAGAGAAGTGTCCAACATCAAAGGCAGAGGTCTGCATGCATGAAAACCTGTGGGTACATAGAGAAGATGAGAAATTACGGAAAACTTTTAAATGGGCAAAGTATAGCAATACCTTTGTTTTCAAGTGAACAGTATTAAGCAAGAACAGTCTAATTTTTGCAGTGAAAACTATTGTTTATTTCATCATTAGATGTTACAAACCAAAAAACACTCTTCTGCAGGCATGAGGTAGAAGGATTTCAGGATCAGGCTTTATGTGCATGTGAAAGAGTGAGAGAAATTAAAACACAGTTCACTCAAGAGGCAAAACACCTGGATTACTGAAGGCGATGATAACTGGTCAGTGGCTACTTAGACTATTGTGTGAAGAAAGCTGCCTTGCCAGTAGGATCTGCGGTGGGTTTGCCTATGTGTAAAGTAATTTTCTTGGCCTGAGCCTGATGTTTTGTGGACCCGATGGCCAGCATTGAGGGGCACTGAAGTCTGGTTAAAAGAATTAATGAAAAAAGTTGACTTAAGGCAGGGAATATGTTCTGGATTGTAAATTATTTTTATTTCTTTGGGAAGGGGTGTATGTATGTGTGTGGACGTACAAACACTTGCTGTACCACGCTCTGGGGTGGAATTGATGATGTGTCTTTCTCTTACTTGTGCTGAGAATAATGGCGGCTGTGGGAGGAAGGTGAAGCACTAGGCAGTATTTCGTTTGTTCAGCTCCTGAAAACTTCACTTGACATATCTACAACTGACCTACCTGCAACCAGAGACTGAATTTGGTAACTTTGGTTTTACCAAGGCCAAAAAGCTTTTTTTGTTCAAAGGCTTCTTGTAATACATGTTACTGCTGCTTGCTCTACCGCTTTGCTCTTTGGTCTACAAGGAGTAGCCAAACAGTGAAACATGATACTCTTGAGGATTATGCAAACAAAGGCAATATTTGCATATAGAGAATAATATTGACGTTTGCATGTGGCTCTCAGTGTCACTTCATATTATGCTGGGCAAGGTTATAATTCAGGCTTCTTTGTTAGCTTTGCATGCTGTATAAATTTTAAAATTACAAAGTGCATCACCAAAAAGCTCAGAAATAATGTGTGGCTAAAACTTATAATCAAGGCTAATATTAACAGCTAATGCAAACAAATAGAACATTGTATAGTGCCAAAATGCATTTAAAATATCTAGTGCCCAACAACTGAAACTGTACTCAAATTTTTCTTCAGGAAGCCTGTTTTATTGAAAACATAACTTAAAGAGTCAGTACAATTATCCAGTTTTCAATATTAGCAGTCGTATCACAGAACAGTTGTGTGGGAAGAAATATCTTTGAGGAAGCATCATAGCAAGTGCCTTAATTGTTAAGTAAAAATAATTTTCTGTCTGGCAAGGGAAGAAATACTTGCCAAATACTGATCTAGGGGTTTTTGAAGATTACTTTTACATAAATATTACAAAATCATAAAGCAAACATTTTAAATGAGAAATATCTTTTTCTCGTTTGTTCTTAAAAAAAAAAATGCACTATATTCAGCATAAGTCTTTTTTAAAGAAGGGCAGAAATCCCCTAGCAAGTCAAGGGTTAGGAAATACAGCATTATGGGTACTCACTTTTTTAAGTGACAAAGGCAAAGCTGAGGCTGTGTTGACCTTTAGGAAAGAACAGATCCATGGGACAAATAAGTTGGGTTTTTTTATGCCAGGCAGGAAGCTATCCTACTCAGCAGTTCAGGGTAGCGAAGGAAGATGTTTAAGTTATCTCTTATCCCACTAAGGGAAATGCGACCTCAGGGCTGTTGCTTTTCTAAGGCTAAAGGCATACTTATGTAAAGCCTGCATCATCATTTTCAAAGGTTGTTCTGTAACAAAAGCTTAGTTCACAACCTGATTATCACCAGCCATGTAGCAGAAATAAAATCCAGTTTGTAGAATGAACAAACACTAAGGGATAACTCCATAGTCTTGTAAAACATATGGGAAGCTTCAAGTTACTAAGGGGTATTGTCTGTCTTTTTGTGTGTAGGATTCTCAGCATAAGTTATGAGGTGTTCTTAAATTTCTATTTTCCAATACAACAAGATATTTTGGAACCAAATCCTATAATCACTGCCAAAATATATATCATGTTGAGCATCAAGTGTCTTAAGTTCCCATGGTGGCACATGTTGGTAGTGTTGGGCAACCATCCATTTGCTGGTTATCATTATGGATACAGTTCATCACCCCTGTTGAAGGAGTCCTGCAAGGACCAGAGAGTTGGGCCCCATGATCCTTTTGGGTCTGTTCCAGCTTGAGATATTCTGCGATTCTATTATTGTGATTTGCATAGCACACTGGTGATCATACCAGATCAAAGGGTACCTAAAGGTGGGACTGGATGGAAACATGATTGCCTGTGCCAGCTCTGCCCAGGCTCGCTGAACAAGCTGGTGTGTATCACAAAATCACAGAATGTTTGGAGTTGGAAGGGACCTCTGGAGATCATCTAGTCAAACCCACCTGCTAAAGCGGGTTCACCTAGAATAGATCACACAGGAATGCGTCCAGGAGGGTCTTGAACATCTCCAGAGGAGGAGACTCCGCAACCTCTCTGGGCAGCCTGTTCCAGTGCTCTGGCACCCTCAAAGAAGTTTCTCATATTCAGATGGAACCTCCTGTGCTTCAGTCTGTGCCCGTTGCCTCTCATCCTGTCATTGGCCAACACTGAATGGAGTCTGGTCCCATCCTCTTGACATCCACCCTTGAGATATTTATAAACACTGATGAGATCCCCACTCAGCCTTCTTCAGGATGAACAGACCCAGTTTGAGAAGGCTCTGGAGCATTATCTGCTTAGATATCTCCTAAATTTACAGAACTATACTTAATTTAAAGAATCTTTCTAATTACACTTGGACATAATTTGTTCCAGCTAACACTATGGTAAGGACTGGCAGCTAATACAAATCTGACGGAGTACAAGTTTTAATCCAGATCAGACCAAGCGTATGTACAAAAATTGTTATACTATATATGAAAATGTATGTATTATCCTCCTTATTGTTGAATTAGTATGATTTGACATTTATTATAATATCTGCTGTAATATAATAGCATCTAGTGGAAGTCCAGTGTAACCACAATATAAATTTTAAGCAAACTCTTAATGATATTAATGTATGGAGCCTTGTGTCATAGCCACCATAATCCTGTAGTGATACAGACTTACAAAGAGCATACTTACCTGAAAGTATATATTTCCTAAAGAAAATAAATATATGCTATTTCAAACAGATTTCATGGTGGAACCTGAGAAAGGTGTTAATTCAATGCCTTTTAACAATTAGATTTTAGGAACTGACTGTGCAGACCCCATATGGTTAGTTTACCACAAGCAAATTATTTGGCCAAGAAAACATCATTACTGCATAAAAACAGATTAATTACAAAGTATTTATCTCAGTATACCTTCGAGGGAAACAAACCTACTAACAATTTCATTGCAGTACAGAGTTGTATGGTTATACGAAATAAGAGAAATTTAAGGCATGAAGTAAAATAATCTGCCTTGTTTCTATGAGAGTAATAAGTAAATACCAAGGAATGTCTGTATATATTATTTATGAACATGTTGATACATACATAAAATAAGGTGCTAACTCACAGAACCACAGAAAGTAAGGCTGAAGAGGAGTTGAAAAGATTTCTTGTCTGGTGAACTCTTCAAAAACTGCCCTTGATCTACAGCAGAAAAGTCCTTCTCTTTTCTCTGTGAGTAGGAACAAAAGAAACCAGGATCTTTCCAGGAATTTTCACAGGAATAGTACAAACTGCTAATGATCATTGTGATAATGAATGGGACTTCAATACCTGCTAATGGTGTTGCTATAATCAGAAACTTTCTAAAATTATTGGTGTTCAACTGCATGCCATAAAAGTATATGAAAACTGAATACAGGCAATAAAACTGAATACAGCTCATCTGTACACTTGAAATGAGTAATTAAATAATTAAAAAAGCAAACCAAACCACCAAAAAAAACAACCAAACAAAATAAACAAAACACAGATCACTGAATATGAAAAAGGTAAGGAAAACAAGCTTTCATCCAAAAAATGATAAGGCAATACAAGCTATTCTGGGCTGTATAAACAATGACTCAATAGATTTCTTAGATTGCTTTAATATATTCAGCAATAAAAGAGAATTAATAGGCAAAAGTTTAAAAGATCATGAAAACTGAAGGTGAATATTTTTGTTAGTCTTGAATCCATTGATGTACACATCCATAAGTGTCATTGAAAAGCATGATTTTAAATAAATTAGCCAAAAAACATTCCCTAGAAAACTCCAAAGCACATATTTAGTGAATAACATCTTAGGTAGGATGATATTTGTTAATGATTAGTGAAAACAATCTTAAGCTAGGAAGACATCTTTACTGATGCATATAACAACACGAGATAACTGGTAAAGACATAAAATTATTTCATCTGTTTGTGTAAAAATAGATCTCTGTTTTGAAGGCTTACTGTAAATTAAGAAAAATATTCTAAAAGGGTGAAAATAAATTATGAGCCACCTGAATCTGTGATATACAATTCTCCTATGAGTTCTTGATTGTGGGCCTGACGTTTACATGCTGAAGTTACTTTTGTAGACTTTTGTCGAATATTAGGTGAATTCCTGCTTTTCATGCAAAATTCATCTCAGTTTTAATAATAGACCTATGACTAACGCCATCATAATGTATGTACATGCATTTGTACATACAGATTTTTTAAATGTAGCATATACTTTGTCGCAGGTGAACATTTGCTTAACTGTAGTAACAGAATATGTAGTAACGTGTGAGCATGACACATGCTGATTTATCTGGCAGTATGAACCCAATTTTATATTACAATATTTTATATCTGTTGAATCCGGAAATGTTATAATAGCCTGTGGGATTTTCATCTAATATGGGTATTTTCCTGTTTGTGTTTTTAAATATTAACGTGACATTTTAATCAAATGTTGTGCAAGAGATTTTTTTCCTCTTTTTAAGAGTAGTTGAAAAATGAAAATTGAAAAATGGAAGACAGTTTCGTGTTATTTCAGAGTATTCATGGCTCCTGATGTACTTTTTCTAAGAAAAGGAAACGATAAAAATCAATTTATATGAAAAAGATTGAAATAAAAACGCAGAACAGCATACACACAGTATTTGCAGTCATAAGTTCTTCAAAAACTACTGTGGTTGCCTGAGAAAGGACTTGCCTGATTACTGAAAAAAAAACTATTAAATCTGTGATTTAACCTTATAATTTGGGGTAATGAAAAGTAATAGACCATTTAAAGGTTCTCTAAAGCAACGCGTCTGGTTTAGCACAGTTTGCATAATTCCTTTTTCAGAATGATGTTTCGTATTGTTGTCACATCAAGCAGATCAGGAATAAGGTCTTCCCCTTTTCAGAGGCGTGTGTCCACAACTGCGTGCTGCTGATTTGACGTAACTTATAGCACTTCTACAACTTGTTAGAAAGCTACTGACTTGAAAAAAAAAAATGCGGAAGCATGTAATTACATCCCTCAGACCAATATTATGCTTCAGTGCCTTCTCCTTTCTGGTGCTTTTGTCCTGAAAGGCAACAGAAATGGCAATTACTGGTGACACTAGATACTGACTGCTCCATATAGCTTGGAGGGTATGTATGCGCATATCTATGCATACACGGCTAGTTTTTTACATTGGATCACAATTTCTGGCAGCAGCTAGGAAAGGAAATGTAATCTCTTTCAGTTTCTTGTTTGTCTTATCTGCTGTGCACTGGAAAAGACCTTGGGTCACTCTCTGAATGGACTGTCACAGCCCTTATCATGCAGGGAGATAGGAAGCAACTGCAGAGCCTAAGCCAGACTGTTTACTCAGCAGCACATAGAGAGATTTACGTGAAATTGTGCCTTATTCAGGTGGAATAGCTTCTGCCCTTTGTTCACCTCCTGGAGGTGATACCCCAGCAAAGCACTGGAGATTCTTCCAGCAGTGGTGGGAACTGATGTGGAGGCACAGCAGGACCCTGCAGAGGGGTTCCAGCTGGGAAAGGGATCCCTGGGGAGAAGATGAGGACTTCACCCTGGCCAAAGCAGCCCTGCTGCCTCCCAAGCTGTTTTTCTGTGGTTTCTTTTTAAATTTTTTCCCTTTTTTTTTTTTTTCCCCCCAGCTGCTCCACTGTTTGAACCCATGATGTTTGTGAAGTCAAAATAACTAGTGTGAAATAAGCCAGGCCTGCTTATTCTAGAATATATTCGAAGTGATGAAATGTGGGGTTTTGCTTGTTTTTTTGCTCTTTTTTTTTTTCTTTTTTCAGATGTTCATTATAGGAAATGGCTCTTGCATTAGAGAATCATGTAATTTCAGTAGTTCTAGTCTCCAGAGCCAGAGAAAAACCAAGTTGGTTGGTTTGTTTTTGTTTAGTTGGGCGTTTGGTTGGTTGGTTTGGTTTTATTTTTATTTTTGTGTGTGTGTTTTGGTTTGGTTTGGGTTTTTTTGTTTGTTTGTTTTGTTTTGTTTTCTTTTTATTTTCTTCAGGGTCAGTGGAGCTCAATCACATCCTCCAAAATTGCACATGGCAGAAGACAATAGTTGGCTATGGAGTACTCTTTTAAAAGACATGCTAAAAATCTTTCAGCCCTGTCACATGTCATATGAGGAGATCTTTTCAAATTTTAGGATGCTCTTCTCAAGTATTTGAGAAAGATGACCAGAATGGAATGTATTGTTTTATCAGAGCATCACAAAATAGAAATAGTTTAAAAAACTGGCCTATTCCAAAAAGCTATAAGGTGAAAAAATAAGGCCTTTTGCTGTGACTATGGGAGATGCCCTTAAGTCCTGAATAGTAGAGAAAGCATATATGTGTCTCCTCTGAGATTTTCAAACCATATTAAAATTCCCAGCTTTTTCTAGACTTTTGCTTTGTAGGCCCCAAGATTGCTAGGTTTTAAGGTAGGTCTGCTTGCTGTGAGCATGCCTTGTTTAGCACGCTCTTCTCTCTGTACAGTTAAAAATTAGTCTCTGGCCAGAAGAGTGTTGGCAGCAGAGGTCAGCTGGGCAAAACCTGAGGTGTCTTGTCCAGAGGTTGCTCCCAGACTTTTGTTCTGGTTCTAGTAAAACAGACTGTCACTGGCAGCACTGTTTAGCCGCACAAATATATTTTGAAGTGGTACAAGGTACTGTCACATGCTCTACAACAGTTGTTTTACTCAATTGAGCTTCCAGTAAAATGTCAGGCTTATACCTCGGAGATGTACACTTAAACTGCTGCAGACCGCAGAAGACAAGAACATGAATTTTTGCATATTCTTTTGTACAATGTTGTTTGCATATGACTTTAATTCATACCAGACAGCCTTTGCCTTAACATTCTCACACTAATTCTGGCTCTAATGAAAGAAAGGGCACTTTAAACACTGAATATACAGAGGTCATAGACCACTGCTGACAGCACAGCCATTTCAGGCACTGTAACCACAGTTGGGAAATGTTGCCTTTTATACTTTTCAGCAGCAAATGCACTGATTGTTCCTGGAGCCCTCCTGGGAAAACAACTGCCTAGTTATTTGTGATTTCGCAGAAAAGCAACTTTTTACTTCTTTCCTTTTGTGCCGTAAAAGTAAACTTTAACTGGAGGTGTTTCAGAAGTGGTGTCCTGTCCGGCATTCCCCCATCTTTGCTGCAGGTGCTGTTCTTCCTTCAGTGCCTGCTAGAAACAAGGAGCAACAATGTCCAGGCTATGCTCTACTAAAACCTGTAGCTCTCTGAGGAGTGGGCAGCTTCATCGTGCTACTTGACCATGTAACAGTGCCTCTGATCAGCTCAGCTATGCCTGTGCTAGCAGGCTGCTCGTGCCCTGGCTGGGCAGGGAGGGGGTCTTTCCCCAAGACTACCTTCTGCCGGGGTTGCTGCTCCTGGGATCTGGCTGTGTTGCAGCATTACTGATACTGTGCTGAAGCCATGACCAGTACTGTTGGTGTTGGTGAGCATCCCCTCTCCGCTCAGATACCCACCCCCTCTCATTTTAGTCCGGACACAGTCTGGGTCAGACATCCTTGTGCTTCTGAAGCTGGAGTCCTACCTGTGTCAGACCGCAGAGGGACGGGGGGTTTTCTGCGGGGAGAAGGCTGGCAAACTGTAATTTCCTAAGTGGAGATGGGTTTGTTATTGTGTGATAAATCTTTTTCTAATTACTGCTGTCAAAGAGTCAGTGATTTGGAGAAAGTACTCATTTCTATCAGTCCCTTAAAGCCTGCTGAAAAAAACCCAAACAAGATGGGAAACATATCCTGGCAAGGTTTCTGGCATATCTAGGGTCATGATTCAGCATCTCATAGATGAATAATTATTTAAGTCTGTTTTTTCCTTTGTGAGTAATACTGGCATTTTACTAGCAAAGTGTTAACTTGTCCTTCTTCTGTTGACATCTAGTTGGGGCCAAGCAATTTGCATAAGCATTACTATTATTGGCACCCCTAGAGACTTTTTTGATATTGTCAAGAACAAAGCGCTATGAAGAACCACAGAGACAAAGATGATTGAAGATCTGTACACAGGACGTGTGATAAATTTGTCAGCAATAAATTTCTTAATAAAAGTCATGATAAAAAAGGGGAATCCCCTTAAGATATGATACTGAAAATCTCATAGGCATTTAAATTTCTGGAACACTCTGTTCTGTGAACGGAATTTGCATTAAAATGCATGTTATCTTTGTGCCAGTAATTCAGTCTGAAAAGCAACCTGTTGGCTTTTTTCCTTCATTTGCACATGCCCTTGAAGTATTTTAGGCAGCAATACCAGGAAGACAGTCACTCCACCAGTATCCGATCCTTTGCACTGCATGCAAAGGGAGTTACGGTGACTTAATGACAGTGCTGAAGCCAGACACTCCAGCATCTTCCGGCTTAAGGAGTAAGTAATTCCTGCTGCTCACATGGTCCCTCTGATTAAGTGCCTCTTGCTCCTTTTAGGAAACCATTTGCTGCCCTGCAGTGTTCTCTGATTCACACACACTTGTGTGCATCTCCTTTAATTTCTATCTCCCCCACTCAGCCAGCTATGTATTATACCATGATATGGAGAGCAGATTTAACCCCACAGTGATCTGTTATGACCCAGTATTTTGTGGACAGTGGCCAAGACTGCTGCTGACTCTCATAAAAAACAGGATAGAAACATTAACTAAATTTCCAGGTTCAGATCTCAATTAGAATAAAAAAGCACGTTGTGACCAGAGTAGTCCTCAGCCTCTTTTAGCACAAACAGGGTTAACTATTGCAGTGAAGGGACATACTTTTTATTTTCTGCCATAGAAGTACAACTGGTAACTGTGATGACTGTGTATCTCAGGAGGTGAAAAATGACCAACCAGTGATGAGCAAACACTTGCAGAAAATGTAAAAGCAGACACATAATTCACAGGCCAGACAGCAAGAGATAAGACACTGCATACGAATAAGAGTATGTGGGTGTGAGAGCAAGTGAGTGCTGAAGGAGAGGATTTAACTGCTTCACTGAAAGTGCAATTACACAAACAGCTCTTCTGACTGCAGTTCATCAGTAGATACTACCTGGTGGCACAAAACTGTTAAAAACCCCACAACCTGTATGAAAATGGCAAGCTTGCTTCCAGGCAAAATAAATAATGATCAGTTAAAAATACCAACATATAACATTTGCCTTTTAAATAATCAGCTTTGTTTCTGTTTCTTCGTCAGAATGTGTATTTTTGGCTCATATTTAGAGGTTTTGTTCTGCTTCCAGAAGACCATATTCATTTGAATGAGACTGTGCATTCTGGACAACTGTCACCTTGATATGTTAGATGGCTGAAGGCACCTTAAATTAGGTAATAATAGGAAAAATATTTTTCTTCCATTAATATCCTTAAAAATATAACTGAAAAATAGAGTACTGATATTCCTTTATTTCCATTAATACCCTATGCTGTAATAAAAGCCTCTGCTTAGCCATTTGGTAAAAGATCTTTATGGGCTGTCACTGCAGATATGACCCAAAATAAGAATGGTATTACAGGTTCAGAGGATTTTTTTGGTGGTTGCAGAGGAAAAAAGCAGGAAATTCCTTCCAGAGTTGTATGGAGAAAGAGAAGGAGGCATGACATGAATTTGAGAGGAGATTATTCCACCAAGAAGTAGCTTCAAAATTTAAAGTTGATACAAACAATTGGGTTTTGTTTTGGTTTTTTTTTTGTAAACTTTTCATTTTTTTTCACTGAGCTCTAACTTCAGCTTTTCAGGTTGATCTCTGTGGCTGGTTCCCAGGATCATCCTGTAAAGGCTGTTCTGTGCATCAACTCTTTTAAGGAACATTTTCAGGATCAGCATTTGACGCCTTAGAGATCTCCTGACTGCCTGAGGACTCAGATGTGGTGAGGACCTTCTTCCTCTGCTGTCGAAACTCTGGCTCTTCCCAGCTGTAGCAGGTTCAAACTGTAGACCACTCTCTTTGCATTATCTCCTTACAAGAATTTTAGATCCATACAAGTGGGAGTTCAGTTTTCACCTCACCCAAGTCAATACTTTTGCCATTGTTTTTAGTGTTGCATGTCCATACTGCCCTATTTGTTTCAGTAATGACCACTGTTTCCTTGTTAATGTATTTGACTTTTTAAAGGACAGACTTGAAAATATATCTTTATTATAGAGTAAGAATATTTATTCTCGCAAAGTCACAAACCTACAAGCAAAACATTTTATTCCCATGTTCCAAGCATTCTGTGAAGGACAACTTATGAGTAAAATGCATAAACATTTTTCATAGTTCAGATTGCTGAGCTCTGGGTCACTTACATGATCTTTGTGGAAGCAGCTGATTGCACTTTAGATTTCTAAAGCCAGTCTGGATTTCCTGCTTATCTGTTTAATTTAACCACCTTTAATGGTCCAGCACATATGGCCTGATGCAGTAATACTGAATTACAAGCCATCTAGTTTTTATGCTGGAGAAAGATTCAATTACTGTGACTGTTTCACCCAGCCATTATAAACTTGGCTGGAGTTTTCCACGCTGTCTTTCAAAAGAAACTGAGCTCCTTCAGTGAAGGCTTCTCCATGCTCTTGCAAATTTCAGGATGACCCTGTATAGATATTAAGTTCCACAGGTTTCATTTGAGTATAAGTTGTGATATAGGCCAGTACATACTCAAATATATTTCTCTGGAGTTATTTACATTTATTTATTTATTTATTTTTATTATAGTAATACTTGCCAGCTGGTGATACTTACATTGTCTGGGTCTCATTTAGCCAAATGACAAACAACACATTCCTAAGAGACTAGCTTTCCATTCACAAGTGTCATAGTTTGGTTTGCCAAATTATGTATCTGAACCATTCCATCTTGAGTAGCATGACTAACATTAGATTTTACAAATTATTTGTAAAAACAGACAAAAGTGGCTGAATCAAATATAATTATAGTATATAAATATAGGAGTCTCAGTTGGGATCTGCTATTCTAGCATTAAACTGCAAAGCAAATAGAGACTTCAATTTGTAGAGTGTTTGTATCAGAGAAAATATACAGGAAAAGGATGACTGAGCTCCACTCTGTTATGTTGTGGCCGTACCCTTCCAGGGTGTGAGGGGTAGCATGATCAGGACATTGAATTCCAAGGCAGTGTGTTCACTCACGTGAAATAAATGATTTCAACACACTTTTGCACTATACATATATATAATATGTTTTTTATCTTCAGGCCACACCATTTTTTTAATTTGTACTGTTGAAGCACTAGATTTTTTTAGAGGTAGCCAAAATAGTATAGTCCTTCCATAGCTCTGTGTCTACTCTTGGGTATGAATTCTGTTTGTAGAAGAGTTCATTACTCTTCCTAGAGTTAAAAGGAGCTGGGAAGCCATTCTGTAAACAGCTAGCATCTTGCCTGGAAGTGTGGAAGTAGAGCATTGTTTTACTCACATGCTCCCAGCCTACCCACAGGTCACCTTGCATGGTTTTAGTCTTTCAGATTTCATTGCCATTCAGTACTCCACTTGATTGCATTTCAGACTCTTCATTCTAAAACAACTCTAACTACAATCTAGGGACCTATACGATTGCACTTAAGTTTAAATGCCATTATGTGACTGAATAATTTATCACTGTATACTGCAAAAGTTAATTGATGGTAACATTAATTCTGTGGATATTAGAAGTATTTTAGAATTTTCTGATGTTCTGATTAGCTTTTGAAATGCCTTATTTTTTTTTTTTTCCTCCAAGTCAGCCTTAAGATCTACAGAAACATCTCAATTTAATTTTGTAGCTCTCAGTTTTAGGAAGACAGGTTTACCTTTCATATAGGAATTACATACTTTTCCTCATGTGCTGACAGGACCAGAAGAGACTACCTCTTCACGTGCTTGTGTTCATTCTGCTTCTGTAGCCAACAACTGTGTACCAGCCTAAACTAGAAAGATACACAAACAATCCCTACAACCACCAAGAACACTGATGTGATTTAAGTCTTTGTTGGAAAACCAGACCAGAACTCCAATGCACCAAGGCTAGCACAGAAGCAAAGGACATCTTTAACATAATGCTTTTTGACTAATACATTACACAAAAATAGTAAGTCCACATATTTGCATGAAACTTTGAGGCAATTGTGCCATTTGGGCTTAGGAAAGAGTTCTCTCACAAGATGAGGGCATGGAAGTGACTTACCATGTGCTGACCCCTAGAATTCCAGGTTGCATCTCTGTATCATTTCTCTCCTCAGGAAAGCCAGTTTGTCCACATCTGGCACGAAGAATGTGAGCAGTTCCATCATTTGCTTGCGTGCTTTGCAGCGTGTTACAGGTATGATTAGCTCTGCTTTGCAGAGGGAGGATGCAAAGCAGAGAAAACTTGACAAACATTGTATGCGAAGTCAGTAACAAAAATAGGACGTAAAAGGCTTTGGAGAATCTGTCCAGTGTTTCTTCAGTAGCTATAGCTTGGGATGGGCAGTTATAAACACCCAGTTGTTTTAAATTACTTGTACAAGTGCATTCTGTGATGTCCTATCTCAATCCAGTTGCAATGCTCAGCTCTTATTGAGACTTTGAACAAGCCTATCATATAATGTTTATAAAGTATAATGCTTTCAGCAATTTTGCTTTGATGGCTGCAATTAGCCACTTTGTGCAGTCACAGCAAAACAAGGAATAGCTGCTAAAATATCAGTAATAGCTACATTTTCTTCTCTCTGTAATGTTTCTTTCCTGCAAAACTGTTTGCTAACAGTTTCAGATTATAATTTCAAAAGTCGTATTTAATACCTTTTGCCAAGTTTCTAGGTGTTTACATACAATGAGCAATAGCAACTACCTAAATAGCTTTTCCCTGCTTCTCAATATCTCAAGCACTCTGTAAAAAAAACCAAAACATTAACTAGTCCTTATGGCTGTTTTGTGCTGCTGCAGAAAACACATTTTGCTCATGAGTTGAGTGAGCTATAGATAAATAGACCCAAGCTGAGAGACCCAAAATTATCCTAATTTATTCTGCTACGCTGCGTTAATTTTAATATTGTACAGACTGAAATGTTTTTCAGTAATTTCACTTATGTTTTTTATAATGTGTCCAATTTCACTTGCATTTTTAAGATGTGACTTCATAAAATATCCTCAAGATTTTGCTTTTGCATTGTATTTGTATGAAAAATATATTGTCTCTTAAAGTATAATAACAGAGTTGTACTTCAAATTGAGGTGGAAAAAAATTGTGGAAAAAAATTATGGAATAATAGACAGGAAGTGCATATCTTGTGTCCAGATTACTGGGGTAAGGTACATTTATAGTTTCATTTTCCTATGCTTGTGCAGGCAATGTGAGAAGGTAAGTAATTTTCTAAGTAGATTTAGACCGATGTGTTTAGAGATAAGTAACTGCAGATGTACCTAGGAAGTGTACGTGTGTGGAACTGGTTATACATTTAAATTCCTCTTTCTGTGCATAGAATATTCAGGCTGTACGTGATCAGCCATGTTTTGCATCTGTATGACTTTGAGAATACAGGTCAGAATAAGTAACTGAAGTCCAGATTGATGCCAAAATAACAAGTATGTGATACCGTATTATCTGTTCTCAGTTTTTCTTCTAGAACACTTAGTTCAATCCACCCTATCTAATTAAACACTTTATTGGAAAGAATTATCATCATTGTAATCAGAATTCTATCATGAAATGATAGTCTTCAGATTAGGAAACCTTAACATTATTTAAAATTAAGAGGAAACTTGATATGATGGAATAAATAAAAGCCATTCAACTAATTACAAACTGGAATATATTGTTGGCAGTATGAAAATTACAAGTGAAGTACAATTAATGATTGGAATAGTGACAATCAAATTTTACTCACTATGCCAAGTTTAATTTCCTGTCTTGTAAATCACAAACAAACCTCACGAACAAGCCAACTGCTAGATTGCTGTGATTAATCAGTTTTTATAAATATGCTGGTGCTGGGTGACCAATGTTAAACAATTAACATAGAAAATCTGGAAAATCAGAAATGAAAAGGCTCCATCTTATTCAATATAAACTGATTTTTTTTTTCCCCCAAGTAGGATAAAATAGCCTTGTGGAGGTCATTGTAGAGGAGCTGTTTTGTAGTCACCTCTTGCAGTACTCCTGTGGCCAATGCCGCAATCTCTGATACTCCATCTGCAAAGCCTCTGATGCTGGTTCTTCAGCTGTGTGCACCATTTTAGCAGGGGTGTCCACCCTGCCTCTGCACCCCACCGGCAGGGCTGCCGTATCACAGTGCACAGAGCCATCCCCCTACGATCCACCACAGTTGTCCTTCCACTCTGACCTTATGAGCAAAAATTGTTCTACATGGAACAAATCCAAAGTGATGATTTTTTTTTTAAATTATTATTATTATTATTACTTGAACTAAATAATCCAAACTGTGGACCCTGCTCAGAGTGACATTCCAGAAGAGAGCATTTAGAATGACTGCCTTTGCAAAGACATTATGGCAATAGTATAATTGCATGGCCAATTGAAACATCACCTGAAAAATTCTCTCATGAAGTGTTAAATCTACATGTATTTATGAAAAGTGTGATGGCAACAATTAGTCTCACGTAAAAGCATGTATCACCAATATGGAATCAATACTGGCGAATCTGTGATAAACGTTTTGTTAATGTGAAACATCACACAGTGAAACATGGTACTAAGCAAGCATTGCTAAAACATTGAAGTAGTCTATACTTTTTCTTCTGAGCTAATCAGTAATATGTAGTATTATCATTAATTTGATTTAATACTTAGGTCTTCCACAGCATTTCTGAAAAATCCTACTTATCTCTAAGTATGACTTTGAAAAAGTGGTGGGTTTTTTTCTCCACCGTTGGATTATTGCCATGTTTTAAGAGGCAATGCATCACCAGGACTTACCATGCTGGAACCTTGAAGGACCAAGCACCATGTTCTGGGACACAGACAGTTGTGGTCTTAGCAGAACAGGTACAAGGGATATTGTTTTCCACAGACTCCTAAAAGACTTTTCAACAGGAAATGTCACTGAACCAACAAGTGTCCCTAGCTTTTCTGTCAGCTCTCCTTCTAGAATGCCATTATAAACCTAAGGTTTTGTAGTGCAAGTATTTAATCTAAAACCAAAACAGTGTTGCAAAGAAAAAGCTGCAAGCTCAGTAAACAAACAAACAAACAAACAAAAAGCTCCATTAAGATTGATGCCTTTCAGTATCAGAGAAATCTGAATTTAATGTGAGTCCTTAATTAATAATCCCAGTCACCTTGGAGCAGTTTTGATGGTGTCATTTCACCAGTTCTGTTCCCAAACCCTGATCCTGATCAGTCACCAAATATGAATTCCAGCCCAAGCCATCTTCCCCAAAATGTCATTTAGTAATTTTAATCTATTAAATACCATTTCAATAAAATGCCATACTCCGTATCACAGACTTCCCTGTAAATAATGCCAAAATAAATTGAAAGGATGAAGGACAAAGGCGCCTAAGAGAGCAGACTTGATCTGCTTTCTGATGCCTAAGGTTCTGACAGGATTCTGGTATAATTGATTTTACAGACAACTGGGCTAAATATAGGACCTACCTACAACAAATGAACCTTAGAGTGTAATAAAAAAGACAAATCTGAACATACAATGATATGTCTGAAAAGATAATTTTTTTTTTCTTATTTGAAGAACTTTGAGGACTCCTTTGGAGTCTTTGGAATCTTCTCCATCTTGATAAAATAATTGCATATAACAGTGTTTCTTATATTGTGTCTGCCACTAGAAGCATGTTCCAATCTGACACTGAAATCACAAGCGTTTGATTATTCATCCTGTGTTTATTCTTTACTTTGATCAGCTTCTATACAGTGGTGTCACCGGGGACAAAGGCAACAATATTCCAAGGACACTAACATAGATTAATTTAACTTAATCTCTCACTTCAGCCTATAGTGCTTGTCAGAACAATACATTAATGTAGGACTTTTCTCAGAGTAGTCTTTGTCAAGAGTTTGAAATGTCTGAAGCAAGATAATTAAAGAATACTTAACAGTATACTTCACAGTTCCGATCTTTCTTAATTTTTTATAGGTTGTCTGAAATAATTTCAATGTATGCTTCTGCAAAAGAACTGAGAAGCCAGTCATATTAAGCCATATTTCTCCCATTGTAAAGTAGCCCCCTGGTTATAGTCAACACCATACTCTCTGTTCTGTTTTGCAGCTCTGGCTCTCGAACAGTGATCAACACTTCACTGTTCTGTCATGGCAGAAACCTATTTATAGACCTCAGACCATATACATTTTAGGGGAACTTTACAGATTTACAGGTTGTGGACTAAATATTTTAGAGGTTGTAGATGCATGCTTTGGGAGCACAGCTTCTGGTTTGTTTTAATCTGAAAGGAATTGAGGCTGAGCATTCAGAGCCTCCTCCTCCTCATGTGAATCTAACTAGTAAGCGGCGATGATCAGATCATTCATCTCAGAACTACACTCCTGAATGGAAATAAGACATGAATTCAGGACATCCAGAGCTAGTCAAGCATCCAATTCCTCTCTTTAACATACTTCTCGTACCCAATTCAGGAACATAATTATTCACAAAAGCAAAATATTCTGATGGCTATTTGTTTTACTTTGCCATATGTAGGGTGGGGTTTTTTTTTGGGTTGGTTGATTGGTTGTTTTTTGCGTGGTTTTTTTTTTTTTTTTAATTAAATATTTCCCAGTGTCTTTTCTAGAACAAAAGGGAAGTGTCCTAAGGGAAATAGAGTAGCATTGTGATCAGGCCTCTCTCAGCCAAGTTTGTGGACAAGTGCTTTGAAAAATAACCCTTTCCTAAAACAATGGATGTACTCCTGAGCAAAATTGTGCAATCCATCAATTCTACATAGGTTTATGGATTGAAAGGAAAGTTAGAGAGAGGGAACAAACAGAAGAGGAGGACTCTAAATAGGCAATAAATTCTATTAAATCCCCTTAGTTCTCACAGTTTGGAATTTGCACTGCAAGATGTATCATTTAGTCACATATGCACTCAGGGAGCATTGGTCTGGCATTGAAAATTACCTTAGTGATTCTGCTGTGAGATAGGGAAAAAAGATTGCACCAAGTGGGGAACTAAGGGCATTGCCAAACCATCACCAGCTCTAAAGGATTTCTTCTGGTATTTTTTAAAGAACTTCTAACTGAATCTTTGTGTTTGGAAGCAAAAGGGAGTGGAAAACAAGGGAGAACATGCTCATAGATGTTTTTCTTTGTATGTTTGAGAATACATTATGTAGTGTAAATTACACCTATATTTTTATGTATGGTTTATATGAGCTAGGAAAATCCAAGCTTCTACCTGTTTTTTTTTTCTCCCTTCAGCTAAAGGAAAACAAAATAATTTTCACAGCACAGTTCTTGAATTAAAAAAAAAAAAAAAAAAAAAAAGAACAGGCTACTTTTTTCCACAACTTTAATGAAATGTCAATCAGCAAAGCATTCAAGCTTCATCCTGGTGAGTATGTGCTTCAGTCTTATCCTGAATCAAGGCCAATAAATTGTGGTGTTCAGAACTGCTGCATATCATAGTATGTGCTCTTTTTTATGATAATAATAGACCTCTCCAATGACACAGTATCTTTTCTATCATAGCACTGAGTATTATGTGGGAAGTTCATAATATTATAATTTAGTATTAACAGCATAAAACATTAAAAATTCCCTGGTATTTTTTAAACCCAAACACCTATCTGTTGCATACAGAGTTTGTTGTTTTTTTTTTTTTTTGCTTTTCTTCGGAACTTCTTAGTAGTAGAAGAAAAGACAGCAAAAAAGCCCTAAAAAGATAATCTGAAAATGGCCTAATTTTTTTTTTCTACCAATATCAGAATATAAAATAGAAAGATAGTTTTACGGAGATATGTATTTGTATGTGTGTATTCTGAATGTTTGCCAGCTAATACTTTAACTACAAAGTCTACAGTGATTTGGCAACTAGAGAAGGAAGGAATCTGTCTTTACTGAAGGAAATGTAGTAAAATCTGTGAAGCCTCACTGCCTTTGTAATTGTTTTCTGTGATACAACCTGTTGATCAGGAATTACTAGGTTAAGAAATAAAGAGTATATTCTGTTTTTCCTGTGGCCTGTCTTCTCTGAAGAATTACTTTTCTGTCAGTTCTGTGCCATTTATGTTTTGTATCTTTTTTGCTAGCATTTAGTTCAGTTATGACACTTCTACTTAGTCCTCCAAACACTGATGACTCATGCCCATAAAAATGCAGACTGTAGAAGATTGATAGAATTGTTCCTGGGTCTAGATTTAGAGAGGATGTGAGGCACTGAGATTTCACGTGAAGTCCCCTTTGGGGCTATGCAACCCCTGATGACCTTCTATGCTGCAGTTTGACTTTAACGTACTGTTAGATGTTGATCCAGCTCTGTTGTACCTTGAAAACAGACTTGATGTATCTCTCTCAAACTTTCAACAGTAAATTGTACAACAACAAACATACATAAAAACAAACAAACTCTACTGTTTCATCTCTCCAGAATGACAGAGGATATAAGTTGAATTGTTCATGGTATTTTGCATGAAGAATAATGTGTCTAGAAACCTATTATCTGGAACTCTGCTGATTATTATCATTCCTCATTCATGTGAAAAATGTAATACAGAATTCAGTTTTCTTTGTGTATATTCTGCAGTTCTTCTTGGAATGCTAACTTAAGTTCTACAATTCTCTTACACTTACCGTTTTCATTAGCATTTCTAGAAATTATCTTACAGAAACTTTAGAAATTATAATCTTTGTATTTATGTCATTGCAATGCGTGAACCTGTATGTTCAGTAAGATCAGAATCAGGATTTTTTTTTCAGAAGCAATTAGAATCTTATTGCAAATAACCTTAAGACATAAAAGATATATAAGCATATATATATACACTATATATAGATATATATATATATACACTGCAGTAGTGTATATATCCTACTCTAGTATCTTTCTTTTGCCAGTCCTGTTTAAATCATAAAGGCTTCTTACTTCCAGGTTCAGTTGTCTTCAGGAAGAAAGTCAGTTTCTGTGACAACTTTATCATAATTGTACAAATGTTAGGAGTGAAGACACATCTTACTCTAATAAAGGTAATAATCTTTGCTAGGTTGAGACTTGTAAATAAACTAAAATGTTGGATGCAAGACAAGTCACTGAAAATGTGTGGAAGAAATGTTGTACACAACCCTGCAGAGAAATGTGGTGCAGGTCAGAAACTGTTCACCAGAGGCTGTCATGGTTTAGAGATCTACTTGCTTACCCCACCCCCTCCCACCCCAAATAGGGGAGAGAATCAAAACGGAAGGGAGAAACTTGTGGATTGAAGTAAACACTGTTTTATAAAATAACACAATAACACTAATATACTACCACTAATAATATATATAAAATGGAAATAGAATGTAAAATAAAAGACACGCAATGCAATTCTTTATGAACTCCATCCACACAGAGCAGCCAGTCCCAGGAAGCAGCACCTGGTCCCAAGTAGCTGATCCTGGAAAGAGAAAAGAGGAAAAAAGCAGAAAGGCCCAGAGGCCCCTGCAAAACAGCAGGATCGCAAAAGATCAAACTAAAGAAAGTCCCGAACAGAACTCTCCTGAACAGGTCTCCATGCTGGCTCTGAGAAAACCAAACCGGAAGATCCCAGCTCTCCTTAAATATGAAGCATGACGCTAATGGGATGGAATATTCTTATTGATCAGTCTGGATGTCAGCCAAGGTCTCCCCACCTATGCCCCTCTTCCTTGATGTCTCACACCTGTGGGCAGAGGCCTTGGCTCTCAGACCAGAACAATTAAAACCATTAATTCTATTCTAGGGTGTTGTATTCTTGCTCTCAAACTAAGTCCAAACAATGACCATGCTAGCTACAAAAAATAAAGGTTTCTAACTGTTTGAATGAAAATTAACTTGTTTCCAGTGAAGCCAGCACAACGTGATCTCTGGTTTGGGCTATGCTTGTGCTCAGGACAGGAAAGGGAACTGAATTTAAACTTTGGGACAACCTGTCCATCAGCACACTCAGCATGAACCATGCTTGGGCTATGTACTACCCAGAAATGTGTATTCTCATAAATTGTTAGCATTCTCTAAGGGACAGCTTTAATCCATATCCATGACAAAATGCTCTCTGCTCAGGCATGGAAAGCAACAGCACAGGGTATGGGAAGGAAAAAATAATTCAGCCATTTGGATGCAAGCCATGGTGTGCTTGCACTTTATTTTATTTACTGGTACAGGTATGGCCTCAGACTTTACATTCAGCCCTCTGAGTATTGTGTGCTACTGAGGAGTCAGATATGATGAGGGGCTGACAATATGATGTCTTTTAATCATAGATTTGATTGGGAAGGAGCTACAAGAAACAAAATATCGAGGTTCATCAATAGCAATTTGTAAAATCCATTGATTGCTGCTAGTTTCTTAGTTTCTAAGGAAATATACAGCAAAGCCTTCCTCAGGAATGGAAATGCCTTTAATTTTGAACACGAGACCTGAAGATTAGTATATTGATCTTTTTTCATAATTGTACTATACTTTTAGGTAAGCAGTTATGCTAGCTTCACCAGGATAGAGCTTGACTACTCTTTTCTTTAGACAAATCGATTTGCCCACATTTTCCAACAGTTTGTGAATATGAAATTACTTCTGTGGAAAAGGCAAAAAGAAGGATCATTCTTTGTATATTACAAGACTGTGTTAACATACACTGTAGTCACTAACATACAAATCACTAACATACCAGCTCTAACAACATGCTTTGGATCCTTCTAATTTTTGATAGTCTGCAAGGTATATGTACTTGTTTTGTCAATAACCAGGAGATAAATTACTTATTTTTCCTGGTTAAATTCTCTAACAGTAATAATACATCTTGAACAAACACATTCAAAGAATATTCATGCTGCACATAGGTTTCATCAAAGTATTTCTATTTCTTAGTAGAACTGTCTTGATTTGTGTTTTTGATAATGGAAAAGAGCATGATGTTCCCTTTCAAACTGAAAAAATCTGAATAGTATTGATATATTTTCATTTGAGAGTGAACTGCAGTTTGTTTTTTTTTTCTCAAAAATGGTCCCTTCCGGTCCCCAACATTCTATGATTCTGTGATTCAGACAGAAATGCTGGGGCGTGTGGGAAGTACAATCCAGTTAATAGGTAGAATAGAAAACTTTCATTTAAAACTGCTAACATTTAGAAAAGTTTCAAGCAATTAGAAATAAAGCCTTTTCACACAAAACAGAGTTTTGTTTAAGTTTAGCATGGACAGCTTTGCCTATAGTTAGTAACACATAAGGACTTTTTACTTTTGTCAAATATTTCATACTGAATCATTTGTATGAATTCCCACCCCCAGGTTGTTTAGAAACTGCCTAGTGATATTTGTTCTCTTGGGTTATGTGACTAATTTTATCACACATTACTTACAAACAATTAAGCTCCAAGCCAGGACCAGGGTGCTGTAGCTATGACCAAGTACACAGACACTTTGCCCATACATAGCAACATGCACTCTAATACAAAACAGGTCCCAACACGCCATGGGAACAATAGTAGACACTGTGTGTGTCAATAAGCATAACAGCACTAGGAACACGCTTTCATGCTGGCCTGATTCTGTCCTTCTGGCAGGAGTCAGTTTCAGTTACACAAGTCCAGGATAAGTGTATGTAACTAGGAAATACTAAGTCATTTAAGACTGTTTTAGAGGCAAATAAATCCAATGTGTGTGTTCACTGATTGATACATGTGTGTATCACATGTATCACATATATCTCAGTCCCTTTCTCCCTCTCTCAATTTGGCATTGCAATGGGGGTCTCGTTTTGCTCCCAAGGCCTGGCGGTACTGGCAAGAGGCAAGGGAGCACTCCCCGCTCTATCTCCAAGCAGAGGGCGAGACTACAAATATTCTGCTATCAGTAGTTCCTGGTATTTGAACATAAGAGCAGAGACCTATTTGTAGTTCAGAGCATTTATGCAGATTGTCTGAAGTTGCTGAGGATTCACAAACTGTCCCTCAAATAGCTGTTTTCACAATGATTGCAAATCAAAATCATCCCATGGGTGGTAGCAGCCTGGCCCTCGTTCCTGCAAATATTTGAATCGATGTATTCAGCTACCCTAAAATAAATTGTGCAGTGAGTAAGCTATTAACTTTGATATGGAGAAATTAATCAGCCATATGTGTTCCTTTAGCAATGTCGCGATCTGCTTACCCTGTAATTAAGATTCATCACAACAGTGATAACCATTAAGAGAAATAAGTTTGCTGTAGAGTAGAGGCAAGAATAAAATTGTTCTTTTAACTTCTGGCTCTGATGTTACACATGAAATTGTTCCTCCTAGAAGGCTTATTCTCTTTCTGATGATACCCACACTGCTTGATCAAAGGTAGCATTCAAATCCAGTGAAGAACATCTGCTGTGCTGCATCATGATTTGTCACACTGGGCACAGTCTTGCACTGATAGGATCAGAATTCCTATTCACTTCTGCTCATTGCCAATATCATAAACCAGAGAGCCCCAATCTATAGCTTCTGAAGCTGGTATTTTACTTTTTGCAGATGCATTTTCTCCCCCAGGTTTATAAGGAAAACAAGGTAGTGTTTTACTTATTTGGTTTTGTTGCCTGAGGACCAGCAAATTTAGACAAAACCATCACAGGCACAGAGTATGTTTCAGGGCCAGTTATAGCTATAGTGTAGGTTTTATTTGGGCAGGTATACTGAACACTAGGGACTGACAAATAGTAAATGACACAGTAACATAATTTTGCCTTATTTCTGTGCAATGCTTCAGTTAGCTACCACATTCCCTGTATTCCAACCCCACATATCATGCATCATTATTATATATAATTTATCCACCTATATAGATAGAGGTACATATTCCCATTCATATATGCACATGTACAATTTGCACCTTAATTTGAGTTGTGAAGCGTGAAAGATGTTAGGAAATATTGACTGACTAAGCCCATGTCCAGGCCTTATCTTATTCAACTGTTGTGCTTGTACAATGAAGAGGCTTGTATAAGCATGGCAGAGCAGCAGTATTTTGTGAGTTGGTATACTGCTTATAGAGAACTTGCTTAGAAACTTACACAGAACTTGCTTAGCATAACTCTCTTAGCATTAGGAACTAAATTTGTTGTAGCCTTAGGCCACAAGCTGTGAACTTTCACCCAGATATGTGGAACTTTTGCCTGGTGAAGAAAAAGAGGGCCCCCAGAGGTGGTTCAAGTCAGAAGATAAGGGAACTACAATCAGAAGATGCATCCTTAGAGGTAAGAAAAGGAACAGCACATCCAGAGACAAGAAACAGTCTGCCATTTCAATGGAGGAACACAATGAGGAACGGGGAGATTCCAGACCATATTACAATTGGCTCGAGTTGGCACACAAAGGGTGGGGAACTTAGATTGTAAGGGTGTAATTGCCCAGAGATCTCTTTTTTCAGGGTCCATCTCCAGAAGTATGTAGCTCGAGCTGTAATTGATTGCTGTACCAATTAATAAAAAGCGCTACTTAGAGAAACAGCATGCCAAACTCATTGCTTTGAGAATCCTAGAGCTGAACTAAAGGGAAATGTGTGTGTGTGGTGAGAAAGGAGCCTACGTGAGGTGCCCGTTGAATCACTGGGTCCACCCTCCACAAAGGGACTTCAATCCTAGTGGTAAAGTCTCAGTTGGTTTGCTTGTGGCTCCTGTGGTCAGGTGATTTATGAGTTTCCCTAACAGAGGTGCTACAAAATATTAAGTGTCATTGTAGCAGGTGGCCCTGGGTCTCCCAAATCTGTTGAGACGCTGTGTTTCATCTGAGGAAATACTAGGAAGGTTAATTGATCCACAGAAGGAGAAGAGAGAGGAATGAGAACTGACTAGGAAGTAATGGTAGAACAGCGCTTAACCAAAATGAGCAAGGAGAAGAGGAATGATTGATTGATAGAGGCAGAGGAAGATAAAAGGCTCTGATTGCCTACAGACAAGAAAATCTAGCTCATAATCTAGAAACTTCAGTGCATGGGCTACAGAAATTTTAATAGCATCTGTTCAGTTTTTCTGTAAAACACCTGAAATTCTTCATGGCTGCAGGTGATTATGCTTGAATATCATCAGACCAGAATTTCAGCCAGCTTAAATAGGAGTCCTTGTGGTATTCCATAAGTTTGTCTAGGTTTGCAAAACCATCTCCCTCACCCTGCCACTCTTCCATTCCTTTTCTGGAGCTGATGGAGAAGATATGCGTATAAATAACCCTAACAAGTTCCTGGTGATAGTTGCTGAGTCAAATGACGGGATAGTAAGTTACCACTGGTAACTTTGTCAGAATGATTTTGCCTAAAGAAGCAAAATGGTTATTGTGAACAAACTGTTTCAGGGGAATCATCTCTGAGCTGCATCATAATCTGGGACTAAACTATTGCATTTTCATACAAATACCCTATCTGCACTCTTGGACATCTCCATAAATAAGCTGTAGGTAGAAGAAAGTAGATCTCAGGAAGCTGATAAGATGTAAAACTGTGTCTGCATTTGTATTCTGCTTTTGCAAAGAAGCAATACTGTCTTCAAAAGGTGTGTTATGACTGATTTTTCTCCAGAAACAGAAATGATTTGTAAGAACATCTGATTTTTATTGATCCATCAGTCTCTGATTTTGCCCTGGTTTAAAGATAAGGTACATTACCATGGAACTGAGCAAGATTGTTTTTTTTCTTAAGCAAAACAAAACAAAAAAGCTTTAACATTTCATATAACACTTTTAAAAAGAGTAAACTGTGATTTTCCATTCAACCTCTCTGATTTCTTTTCTTTTTTTAAACTCTGTGATGAACACATAATACACCAGTTATTCTGCTGCACCGTGTTAACAGAAGCACTTAACTTGTATGTGGACAATCCATCAATCTGGAACATGCTGTTGGCTGTGATCTCCTCAAGCACATAATAAAGGAAAATATCGTTGCCCTGCTGCTCTGCAGGAAATAGCCCTCTTTGCTTTCTCTGTCTGATTTACCAACGAATAGTCTCATGCTTTTTATTTTTTTTTTTTTAATGAGAGCATTTCTTCCCTCTTATATTCCTTTTCCTCTCCACCCCTCTTTACTGTACTAATTCACTGAAAAAGCAGACAACCCAGAGTCTTGTCCATGAGACTATTTTTGTAACTCATGCTGCGAGATACACTTCATTGACATTTATATCCAGGTGTCATGGAGGCACCTCAAAAGTCAACTTTGGGTGGACAAGTTCCAAAACAGACTTTGTTATAGCTGGAAAATTGTAGCCAATAAATGGACTAGAAACAGGGTTTATCCAATTATTTAGCACTGTGACAACATAAAATATGGATTTGAATATCAGTTGAGGACATTATTGGGGTACGACGGCATAAGAAGAATGATGATCCACAATGTTCATGCATTCTCTCACAAGAAACAAAACTACAGTCCTCTCATTGAAGGGTACCCAGAAGAAATAATCATTTGCCTGGGTTAGGCAAGGGCTCACTCGAGGATATATCCAGTAGAGAAAGATAACCACTCACCAGATGAGGAGGTGAGGCACACTGAATCCCAGGAAGTCTCCTTAGATGGCGTCCCAGTCTAAGGGGAGAGCTCCAGTTCAAAGACCCACTGCTCCGAGAAGGACCACTCAAAGGGGGCCTTTGGCGGGGACCCCTTTTATAGCCTGGTCAGATCTGCCTGTGGTCATTACAACAGGGTCCAGAAGATTCTCAGCTTCTCTGGGCAACTCCTTTGTTGAGAACCCTGTCAATTCACCGAGGGTCCCACACTTCCTGCCCCAGAGCTGGGTGGAGGTGAAGTCACCCTGCCCCCAGTGTGGAGAGGATGTGACTGTCAGCAGCACCCTAGGTGTGTATGTGGGGACAAGCACCGTGGGGCGCAAAAGGTGCTAAAGAGCCATCAACTGCCCCACTGAAGGCTCGATCTCATCAGGGGTTGGTGCAACTGCCACACCAGGAAAACCATCCACAGCAGTGCTCAATTTTACTGCAGAAAGAAACAGAGGTTTGGGTGTTATGAGCAGCTCACCCCATCTTCTCAGTATATACCAGTGCTATTAGAAGAAAATGATACTCAGGATGTAACTGACTAGTTGACTTAAAGAGGTTTGTGCTGGGGTGAAAGACCCCCAGGAACAGGCAGGTAGAGTCTGTCTGTAGTGGGAAAGTGAATTAATACTTTACCAGGGCCAGGAATGTATTTATTACCCTTTCTCATGACCTTTTCTAGCTGTTGCATTGTTACTCCTCACAGCTCCCAGTTCTGACTCAGACATCTTCTTGAAACACATCAAAGAATATTGTGTCACAGCCATGAGCCACACATCTTGCTCATGTAGGTGTGTTTTAACCTATTCTGCAACCTCTTCCTATGAAGGGATTTGTTCCTTTGTTGCAGATATTGTTAATTGTCCTAGTTCTTGGGACAGTAAAAAATTCTAAAATTGAGTTTCTGGTCTCCAGCCCCTGTTCTTGGCTGGCTTAGATATATTAGTTTTCTGTTTGAGAAGGAAATGACATTTTCTGAAGGAATTCCTTCTCAGCTCAATAACACTTGAAAGCTTGACAACCTTATATCTGTCATCTTCTTCTCAACCATGTGGTGGAAAAAGGCATTCTCACCCTGCGCACATGACCTCCTTCATTTGGCTACTCAGTGTTGCACATGATGTATCTGTTAGACAAGAAAGGCAAACATGGTTACGTGTTTGCAATTGTCTAGAAAAAGCTTTACATATATTGAATAACCTAAGTCACATGGCTGCCTTAGGAAGTATTACTATTGGATTGAGATTAGAAAATCTGGAGGATTTATGTGCAAGTGCATGCAATTGTTATGTGGTGAAAATCACCAAGACAGGCAGTGATAAAAGCACAGTCGAAACATACGTAAGTCTAGACTTTATTTCATCCTGTAACTTTTTTCTTATTATCAAAGTAAGAGAAATAAAAATTCCAAAAAATAAATAAGGAATTAATTTTTTTTTCCATTTTTTTTTTTTTTCTAGTAAACTTCTGTTATGATTAAAAATGTGTCTTGTAAACCATCTCTACATTGACCTGTGTGTCGGGTTTGTAGGCCAGGTTTTGGTAGCAGGGTCTACAGGGGTGTTTTCCTATGAGAAGCTGCTAGAAGCTTTGCCCGTATCTGTTAGACACAGTGACAGCTGGCTCCAAGAACGACTCACTGCTGGCCAAGGACAAGCCCATCGGTGACAGTGGTAGCGCCTCTGGGATGACATATTTAAGAAGGTGGAGAAAACTACTGCATAATAGCAACTGTAGTAAGAGAGAGGAATGGGAATATGTGAGAGAAACAGCTCTGCAGACCCCAAGATCAGTGAAGAAGGAGGGCAGGAGGTACTCCAGGCACAGAGCAGAGATTCCTCTGCGGCCCGTGGTGCAGACCATGGTGAGGCCGGCTGTCGTCCTGCAGCCCATGGAGGTCCACGGTGAAGCAGAGATCCACCTGCAGCCTGCAGAGGACCCCATGCTGGATCAAGTGGCTGCACCCAAAGGAAGCTGTAGCCCCATGGAAGCATACACTGGAGCAGGCTCCTGACAGGACCTGTGGTTCCATAGAGAGAGGAGCCCACACTGGAGCATGTTTGCTGGCAGGACTTGTGAGGGACCCACGCTGGAGCAGTTCATCAGTAACTGCAGCTCACATTGAAGAAGCTTGTGGAGGACAGTCTCCTGTGGAGGGACCCCACATGAACAGGAGAAGAGTGTGAGGAGTCCTCCCCCTGAGGAGGAAGGAACAGCAGAGACAATATGTGATGAAGTGACCACAACCTCCATTCCCCATCCCCCATGTCACTTGTAGGGAGGAGGTAGAGAAATCTGGAGTGAAGTCAAGTCCAGTAAGAAGGGAGGGTTGGGATGAAAGTGTTTATAAGATTTGGTTTTATTTCTCATTATCCTACTCTGATTTGATTTGCAATAAATTAAACTAATTTTCCTAAGTCGAGACTGTTTTGCTT